>NC_044910.1:10777705-11401611 GCF_001633185.2 Quercus lobata
ATGTTTGTTGTTTTTGTAGATGAACGCGCCTATAAACGGCATTTTCATTTAGTCAATCGGGCAGATTTGGAGACCGTTTTACAAGCGGCAGTTTTTGTGAATGACAGTGATGGCCAAGTTCGTGCAGCTCACAAAATACTAGGGTACCCTCCGGTTCAGAAGTCGTTCGGGGACGCGAAGCACGTGATCAGTGCCCGCCGTCCTTGGCTTCCAAAGATTACAGTGGTAGAGAAGGGGTTCTTGATCTCGCAGGAGCCAACTGTCCCCAAGAACATCCCCCTGGTGGGCCCTTCTTCGTCCCATCAAGCAGCAGAGGACGAGGGTGAACCAGGTCAGCCGGAGGAAGGGTTTGGGGTATTCGACTTAATCTACCAATCCGAGGACCCTCCGGGTGACCTAGGTGACCCAGCCTTGTCCGAGGCGGAATTATCATTAATAGGCACCTCTTCTCAAGCCGAGATGGGAGTCAAAAGAATACCTTTAACCCCCCTTCTCCAACTCCTCGAGAACCAACCAGGGAAGGATACCTAGGAGGCACCACAACCCAATGCTCCTCCTCCACCAGCTCGGCCCCTTACAATTCAAACCAGGTCATCCTCCACCAAGTCCCAACCACAGTCCACCCGTTACGAACCTCCCACTTCCTCCCAACCAGCTCGGTCTCCTCGACCCGAAGTTGCTGATTCTAAGAGAAAAAGGAGCCCCAAGGGCAAGGACATCGTGGACGAGGGAAAATCCCAACCTCCTAAGGAGAAGGATGAGACTCCGCCCACAAAACAACCGAAGATCGGACCCCAAGGCAGAGGCAAAGGACCCGCAGTTCAAACCTCTCAAGGCAAAGGAAAAGGAATTGATTCCCAATCCTCTCCGAGCGCCTGGCTTCCTGCCCCAATGCTTCACAGGGGTCCATTACTGGAAACTGCCTCTCTGAGGGACCTTGGAGACGGCGAGGGTGGATACGTGGCAGATGCATTAGGGAGAACCATGCTACTTCCTAATGACATGGAAGAGCTGAAGAGAATGAGGATGCAGGAGGTTTTTCTCAGTACTAAGAGATATTTGGGCATGGTAAGATTTCTTGAAACCTAACACTTTACTAATTCTTGTCACCAGTTTGTCACTCACTACACGTTCATCTTTCTTGACAGGCTCTCCAGGCAACCTATAGGATGGAGGAAGAAGTGCATGACAGGAATAAGGTGGCCGAGAACGAACGCAAGAGGCGCATAACGGCCTCAAAGACTCTCGAAGCTACTGAAAAGGAACTTGCCCAAGTCAAGGATGACTTAACAATGACCACTCGCGAGAGGAATAACGTCTCGGCGGGCCTTGCTAGTGCCCAAAAACAGGCCAAGGACCAAACCAAGCGCGCAATTGAAGCCGAGGACCAGCTGCAAATAGCCAGAGCTCTGATCGAGGATTTAAATAAGCAGCTGGCCACGGCTCTGCATGAGAAAGGAGTGGCAGAATATGCCCGTGATGAAGCCGTAAGGGCAAAGCAGGAGGCCGAGTTTGCCAGGAATGAGGCGGAAGCTGCCAAGAATACGGCCGAGGACGATGGTTACAACATGGGAGTAGCTGAGACCCAGGCCATCCTTAAGGCGCAGATCCCTGGTGTGTGTAGGTTTTATTGCTCCCAGGTTTGGGAGGAAGCATTGAAGCGAGCTGGGGTGGATGCCTCATCCGATTTGTGGAGGGCGGAGAGCATATTCTACCCGGCAGCCATCCGCGAGGCCACTTCGACTAGCCCCGCGGCTACTCGTGATCAGCCCGAGGAAGAGATCACCCCGTTGGAAGACTTGCAGGCCAGCGGTTCTTCTAGCAAGGCGCCCAAAGAAGGAGAACTTCAGGATGTGACAGTGATATCCCAGCGGCATTTCCAAGTGTGAATGAGCATTATGGTCACTATTTTATAGTGATTGCTTGTATGGTCAGGCCATGGTTTATTACTTTACTCCATTTTGCTTGATCGCATTATGCTTATCTCATATGCATTACAAGTTTTTTTACATACAATGATCATATTGTGTTGTTGTGTTTCAGGAGATTCTTGTTCATATGATTCAAGAGCTACACAGATTTTAGAGTTAGGTGTGAGTAAGTTTTGTTCAATTGTTCCCAACTCACATGTTAAGTTTAGAGTTTGTTTTAGGGTTTTGTCACAGAATAGTCAAAGGGGGAGATTGTAAGGTTGAATTTTATCAACCATCTTGTTGGCTTTATTCCATGCCAAATTTGCTTGTATTTTAGCAATTAGTAACCCTGTATTTAGGTGGGAATCATATATAGGTAGTGTGTGAGAGAGTGTGAAAAAATGCTCAATATTATGCAAAGAAGCAGGAACTCGCGACTGGATCTCACGGGTGGCTTGCAGCTTGCAAGCCGTCAGAAGTTGCACATATGCCAAGCGTGCAAAGAAGCTGAACCGTCATGCCAGCTATAGCACTACAGGACAAAAAGTCCATTCTGGCCATTCAGTTACCTCGCGGCTAGAACTCGCGGCTCAGTCAAGTCGCCAGCAAGCTCTGTTTTGAAAAACTAACTCTTCGCATTTCACTCTCACCCTAGTATATATACCCCTTATACCCACGAAATGTAGAGAGCTTCCAGAGAGAATTTTGAGAGAGAAACCCTAGAGAAAAAACAAGATTGACTCATCCACAATCTTCACATAAAGACTTTTCAAATTCTTCTACTCTCACCCTCTCTATTGTTACATCCTTGAGAGGTACATTACCAAAACATTTTCTCACCATACCCACATCTGTGAGAAGACTTTTTGGTGCTTTGGGAAGCAGTTAGGAAGGGACCAATTTCATATTGGTTGATGCTATGGGCTATAGCGAAATCCGGTAAGCTAAAGAAGAAATATGTTCGGCGTAACCTCATTGGAGTAGGAGCTTGGAGGGCTTAGGTACACTGGGTAGATTAGGCTTAGAGAGTCTTCTGCTGTTCATGTATCCCAACCTGATTCTTTAGTGGATTATTTACCGCTTGGAGGGCGGCGGAGAGGTTTTACGCCGAGGGCTTCGGTTTCCTCTTCGATAACACATCGCTGTGTGGTCCTTGTGTTTGCATCTCTCCTCTCTTAATCTTTGCCATTTAATTTTTGCTGTGGATGTGATTTTTTTGGTTTAGATTGTTTATTAATTCTGTTATATGCTTATGTTCATATTCCGCACATTAATTGTTTGATAATAAGCTTGAATTGATAATTTGGAAATTGGGGGTCTAAATGTTCATAGTGTTTTATACGCTATTTGAACATTCATATTATAAGTCCGGATAAAGTAAAACCCCAATAATTTTTAATAGAGAATTGAAGAAATGTAGTTTGGAGGGTAAAGAATGATCTTATTTGGGCTTATTTATGAACCTAAACTTGGACTCCACAAAGTGAGCTTCAAACAATTATAGAAGCTGAGGGTCTATGAGAAGACCCATTTTTATTTATTTTTTGGATGAACAAAAAAAAAAAATAAATAAATAAAAACACTAACACACAAAAAATAAAAACACTAGCACATGAGAAGACCCATGTGCTAGCCACTAACACACAAAAAATAAAAACACTAACTAAAGTTATTATTGCATTTGACACAAAATTCGAATAGTTTTTCCAAGCTAAAATAAAAAGGTTTCAAAGAGGGTTGTTTCCCTTCAACAAAGCTCAGAACATGAGATTGGTTAAAAAATTTCCCAAAACAATCATTAAAGCAGCTAACCCTATTATCCAACTGACAACGAATTTCAATATTACCATGTTTTCTAAAGCCAGCAATCAAATAGAAAGATGGATAATAATAGCTTTGTTAATCCATAATAAATCTCAAAGAGTAAGGCAAGAATAAATCAACTCCCAACAATTAGTTCTAACTAATTCTCACCATTCGTATTCTTTGTTCTAGTTTGGTGTAAATACAACAACTCAAAAGAATAGCGTTTGTGTGTGTAGTATAAGTAGTCATTTCTTTCTCCTTCATCACCTCCCTCGATATCCACACTTTGTTATATAGAATTGAGGACATTATATCATTTGTTCAATACTTGATTAATATTCCTTTTTGTCTATATTATGAGCTTAAGACCTTATATGATCTTTCTTTGTTATGCATGACTACTCTTATGTAATACTAGCGTGATTTCTCAATTTATTGGCTTTCCGAAAATCAATTCAAAGAACTACGACCAGCAATAAACACTTAAATAATAAAGAAAACAAAACAAAACAAACAAACTTGATTGCAGGACAGCAGGAGATCTCATCGCCAAATGGTGCAAGCAATCCTATCTTTTTTACAAGTCAAGCACAACGCAATCGGTATATGCATTATTGCCCGACAATATCATTCTTTTTGACTCATTATAAACTTTAAGACGACATCCTTTTGTACACAATTTATTTTTTAAAGGAAACATATATGATAAGATTTAATTTTATAATATCTGTTATATGATTGTTTTATTTATTTATATGGGATTAGGGAGTCAGGGTCGGAAGTCAGGCATGGAACCCACTTTTAATGAGCATTCTCATCAAGAGTTCTAAAATTTTTAGCATTTAGCATCTAAAAACCTAATTTTATAGCATTTAACAAACCAATTAACAATACCTCTAATATCAAAACTTCTATTTTTTTACCATTTCATTTAAATATTCTTTCTATATTATTTTTTATTCATTCTCTCTCTCTCTCTCTCTCTCTCTCTCTCTCTCTCAGTAGAAAAAAAACCACCTCCATCATCAACCACCAGCCACATCGACCCACCACCACCACAAAAAAGAAAAAAAAAAAAAAAAAAAAAAAAAAACTCCATCCTCAACCCCATCAAACCCATGACCGTCAACCCACGACCCCATCGGATCCACGACCATCGACCCACGACCTCATTGGACCCACGACCCACTACCCAACCACCCAAATCGGACCAATAAACCACCGCACTGTGACCCAAGAATCAATCAGTCCACAAGAGAGAGGGAGAGTGAGAAAGAGGACAGAGAATGAGAGGGAGAGTCAGAGAAAGCGAATGAGAGAACGAGAGTGAGTCTGAGTCTGAGGAGAGAGAGAATTAAAAACATTAAAAAATTATAACATCTTGCTATAGTGCACTCTAAAAAATGAGAGCTCACTGTAGCAAGATGTCAAATTTTTTAGCGTATAACATCTTTGATGGAGTAGGTTTTTATGGTTATAAATGTTAAAAAAAGTATTTTAGCATTTATAATACTCTTGATAAGAATATTGGGACTATAGTATGAAATTATGAATAAAATATTTTTGCCATTTAATACTGAATATTCAAATATTCAAGAAACTAGTTTCATCCATACTCTACAATTTTAAACAAGTGGAAGTCTTTTATTGAAATGGTAAACCACATCACTTGTCCACCATGAAGACCTTATAATTTCTCCTACCAAGGCAGTATTAGTGATCTAGTAAAAGTCCTAGAGACCTAGTCCTACTCATGAGTCACGAGGTGGAAAGAAACTATTTCACCATCATTTTCTAGGTCATTTTTTTGGGAAAAGAGAAGAAAATAGAACAAACGAAAATGGAGAGTGACATAATTAACTTTAATTGTCGTATATATTTTTTACCAATCACTAGTTGTTTATTATTTTTATATATATTAATTTTATTTTGCCGTTCACAATTTGTTATGTGAATAATTGTGTCAAAGATTGTAGTTTTTTATGTGATCAATTTTTTTTGCATAATTAAAGATAAAATAGCAATGTAAGTGGTGGTTTCGTGGCTCGTGATGGCCTTTAGCTGCATTCAGGTGGACTTACATTATTCATTGTCCTAAGCCCCTAACAATAATGCAATATTGCTATAAAAAAATGTGAGTTAAATTCACGATTTCAGTTACACTGTGAAAGAAACAACTTGTTAAAAGATAAGAAGGAAAAGTTTATGACACTGAGAGTTTCACCGCTTCCTTCACACTATGTATTCATGGTGTTTTAGACATGGTCACTCAGAGTACTCTTTCAATTTTCAAATGTCATGTGAGTAATATTTGAAAAAGTTAGTGATTTTTTTTATAGCCGTAACAGGGTGGGAGAGAAAAACAAGAGGAAAATAAAGATGGATTGGATTGGTCAACACCAAAGTTCATAACAGATGAATAATGCCAACAAAATGATGAAATTATTGAAACTTTTGTAGCTAAGTAATTAGTGATATTGATTGGTATTTTTTAGGAGAAGAATGCGATTCCCTCTTGATTCCCTCTTTCACAATTAGGATGTAAAGGAGTAATTATAAAAAAATAAAAAAATAAAAAAAATGGCGCACCGCTCAATTCCAAAACAATTTCCTTCAGTCATTGACGAGGATACTTAAGATTCGTATGGCTAGTCAGTCATACGATTATTTGTAGCTAGCATGAATGGTAATCTCAAAGAATAAAAATTGAAATGTCTCAAACGTAAAGTTAGAGAGAAATATATTGATGAGTCGAAAAAGTGAACCTTAGTAAAAAGCATATTGGTGGTGCTAAAAAGTCATATTGCTATTTTTAGCACCACCAATAATAAAAAGTATGCTACAATGGTGGAAGGAAAGCCAAAAAATTTGGCTGTTGAGCTACAGTGTACAGCCAATGATGGCAAAAAAACAATATTTTCTTAAAAGTTGTGATAGTTTTTAGACCCCTTAAAACACAATTGGATTAATCTAGTTAATTAGCCAAGTTATTACTTAGTCCAAATTCCACAAGTCTAGGGTTAACACAATCATATCATGCATAGCAGTGGAAAGATAAACAAGACAATGATATGATCACCCAGGAAACCAAACCGGTAAAAATCTGGGGAGGATTTAACCTAGCTATCCTCAAGGTAAACCTGAATCCACTATGAAAGAATCGAAATTTTCCAATAGGACTTAGACCACTAACATCCTATTGCTACCCACTAGTAGAAACTTACTGACACGACCACGTGCAAGCTCTGAGACCACGGACTCCTTCTTTCTTTGGCCTTTGCAAAACACAAACACCCACATTTATGACTTTGAGATCCCACTCAAAGGTTTAGCAACACAAACTCTCTTGTTTGTGACTCCAAGACCACCCTTGAAAGTTTAGATTATCAACACCTTTGATAACTAGAAAAGGCAGCAACTTCTACAATATCGGATCTTGAGATTCTTCAAGTTATAACACCGGTAGAAGATTTGAGAGAGCTTTTTAGGAACAAAACCCTAAATAAAAAATAGGCACACTCTTCTCTCTCTTTAAAGCCTTATAAAAATGTGCTTAAGGTTTCCTTTATATACTGGGAGAAGTAGATTAGAAACCCTAATCCTAAATGGGCTTGAACTGCTATTTGGGCTTAATTAAAATTCTGCAGATACGACTTTCGATCGATCGAACGTATTTTTCGGTCGATGGTTCGATTGATCGAACCAAACAGATTATGAAATCTTCTTCCTGCAGCTTGTATGTTCTTGAATCTTGACTTGAATCACCTTGAGCATTGTCTAATAATACCTATAGACTTTAAGATCTATATCTAGACAAGTTTGTATTCACAATTTGCCAATTGTTCTAAACTTTTAGAACCTAACAAGTTGTATTATTATTATTTTGAGTAAACAGTAATACTTATTAGAATACACACGAACGTTGTATTATTTTATTGTGTTGGTGGTGGTTTTTGTTATTTATTGTAGTAGATATTTATACTACTATTTAAGAGGTTTCTTATGTTTGGAATTCTCAATTTTGATACCTAAAATGCCCTCATCATACTCAGTTACAAGTTTTCAAACATGGATAAATATGTAAATTAAAACTCCTATACTTTAAGACCTACAAACTCACGTATACTTTGCCAGTTTCTATCTCTCATTCTTCTTTAAATTGAAGATATTCAGTTTGACTCTACATCCTTTTCTTTCTTTTTCTTCTTCTACTTTCAGATTTGGTTTCCAAACAATTTAAACAGACATTGTCAAATGTTCCAACAGCTTTTTGAGGTTCTATTTTTTGCAAGTTCCTATTTCTTTTGTTTATCTTTTCTTTTAGTTATGCTACTTGGTTTGGTTTGGTTTGGTTTTTTAAAGAATTTATGTTATTTTTATTTTTTAGAGGATTTTGATAAGGGCTCTTTCTTTTTGTTTTGGCCTACAATCAAACACAACTCTCTCTCTTTCTTTTTTTTTTTTTTTTCCGGAATATACTCTACTCTTTTTTTCTTGAGGGGGATACGCTAATAGGTTCGATTTTTTTTTCATAGGAATTTATGTTGCCTTTTTTTTAGAGATTACATTGCTACTTGGTTTCCCAATTAAATCAAACACAAACTCTAACAAATATATACTATTATCTTAATTAACACGCATGCTAGCTACTTGGTTTGTTGATTAAAGTTTCCTCTTTTTTTATTTATTTATTTTTTATTATTAATACTTGGTTTAACCCTAATTCTTTTATCTCTCTCAGGTTGACGTGCACACAAATTCATTGGATTGCATTAAGGAGGCATTGGAATGGAATATTAGATAAGTTCGGGTGAACGACTTTACAAGAATTATTGCATGATTCAAACCTCACATGAAGTGGTTGTTATCTAAGAAATTGTTGTAAAAAAATTTCTTTTGTAATAGGAACTATATTTATCATTTGTATGATTCTATATGAAATTCAATTTACATTTTTTTATTTATAATTCTTAATATACTACTCCATCAAAAATCTTATGTACCTTTTCTCGGTTTAAGGTAGTTGATAAATTTTAAATTTAAATTCTTTTTAACTTTTGTTAGAGAAATGCTATGTCTACAACATTTTCACAATAAATCAAAAGTGGCAAGTTATTACGAGTTGTTAATAGTGGGGTGGAAAAGTAATTTCAGTGGTAAATTCAAATTAGAACTAATAACAACTAACCACCTATAATTTGTTGTAAATATGGTGTGAAAATGTTATGGACATAGCACCTCTTCTTTTATTATGGACGTAGCAAGTGACTAACTTTTAGGATTAAAAAACTAAATTTTAGGATTAAACTAAAATTAATAACTATTATTAAATTTTTTTTTAAATAATACGAAAAAAATAAAACATGGATCTAGAGCCTTTCCTTTAACATTAAAAAAAAAAAAAAAAAAAAAAAAAAAAAAAAAAAAAAAAAAATGTGAGCCTTTTACCTTAAAAAAAAAAAGTATTTGCAAAATTTTAAATTTAAGCCATTTTTTTACTTTTGTTATGGATGTGAAGTAAGTGACTAAATTTTAGGATTAGAAAACTACATTTTAGAATTAAACAAAAAATGATAATTGCCATAAATTAAATTTTTTTAAAAAAAAAAACAACAACAACAACAACAACAACAACAACAACAATAACACCAAAAACAAAAAAGTGGATCCAGCATCATGGAGACTTTCCTTTAACCAAAAAAAAAAAACTAAAACAAAAAAAATGTGAGCCTTTTACCGTTAAAAAAAGAAAAGAAAAAAGTAGTTGATAAATCTTAAATTGAAGCTCTTTTTAACTCTTTGTTATGGATGTGTAGAACATGGATAAATTTTAGGATTAAAACACTACATTTTAGGATTAAAACACTACATTTTAGGATTAAACAAAAAATGTTAACGGCCATAAATAAAATAAAATTAAAACAACAACAACAACAACACCCAAACAAAAACAAATGTGGATCTTGGATGCTTTTAATTTAACAAAAATAAAAGACCAAAAAAACTTAACACAAAAAAATGTGAGCCTTTTACCATAACAAAAATAAATAAAAACTATAAAAAATTTTGTACTTTGTTTTATTATGGATGTATATTAAGTGGCTACATTAATTTGGGACTATCATAAACAGATAATAACTATGTCCATTTTTCTCAAAAAAATCCACATCTATTTTTATTTCCATAAAAAATGTTATGTACAGTTTCTTGGTTTTAAAGGTAGTTGTTAAAAACTGAATTGTAGCTCTTTTTGACTTTTGTTATGGATGTGTAGTAAGTAGCTAAATGTTAGGATTAAACATAAGTAGATAACTCCCATAAATAAATTAGAATTTTCTCTTAAAAAAATACAAGAAACAATTGAGAAAAGAGATGTAAATAAAAGTTTGGGATAAATGAAGAATTCTCCAATATCGGACTGAATTTAGTACTAATAATAAAAAGGAATAGATACGAACTTTAACTATTTTAACTTGGTAATACTATTATTTAAGCATATTTTATATTTTAGATGGTAGACACAAATTAATTGGCCTTGCACTCTACCACGCTTATTATTTGGGACTGTAAAATGGACTGGACTATCTTGGGCTTAAATTTAAATATAACTACAGAATTCTAAAAAAAAAAAAAAAAAAAAAAAAAAAAAAAAAAAAAAAAAACCCATGAACAAAAGCAATATAATATATTAGTATTAGCCCCAGTGGGTAAGCAAATTTCACTAGCTAACTAGAACTTGAACTTGGCCTTACAAAAAGGAATGATTTTGTTTTGAAGTGTGTCCAATGAGTCCGGAAAATTTAATCTAATTTTAAGTAGAAATGAGTTTGGAAAATAAAATTTAGACATTTTCTAAATTATATTTTGGTCACATTGATCTAACAATTCATAACCTAAATCTAAATATATTCTCAAAACTTCAACCTAAAATAATAAATTTAATAATTTTTAAGAAGTGTAACTTATTTCTCCTATTTTACAAACTCTTTCTCAACTAAACTTAGCACATGCTTCCACTTTTACTAAAAATTTTTTACAATTGCACGTATTATTACAATTCTTACATGTACTTATCATTGTTGAGTATGTCTTAAAGTGTTTATTAATTAATAACACAAAGTAACACATTTTGTATCATAGGTTCATGGCAAATGCTATTGGAAAGCAATTAGAATGTGGAACAAAAAACATTGCTCCAACAACTTCACCATAGCTTGCATAATTTTAATAATTTGACATATTCCATGTTTCTAGTGTAGTGAATTATTTTACAGTTTTACCTAATGTAAATATTTCAAGTTTCTACATTGATCCATAAACTTTTTCATAGTAGCTTTTGTAAATATTTTTACATGTAATTTGTAAGTAGTTTTATAGTTTTAATTTCATTATGCATTTTCAATATATGTAAAATGATAAAATTTGTTCAAAGGATCTTTTTTTTCCTCCCCTAAAGGTTAGTACTGAATTATAGCATCATCTTCCAATCATTAAGACATTGAATAATACATTAACAAAATTGCCAAAAACGGATGATAGTTATGGAATACTAGCCTTTGAGCACGATAATTATGGAATACTAGCTTTTGAGCACATGCTCACGCATGTGCGCAGAAGCTCTTCTATT
The DNA here is from genome assembly GCF_001633185.2 of Quercus lobata. Lineage (NCBI taxonomy): Eukaryota > Viridiplantae > Streptophyta > Magnoliopsida > Fagales > Fagaceae > Quercus > Quercus lobata. The sequence continues at coordinate 10,789,052 of NC_044910.1, forward strand.
TTTTTTTTGGTAAAGATTAATAATTTACATTTATTATAATTTGAGATTACTACATTTTTCAATCACAAAAATATCTAGGGGGTGTAATGAATATTGTTTCACCCACAAACGCATAATACTCATCACACCCCTAGATATTTTTGTGATTGAAAAAAGTAATAATCTCAAATTATAAATGATGTAAATTATTAATATTTACCTAAAAAAAATAGAAGATTTTCTGAGCACGCGTGTGAATGTGTGCTCAAAGGTTAGTATTATTTTATTGTGTTGATAAATAAAATAAAATCACTGATGTTGAGTGTTTTGTGAAGTGAGGTGGTAAAATAGATAAAGTAGCTTTTTGTGATGCCAAATTACTAAATTTATGGCTCCACCACTGTAGATGCTCTAAAAAAAGAGAAAGGTATATTTGTGGGAGAGAATATAATTCCACTGGATCCATTTCCTATTATTTTTAAAAGTTATTTATAATTTATAGTGGTATACACTATACTGGTATTATCACATGCAATCAAATTAGGTGTATTACATTTTAGAGTCTCTAATTGAATTCAAACACATAATTGTATTGAATTTAATTGTTATTGAAAAATATAACATTGTTTGTGTTTTATTGGTTAATGCAACTATATGTTTGAATTCAATTGCAGAATCTAATAATTGTCATTGAAAATGATAAATTTTTTTGTGTTTTATTGGTTAATGCAACCATGTGTTTGAATTTATTTGCAAAGATTAATATACTATACCTAATTTTTGCCCTTATTTATATTGGATAAGTCTTTTTTTTTTTAGTTACAATGGGTGAGGGGGATATGAACCCTGGTGTTAGGGGAGAGAGTTTGAACATTGGATGACCTGAAAACACAAAAAAAAAAAAAAAAAAAAAAAAAAAAAAGGCCAATGAATTGAGCTACAAGACTTTTGGTAATCGATTTTTAGTTTGTAGTATAGCCAAACTTGTAATTTACTAACAGAAGTTATTTGTCCCACCTTTTATGTTCAAAAATTTTTGATTGGTGGAGAAAATAGTTGAACACAAAGATATTACATAATTTTTATCTGTCATTTACCAGGTCATCCATTTTTTCAAAGCATTAACTCTTTCTCATAGATAGATAGGCTTCCAACCCTTTCGTAGTCGGAAATCTATTTAAATCTCAATTATTCCTTTGCTAAATGAGGTTTTACTTAACCAAATCAATCCAAGTCTTACTCCCATTAGGGCTTTTGCAGTTATGGGCCCATGTCTATTTATCCAGAACTTGCCCTATCTCAATGGAAATACCTGGAAGCTCCTCATTCTTATGGCCAATTTTGAATGGAAGCTAGGAGCATCTTAATTTCTTTAATTAAATTTTATGTTCGATGTTATTATAACTAGTGTGTAACCTCATGCATATTAGCATATGCACTAGTATAATTAAAAATAATCACAATTATATTCAAATTATATTCTTTTTAGAAGATGTTTAAATTATACATGGTATTAGCTTTCATTTTTTGAAACCATAAATTTATAAAATATGTAATAGTTTCTCATTATATATACATATTGTGGGGCCCAAATGATTTATGGGCCAGGCCCATCTACCCGAGGAGAATCCAAAGGCCCAAGCCGAGGAGGGCTATGGCCCAAGCTCGACAAGATAGCCTATGGATATCGCCGAGGGCAGTTCAGTCCTCGGCAGACCCAAAGTCCCCCCAGAAAGAGGGGTAAAAACGGTATAGGACTGAAACTTGGAAGAAAGATCTAAAATATCTAAAATATCCAGGGAAAGCTGCCCTTACTGCCATTTAATACTCTTAACCTGACATAGCCGCATTCTTTGGCTTTTACAACCACCCCCAACGACTTTGGGTATGGGCTGATGGGACAAATATCAGTCTTGGAAATGTTGACCCTATACGTGGACGAAGGACAGTGAACACAGGCGAGTATAAAAGGAAAAATCAGTAACCTAGAGAGGAGGCTGGGAAAAATGGCCAAAAACCAGAGCCTCCCAGCCCACCTCCAGGAGAAAGACTCCATGGGTGAAGATAACCTAGACACGCACGAATACCACGAAAAACCCACCGCCTGGCGATCAAGGCCTAGCCTTTTAAACCCACGCTCTACAAATAATATTGTTTGGACCTTTTTACGTGGCGCGAACCCGATACTGTTACGGTCCGTCGCGAATCGTGTCCTTACACATATAAAAGAGGATTTCTCTCTTTCAAGTGGACTTTTATGTGGTTCAAAAATACCCTCATTAATGAAAGGTAACTTCATTTAAAAATTAGGGTTATAAATGTCAAATAATAAATTTCATTTTGAAAGAGAATTCCTAAAATTTAGGATTTTTTTTCCCTTCACGTTCAAAAAAAGAAATTATGGTTAATGCTTATCTCTAAAGTTTATTATTTTTATTTCTTTGAAAAATAAAAAAAATATATTTCTAAATTATAATAAATGCAAATTATTAACATTTATCCAAAAAAAAGAAGAGTCTCTGAGAATAGTGTGTGTGTGTGTATGTCTATATATATATATATATATATAATTTAGAATTTAATTAGTTTTAGACTCTTCGATTTTTGCACCCAATAATTCATTTGCCACAAAAATTTAACACTTAGATGGACACATGGCGAAAAATTAGACTCCAATTGAAATCTAATTTTGAATCTAATTGGATTTGTACTTTTTGTTTTTTACACTCAATAATTCACTTAACATAAAAATTAAAAATTAAATAGGACACGTGACACAAAATTGAGAATCCAATTAAAATATAATTAGATTTTATTTAAGTTTTGGTTATTAATATATATATATATATATATATATATATTTATATTACTAAACACAAAAGAAGGCCCCCAAATTTTAACTATAGGGATAAAGGCCCAAAATAATAGGTTGGGCCTTGGGCTTTGTCCGAGGACGTTGAATGATCCGAGGAAGGGCAAATAGTTGTCAAGAGTTCTAATTTAATGTCTTGTGAGTAAGGAACGAATGGAAGGTGGTCCAAGGAGGAATTACACCTCGGATATGACGTATGCAATCCAAATATGTATTCCAGCGGTTAGAGTAGCCTTCCAAGAAGCTCCCACGGCAGGAATGTGCCTCCTGAACACATAAGAAGGAAGGAAATCCAAAAATATCTAAGGAAAAGCTGTTGTCACCGCATTAAATGCATTGCAGCTACTTTTCTGGCCGCATTTATGTGGAGAAGACCTTTGAACAATGCTGCCTTGGCTACCACAACTTACAGAAAGCCAAAGGGGGTGTCTGATAGAATAGGTACTCAAGTAAGGGTTCAAATGATTAACAAGTGTAGGATTAAGATGACCCAAAGTGAGCTATATAATGTGAGAGACCCTTCATGAGAAGGGGATCGAAAAAGAAGGGAGAGAATACTGTAACAATCTAACTTGTCCACGTTCTTAGTTGTGATTAATTTACATAAGTGTGCCCTCCTCGGACCGGGAGGGAATTTCAGCTTTATCTTATTTAATCTTGCTTGATCATATTTCAAATCCATACTAACCGTTGTCAAAGTCATTAGGACCTAGTTCTTCAACCTACTCTCTACAAATTTATTGTATTGGGCTCATTGGACCAATATCCCATACATTTTGGGCTTGGGCTATAAAATGAGACCCTACAATTGGCACCGTCTATAGGGAGAGCTTGTGTGATAGTTGACGAAATCGATTACAGACGAGCTCAATAAGACAAACGAGACCATTCTCTGAGACGAGCCTAAACAAGCGCCCACGTCACCGACGAGGGTAGCAGGATCATTCAATGTCGCCAGTAATGCCCCAGACGGTTACAAAACCAGCTGTACAGACTGTTGGGAGCATATTAAAGCCCCATTACTAAGCAGGAGGCGTTACCAAGAAAGGCATTAACATCACAATGTCAACCACAACGGCTAGAATCCAAGGCAACATATATAAAGCCCTCACATTGCCAACAGAAGGTACATAGACACTCTGAAAAACACTTACTATTATTATGCTATTCTATTTTATTTTACAAAGAACTTTCTTGTTCTGACTTTGGCATCGGAGACATTGTGGTAGGCACCACATCGATGACCACCTTGAGGGGGCTGTCTTTTCACTTACGTAATCATCCAGACGAGAGCTTGGATCCATCTGGACATTCAACTCAACTGACGAAGTCACACTTCATCAATTTGGCGCCATTTGTGGGGACAACATTTTCGTACTCAGGGTCAAAAGCGTAGTTTCCTATCAACTTCCACATTTAGATGGAATCCAACCAAGATTTCGCAGCCCTGGCTCAGCAAGTTCAGGATCTTGCAGCCACTATCGAGGAGCTCACCAGACAGAATCAAGAGATGAAGCTACAGCTTCAGCAAGAGGAAAACCGGTCTAGAGCCAATCAAGAGGACAAAGGAGATAGCCTCAGAAGGAGTGACCGTTGAGGGTCGACTACCCCAGATGAACCCCATTCAGACCTTCTCCAGGAGATGAGAAAAGAGATGGACGAGTTGAGGAAGGCCATTAAAGGGAAGACGGATCGGGGTTTGGACAGGATGGTCAGGACAACAGATTTGTCATTCACTACGGCAGTCTTGGAGTGCCCTATGCCGTCTAAATTCCGATTACCTCAACTTGAACGGTTTGACGGGCTTAAGGACCCTCTGGACCACCTCAACACTTTCAAGATGACTCTGGGCCTCCAATAGCCTCCTGACGAAATACTGTGTTGTTCCTTCCCTACAACTCTCAAGGGAGCTGCAAGGGAGTGGTTCACGAAGTTACCAAAATTGTCTGTCGACAGTTTTGAGCTATTAAGTAATGCCTTTTTGTGCCACTTCGTCGGAGGACAACGCCTAAAGAGGTCAGCTAATCATTTACTCACTATCAGACAAGGGGAAAAAGAAACCCTGAGATCGTACGTGAAACGATTTACCTGGGAGACTTTGGAGGTAGATGAAGCTGACGACAAGGTACAACTGACGACCTTTAAAGCAGGGTTGAAGTCTATAGATTTTGTGGTTTTACTCGCGAAGAATCCGCCTAAGACAATGGCAGAGATGCTCTCGAAGGCACAGAAGTATATGAACGCCAAGGATGCTTTAGCCACCATAAAGGATGTAGAAAAGCCGAGATATAAGGGAAGAAAGGAGGACGATCGCAGAGGACAAAAAAAGGAGCATCCAGACCGACGAATTAATGACGGAGGTAAAAGGAAAGACGAGAAAACTCCCAAAACGGTAAAATTCACTCTTCTAGTTATGCCTATTGATAAAATTTTGGCACAGATTAAGGATGAACACTACCTCAAGTGGCTAAGGCCGTTACATTCATCCCCCAACATTCGTGACAAAAACAAGTACTGCCGGTTCCACAAAGATCATGGCCATTACATAGAGGATTGCCAGGACCTAAAAGAACAGATAAAGAAGTTGATACGGAAAGGAAAATTGCAAAAGTATGTGAAAAAAGGGGAGCCCAACAGGTTCAGAGACGGCAATAAAAGCCAGCACGAGTCCTCGTCCAGGGACGAGGATCACCCGTTCCATCCCCCACAGAATGTGATTAGGGAAATAAAGACGATCGTAGGGGGGCCATTCACAGGAGGGTCATTTAGATCCCTCAAGAAAGCATGCTAGAGGCAGGTGAACAATGTCCACATGGTACCCCCGTTCAAGCAGAGACGAACGAACCAAGATATGTCTTTCAATAAGGAAGACGCAAGGGGGGTGAAGTAGCCTTATAATGACCCTTTGGTCATTACACTCACGATTGAAGGATTTAATACCAAAAGGATCCTTGTGGACAATGGTAGCTCCGCAAACATCATTTACCTACCTGCTTTTCAGCAGCTGAAGCTAGATCCTGGAAGACTGCGCCTATTTGACTCCCCCCTCGTCAGCTTTAGTGGAGACAGGGTATACCCCAAGGGCATAGTGACATTGACGGTGACAGTGGGGACCTACCCGAAGCAGTTGACCTGTCAGTTAGACTTCTTGGTGGTGGACTGCCCCTCATCATACAATGTGATCATTAGGAGGCCCACACTCAACAAATGGAAATTAGCCACGTCCACCTATTGCCTAAAGGTGAAGTTTCCAACAAAGAATGGTGTAGGCGAGGTAAGAGGAGATCAAGTCCTGGCTAGAGAATGCTACTAGGCCGTGTTGGCTGTGAAGGAGAACCATACGTGGATGATTGAGGAAAAGGAAGAAGATAAAATAGAAGCCCTGGAAGAAGTGGAGCTGGTAGAAGGAAAGACAACCAAGACAACAAGGATAGGGACGACATTGATTCCCAAGATGAGGTCAATGCTCGTTCAGTTCCTTAAGGAAAACCTTGATATCTTCGTATGGAGTCACGAGGACATGCCTGGCATATCCCCAAAATTTATCGAGCACAAGTTAAACGTGAATCTCGAAAAGAAACCCGTCCAGCAGAAATGATGGGTCTTTGCCCCAAAACGGAACCAGGCCGTGCTGGCTACGAAGGAGAACCATACGTGGATGATTGAGGAAAAGGAAGAAGATAAAATAGAAGCCCTGGAAGAAGTGGAGCTGGTAGAAGGAAAGACAACCAAGACAACAAGGATAGGGACGACATTGATTCCCGAGATGAGGTCAATGCTCGTTCAGTTCCTTAAGGAAAACCTTGACATCTTCGTATGGAGTCACGAGGACATGCCTGGCATATCCCCAAAATTTATCGAGCACAAGTTAAACGTGAATCTCGAAAAGAAGCCCGTCCAGCAGAAACGATGGGTCTTTGCCCCAAAACGGAACCAGGCCATTACAGACGAGGTTAACAAATTACTAACAGCAGGCTTCATATGTGAAGTGTATTATCCAGAATGGCTCGTGAATGTCGTCTTAGTGAAGAAGGCAAACGGGAAATGGAGAATATGCGTGGATTTCAAGGACCTGAACAAAGCTTGCCCAAAGGACAGTTTCCCCTTACCGAGGATAGACCAGCTAGTAGACTCTACAACCAGACATAAACTACTGACATTCATAGACGCTTTCTCGGGGTACAACCAAATAAAGATGGCTGAAGAAAACCAAGAGAAAACTGCTTTCATCACAAGTCAAAGGCTCTATTGCTATAAGGTAATGCCCTTTAAATTAAAAAATGCAGGGGTAACCTACCAAAGGTTGGTGAATAAAATGTTCAGCGAACAAATTGGGAGGAACATGGAAGTATATGTGGATGACATACTCGTCAAGAGCAAGGAAGAACTGACACATCTAGACGATCTGAAGGAGACGTTTGCAACGCTCAGACAATACCAGATGAAGCTAAACCCCAGTAAGTGTGCTTTTGGTGTAGCCTCGGGAAAGATTTTGGGATTCATGGTATCCTAGAGAGGAATAGAAGTGAACCCGGAGAAGGTGCAAGCCATCCTCGACATGACGTCACCTAGGACTGTCAAAGAAGTCCAGAAGCTCACAGGGAGGATTGCGGCACTTAATAGGTTCGTCTCTAAAGCGACGGACAAATGCTTGCCCTTCTTTAAAACGTTGAAACAGGCTTTCGCATGGACTGACGAATGCAAGGCAGCATTTCAGGAACTCAAACGTTATCTGAACAATCCATCCCTCCTAAGTCCATCCAAGTAGGGAGAAAACTTATATCTTTATCTGGCAGTATCAGCTACGGCCGTGAGTGCAACCCTAATCCGAGAAGAAGAGAAGAAGTAACTCTCAGTTTACTACGTTAGTCAGGCTTTCCAAGGGGCTGAAGGCCAAGTAACCAAGGATTGAAAAGATCGCATTCGCATTAATAGTAGCCTCACGCAAATTGCGACCGTACTTTTAGGTGAACCCCATCCTAGTAATGATGGATCAGCCTATCAAAAAGTCCATGAACAAACCTGAGGCAGCAGGAAGAATGGTCCAATGGGCGATTTAACTCAGCCAGTTCGACACCAAGTACCATCCTAGAACAGCCATCAAGGCACAAGCTTTGGTGGACTTCATTGTCGAGTTCACCCTCTCAAAAGATGAAAACCCTACCAATGAGACAGAACAGTGGACAATCCAGACTGATGGTTCGTCAGCTCAAAAGAGAGGGGGAGTAGGGATCATCGTAGTCACCCCCGACGGAGAAATGCTCAGGTACGGAGTTCAACTGAAGTTCCTAGCCACCAATAACGAGGCCGAATACAAAGGAATACTGACGGGGCTGAGACTCGGGAAGGCACTTGGGGCTAAGAACCTGCTCATCCAAAGCAATTCGAAATTAGTGATAGGGCAGATCAAAGAAAAGTATGAAGCAAAGGAGGAAAGAATGCAAAAATACCTCAAGCTGATGAAACATTTAGCCCAGGAGTTTGATAAATTGGAATTCATGCAGATCCCAAGAGGCCAGAACATGGCAACAGACGAGATCGTAAAAATGGCCTCGTTAGAGGAAGGGTCAACGGGCATGGAGTTAGACATGGAGGTCCAAAAGCGCCCAGCATCGAAGAAGTTCCAACATTTGCAATCTAGAGCACAAACAGCTGGATGGAGTCGATCATATCTTTCCTCCTAGATGCTCCCTCAAGATGCTGAGGAGGCCAAGAAGATTAAGAAGAGGGCAGCCAGATTTACGATCCTAAATGACACCTTATACAAGAGAGGCTTCTCCATGCCTTACTTGAAGTGTGTCGACAAAGAAGAAGCCAAGTACATCCTGGAAGAAATCCATGAAGGAGTTTGCGGGGACCATGCTGGCCCTAGATCCCTGGTAAGCAAGGTCATTCGAACAGGTTATTTCTAGCCAACTATGCAGGTAGACCCAGTAAAGCTCGTCAAGAAGTGTGACAAGTGCCAAAGGTTCGGGAATGTCCAACGACTTCCAATAGAGAGACTGATGACGATAGCATCCCCGTGGCCATTTGCACAATGGGGAATTGACATCATCGGCCCGCTGCCCTAAGGTAAAGGTCAGGTAAAATCCCTACTAGTTGCTATTGATTACTTTACAAAGTGGGTCGAAGCAGAGACAATAGTAACCATCACTGAAGCAAGAATCCAGAGCTTCGTGTGGAAGAATATAATTTGCAGGTTCGGGATTCCAAGGACGATCATATCAGATAATGGGCGGCAGTTCAACAGCCAAGGCTTCAGAGACTTCTGTTCGGGCCTAGGCATCAAGAACCAGTTCTCATCCCCAGGGCATCCGTAGGTGAATGGACAGACGGAGGTGACGAATCGGACACCGCTCAAGATTATCAAAGCTAAGCTGGATGACGCGAAGGGTGCCTGGCCAGAAGAATTGCCCAACGTCTTGTGGGCTTATAGGACCATGGCAAGAACCCCAACTGGAGAAAATCCCTTCAGACTCACCTATGGCACTAAAGCAGTAATCCCAGTCGAAGTAGGAGTAGCCAGCATCAGGCGAGAGGTATTGCATGAAGAAGACAATGACGATCAGCTACGAATCAACCTGGATTGTCTGGACGAAGTAAGAGACAAAGCTTCCAACAGAATGACGAAGTACCAGCAGAAAATGGCCGAATACTACAACAAGAGGGTAAAGCTCAGATGACTTGACATAGGCGACCTCGTCCTGCGCTAGGTCACTACAGGGACTAGAGACTCTGCCCAAGGGAAGCTTGGCCCCACATAGGAAGGACCCTACCGAGTCGTCCACTACTCCAGGTAAGGCAGTTATCACCTGGAAACCCTAAACGGACAGAGGCTCCCGTGGCCATGGAACATTGAGCACTTGAAGAAGTACCACAATAGATGTAACAAATAAATGTATTTATTCCTGAAATTAATAAAAGAATTATTCAGCTAATATCTTCTTGCAAGCAAGTTTAGTCAGCTGTAAGTCCAACGAATGGCAAGATCCCTAAAAGGGTGTAAGTTACAAAAACCAAAAATGGCCAAGTAACAAGATTCCGCCAAGACGGATGTAAGTTACTGACGAGGGCCAAAAGAATGACAAGATCCCTAAAAGGGTGTAAGTCACAAAAACCAAAAATGGCTAAGTAAAAAGAGTCCGCCTAGACGGATGTAAGTTATTGACGAAGCCAAAAAAAAAAAAAAAGGAGACAAGAACCTTACAACAAACCAAAACAAAGCTCAGGCTGAATCTGATCTCCCAACCAGTTCACCAAAACCCTCGACAAGGTCCCTTGAAGAGGTGCGAGTTGAAGGGAATCAACTAAGTAATAGAACCCGCGTAGACGTGAAGCAAGTCGTTGACGAAGAAAAAGGAAAGTCACAACTAAAAATTCTACTAAGTACAAAGCACGGATGAATGCAAGATACCACAAGCATATCACAAGCCAATAAGTGTGCAAACTCAAATGCAAATAAGTACGCAGCTATAAATTTAATTAAAGCCCAAAAACAACGGGCAATTACCATTGCTTTTACATCTAAAGGCCCATAAACACTGGGCTAAAAATATTGTTCTCGAGATAGATTAAAAGGAAATTGTTCTGAAATTAGATTTACAAAAAGCCCAAAACATAACGGGCACCCAAAAAAAAAAAAAAATCATAAGTATTAGGTTCAGGCGTCAGCAGCCACATTGTCACTAGCAGGGGCATTCTCGGAGGCGGTAGTTTCGGTGGCCGAAGACTGAGCATCCTGGTCAGCAATCATCTCCTTGTCTACCTCTTCCAAGTCTAGCTTCTCCAAGTCTACTCTAGACGGATGCTTGATGAAATATCTCCTCAAAAGCTTGAACCCCTTGAAGTACCAAATGAAGAGCACGGTGTTGTACTCCTCAGTTTGCTGGAAGCCCTCGACAGCCTTAGCAGCGATGACTTTGATCTTCTCCCTGGCAGACACAAGTTGCTCGTCTTTATCCAAAGTCAACTGCCGTTCAGTTCTAAGCTTGTCAGTCAAGGTCTTAACCTTTTCCTTGGCTAGGTTAGCTTCGTTCATGGTGGCTAACAGATCTTTCTTCAGTTTCGAATTGTTTGCCTCCAAGGTTGCCACACGGGACAGCGTAGACTCGACCTTGACCTCTTGAGTCAGGGACTCCGAGGTGAGGTGGAGACTCTCTCCCAACAACTGAAAAAAAAAAAAAAAAAATATATATATATATACACATAAAAAAAAAAAAAAAAAAATAGAGGAGCGAAGGATACAAATTTGCACAGGTACCTGGACGAGCTTATGGAGGTGACGCCCCACAACCTCGTTGGCCGACATCCCCGAGAATACTTTCATGTCGTCAGCACTAAAGACGTCCTAAGCACACGCCAATGCAACCCCAACATTGTCCCAGAAATTGGAAGATCAAGAGTCAATCTTCTCTTTTTGCTTGTCCCTAGTCCTTGGCCTTTTATTCCGGGGAGTAAGCTCCTCGACAGAGGGGGTAGGTGATGTTGTTCCCTCCGTCCTAAGAGCTGGAGTGGACGGAGGCACTGAAGATATGGGGGTCCCCCCTCTCTGTTACACGGACGGTCTTAGCCCCAATAGTAAACAAGGGCTTATCCTTCTTGCCCCTCATCCGGGCATACATGTCTTTGTTAAACTTTGTCGTCATTTCTACAAGAAGAAAACACTTGTTAAAAAAAAAAAAATATATATATATATATATATATACATATCCAAGTGTATGCAAGAGACGAACCCAACACTTACTCTTTTTTCCTTCAATATTGATGTTGCGCAGGACGTAGGAAGACAAGTTCGGGCCTAGGCAATAAAAGGCGAGGGTCCACGGATCTACAAGATTGTCCCAACTTTCAATCGTCTTCGCGTACTCTATTGCCTTTTCAACACACTCCTGGTACTTGTTTTTGAGCTTGGGTCATCTCTTAACTGTGCAAAGTAATGGCAAAAAGGGTTAGTGATGACCATATGAACAGAACAAAAATCACCAGACGATGAGAAATAATGACACACCTAAGTTCGGGGTTCCCCACCGACGGAGCAACCTTGGATATCGTCCCAAGCCTCATTAGAGGGGGTCTCAAAGTCATCCCTAGACACGAAAAAGAAACGGGATTTCCAGTTTCTGAAGGACGAAGGTAAACCCTTGACAATCCTAGCTCTCCTCACCCAAGGTACTAACACGTAATATCCGTATTCTTTTAACTCTTTCAAATGATAAAGATAGACGAGTTCACCTACCTTAATCATGTCCCCGTTAGTGGCCAACCATATTTCCATATAATTGACCACTATCCTCCATGAATTGGGCATAAGCTGCCCGGGAGCCATTCCAAAGTGGCCTAAAAGCTCCATCACAAATGGATGGACGGGGAGCCTAAGCCCACAAGTGAAGGCAACCTCATAGAAGCATACCTCACTAGGGAAGAAGTAGCAAGCCTGATCCTCGCCATTGGGTCGACGAACACGAACCCGCTCTGGAAATTGAAACCTATCTTTAAATCTACCCACGGTGTCAGCACCCAGCCCATACACCTCCTCGAGGGCATGAAAAGCCCTAACCACTCGAGGGGTAGAAACGGTTGTATCTCCTTTCACTGGGCCGCTGTTAGACGACAACCCAGTCTCGAGCTCACTAGATCTCACCTCTGACATCCTCTTCGTCTCACCCTCAAACCAAGCAATCAATTGGCTAAGTATAGGGGATAGCTCTCCTAAGGCCACACTTAACCCACAACCCATGAAAACGAAATCCCCAACCAAAGGAAGAAAATCACCAGAAACACCTAAAGCAGCCCCTAAGCGAGCAAAAAAGAAAGAGACCGAGGGGCAAGCTACCCTAACCTCAGAGTCACTGACCATGCAAAACTAAGAAGGAGACGACTCCTAAAAGCCCCAAAGGCCAAAAACAACCACAGCAAAGGAAAGGGAAAGGAAAAATCAGGAGCTTATAATAGATTGTGAAGAAAAAGGAAATAGAGGAAGAAGAAAAGAAAAACATACCTTGAAAAGGTGCAACTCAATCCAAGAAAAATCCAAAGGATGTCGTCGGAACAGGGCCGGAACAATCGCAAGAGTAAATGGAAAAGAAGAAACTCAGAGCAATGATTAAAGAAATTGGGAAAAGTGAAGGGAGAAACGAAAGGAAAGGAAAGTTTAAAAACTAAGGCCCAAAAAACTGAAAAACAGAGAGAAAATGCTAATAACTCCACCGATCAGCACGCGCCACGTGGCCACGACGCGTGTGGCACCGCCACTTCGTATTTAATATGGCGCAAAATCCCAAGAGTCGCTTACAGTCCAAAAACCTTCATCTTCTATGGTCGTCATGACATGTCACAACAACCATAGAATCTGGGGGCAGCTGATGGGACTGACGAAATTGATTACAAACTAGCTCAATAAGACAAACGAGACCATTCTCTGAGACGAGCCTAAACAAGCGCCCACATCACCGACGAGGGTAGCAGGATCATTCAATGTTACCAGTAATGCCTCGGACGGCTACAAAACCAGCTGTATAGACCGTTGGGAGCATATTAAAGCCTCATTACTAAGCAGGAGGCGTTACCAAGAAAGGCATTAACATCACAATGTCAACCACAACGGCTAGAATCCAAGGCAACATATATAAAGCCCTCACATTGCCAACAGAAGGTACATAGACACTCTGAAAAACACTTACTGTTATTCTGCTATTCTATTTTATTTTACAAAGAACTCTCCTATTCTGACTTTGGCATCAGAGACGTTGTGACAGGCACCACATTGGTGACCACCTTGAGGGAGCTGTCTTTTCACTTACGTAATCATCCAGACGAGAGCTTGGATCCATCTAGACATTCAACTCAACTGACGAAGTCACGCTTCATGAATAGTGATAACAACGGTCAACCATGGTAGGTTCAGGCCCACACCAGGCAGAATCTATAGGATCCCAACATGAAAATCCTTTCGTCAACCTGGAGCGTAGGAGAGATCAAGAGGGCAATGTACGCACTACGCATACAAGCAAAAACCACTCTCAAGCTAAGAGTCACGTCTCTCAGGAGAAACATAATAAAGCCATGCAAAAGGAGATTGTTCGTCTAAAGAGGGAGTTACGCCATGCGCAACAAAGACGAACTCCCTCCCCGTCTGATTCATCTTTCGACAACAAGAAGGATAGCAGCTATCGACGTAGATCAAGGACCCCCCTAGTGAATCCTTCTCATATGAAGAGGAGCACCACCGTGAACATAGATGCAAAAGCCCAACTCACAGAGGGGTGGGGAATGATGTCATGAGCAAAGCTTTGGACTAGATCTCCAAGTCACCCTTCACACATAGGATTGAAGGTGATAGTTTTTAGACCCCTTAGAACAATTGATTTGACCTAGATAATTAGCCAAGTTGTTACTTAGTCCAATTACACAAGTCTAGGCCATCACAATAACAAAGATCAAATCATGCAAAGCAGCGGAAAATAAATAACACAAGATATGATCACCTAAGAAACCAAACCGGTAAAAACCTGGGGAGGATTTGATCTAGCTATCCTCAAGGTAAACTTGAATCCACTATCTAGAAAGAATCGAAATTCATACAATAAGACTTACAAGCCCCCACGCTCGACTTCTTATTGCTACCAACCAGGAGAACTTACTGACACGACCACGTGCAAGCTCCGAATCCACGGACTCCTTCTTTCTTTGGCCTTTGCAAAACACAAACACCCCCGTTTGTGACTTTGAGATCCCACTCAAAGGTTTAGCAACACAAACTCTCCTGTTTGTGACTCCAAGACCATCCTTGAAGGTTTAGATCATCAGCACCTTTGATGACTAGAGAAGGCAGCAACTTCTACAATACTGAATCTTGAGATTCTTCAAGTAAAAACACCGGTAGAAGATATGAGAGAGCTTTTTAGGAACAAAACCCTAAATATAAAAGAGGCACACTCTTTTCTCTCTGAAAAGCCACATAAAAACGTGCTTAGGGTTTCCTTTATATACTGGGAGAAGTAGATTAGAAACTCTAATCCTAAATGGGTTTGAACTGCTGTCTGGGTTTAATTAAAATTCTGCAGATACGACTTTCAATCGATCGAGCCTGTCTTTTGATCGATCGAACCAGACAGATTATGAAATCTTCTTCTTACAGCTTGTATGTTCTTGAATCTTGAATTGAATCACCTTGAGCATTGTCTAATAATACCTATAGACTCTAAGATCTATATCTAGACAAGTTTATGTTCACGATTTGCCAATTGTTCTAAACATTTAGAATTTAACAAACTCCCCCTTTGGCAATTCGTGAAAAAACTTTCATACAAAATGAAATGCTCAAATACAAGAACAACCCAATACAATAAAATGCCCAATTACATCACAAATCCCAATATAAGACTCCTAACCTAGAAGTTGCAAAAAGAGGTAGAAGGTCTTGATCAGAATGCACCTGTCTTTCCTGAAACACTCAACAAACACATCACCGCATGTGTGGAAAGAAGGACATATAAACAATAATATGAAACAGAATATAAAAAACAAAAGTAAATTCTAACTCTCCCCTTAAGTTAGATACATCAAAAAGTTTTTATATTCTTCCTCTTTGAAAAACAATTTTATCTCCCCCTAAACAAAACAAACAGGTCATCAATGTCTCCCCCTTTTTGTCACGTATTGATAAAGTCTACCTAATCAGAAGGTAGACAGAATACATACGCAACAGAGTAAGAGAAAATAGAGACAACTCCCCCTATGAAGAGCAATAACTCCCCCTAAGAACCACAAAGGTTTTCTCTCCCTATAAAAATAGGAAAAACAAAACAAGTTTTAAGAAAAACAGTTTTGGGGAAAAATAAAGGGGTTGGAGATAAATAAAAAGACACAAACCAATTTTTAAAAAACAACTAAATTGAGGATACACATGAAGAAAAAATATTCTCTCTTTCAATAAAATGCAAACATGGCACTATGTGACCCATAAACAGTTGCATGAGTAGAGAAAATATTTGCACATTGATTATCCATCATATCTCTTAAGAAAATAATTTTCTACAATTCACACATAAAAATAGCATATACTAGAAAGTACATAACTCAAAAATTTATCAATCAATTTTTAAATCAAGTTGAGTACCCAATTTAGTAAAGTGTATGCATGTTATGTGTGAAAACGATGAGAGATATGATTGCAAAACTGCAAGATGGATACAGAAAACAATGCAATGCATGTGAATCCTAAACATAATTGATGCATGGAAAAATCAAATTTTTGAAAAAACAGAGCAATTTAATGCAAAAACTCCTCAAAGCACAATATTTCATGCATGAGTATGAGATTAAAAGTTTAAAAAAAAAAAAAAAAAACACTTGAATTCAATCTAGATCTTCCAAAAACAAGTTTTTCAACCAATTGTCCTCAAAAACTCAAACATTAAGCACATTTTACATTAAAATCAAGGAACTTTAATCTTGGATGGCCACAACAAGATCACACACAATATAATGTACCAAGTTTAGCAAAGAATAACTTGTGTAGTGTGTGCAACTAGTAAAAACTTGAAAAACATGTGAGATGATATGTAAATAGAAATCAATCACAAAGTCTACAAAATTCATCACATTGAATTTAAAAGAGACTATCATCTAAAGAGTTACATCATATAACTCCCACATCTCCTAGAAAATAAGCTTACAATCATGTAAGTTTCTTGATTTTTGCCTCATAATATACACACTAGTTTTAATTGTTCAGAAATTTATTAAAATAGCCGGGATAATGTACACACCAATTTTAGCATTTATAACCAAGGCTACAACTTATGTTCTTTTTGTGCATGTGTTACACTTTCTTGAGTACAAAATCTTATGATATGCATTAAGGTGTTTATGATTGGCTAGCAAACAGTGGTGAGATGGTTATTTATGCATTTCTCTAAAGGTTCAAGTCCGACAGTCAAAGACATGTGACTTCAAGATCAAGACAAAATAATCAAAAACTATAAACATCTCCCACACAACATGCACTACAAAGTTTTAACTAGTAAAGTGCAATAAGTAAGCTCATCAAAGCTAAACAAGGTACATAAACTTGTTATGTAAAGATAATATGGCTAATCCATGATTATAAATCCAAGATGTGAAATACAAAACACAAAAATCTTTTTGGTTTTAAAAAATTTATTATCAAAAACAAAAAGCACACATTATGCTAAATGAACAATGCAAATGCAATGCATGACAGTGCTTAACTAAGCTATAGAGGGTACATAAACAAGAAATATAAATTTCTTAATTAACCCATGAGTACATGTACAAACTAGTACATACTCGTACAAAATCAAAAAATAGCTTAGCACATATATAACACATTCTATTCAAGTTTCTCCACAATGTCAAGCATGTTCTAAATCAAGAGAGATATCATAGTTCATGTAATCCTCAAGAAAAATAAAACAAGACTCAAAATAAAATATTTTTGTCTTTTTGAAAAATTTTCAATGTTTTTGGATTTAAAAAAAAAAAAAAAATTCTAAAAGAAACAAAACAACCAAAAACAGAAACAAGGCATGTCCACAAACAATTGAAAGAATTAAATTAGGGACAAGTCAGCAACACTCACCTTGGAGAATCTTTTCTCACCCATATAGCACAAGTCTTCGGCTTTGTAGGTGAAAATCCATAAGAAGCAGAGTGACAGTGGTGAGATGGTTATTTATGCATTTCTCTAAAGGTTCGAGTCCGACAGTCAAAGACATGTGACTTCAAGATCAAGACAAAGTAATCAAAAACTATAAACATCTCCCACACAACATGCACTACAAAGTTTTAACTAGTAAAGTGCAATAAGTAAGCTCATCAAAGCTAAACAAGGTACATAAACTTGTTATGTAAAGATAATATGGCTAATCCATGATTATAAATCCAAGATGTGAAATACAAAACACAAAAATCTTTTTGGTTTTAAAAAATTTATTATCAAAAACAAAAAGCACACATTATGCTAAATGAACAATGCAAATGCAATGCATGACAGTGCTTAACTAAGCTATAGAGGGTACATAAACAAGAAATATAAATTTCTTAATTAACCCATGAGTACATGTACAAACTAGTACATACTCGTACAAAATCAAAAAATAGCTTAGCACATATATAACACATTCTATTCAAGTTTCTCCACAATGTCAAGCATGTTCTAAATCAAGAGAGATATCATAGTTCATGTAATCCTCAAGAAAAATAAAACAAGACTCAAAATAAAATATTTTTGTCTTTTTGAAAAATTTTCAATGTTTTTGGATTTAAAAAAAAAAAAAAAACATTCTAAAAGAAACAAAACAACCAAAAACAGAAACAAGGCATGTCCACAAACAATTGAAAGAATTAAATTAGGGACAAGTCAGCAACACTCACCTTGGAGAATCTTTTCTCACCCATATAGCACGAGTCTTCGGCTTTGTAGGTGAAAATCCATAAGAAGCAGAGTGTATTTGAGGAATTACACCAATCTTCTAAGAAAGACTAAAATCCTGCAAATCCCTTTCACAAGCCAACAAGCTCAAATTTTTCAAAAGAATATGAAACAATTTATATGGACTTATGGCAGGAGAAATATCATCACAAATCCTAGATTGAAACACAAAATGCTTAAATTTCAGTTTATGACAATTAGGACGAATGTGACCATGGACACCACAAAAGTGACAAACAGGAACAAATTTAGGAACATCAGTATTCCTAACAACAAATCTAGTCTCAAATTTTGGTTTTTGCCTCAACAAAGAACAATTTGGTCTAATATGACCAACAACACCACAAAGGTGACAGGTAGGCACAAAAACAGATTTATTGTGCTCTCTAACAGTAGGTTTAGACATAGGTTTAGAAACTTTAGCGTCTACATCAGAACTTTTACCTTTGTCTAACCTAGCAAAATAAGCCTTTTCTTTATTATTCCTCTTGAAAGGAGGGATATAAACTTTCTCAGTTTTACACTTAAGAGAAACAGAAACACTTCTGTTATCAACAGCAGGCTTGATACTAGTCAAATTTTCAATTTTAATTTTAGATTCAACTAACTCTTGTTCCAAGCTTTTCATCTTCTCATCTTGAGAGGAAATTTGATTTCTCAAAAATTTATTCTTTTTATTAGATTCATCTAATCTAACAATCAATTCATTTTTTTCAAGATTAGCCAATTTTAACTCTTCCTTGAATTTCTTAGCAATTTTCATAGATTTCAATAATTCCTTACGAAGAGTTTCATAGGCATCAATAAAATCAACAAAAGCATGAGCAAAAACATGATCAAAAAGACACTTCAAATTATCTATGACAACAGGGGTCAAGGATCAGCTCAGAGATCAAAAGATCTAAAACAAAAGAGCAACTCGCTCTGATACCACTTGATAGTTTTTAGACTCCTTAGAACAATTGATTTAACCTAGGTAATTAGCCAAGTTGTTAGTTAGTCCAATTAAACAAGTCTAGGTCATCACAATAACAAAGATCAAATCATGCAAAACAACGGAAAATAAATAACACAAGATATGATCACCCAGAAAACCAAACCGGTAAAAACCTGGGGAGGATTTGACCTAGCTATCCTCAAGGTAAACTTGAATCCACTATCTTGAAAGAATCGAAGTTCATATAATAAGACTTACAAGCCCCCACGCTCGACTTCTTATTGCTACCAACCAGTACAAGGTGTTACTTAGTCCAATTAAACAAGTCTAGGTTATCATAATAACAAAGATCAAATCATGCAAAGCAGTGGAAAATAAATAATACAAGATATGATCACCTAGGAAACCAAACCGGTAAAAACCTGGGGAGGATTTGACCTAGCTATCCTCAAGGTAAACTTGAATCCACTATCTTGAAAGAATCGAAATTCATACAATAAGACTTACAAGCCCCTACGCTCGACTTCTTATTACTACCAACTAGTAGAATTTACTGATACGACCACGTGCAAGCTCCGAATCCACGGACTCCTTCTTTCTTTGGCCTTTGCAAAACACAAACACCCCCGTTTGTGACTTTGAGATCCCACTCAAAAGTTTAGCAACACAAACTCTCCTGTTTGTGACTCCAAGACCACTCTTGAAGGTTTAGATCATCAGCACCTTTGATGACTAGAGAAGACAGCAACTTCTATAATATCGAATCTTGAGATTTTTCAAATAAAAACACCGGTAGAAGATATGAGAGAGCTTTTTAGGAACAAAATCCTAAATACAAAAGAGGCACACTCTTTTCTCTCTGAAAAGCCACATAAAAACGTGCTTAGGGTTTCCTTTATATACTGAGAGAAGTAGATTAGAAACCTTAATCCTAAATGGGCTTGAACTGCTGTTTGGGTTTAATTAAAATTCTGCAGATACAACTTTCGATTGATCAAACCAAACAGATTATGAAATCTTCTTCTTGCAGCTTGTATGTTCTTGAATCTTGACTTGAATCACCTTGAGCATTGTCTAATAATACCTATAGACTCTAAGATCTATATCTAGACAGGTTTGTGTTCACGATTTGCCAATTGTTCTAAACATTTAGAACCTAACAGAAGGGGCAACTCTTCCTCGGCGTTTCCATCAGCCAACGTTTACCATCTATAATGGGCGGACGAACCCTGTAGAACATGTGAGCCAGTTTAATCAGAGGATGGCCGTCCATTCCAAAGACAAGACTTTGATGTGCAAGGTGTTTCCGTCCAGCTTGAGACCAGTGGCGATGAGATGGTTTGACGGCCTGAAGCCAAATTCCATAGGTTCCTTTAAGCAGCTTACCCAGGCATTTGGCTCTCACTTCATCACGTGTAGCAAGGTTCCTCGACCCTTGGATTCTCTACTGTCTTTGTCCATGTGAGAAGAGGAGACCCTGAAAACATACTTGGACAGGTACTGGGAGATGTACAATGAGATAAAGGGTAACTTCGATGACGTCGCCATCAGCACTTTCAAGAGTGGCCTCCCAATCGAGCATGGTTTAAGAGAGTCCCTAACAGGAAAGCCTGTCACTAGCTTGCACTAACTCATGGATTAGATTGACAAGTATAAAAGGGTTGAAGAAGACCAGCAATTGGGTAAAGGTAAAGCGAAGATTATCCCTCAGGAAAGGAGGGACTTCAGGTCGGACCGATTTAATAATAATAACCGACCGAGGAGAGACTTCGCAGGGCAGTCCGGATCTGCCGAAGCGTAGGTAGTTAATACTGTGTTCCGAGAGCCAATACATTAGGTTCTGGAGAAGATCAAGAATGAGTCATTCTTCAAGTGGACGAATAAGATGGCAGGAGACCCCATGAGGTGCAACCAAAACCTATATCATCAATACCACCAGGAACTGGGGCACACCACCAAGGACTGTAGAAATTTAAGGAATCACTTGGACCAACTGGTCCGAGAAGGAAAATTAAAGCACCTCCTACATCATTCCAGTGGTTAATAAGGACCAGCGAATCCGGAGTCTCGGAGAGACACTTCCTTAAGACCTTCCATAAGCACGATAAATGTCATTCTTGCTGCTCTGGGAAGGACCGGCTCATGTCTTTCCAAAGTGATGTCTGTGGCTCTGCTATCCACTGGGGACAACAATCTGGAGTAAAAAAGAGCCAAGAAAAAAGCCCCACCGGTGTTGGGCTTCTCGGACGAAGATAAGATTGGAACCATCCAACCCCATGACGATGCTCTAGTAGTTACACTCAGGATAGGGGGATATGATGTGAGGAGAGTACTGGTAGATCAGGGCAGCGCCGTGGAGATAATGTACCCCGACTTGTACAAGGGGCTGAATTTAAAACCCGAGGATCTAATGGCATACGATTCCCCTTTAGTAAATTTCGAGGGAAAGACTGTTACTCCAAGAGGCCGGATTAGATTGCCCACACAAACTGGTTCGGACGTAGTGGAAGTGGATTTCATTGTGGTGGATGCTTATTCACTCTACACAGCTATTGTGGCTAGACCCTGGCTTCATGCCTTAGGAGATATCTCTTCTACCCTGCATCAGAAGGTGAAGTATCCATCGGAAGGCTAGGTTAAAGAGATTGTGGGGAATCAGTCCATAGCCAGACAATGTGTGGTGGCTGCCATCTCACACCGACCCAATGCTAAGTCCTTGGCCTCCACTGAAAGGGGCTTATAGCAATCAACAACCCTAGCATTGCCCAATAATGAACCAATTGAGGAAGCAAAGTGCAAGGATCTAGGAAAGGTTGTTGTTGGCAATAATCCGAAAAAGTTCTTTCAAGTCGACTCGGAATTACCTCCCCAAGAGAGAGAAGAGCTAATTGGGTTTCTCAGAGAAAATGTGGACATATTTGCGTAGGATGCCTACGAGGCCCCAGGGGTCGATCTGAACTTCATTTACCACCATTTAAACGTTAACCCATCCATTACTCCCAAAAAGCAACCACCTCAGCACCCGTCGAAGGAGCATGCTGACGTCGTTGGAGACGAAGTGATGAAGCTTAAAAGAGCAGGGGCTATCAAGGAGGTTTTTTACCTTGAATGGTTGGCCAATACTATAGTGGTAAAAAAGAAGAGTAGAAAGTGGTGGGTCTGTGTAGACTTCACGGATCTGAATAAAGCCTGCCCAAAAGATCCTTTCCCTATGCCTCGGATAGATAAGTTAGTAGATGTGATCACGGGCCATCCTCGGATGAGCTTCTTAGACGCTTTTCAAGGATATCATCAGATACCGTTGGCCGTAGACGACCAAGAAAAGACAGCTTTTGTCACCCTCATTGGAAACTACCATTACAAGGTGATGCCTTTCAGTTTGAAAATGCAGGGTCCACCTACCAAAGGATGTGACCAGAATGTTTGAACCGTAGTTAGGTAAGAGCATTGAAATCTATATAGATGACATGATGGTAAAGAGTAAGGTGGTGTCCGAGCACGTGAGGGACCTCGGAGACATCTTTGAAATTCTGAGGAGACACAAGCTGAGTCTTAATACTTCCAAATATTCATTTGGGGTAGGAGCAGGCAAATTCTTGGGCTATATGGTAACCCACATAGGAATCGAGGTCAATCCCGATCAAATCAGAGCTGTCAACAGTCTACAACCGCCTCAGAATCCCAAAGAGGTCTAAAGGCTTACCGGAATGATTGCTGCCTTAAACCGTTTTATTTCTCGGTTGGCAGATAAGTACAAACCCTTCTTCCTTTTGATGAATAAATGGAAGGGATTTGAGTGGACCGAGGAATGTGCTTTGGCCTTCTAACAACTTAAAGAATATCTATCTCGGCCACCAATCATGTCCAGTCCTGAGGCCGATGAAGTCTTGTTCGCCTACATCGCTGTGGCCCCTCATGCAGTGAGTCTAGTGCTAATACAAGTGGACGACGGTGTACAACGATCAGTTTATTATGTGAGCAAATCGTTGCATGAAGCCGAGATCCGTTATTTACCACTAGAGAATGCAATCTTAGTGGTGGTTCAAGCTACACGAAAGCTTCCCCATTACTTCCAAGCACACACAGTTATCGTTCTAACCTAGCTTCCGCTCAGGTCCATACTTCGGAGTGCTGATTATATGGGGAGAATCATTAAGTGGGGTACGATTCTAGGGGCTTTCGATATCAAGTACATGCCTCGTACATCCATCAAAGGCCAAGTCCTCGCAGATTTGGTCTTTGAATTTGCTGAACCCTCATTAGAAGAGGTAGCAGAGACACAAGACATGGATGAAAAATCAGTTGGCACAATCTATCTGCAAGGACCTGCATGCTGGAAAGTATATGTTGATGGTGCAGCAAACCAAAGGGGCTCCAGAGTGGGGCTACTTCTGATTTCCCCTAAAAGGATTACCATCGAAAAATCACTAAGACTGGGCTTCTCAGCCATGAATAATGAGACTGAATATGAGGCCCTACTGGAGGGGATGTCCATGGTTCAAAAACTGGACGGAAAAGCAGTAAAAATGTTCTCGGATTCAAGACTGGTCGTTGGCCAGGTGAATGGGGAATTAGAAGCAAGAGACGAAAGAATGCAAGGATATCTATTCCAAGTTAAGCACCTACAGTTGTATTTCGATTCTTTTAGCTTACTGCATATCCCTAGAAGTGGAAACACACATGCTGACTCCTTGGCCACGCTTACCACCTCCTCGGCTTAAAGTTTACCCTGGGTCATCCTTGTAGAAGACTTATGCAAACTCTTAATGACGAAGAGAGAAGTGATCCATGTCCACCAAGTTAGAGTAAGGCCTAGCTGGATGGATCCTCTAATACTGTTTTTGAAGGATGACATCTTGCCCAAGGAGAAGACCGAGGCTGATAAGATACGGAGAAAAGCTTCTTGGTTTTGGCTATCTGAGGACCAAAAGCTGTATAAACGCTCCTTTTTTGGACCATACTTGCTCTGCGTACACCCAGAGGCCTCAGAACTAATCCTAGAGGAGTTACACGAAGGGATTTATGGAAGTCACACAAGAGGCAGGTCTTTATCTCATAGGGCCATCACCCAAGGCTACTGGTGGCCAAACATGTAGAAAGAAGCACATGAATACGTGAAGAAGTGTGACTAATGTCAAAGATTTGCACCAAACATACATCAACCAGGAGGAATCCTCAATCCACTATCAAGCCCTTGGCCATTTGCTCAATGGGACTTGGATATCGTCGGGCCCTTTCCCATGGCAGCAGGGAACAAGAGGTATCTACTTGTTGGCACTGACTATTTTACTAAATGGGTTGAAACTGAACCTTTAGCGAACATCAAAGATATGGATGCCAAAAAGTTCGTATGGAAAAACATTATTACCCAGTTCAGGGTCCCTCACTCCCTCATCTCGGACAATGGTCTTCAGATCGATAGTAAGTCCTTCAGGAGATACTGCTGTGAATTAGGAATTACGAATAGATATTCTACCCCAGCTTACCCCCAAGGGAATGGGCAAGCCGAGGCTGTTAACAAGGTTATAGTGAACGGACTTAAGAAGAGGTTAGATGATGCGAAGGGAAGATAGGTGGAAGAACTGCCACATGTCCTATGGACGTATCGAATCACACCTCGTAGAGTAAGAGGGTAGACCCCATTTTCGATGACTTACGAAGCCGAGGTTGTTATTCCTTTAGAAACGGGCTTTCCAATGCTAAAAACCAGCTCATTCAATCCAAGCAGCAACAATGAGTAGCTAGAAAAGAGCTTAGATCTTATTGAAGAAAGAAGAGAAAGTGCAATGGTCCAATTGGCGTACTACCAACACAAACTCAAGTAAGGTTATGATGCCAAAGTAAAGCTAAGGCCACTAGTGCCTGGTGACTTGGTGTTGAGGAAAGTTCTGGGCACTACAAAAAACCCAACATGGGAAAAGCTAGGACCCAATTGAGAAGGACCATATCGCATTACCTTAGTGGCTAATATAGGGGCATATTTTCTAGAAAATTTAGATGAGCATGTAATACCACGCTCTTGGAATGTAAACAACCTGAAAATGTACTATTATTAATGAAAATTTCCTTTATCAATAAGTTCTTTTGTTGTATAACGGCATCGTGCTTCCTGTCGCTCAATCTATTCAAGTATTAAACAGAACCTAAGTCCTGCATGGCTCCTCGGATCACAGGCTTAGGGGAAATTAATTACTTCTGGCAAATATTCAAGTATTAAACAGAACCTAAGTCCTGCATTGCTCCTCGGACCACAGGCTTAGTGGAAATTAATTACTTCTAGCAAATATTCAAGTATTAAACAAAATCTAAGTCCTACATGGCTCCTCGAACTACAGGTTTAGGGAAAATTAATTATTTCTGGTAAATGTTCAAGTATTAAACAGAACCCAAGTCCTGCATAGCTCCCGGACCACAGGTTTGGGGGAAATTAATTACTTCTGTCATCTATTCAAGTATTAAACAAAACCTAAGTCCTGCATGGCTCCTCGGACCACAGGCTTAGGCTCCTCGAACCACAGGCTTAAGGGAAATTAATTACTTCTGGTAAATGTTCAAGTATTAAACAGAACCTAAGTCTTGCATGGCTCCTCGGACCACAGGCTTGGGGGAAATTAATTACTTCTGTCATCTATTCAAGTATTAAACAGAACCTAAGTCCTGCATAGCTCCTCGGACCACAGGTTTAGGGGAAATTAATTACTTCTTGTAAATGTTCAAGTATTAAACAGAACCTAAGTCCTACATGGCTTCCCGGACTATAGGCTTGGGGGAAATTAATTACTTTTGTCATCTATTCAAGTATTAAACCGAACCTAAGTCCTGCATGGTTCCTTGAACCATAGGCTTAGGGGAAATCAATTACTTCTAGTAAATATTCAAGTATTAAACAGAACTTAAGTGCTGCATGGCTCCTCGGACCATAGGCTAAGGGGAAAGTAATACTCAAGGGCATCTACATAAGTGTTTAAACAGATCCTATGATATGTCAGGTCTCTCAAACCACATGTTTGGGTGAAATTAACCCTCAAAGGTATCTATACTAGCGTATAAACAGAACCTAAGGTCAGAACAGATCCAAGGCTATGTTTACATCCTCGACTTGAAATCTTTAAGCAAATTCGAACTTATATTTATTTGCATAAGTGTTGAGCAAGATGCATGTAATCTACCTCTTTTATTTTCCTCATAGGATATGAGTCTATCACTATCAACCTTCATTACATAAGATTCAATTCACAAAACAAACACCTAATACACCATTTTGCTCTTGGCACTTAATCAAATGACTTATATTATTAAGTAGCGTATTATTGTTGGCTTTTATTGAAGGCACAATAACGGCAGTTCAATGCTATGCATAAAAACAATAAAATTCAAATTACATAAGGTAAAAGAACAAAAGATGAAATGAAGAATATTCTCATTGAGTGATAAAGAAAGTACATTGTACGCATTGACATAATGTGATTTAAAAAAAAGGGGGGGGGTTTACTACAAAAGGAATTAGAAAAAGGAATCCTAAGGGCTAAGCTTTAGCAGGAGGGGTAGGAGGATCTTCCTTTTGGCTTGGCTGAGAAGTAGGAGCATCCTTGGCCTTGGGGTCAACTTCCTGAATCTCGGCCACTGCTTCCTTCCCCCTGGCAGCATCTTTAGCCTTAGCAGAGGGCTTTTTCCCTTTGTCTTTGCCTTTCTCCCCTTCAGCCCCCTGGCCTTGGTAACCAACCTGGCTGAATCCCATCGAAATTTCAGGAAGAGGAAGGGCATCTGGGATAGCCAGAGGCTGCTCGGAAGATTCTAGGGCAGGGGTAAGAGGAGAAGAGATAGGAGCCGGGACTTCGCGGATCTCTGGATGGTAATAGACACTTTTGGGCTACCTCCAAACAGAATTTGCGGGGACTCCTGCAATGCTCAGGGCCCTATCCCATGTCATGTTGCAATAGTCCCTGCACACCTCTGAAAGCTCCTCGATAAGCCTTACTTGTGTTTCCTCCACACCAAGCTGATATAAAGCTTTCTTCTCAGCCTCTGTTGCTTCCCTGGCCAGTCGAGCTTCTTCCTTAGCTTTTTGCAACTCGACTTTGAGATCTTGGACCAACTGTCTCTGAGTGGCCAGATCTATCTCAATCAAGTGCAGCTTCTGGCACTGATCTTCAACTTGCCTTTCCACAGTTTTCAGACCGGCCTCGGCACTTAAACAAGCTTGGTTCGCCTCCTTTAGCTTCTCGTACAGTTCAAATTGTTCCTACTTAACAGCCCCCAATGATTTCTCAACGTCGGCGCGAGTGATGGCCTCAGCCTCGGCTTGTTTACGAGTGTCACAATACCACTCCTCGGCCACGAAAACTTGTTAAGTTATCTGCCCCAAAGACCACAGAACAATAACGAAAGTTTTTTTTTTTTTAAAAAAAAGGGAAAGAATGAAAACACGATTTAGTGCCTAAGTTCATGAGTACGTAGACTGCTTACCATAGCAAGGTCCCTCTTCAGGGACAGAAAGAGATCGTTCTGCTTGAAGCGCCTGTAAGCTTCCATGTCCTTTGGGAGGAGTAAAGGCTACTCTAGGGCTTCAGCTATATATCCCTCTCGGCCCTTTTGAAATTCTCGGACTGAGGTGTTCCAGGGAATTGGAGTCCCATCCACTTCAAGCCGAGGACTCCATATGCATCGTGTCTTGCGCACGTTAGCCCTATTCTGTTCTTCTCGACTACCCACAGATTGGGACCTTTTGTCCCGAGGCTCTTGGACCACTTTCTGATGCTTTGTCCCCTTCCGAGGACCTACCTCACCTTCCTCAAGTTCCTCAAATGGCCTTTTCTTCTTCAGGTCAACAATTGGCTTCAGGCCGAGGTCGGATGGGATTTGAGGAGGAGGAGGGGGAAGATTGGGGGGAACTTGGGACTTAGAGGCTCCTTTCAAAGTTGACTCATTGCCCTTGGAAGCCATGAGCTCCCTTAAACTCTTATTGCCCTTGTTCAGCACCATACTGTCTTCCTCTTCTTCGGAGGAGCTGTCTAGGCGGGGGATCATTAGAATTAGAGTACGAACACCGGAATTCCTGCCTAATTCACCCTCGGCGTCCAAGATGTTGATTGGAGGAGCTCTCGGATTATTTTCTTCCTCAAAATGGAATTTATCTATCTCCTTTTCTAGTAATAAACGAGACGAGGCAATCTCCTCTTCGGGTATTGCCACTACTTCAGGAAGAATTTGTCGAAGTGGCAGTGCAACTGGGGGAAGATCCCTCCAAGCCAAAAAACCTGGCTTGGAGACGTCAATCTGAGCCAATCTGGAACTTCCAGCCCTTATTGCTTGGCCTATATCCTGGAAGATGCGAGACAGTGGCTCGTAGTCCAAGATTAGATGAGCGGCCCGTAGCTGTCCATCTTCACTCACAAAAATCTCTGACCTCAGAAGGTAATTGAGAGCCTGGATGTTGGTAAAACTGAGCCTTGGAGCAACATGATTTTTATCTGCAGAAACATTCGAGAAGGAGATCATGGTCAGATCGATAGGAGTTATCACTAAAAGAAGATGAAATGTCAAAAGTAAAAAGGAATAGAGCTAAAAAGAATAAATCCCCTTCCAGAGGGACTGATCCTAAAGGTACCCCACCTGGATCTCCTGTCCGAGTTGGACAATGAAGACCGTCGCTCCACTCCCCTAAGACAATCAGGTAGTCATCTTTCATGCCCTTATTAGACTTGAGGAGACAAGATATCAGCCTGACGACCTCGGACCAGGACTTGAGGTAGTATCCCACGACGGCGAGCTTGTGGCATTCATACATGTGAACCACATTATACCACGTGAACCCTAAGCCCAACTGCTAGTTGAAAGCGTCTACGCAGCCCAAGACCCTAAATAGGTTAGAGGCGCACTGATAAGGGGTCAATCTGTGGTTAAGCAAATAGTCCCTAGTTATCCTACCCATGGGAAGTGTCATTCCTCCCTCTATGAAAGTAATCATAGGAATGACGACTTGACCCACGTCCCTGTTAGTTAGTACTCGGTCCGAGGGACAGTATTCTAAAACCACCCCTGTGGGATATGGTACCTAGCCCTAAAACCCTCCATACCGGCCAGTGAGTCTACTAAGTGCTTGAACCTACCTATCTATATAAACGAAAAGGCCGAGGAGAAGGGTTGAGAAGAAAAAGGAGAGTATAAAAGATAAAGACTTACGAGAACACGTGTATTAATCTCTGAAAACTTTCAGAAAAATTTTCGAAGACTTCTTACAGGAAATAACTATGGAGACTCAAGAGTGTAACACGTTTTGTGAGGCGAGGCGCTAGAATTCTCTGAAGCACTTGAAGATTTTTTGAAGGAAAGAGGAAAATGGGTTCTCTCAAGGCTTTATATAGAGGGAGAAGATAAGTGGGAATACTCCCGCTTAAACTTCTAGGGAAGATATTAGCTGTTGGATTGGTGCCTCACCATCAGATACGGGGAACATAACGCTACCTAGAGAAATTAATGACACCTCGTAGACTACGAAGCGTCAGTAGCAATTATGAGGCACGTAAAACCGCAGTCCCGCACATGTGAATCAAAGAATCAGTTGGTCTCATCTCTTAGAAATCAAAACCCCACTTTTTCTTCTCGGATGAGAGGGAAAAATCGGAATTTTAAGGGGTTATTGTAGGGATAAAGGCCCAAAATAATAGGTTGGGCCTTGGGCTTTGTTCGAGGACGCTGAATGATCCGAGGAGGGGCAAATAGTTGTCAAGAGTTCCAATTTAACGTCTCATGAGTAAGGAACGAGTGGAAGGTGGTCCGAGGAGGAATTACACCTCGGATATGACATATGCAGTCCTAATATGTATTCCAACGATTAGAGTAGCCTTCCAAGAAGCTTCCATGGCAGGAACGTGCCTCCTGAACACATAAGAAGGAAGGAAACCCAAAAATATCTAAGGAAAAGTTGCTGCCACCACATTAAATGCATTGTAGCTACTTTTTTGGCCGCATTTCTGTGGAGAAGACCTCTGAACAGTGCTGCCTTGGCTACCACAACTCATAGAAAGCCAAAGGAGGTATCTGATAGGACAGGTACTCAAGTAAAGGTTCAAATGATCAACAAGTATAGGATCAAGATGACCTAAAGGGAGCTATATAATGTGAGAGACCCTCCATGAGAAGGGGATCAAAAAAGAAGGGAGAGAATACTGTAACAGTCTAACTTGTCCACGTTCTCAGTTGTGATTAATTTACATAAGTGTGCCCTCCTCGGATCGGGAGGGAATTTCAACTTTATCTTTTTTAATCTTGCTTGATCATATTTCAAATCCATACTAGCCGTTGTCAAAGTCATTAGGACCTAGTTCTTCAACCTACTCTCTACAAATTTATTGTATTGGGCTCATTGGACCAATATCCCATACGTTTGGGGCTTGGGCTATAAAACGTGACCCTACATTAACCAATATGGTTATTTATTTTATTGTAATAGTATTTATTAAACCCAAATATTAGCCAATAAATAAAATAATATTTTTATCAAACAAGAGAGAGAGAGAGAGAGAGAGAGAGAGAGAGAGAGAGAGAGAGAGAGAAATGCTACCTCCACAACCTTTTTCTCAATAAATCCTCAGCATTAGGTTGTTATTGGCTATTATTGGTAGATAAAAAAATAATTTCAGTGATGAGTTCAAATTAAAACTAATAACAACTTAACACCTAGAATTTGTTGTAAAAATATTGTGAATGTAGCACTTCTAAAAATAAAATAAAAAGATACGCAAAAATTTCACAACATTTTTTATAACAGCTGAGTTGATAATTTTTACTACGACAAATTTTTACTATTTTTTGTTTAGGTCAATCACTAACATCACATTTTTACTTACCATTATCAATCTATCACATCAACATGTGTGAAAAGTTTTATCAAATTTTTTGTGTCTATAGGCCAATGACGGCTCTAGGAATTTTTTCAGGTTGGTCAGTAAAAAACTTAAATTATAGAAAATCTATTAAGGAGAGAACTTAAATATATCAAGCTTACCCAAAAATAAAAAAATAAAAACCCACACACACACACAAAAGTACATGAAGTATCACAATGTCATTTTACTAACAATAAATAAAATAAAATCAATTGATAGGAGATAAAGTGAGAATTAGCTGAGATGAGAGTAATAAAGTAAAAGAGAGTCTAAAATATTAATAGGAAAGTAAAAAAGGAGTGACAAAGACAGAGGGCAACATATGATACTTTCTACAATTGCGAGTCAAGTTGCCAAGGAGAGTGGGGTTGTTGAACACTTGTACTGCAAAGCCGAAGAAAGCAGAGCTACCAATGCTGCCAAAGAGAACTCATGACCACAATAGTTCTCTTGGTACTATTTTTGGGAAAAATGAAATTATGATTTATTTCTATGTAATGGATTGAATGAGTTATAGATTTGAACGATTAGGGATTTTAATTTTTTGTTTTTGAATAGTCTTTTGTTGAATAATTTGTTCACTTGTTATCGTTTGGCCTAATCTTGTTTTTATTTGAGTTATTTTTACTGTTATCTAATTTTTATTGCTGTTATTTGAGCTTTTTTTTTTTTTTTTTTTTTTGTTTAAGGGGTTCAAGATTATATTTGGGGGGGCTATAATTATTTTTGGTGTAATGCTATGTTCACAAATTTTTTACAATAAACCTTATGTGACAAGCTGTTATTGGTATGTAAAAAAAAAAAAATGTCAATATTACGTCTAAATTAGAGTTAGTAACAGTTTACCACTTAGGATTTGTTATGAAATTACTATAAAAATATTGTGAATGTAGAATTATTCTTACATTTGTTGGACTTCTCAAGTCAGGGTGTTCAATAATTTTTTTAGGGTGATCCAAAAATGTTAATTTATTGTATAATTATTTTTTCAAGTCAGGGTGTTGATGTGAACACCCTAACTTGAATGTGGAACCACCCTTACTATAGGTTTTCTCCAAAAAAAAAAAAAAAAATATATATATATATATATACACGTGGTTAATGAGAAATATTCCATCTAAAAAAAGATAATAGAGTTTAAGTAATATTTAATATTTTTTTTTTAAAGTCATATTTAAATATATAAATTGTCTCAATTCAATTTTCGCCTACAGGTATTTTCATTGAGATAGGGCAAGTTCTGGATAATAGACATGAGCCCATAACTGCAAAAGCCACAATGGGATCGGATGTCGATACTATATTTTGTCCGGTCCCAATTCACGCGTCAAGCACAAAGACCAAAAAAACCAAAAATTTGAAAAAGGTGAAAAATCATGAATTTCAAAGCCAAAAAGGGTAAAAATAAATACATGTTTGAATGGTGAATCAAAAAGTCACAATGATAGAAAAATCCATTTTACAACAATTAAGACCAAAACCCTAACCGAGTATGGTTAAAAAGTTGACTTTTTGATTCGACCATTGGATCGTATTGAATTGTGGACCATCTCATAGGGCATATTTTTCCCCTCGAAAAGTTAGTTTATGGGCCAAAATCAAAGTTAAAATGGATGGGATATCACCAAAATACCAAAAATCCTAATAAAAATCTTAACTTTTTTAAAAAAGGAAAAATTAACAGTTTTTTACCCAACTTCGCATGATAAACTGTACCGATTGGACGAGAACTGGAATGATCGGGCTAGACTATCTTGAAGAACAAGTTATTAGCTAATTTTCATCAAAAGGGCTTGACGATATCTGCTCGGATTGAAAGATATGAATTTTTCAAGAAAAAATGTCCAGAATTTTTCAACACTGCGTCACCATTATTTCGAGTGCGATATCTCGACGAATATAGCTCCAAATCGAATGAGGTTAGGACCGTTGGAAACTAGACATCCAGAGCTTTCTGTGCATATAAAATTTGAAGAAAAAGGAGCTTGGAAAGTCCTCCAAACAGCAGCACAAATATTGAGCCATAAATATATATTTTTTTTAAAGACTAAAATAGGCTAATGAGGTTGCAAAAATACACTAATGCTAGCCACCCCTTGCCATGGGCGAGTAGCACTAGTGTTTACCGATACACTAATGATAAATCAGGTGCTATGATCCACTACTAAATATGGAATATTCACAGTGTGGACATGTTTCATTTTTCTCTAGTTTGGCAAGAATTAAAAAACCACAATGATAAATGAATTAATGGAGTAATCTTGATATTAAATTATGAAATGCCGCTATAAGGCATTCATTTACTCCTTTCATTTTCTTGCTTACTCAAAAAAACAAAGCGGAACTGCCCAACAAGAGCTTTGAATCCAACGTATTATAACCCCATTTAATTTAGAATTTTTTTTAAAAAAGATATAAAAAAGAGAGTAAAAAGTTAGTAGAAGATTAACATTTGAAATTAGATTTGATTTTCCATTAAAAAAAAAATTGATTTAAGGGTTCAAATAAGGTTAGTGGTGATGTCGTGACTCGTGATGGCATTTAGCTGCATTCAATGAACCTACATTATTCATTTCCCTAACAATAATGCAATATTGCTAAAAGATCAAAGGAAAAGTCTATGACATTGAAAGTTTCACTGCTTTTTCACATTATGCGTGTGTTTTGTGGTGTTGTCATGCTGTGTAAGTCAATATTCAGTACTATCTCAAATGTTACGGGAGTAAAATGGAAAAAGAATCATTCAGGCTGGAGAGAAAAACAAGAGGAAAATAAAGGTGAATTGGATTGTTCAGCACCTAATGAATACAGCTAACCAAATATATATATATATATATATATATATATTATGGTGAAATTTGTGGCTCAATGATATTTAATGGGTCTTTTTTACAAGGATGATTCAAATCCATCGTTCACACTTGTTGAAACAATTCTTTTATATATATACACTTCAAAATTTAGGGTGAACAAATGCAATTTAATTACCAAAAAAAAAGTACACATACAATTCCTAAACAGTCTCCTTTAGTCATTGACAAATTGAGAATACTTATGGTTAGTCATTCATTCGAGTATTTGTAGTAAATATGGTAATATATATCAAAGAATGAAAAAGAAATGCCTCAAAGCTAAAGTTAGAGAGAATTTTTCTTGATGAGTAGAAAGAGTGTATCTCAAAAATTGATATTTTAATGAAATATAGTATAAAATAGATAATCAAATGTTGAGTATTTTGAAAATTTAGTGTGTAAAAATATAAAACATAGATTCTTATACTAAAATAGACAGGAATTTTGAGAAGAGGGGGTTTGAACCTTGGATGTTCTGGAAACACTAGGAAATACCAATTAATTGAGTTACAATGTTTTTGGCAATTAATTTTTTATACTTTAGTATAGCTAAACTTGTAATTTATGAATAAAAATCATTTGTACAACTTTTTGTGTTCAAAAAATTGTGATTGGTGGAGAATAAAGTGAAATACAAAAGTAGTACATGATTTTTATCTGTAATTTACTAATTCATCCATTTTCTTAAAGGGTTAACTCTTTCATAGGCCATTGTATACTTTTGGCGTGATGATCACTCTACAAGTATAAAGTTCTTGTAGTGGGGGATAATGGTCAGGATTCAAATCTCTAGAAGGAAACTTTACACAAATATATACTTTAGATTAAACTAAAAAAAAAAAAAAAAAAACCTCGTTCCCATAGATAGATAGGCTTCAAACCCTTTTGCAGTTATGGGCTCATGTCTTTTTTTTTTTTTTTTTTTTTTTTTTTTTTTTTTTTTGTTGAGAATTTATGGGCTTATGTCTATTATCTAGAACTTATCCCAACTCAATGAATACAAATCCATTCTTGTGGCATAAGCTTTAATGGCCCTTTCCTATTTGGGCCGACCCTACCTTCATTCCTTCTCTCTCTCTCTCTCTCTCTCTCTCTCTCTCTTTCTGAATTTGAAAGGGTTCACGGAAGCGCGTGAGAACCAGAACTCTGATGATGAGCACACACATTAGAAGCGCAGCCGAATCTGATTTCTACATCTAGTGGCCATTGTGAGAACTGGGATGGCAGAAGCAAAGGGTGATGTCTCTCGCATTGTTTATGCATCTTTTTCAGCTTTCTAGGGATTATGTCATCTATAAATATCTCGTATGTAGTAATGCTGCTATGTAGTAATTTGATGCTAAAAAGTAATATGCCCTTTCATTAGATCCATACGATAATTCTGTAATGAGAACTATCTTTGCTTTTGGTGTTGCCATGTGAAAGTAATATTGCATATAAGAACTTCCTGTTTCATTGGAAAGTTTGGCTGCTCTTTACCATTGACTTTAAGTTTGTGCTTTCCTTGTCTTTGCGCAGCATGAAAGGTTTCAATTGACTGCTGTTGTGGCTTCTGATTCCAGTGATAAATCAAAAGAGAAATCAGGGGATCAAAAGGTAATATGATTTTAACAATGTATATTCAGATAATTTCAGATCAATACGATTTAAATAATATAGATTCAAAAACTTTCAAATCAAAATTTCGTGGATGTCACACCAGCTTGTTCAAAATCGTGAAGCTGCCAGAAAAAGCTGATTAAGGAAAAAAGCAGGCCCTTTTGTGTCTTTAGTTCTTTTCTCCTCATGAACATTGTTGTCATTGTTATTTTGCTTTGCTTTCAATATATAATTGCTGCATATGCTGGAATGCAAGCTGCTCCATCTTATAATAGTTTGTGGATAAGATGCAACAACTTGTTTTTACTTCATTTTTTAGGCATATGTGCAACAACTTGAGAGTAGCCGCCTAAAGCTAAATCAACTAGAATGAGAGCTCTGGTGAGCCCGCCAGCAGGTTTGACAATGTTATACTCAATTAAGTGCAGTACTCGTTTTATCCTTTTTGCCTTTTCAATGTGAGGGCTTAGGACATTGTTATTATGTTTCTGTTAATCCTTTTTCTTCTAGGGCATATTTATCTCAAGCTCAGGAGATTAATCCCATTTAATGAGTGGAAATGGTATTTAAACTTCTTTTCCTTTTGATTCTTTAATGATTGTATGCTTGGATTTTTAAAATTGATCACGGAATTAATATCTCTAAAATCTTTAGAATCATATTTCTTAGTATCTTGTGTTAAGGTCCTTAATAACGTAATCACATGGTTGTAGCTTAAATATGCAAGTTACTGAGGTTATGATCAAATTATTTTAAATTCATAGTTGCGTGGCATGATAAGCCGCAGGCAAGCTCAACATACAATTTGATATGGACACCATAAAGGTTTTTAATCATGCCAAGGTGTTTTTGTAGCTCCTTCAGGTTTCTTTGCTAAACTACATGAGATGAACTCTAACCTGCATTGCAGCTTTACTTTTTAAAAAAAAAAAAATTCTCAAAACTGGTTGCTGGCTTACCTATTTGAAATCAACTTGACATGTAGATTCACTTATATATTGTTTGACCTAACTGGGGTACGCTCCAAATGCCTGAAGTTGGAAAACTAATTGTCACATGGAAATTTTCTTAACATGTATCTCAATGTCATTGTGTGTCTTTTGATGCAAGGAGCTCCAAAACTAATTCAGAATTTATTATTTCTGATTTTATTTTTGAATTTCGAACCACTTTTTAATTTTTTGAATTTGGCCTTTATTCTGATTTTTTTCTTAGTCTGTCATGGGTGAATGCCCCTAGATTACTTGGCAACTAGTTTTGCTAGGCAGG
This sequence comes from Quercus lobata, assembly GCF_001633185.2. NCBI lineage: Eukaryota > Viridiplantae > Streptophyta > Magnoliopsida > Fagales > Fagaceae > Quercus > Quercus lobata. The sequence continues at coordinate 10,825,902 of NC_044910.1, forward strand.
GTCAGTTGGCTGCAGGTTTTACAAAAAATTCCCTACATTATCAATTCTTTTAATTGTGGCATGATTAGAATTTAGCCTTGTTAAAATTGTGGCTTTTGTAATCAAGAAAACAAAAGCTTGAACTCAAGGCCACCTATTCTGATAGTATGACATACTACCACTTGTCCCAAAAGTTTAAACTATTAAGCAATGATGAATTTAGTTGCTTAATCATTTTTCTAACACATGTAAGGCATTAGTAGGGGAAGATGCACCATACACACATACATATTTGACGAAGGATGTTTGTATAAAATGAACCCCCCCCCCCCCCCCCCCCCTCCTCTTTTGCCCCACTGTTTTTTGTTTTTCCTTGATTCCTACATTGGAGTTTATGCACATGAATGTAAGGACTATATTATCCTCTTTCTTATGCTTTGAGTAATGGAAGTTTCAGTTTTCTTAACCGTAAAGGAAGTTCTGATTAGCCATTCTAATTTCTAAATTGTGCTTTCTTATTCATCACCCATTTTTGGATGCTTTGAGTAATGGAAGTTTCAGTTTTCTTAACCATAAAGGAAGTTCTGATTAGCCCTTCTAATTTCTAAATTGTGCTTTCTTATTCATCACCCATTTTTGGAATGGATGTATTTTACATATTGTGACAAAAAAAAATGGGCACTTTATGTGTCAAAAATTAAAATCTTTAATACCTTGTTTCTATGTTGGCAGCACTTCTTTACTCCTTATTTTTAAAAATGATTTTGTAACGTTTTTGACTGAATTGCCAAATGGTGCAGCTTCTTGTGAATCAATTGGAGCCTTTAATTGAGATGCTCTGTTACTAGGCATGGAGGCATTGCAACAATCCCTGGCTGAGACATTGACCAATGGCTCACCTGGCCGGTTAGGATCATCTGGGAATGTAGCAAACTACATAGGAAAGCTTGGAACACTTGAGGGATTCATTTGCCAGGTAATTTTCTATTCTGGTTTGATCCCACTTATTTGTTTTCCTACTATCGTTCAAGCACTCATTGCTAGGAAGGAATGATGATGAAATGAAACTCAATTTTGAAACAGGCTAGATTTGCAGTGCTAGGATAATCCTTACACATGGTAGAATATTGCTTCTTGGGATTGCTTTAAAATTCTTTAGCTACTTTGATATTGTCAGTAAAATAGTAGGAAATCTATAAGTATAATTGTTTTGAGGAATACCCCTTGTGCAATTATAAAATTTTAATTCATATTCTTTGTCCATTACTAGCCAATTTGTGTTCCCATAGCATTAAGATTAAATGCACTTTGGTATGTTTTTAGGTATTTGGAATACGAGGAAGAAACCAAATCCTACATGGGTTTGTTGTATTCGTATATGTTCTTCAAAGCATTATGCATTTAATCTTGCTTGGGAATTTTTATGGGGGGTGGGGTGGGTCTGCAAAAAACAGTCTTGTTTTTTTTTGATAGGTTATAAGGAAATATTTTTTTTTTTTTGATAAGTAATAAAGAAGTATATTAAGAAAACTACCTCATGAAAACAGAGGCAGAACAGAAAGTACAGAGAGAGAAACAAACAAAACAGAAAAGTGAACAAGAAAACAAATAGAAACAACAAAAAACTAAGAACAGTGAAGAGAACAAAGGAACAAAGGGAGGGAATCACTAGAGGTGAGTCCCCAAGCCCTAGACCAATCAAAAAGGGAACCACAAAAATAAGCTAGCAACTGGTCATCGGATCTGTCCCTGTCCTCAAAAGTTCGCCAATTCTGCTCCCTCCAAATACACCACAAAAGGCACAACGGAGCTAAATTCCAAATGCTAGAAGAGTGCTTTCCACACCAGTTCCACCAGCTGAAGAGCATTTCTGCAACCGATCTAGGCAAGACCCAAGAAATCCCAAAAGATCTGAAAATCAAGCTCCACAACTTATAAGCTTTTTCACAATGGAGAAGCAAATGATTCACCGTCTCCCCATTGCAACGACACATAATGCACCAATCAACCAGCTCAAAGCCTCTACGCCGCAAAGTGTCCCCTGTAAGAATCTTCTCCCAAGCAGCCGTCCAAACAAAGAAAGAGACGTGCGGAGGGGCCTTAACCTTCCAAATACCTTTCCAAGGAAAAGTAAAAGGAGAGGGGCTTCGAAGCTTGTCGTAAAAGGAGCGAATATTGAAATCCCCCTTCTTCGACAATTTCCAAACCATGCGGTCTTCTTGCTCGGAGTGAGGTAAACAAGAATCCAAGGTCTGGAGAAAATTAACCACCTCTCCCATCTCCCAATCATTAGGATCCCTAAGAAAAGGAACCTTCCAACTTCTACGAGCTTGGGTCCCCAACCTTTCGAGAGATGAGGCCACAGAAGCCTTTCTATTAGAAACAATCCCATACACAACCGGGAAGGAAAGATGAAGTGGAGAGTCCCCACACCACTGATCTGTCCAAAACTTCACTCTATCCCCCACCCCAATCTCAAACCGGATAAACTTGCTAAAAATCTCCCAACCTTTTCGGATACTTCTCCATAAACCACACCCATGAACACCCCTACCCAACTTAGAAGACCAACCCCCCCATTCTTCCCCAAACTTCAAAGCTACAACCCTCCTCCATAGACGGGTCTCCTCAACCCCAAACCGCCATAACCACTTTCCAAGCAGAGCTTTATTAAAGGTAGTTAGTTTCCTGATACCCAAGCCACCATTAACCTTAGGAGCACACACCTTATCCCACCCCACCAAATGAAGCTTCGACTCCCCCCACAGGAAGTCCCTCTGAATCTTCTCAATTTTATTAGCCACATGCGACGGAATGGTGAAGAGAGATAAATAGTAAGTAGGAAGGCTAGAAAGCGTACTCTTGAGCAGCGTCAATCTTCCGCCTTTTGACAAATACAACTTCTTCCACCCGGCTAACCTTCGATTAATCTTCTCCAATATAGGGTTCCAAATAGAGGGGGATTTATGAGACGCCCCCAAAGGCATACCAAGGTAGGTCATTGGCAAGGATCCAATCCGGCAACCCAAAATCTCTGCCAAGGCATGAATATTAATAACCTCCCCTACTGGAACCATCTCACTCTTCAGGACATTAACCTTCAAACCAGTCACAGCCTGAAAGCAAAGGAGAAGCATCCGAACATGAAGGATCTGTTCCACGTCCGCATCACAAAACAAAATAGTATCATCTGCAAATAGAAGGTGCGAGACACATTCCCCTTCACCCCGTCTTCCAATAGCCTTGAAACCCCTAATCAGGCCGGCACCTTCAACTCTTTTCAACATCCTACTTAGGACCTCCATCATGACTAGAAATAACAAAGGAGATAGCGGATCCCCTTGCCTCAGACCGCTCGTGCTCCCAAAAAAGTCAGCAGGAGCCCCATTGATCAAAATAGAAAACTGGACCGTCGAGATACCAGTGCGGATCCAACTACACCACTTCTCCCCGAAACACATTCTCTTCAAAAGGTCCAGAAGAGCCTCCCAATTCACATGATCATAAGCTTTCTCAATGTCTAGCTTACAAATGACCCCCGGGATCTTACTCTTCACTCGACTATTAACGCACTCATTAGCAATAAGAACTGAGTCAAGAATCTGTCTTCCTCCCACAAAACTATTCTGAGACTCAGAAATTAGATGATCTAAGACCAGTTTCAAACGATTCGCCAAAACCTTAGACAGGATCTTGTACATGCTCCCCACCAAGCTAATAGGCCTGAAATCTCGAATATTGGAAGCATCATTCTTCTTGGGAATGAGAACTAAGAAGGTAGCATTCAAAGATTTCTCAAACTTACTATGTTGATAGACCTCCTCAAAAACTGCTAGGACATCCCTTTCCACCACTCTCCAGCAATGGTGGAAAAAGGCCATAGAGAAGCCGTCTGGACCTGGAGCTTTATCTCCAGCCAGCTCGTTAACGGCGAGAAGAATTTCCTCCTTCTCAAACCTCCTTTCAAGCCAACCCCTCTCCGACCCATCTATCTGATCAAACTCCAAACCTTCCGCAAAAGGTCTCCACTCCTCCGTCTCCTGATACAGATTTTTATAAAAGTTTACTGCCTGGGCAGCCACCTCGGATTCCTCCTCATAGATCACCCCATCCACCTCCAGAAAGCTCAGATTATTATACCTTCTGCGGGAATTAGCCACCCTATGGAAAAATTTAGTATTATTATCTCCTTCCTTAATCCATAGCATCCTTGATTTCTGTCTCCAAGAGATTTCTTCCAAAGAGAGAAGATTCTTAACTTCAGACCTCATCACATCTCTCTCACAAACCTCAGCATCAGAGAGGCCAAATTCCCCTTCCTTGGCATCAAAGGATTTCAGAGCCTCTAATAAATGAGACTTTTTGCGCCCAACATGACCAAACTCCGACCGGTTCCACTGAATGATATCTTCTTTCAAAGCCTTCAGCTTTTTGGCAAACACAAAGCTAGGAGTACCGGAGAAGGAATGACGATTCCACCAAGAGTGAACTCTATCAATAAATCCCTCCGACTTTAGCCACATATTCTCAAACCTAAACGGACTTTTACTCCTCGCCATTCCCCCTACCTCCATAAGAATTGGAAAATGATCTGAAACAGGACGAGGTAAAATCCGTTGGGTCACATCTGGGAAGTGCTCCTCCCAATCATGAGACACCAAAACTCTGTCTATCCTAGACATCGAGGGCTGGTTTGAACCGCTAGACCAAGTATATCTCCCACCCTCCAGAGGCAAGTCAATCAAGTTAAGATCCCCAATGAACTCCGAAAAGAGTTCCATGGCCGGAGAAAGACGAGAACATCCCAACCGTTCGCTAGGGAAACGAACAATATTGAAATCCCCGATGCAACACCAAGGGACATTCCAGTATTGCTGAACACCAACCAACTCGTCCCACATAAGACCCCTCTCATTGTTATCAACTGGGCCATAAACCCCCGAACACGCCCAAGTGAAACCGTCCCCCACCCCACGCCACCGAACAGACACAGAGAAAGAACTCACCAAACACTCCGACCTCTCTACAACCCTCCTATCCCACATCAGCAAAACCCCACCCGCCGTCTGGACAGCATCTAGCGCCACCCAATCCAGAAAAGGACAACTCCATAAGCTACCAACCAACTGTCTGTCCAGGCCAGCAAGCTTAGTTTCTTGAAGGCAGATTACATCACACTTCCAATCACGCAATAAATTTTTCACTATCAAACGTTTCCGACCATCATTCAGACCCCTAACATTCCAAGAAAGAATTTTCAAATTCATAAAGACAATAACGCCCCACTGACCAAAAAAAAAAAAACTCAGCAGCCAGCACGCTGCCTACCATCATAATTAACTGAGGATTGCAAATTCCTCAGCTCTCTCTTCCCTTTCTCCTTAAAGATGACGACTTTTCTAGTAGCTGTAGCTTTCCTATTCAGCTCTTTGGCAGCCTCCGTCTCCCTCTCAATCTTTTGTAACAAGGCAATGCATAAATTCTCATGTCGGCATAAAGGCAGCCCCACCAGTTTACTAAACCCAGGAAGTCTATTCTTCACCCATCTAGAAATATCCGACGTGTTCACATTCTCCACTGCCTCATTACTCCAATTAAACTCAACTGCCAAAGGGAGCCCAAAGGGCGTGATAGATAACAAAGGGGCTAATAAACTATCCTCTCCCCCCATACCCATATCTGAGTTGTTCAGTTCGACCTCCACCAAGTCACTCACCCCAGCAACAGCACATAAAGCCTTTGTGGGAGTCACCGTTGACCTGGGTTGCACTATTTCAAGGGCAGCATTCGGCTTGGATAAGACACAACTGTCCCAGCCACCTTCAGCCCCAATGTTGTCCCTCAAACCCACAAGCCCAGCCCTTGATAAGCTCAGAAGTAAATTAGATAAAAACCTCTCTGCCGGAGACCACAAAGACTCCTTATCAGACTTACCCGGTGACACCGAATGCACATCGGAATTTATTCCGTCAGAGGAGGGGCTGCCAGCCTTGATCAGAGAGATTGGAGTCTCGCCGGAGCAAGGACCTGAGCAAAAACCGACGATGCAGGTGTCGCCGGCCTTTCCCGGTGTCGTCGGAAGCTCGCCGGAGCTGAATCCGGCAGCGGAGGGGCCGTCGGCCTCCACTAGCAGCAACGGAGACCCAACGGTCCCAGTCGCGTCCTTTCCCGGTGACTTCCGGGGCTCGTCGGAGCTGGGACCGGCGACGGAGGGGCCGTCGGCCACCGCCAGAGGCTTGACGCTCCGGTCCGGCGCTCCTTGCTGGTGACGAGCCTTGGGGCAGGCTTCAGAAGTCAGGATCTGGGCTGACTTACCTTCCCCAGCCAGAGAGCACTCCCCCAACTCAAACACGCTTGGGCCTGAGAAAGAAGAGCCCCTCACTGGGCTTGATCCACAGCCCAAACCAGGCCTAAGGGCCTCCTGATTGGTTTCTAGAGGAGCCCAATTAAGGACCTTAGAAGCATCAGAGTTGCCTTCCCTTTCCACTTCACGTGCCACTCCTCTGTTCTTAGAAACTCCCCCTTTCTTTCTAACCCAAGAGACCTGTCTCCTCCCTATCACATCAACCTCTATGACAAGACCTCTCCCTGCCCAGCAAGATCTTCTAAAAGCAGACTTCTTCCCCTTTACAACAGCTTTTGAATTCAAAAAGCTTGGGGAAAGTAAACTAGTGTCAGCCAACTTCTGCTGACCCACCTCAGCCACCTCACTCAACCGTTGCTCCCTCCAAAACCTTCCCACCACCTCCATCCTTCCAGACTTGCTCACTGGAATTTCCCCCATTTTTGCACTTGAGAGTATCAGATTCTCCCCTTTATTCTCCTTTCCTAGCTGTGTAAACTTCTCTTTGGCTGTGAGACCAAGGTGTGGCAGCTGCTTTCTATCCTCAGTTCTATCATGAAGACCTTGCACAACTTCAGCAAAAGTTCTAGAGTTATGAACCTCCAGCTTATGCTTCCGTGCCTGAGGAGTGAATTTAGGGGGACCATTTCCACCCACTGCATAATGAGAAGGAAACAACAACTTCCTTAGTTCTAGACCAAAAACCCTCCAACCAAATCTCTCAATGCCCTCCGGTACAATAATCGATCTCCTAGTCCCACCATCTTTGATTTCAGATAACAGCAAGAACTGACCTGAGGGGTTGGAACACCACTGGAGAAAGAAAGCAGTGTCACCCTCTCTAAGAGTGAAAAACTGCTTGAAACTCTTCCCAACAACAAAGTGTTCAATGCAAGACATCAGCCAATGGGCTGCGTTCTTGCTCATGAAAACTGATCTCATAGCAAACTTGCCCCTCTCAAAGATCCTTAATAAGAAAAAACGACCCCCTTCCTCTACAACTAATTGAAAAGATTTAGACTCAATGAGAAAGCTACGAACCCCCCCCCATTTAAGATGAATAAGCTATTTCACTCGAGCTTTGCTGATGAAAAAAAAAAAAAAACAGTCTTGTTACTTTTCATTAACTTCCCATTATGTATTTTTTTTGTTTTTAGAAAAGAGTCTATAAAAACTTGGTCCTCTTTCTAGATGAAATAAACCATGCATTTAAAAGGCTTGGTGCTAGTTTTGATGCAACTTGTACATAACTTGGTCTTCTTGTAACTGTTGATGAGGCCATTTTATGTCACTTTTTCTTTTCTTTTCTTGCAATTACCAGGTTGACAATGTGCATAAAAAAACACTATAACAATGCACCGTATATTGATAACTAGGCAATCAGCTCATGCACTTCTTGCAATAAATGACTATTCCTTTCATCTTCAAGCCCTTAGTCTCCTCTGGCTTGTGCGGTCACGGAAATGAGAAGCACAAAAATTGTCTTGATGAAGTTCTTTTGAAGACTGGCTCAACCCATCCTATCAAAGGATCATTAAGCATTGAGTTCGTACTGGATCAGTCATGATTCACCATTAAGTGGATTGCTGTCAATCTTTAACCCCAAATTCCTTTAGGGATTGGGTTGTCATGCATTAGTCATATTGATGATGAAATTGAAAGTTGCAAATCTCTTTGTTGTTGATTTGGTCTCCATTTGCACTTCTAGTGTCACATGTGTTTACCTAGGTCATATATTCTCATTTCTTATGTTGTTGATTTGGTCTCCATATGCACTTCTAGTGTCACATATGTTTACCTATGTCGTTTATTCTCATTTCTTATGTTTAAACTATAGTTCTAATAATCTGATTATGTTAGATGTTTAATAGAACCATGAAGGACAATAGGATAGTATTTGTAATGTAGGTTACAGTAATCAGTTTGTATACCAAAATTAGATTATATATTGGTGAAAGAATTCATTTTTGGTGTTTGGATTAATTCATATTCAACATGTAATATGTTTTTATGCACAATTTCATTGGCTATGAGAATTCCGTAGGCTGGTTGTATCATTTGGTTTTAGTGGAAAGTCAATTTTGTATGCGGAAATATATCATGTGTTGGGGAAGTTTGGCTATTGTTGGGTTTCATCAAAATGATTTACTGCTTTCTTGTGCAAAGAAACGTACATTAACTTGGTTCTAGTTTAAAGAAACTTAATAACTACAAGATTATCAAGTAGATAAATTAGTATGAATATGAGTATATTTACTTAGCATTCAAATGTGGAGATAATGCATGGCATTCACATATAGGGCTCATAAACACTCAATTTTTTCAATTTTGGAGTCTTATGGATAAAAGATTGAACATAGATGAAAACAAGAATATAATCACACTATGGTCTTCTTGGAATACACACACACACAAAAATAGCATAAGATAGATCCAGCTAGCTTCACCACTAAAAGAAACAATATAAGGCCCTGTTTGGAATGAGCATAAACTTTAGATGTGTTTCTCATAAGGTTTATGACAATGCTTCCTTCTACATGTATATGCCAGCATCATATCCTCTTTAGAAACTTGAGGCTGAAAAGCACGTAATTGATACCACTTGTTACCACATACAAGCAAGTGAGACATTAGATTTACAGTGAGTTAAATGGGATTACTTTCATACATCTATATATGATGAGGAAAAAGGACACTTATTGTTTAATGAATTTGATTAGTATCATATTTTAAAGATTTCAACTTAATTACTAGAATATGATGTTTTTGTTCTTATAATATAAAGACTAAATTATAGCAAAATGATCGGGATAGATAGAATAATATTATGCTTTACCAAATATGATTTTCTAGATTTTATAGAACTAGGAAACTTGTAATTAATGATCATTCAATTTTATTTTATTTATTTATGATGTTTATGCATTTTTGGATACTGACCAAATACTAAACTAATATAAGAAAAGGTAATGTGCTCACCACTTGTATGTCTTACCCAGCATTACACATCCGTCTCACTAATCTCAATTTGCTCTTGTTAATGTGTCTAGTGATCCGCCAGCTTTTCCTATATAAAAATTATGTGTGATTTAAGTAACCATAATATTTTCAATGGAAAAATGACAGTGTGATTGCTATTGCTGCTACTGTAATTGATTGTAAGTGAAAAACGACAGTGTGATTGCTATTGCTGCTACTGTAATTGATTGTAAGTGAAAAAATTATTGTTTGTCAAAATATTTTCTTGGTGCATGCAATTGTGTCAAAATATTTATTTTTTCATTTTAATAAAACTAGGTTCTAATTTCCACTAATTAATAAAAGCTAAAAATATTTGCAAATTATATATAATGATGGTTTATACAAAAGTGTTAAAATTCTCCTATTAGTGGGATATTTGTGGTGTGAATGTGACATACCTTTCCTTTGAATATGTGCTCTATGGTGGCATTTAGGTATCCCTTCCAATGACATGTTCTTTCTTTTTCCCATGAAAATGCATTGTATACTCCCTCTAGCTTAGGTGTGTTTAGATTAGATGGAATAAACGTGCTTAAACTAGGACATTCATTCACCATTATTTCCTCCAGTGATGGCCACTCTAAAGCATTAGTTTCAGAGCAAAAACACTTCAGATTTGGTAAATTATGAAGCACGATTGAGTTCACTTTGTCGAACAAAACGTCCTTTTCTTTTTCTTCTTCTCCTGCTCTTGCAAGGATTTCTTCAATTTTCTTACAGTTACCAACTTCAATTTTCTCTAACATCACGAGCAGTTTTGCTATTGATGGTGAGAACAAATATGTCAGACTGTTACAGTCCCATACTTTTAACAATCTCAGGTTTCCAAAGCCCAAGATCCTTTCCGGACCTTTCTTCCATATGTGCACCAATTTTGGTAAATCCATTAGAACCAATTCCCTTAACTGATCAGGTACTGGTGCGATTTGACTTTCCTTTTCTTCCACTTCTTCTCCTGCTCTTGCAAGGATTTCTTCAATTTTCTTACAGTTACCAACTTCTATTTTCTCTAACATCACAAGCAATTTTGCTGTTGATGGTGAGAACAAATATGTCAGACTGTTACAGTCCCATACTTTTAACAATCTCAGGTTTCCAAAGCCCAAGATCCTTTTCGGACCCTTCTTCCATATGTGCACCAGTTTTGGTAAATCCATTAGAAACAATTCCCTTAATTGATCAAGTACTGGTGCGATGTGACTTTCCTTTTCTTCCTCTTCTTCTCCTGCTCTTGCAAGGATTTCTTCAATTTTCTCACAGTGACTAACTTTAATTTTCTCTAACATCACAAGCAGTTTTGCTATGGATGGTGAGAACAAATATGTTAGACTGTTACATCCTATTACTTCTAACAATCTCAAGTTCCCAAAGCCCAAGATCCTTTCTGGACCCTTCTTCCATATGTGCACCAGTTTGGTAAATCCATTAGATCCAATTCCCTTAACTGATCAAGTACTGGTGCCATGCGACTTTCCTTAACATTTAGTTCCTCAAGTTGAAATATAACTTCCAGTGAATCATAGCTAATCAAATTTATCTTTTTTAGATTCTTTAAGAACACAATCAAATGGGATGGAAAAAAAGACCTTGTCTCGGAGTTGTTGTCGATATCATTAGCTCTTGGATCCTTAGTCAAAATACCCTACAAACAAAGATAATCAATTACTTTTAAAGAACTAAATAATCATTTCTTTTATATCCATCAAAATTATTTGGATCCATGGGCCTAATAGCCAAAAAAAAAAAGCATATATATATATACATATATACATATATATATATATATATAAATAAATATATATATATATATATATATATCCATCTACAAAAGAAGATGGTATAAACAGAGTGGATGAACAAATAGAAAAGCAATAAAATGTTGATGTCTATTTATCTTATCACTTTGTTGATCGACTTAAGGTTATCACAATGCTCCATTGGCACAGGTGCATAAATCTAGAAATTTCATTGTGTTGTTTTCTTATTATTAAAAAAAAAAAAAAAAAAAAATGACTCTTGGTCTTGGGGCTTTGAATCCAATTCCCAGTTAATCTTCTGCAGCTTCCCACATGTTTTGAATTTCGGACACCCATACATATAGATCTTCTCAATGGATGACCATTCAATAAAATAAGGTTCGATACAGAAACTCATGAGATTTGGTAGAGACCATAAACTGAAGGAAGTAAGTTTAGGGAACAAGATGATATCCTCTGCCTCTTCTTCTCCATCTCTTTGAACAATGTTTTTGATCATGTCACACTGCAATATGTCAATGCTTTGAAGTTCCACAAGTAGTTTTGCAACAGTAGGTGGGAATAAATATCTTAGTTTATGACATTTAAATACATCAATTGATGTTAGGTTTTGAAAGCTCTGAATTCCTTGTGGAACATTCTTCCATAAATACCTCAAATTACATAAACGATTTACTCTTAAAGTTTTCAATTCAGCAAGTACTGCGATTCTCTGATGGTCATTGTTGTCCTTCTGTCCTTCAAGATCAAATACCACTTCTAGTCTTTCAAAATCTTCATTTGAACCCCTAAATGAAAGTTCTTTTAAATTAGGTTGCCACAAAATGGTCTTGGATGAAAAGAATTTATGAGAAATGGGTGTTGAGTCAGGAAAGGATCCAGCAGTTTGCTGAATGATTGTCATCTTGTCACTTCCAAAAGTGTCTATCCTTCTAACCTGATGAATCCATAAACTTATTATGTAAGAAGCATCAAATCCAGGCAAACCTTTTAAACATTAAAAAATTGATAAATCACTTTGAAAAGCATAAAACAATGAGCTTTTGAAAGGAAGGATTTATAAAATTAATATTTTAAAGAGTGAGGGAAAGAATTATACCTCCTGATTCAACAATGATGGTTGGACAAGCTCAACAGGACCCATGCCTGTACAAAAGCCAATGAGTCTTGGTAGAGAGCGCAGCTTTATAGACATTAATTGCGGAAACATGATCTTATCAATTAGTGCCTTCTCATCTTCTCCTTCCTTGTGAAATATTTTCTCCATGTCTTCACAACTTTCTATATTTAACTCTTGGAGTTGAACCAAACCTCTCGCTATGGACAATGAAAAGACATTTTTCAAACATTTGCAATAGAAGAGCATAATTGATCTTAGTTTGCCAAAACAAGCAAGCTGTGAGTGTGTACCACTAAAGGATCTCTGTGGGATTTGGCTATGATATATCTTTTTTAAATTAGGCAATCTCACTAGTTCCAATGACTCCAAGATAGGAAAGGCAACACGAGGAGTCTGATATGATGTGGCATCAATTAAGTATTCTACATCTTCACTGTATGAAATGCTTAGAACCTCCAAGCATGGAAAGCCCTCTTCGTCTAACTTGTAGAGAATGTTTTCAAAATCTTTTATTTCACTCAAAAATATAAATTCAGATTTCTGTAACAGTAGATGAGGTATCCGACTCTCCGCAATATCACTTGCAACAAATCCTACAAGTGCCAAACTATTTTTGAATATATACTGAGTTGTGTTCCAGAAAATAGAATAGTTGCCAAAAATCCGATGCATAAATGGCATGTCCCATGCATATATTTGAAATTTTATCATTTGATTTTTGAAGTGCAATTCTTTTGGCAATAACTTGATGTTTGGAATATGAAGACGTAAAGCCATCAAAGAATCAGAGAAAGACCATAGTTCAGCAAGGCTTGCGTTGGCTCCCTTTCTATTGCCTTCCGTTGGTTCCCAATTCATGACAAAGACATTTCCCATGTACAACTCTTCTAGTCTAGATAAACTTGATAGTAGACCAGGTGGAATGTGCTGAAGAGCAGAGCATTCTGACAGATCTAACAACTTTAAATGACTCAGATTTCCTATTTCTCTGGGCAACTCCTTGATTTCAGTACCAAGAAAGCTAAGCATTTCTAGTTTCCCAAGTGCTCCAATTGCTGACACATCTTTTATCTCACAATACTCTAGAAGCAATGTCTGAAGGTTCTGAAGGACCTGTATGGATTGTGGTAGTGATGGAAAAGACATACCTTGCATAGCCAAAACCTTTAATCCCATCATCCCTTTAAATAGATTGGTTGGGAGCATTTGTCTAGTAGTGTCCTTGCCACGTGATAGTTGTAGAAGCTCAAGTTTCGGACACTCCAAGCCATCAGGATGATTTTTCAATTCTTGAGATACAATCGAAATCGCAACATAATGTTCATATGTATCTTTCTTTGTCCATTCTTCCCAACAAACATGTTCATTAGCAATTGATATTGCAACACCCCGTACAACATCATGCATTTTCACACATTCTTGTTCATCACTATCCAACAAAAGAGATGATCTTCTAAGATTGTCAACCATTGCATGGACTCTATTTCTTGCTTCTGCCACCTTATCAATCTTTGCAAATAACCTTTGTCCCACTCCAAATCTGAATAAATATTCAATGGGAATATCATAATCTTCTGGAAATAAACAGCATATTAAAAAGCATGACTTGACTTCATCACTTGCTAGAAAATTGTAACTGAGCTCTATGCTGGAATAGACATTTGAATCCAAACCTGAATTATTTTTTGAGATAGACTTTCTAAGCTGTTGAAGTGCAGCAACCCACTCATTATTTCTCTTGTTTTCTAGAGCTCTTCCAACAGTAACTATAGCAATAGGTATGCCTTTACATTCCTTCGCAACCTTTTCTGCTATTGGACGTAGATTGGGAGTATCTATACAATTACTTGCCATCTCTTTGAAAAAGCTCCATGCTTCTTCTTCAGTTAAGGCTTCAATTCTAACAATCTTATGAGATTTCATTTGATTGCAGACTTCTTCGCTTATTGATGTTAACAAGATTTTGCAACTATTGAGTTCAACTTTATAAGGAATTCCTACATCCTTTAGATTAACTTCTTCCAAAACATTGTCTAATATTACAAGGACATTCTCAAAGTTAATTTCCCTACGTTGCATCATAGCAATTTGATCTTCAATCTTGCTCAAGTCTCTTTTACGGGACACTACTACCATCACAACTTCATCAAATAAGTTATCATCTTTGGCTCTTTTTGCTACCTCTTTGGCCATTGTTGTCTTTCCAATCCCCTCCATCCCGCATATGGCAGTCATGTTGATCTTGTCATCCCTTAAAGCAGTCAAAAGTTCTCTCATGATTGGTATTCTTGATTCAAAAACCTTAAAACCTTCCTTGGAAGAAGTTGCTATTCCCTGTGGTGGAGGAGGAGGATAGGACACTTTATCAAATTGTCCATCTCTTAATAGCCCATCAATTTCCAAAGTCTTCTTCTTAGCTATCCTACTCAAGAATAACGTGACTTCAGATTGGGACACCATCCATTCAAGCACATCGCATTTGCTTTGACATCTTCTTTAAGGAATCTCTGCAGACCTTCACTGATGTTATCTACCTTTTCTACCCAACTCTCAACCTCAGATGCAATTACCTCTTCGTTTTGTTTTGCTGCATCAATTTCTAATTGCACCCCAGCTCTCTTGTCACCCAGCTTCTGAAATTGATCTTTGAGATTCTTGATGTGGCTATTGTAGCAACTTAGATGGCAAAAATGTTTTCTGATTGGCGCCACCAAGTGTCCTCCAATGTCAATGATAAGTGAAATAATGTTCATTTCTTGACTTTATTCTTTTGGATTCTCTGTAAGAAAATACGGAGTTTTAGATTTTGACTTTCATTTATATTTGCGTGATCGATTTTCTATTCTTTTAGAATCAAGAGTTCTAAACATTAGAAAAAAAACATATATTCCAATTGCTTTAGAAGTGCTCAAATGAGGCTCATGAGTTCTTCCATTTATTCCAATTGCTGGTTAAGAAGCTCCCACAACTGGAGTTAGAACGATGGGCAATGGTGTCTTGGGCAATATGGAACACAAGGAATAAATTCTACTTTGAAAGAATCCAGCAGCATCCAAAAATCATCCTAGATAGGGCTATTGGTTTTTTAGAAGAGTATCAAAGACTGTGTGCTTCACAGAATAGAAACTAGCTCTCATCGAGTTGGTTGATTTGTTTTGTTTTTCTGTCTTTGGTGATGTTTTAGTTGTTTTGTTTTGTTGTTAGTGTCCAACCTGCTGGAATTATTTCCTGCTCTATGGGGTGTGTTGTTCCTAGTGGTACTTTTGTAATACGTACTTTTCTTCAATAAAATATTTATCTTTTATCTCAAAAAAAAAAAAAAAAAAACATATACTACTATATAATCTACTCAATCCCTTGCCTGCGCTATTAAGGGCTCGTTTGGATCGAATGAGAATGGAGGAGAGTAAAGTAAAGTTGACACAAAATAAATGATTGATTAGATTTATATAATTCCCATAAAATCTCGGGTGATTTCAAATTAAATCCTATTTTTTTAATTTTCAATTAAAATCATATAATTTTTAAATCATTTCAATTAGTGTCTCTCTTTGTTACTAACTTACTATTAATTAAAAAAACAAAAATTTGCACAACTTGTAACTAAACCTATCTAAACACAAAAATTGTCCAATATGAAATTATAATACCCTTGATATATTATAGACAAGGCAAGGCTTAGGTATAGTATTAAGGTTTTGTTCCTTAAGTTCCTCTTTTAAGATTCTACTATGTGGATTTTTCTTCATGGGATGAAAGTGTATTTTTTAGTTAAGTAGCCACATGGCTCAATCTTAAGTGGAGAATCTAAGGAACAGCACCTAAGATATTGTACTTAAGTTTTGTCCTTATAGATAAGAGTTGTGAAATTATATAATAATCAGTCATTTATTTATTGTCACCAAAATATTTAGAATAAAATTATATATTATATAAATTCAGAGCCAAATTATATCATATTATATACCATATAATAAAAATTATATCCCATACATTGTGGTTGCTCCAAATGGACAATCTTTTATTAATAAACTAGTTGATATCCTATGCGATGTGCGGTGCATTTTGATAAATTTTCTAAGAAGTTATGTATGACCCATTCATGAATACTATTATTATTAGTCATAGTTAATATTTGAAGTTTTGTAGTAAAACTAAATTCAAACTAAATACATTGGGTGACAAAATTCCTCCAATTTATGCAACCAATAAATATCGACAGATCACAATTCATATTATCACCTACAAACTGTTGATTCCTAGGTGTCTTTCTTGTATGGTTTATTCTTTATATATAAATTCTATAGTGTTAATTTCCACATTTCTTATGCCACTAAAGTCTATATATCAACACCTACAATTTTTATGTCAATGAAAGTAGTTTTTCATTGATTTCAAAATTGATATGAGAGATAAAATTAAGGCACATTAACATTTTAATTGAAGAAAAGTTTGATTTTCAAAGATCATAATTATAATAGAGTGAAAATTGATAGAATGATATCTTAATCAATTAGCTATAAAAACTGCTAGAATTTTCATGATACAATAATAGAAAAAATAATGCCATAGTGATGCAATAATATCACAATTTAACCTCCAAATTTTAATTGAACAAAAAGCAACCAAAATACCAAAAATACTACAAATCCTTACCAAGTAAATGCATTATATGGAAAACCAAAAATCTCAATTGGTGCATAATATGAAAAAATCAGCCTAAACATTAGAATGCTATATCAGTAAAAGTGTATACATAAAATATAAACAAAATATATAAGACGAACATAATATTTTGGAAATTAACATACCTTTCAGAAAGGGAACCAAAGATATTGTGAGAGAAATTATGGAAGTTTAATTTTTAAGTCCAAAGAAAATGGAAATTTATATTGGGGCAAATGTGAAGACAAATAATCATATTACCAAATTCGTTGAATTTGACTCTTGCAATTTTGCATTGAAGTTAGCTTATGTGGAAAATTGAAAAGTTTTCTTAATTCGTATTTTTCCTATGACTTTTAGATCCATTCGTGTCTATCCAAAGCATTTAAAGTTATAAATGTATACAAATTCTTTGAATTATATTAATACATTGAAATAAATGCATCTGACATAAACACTAAACTTGGATGAGGTGGAAACCTAAATGAAAAAAATGTCATACAATGCACCACTTGATAGAACCTCATGCTCTCCCGTATGAGGTCTCTGCTTTTATACATATAATAATATTGATTTGGTCCAACTAGAATTCTATTGCTAAAGTTTCAGAAACTTTAAACGTTGCTTCAATTAAAATTCTACCAGTTTTTATAAATTTGTCACATTTTGAAAGCTCAGGATTTGGCATATTATTATTATTATAGTAGAAGATCTGATATATATTGAAACTTAGGGTTAGTTTTGTTACTTTTGAAAGCTCAGTAATGGAACTCATTACACAATTCAATTTATGAATTTCATTTACTCAAGGAAATATTAGAGAGATAAAGATTTGTTGAATTGTTTACCAACTTACATACTTCCTTCTTAAAAATAAAAATAAAATAAAAAATAAAAAAAATTGCATACTTGGGTAAGAATTTTGATAGACAATTTTATTCTTTATGCAAAGGTTTGTAGAATCGTTTACTGACATACATACTTCTCAAGAAAAAAATATATTACATATATACTTAGGTAAGAATTTTGATAGACAATTTTATTCTTTATGCAGCTATTTCTTTTCTTCTTTAACTCATATAATACTTTTTTCATTAACCATAATAGCTAGTGTAAATGAGTTTATCAATTAGTGTGTTCACAGAGGAAGAAAGATAAAAAAACAAGGGATGTCTGACAGTGATAATGTTCCCCAAAATCTTTTCTTCAAGCTGTTGTCTTTCTCTTCAAAATACTTTGACAACATTGGTTGGAGTGATGTTTTATTTATTCCATTGCATAAATGCTATGTTTGATTTTTCTTACACCCTAACCTACTAAAATTGTTATAAGTTTCAAACAGTTAGCAATTGATCGTTATCATCCAAATGACTATGTATTTAGAATTTCTATCAATATTAATTTGTGAACAGGAATGTTAGGTGTAACACTTAAGCCTTTATGAGCAATTTTGGTAGCAATTCATGTTGGCGGGTCGTATTAAGGTCCATTTATATACAATCTAAAAGTTCTTATTTGAACCCAATGAAACTCCATCAAAATTTAGAAAAACAAAATCTAAGGTTATGTTTGGTAACAATTTTTGTTTTTTATTTTCAAAAACTTGTTTTTGGGAATATAATGAAAAAACAATTTTCTTGTATTTTTGAAATCAAAATCATGTTGGGTTAGTTGAAATTAAAAAGATAGTTCTTTGAAAAAAATAGAAAATACTAAAATATGTTGTTACTAGGATTTGAATTTTAATGCTAACTCATTAAATAAGGTAGATTCATTAAATTAAATGCGTGTTTTTATTGACTTTTAAAAATTAGAAACTGAAAATAGCCTTTTACATGTTTTCAATTTTCTTCACAAATTGAGTTTTGAGAACATATTTTGTTTTTTGTCCATTTTGGGTTGCCAAACAAGTTTTTTAGTCTCAAAATAGAAAATTGTTTTTAGAAACAGAAAATAAAGGGAAAAAACAGTTACCAAACATATCTTAATTTTTTTTTTTTTTTTTTAAAGGCAGGGACCTTAGGATTTCAATGAATAATTACTAATATAACCATTTAAATTCTTTTAACTCAATTCTCTCTCTCTCTCTCTCTCTCTCTCTCTCTCTCTCTCTCTCTCTCTCTCTCTCTATATATATATATATATATATATAAAATTTAAGTTTATGGACAAATTTACTGGGTTAAACGCATTTGTATCAAAAGGGATTAACCTTGTCTTGACATGAATAATGAACTAGATCATTTTGGGATGATTATGGGCTAAGGAGGTCAACACAAAATTTACTTATTTATTAGCTGTGTAAACTAATTGAACTCGCTTTGACGTGAACTCATTTATATTGAACACTAATTTGTAAATAATTGTTTTATGTTCATGGATCATGTTATCCATTTCCATCCATACCCACAAGAGATCAAATAATTAAATTGTTTTAATCTTGCACTTACATTGTTTTCACCTTTTGTTGGGGCCAAAATGAAATGAGACACCGTATGGTCAAGGTTAGTTGCACTTTTTGTATTATGAGATTTAAGAATTGTCCAAATTAACGCCTTTATCTTAGTTCTATTAACTGTAACTAATAAAAAATTATCACACGGTATGTACAAGACTACTTCACTATAAATTTTATTTTAAAATAACACTTGTATAACATATGACCATTTTCAATAGCTAACGAAATAATACAAGATTGATAGCGTAGAGTCTCAGACCCTAACCCCAAGGGACTTTTTGAATTTTGCCTTTCGTTTTATATAGCTTATTATAGTTATATATTTTCACTATTTTAATATATTTTCACTATTTTTTTTATTTTATTTTATAAACAAATACACACACATACACATTCAAGGGAGAATGTATAAGGTTTTAACACAAAAGCATACTATAAACTCCACTCAAACTCAAAAGCCATGGTAACTTTTAAAAAATGAGTAATTGTCCTAAATTGTTAAAGAGAGCGTATTTTCTCCGTTTTTATAAACTATGTTCTTTAAAAAAAAAAAAAAAAAAAATCTATTTTCTGTTTTGTGAATGCCCATATGAGATGTAGAACTACAAGTTGACAACCAATAACTAAACAACAAAATAAAATAAATAGAAAAGTAACAGAATGTGAAACAATGAGCAAATCAAAGAAGCATTGCTATAGAAAAATTTAGGAGTAACCAAGCGTGGAAAGATATTCAAAAAACACTAAAATGATGGAAATGTTTCTGTTACATACCTCTGCCTCCTATACAAAGCAAAGAAGTGTACCACAGAAAATTGTAGGTTGCAGCAGAGGGACTTGCAGAGCACTTTGACCGATGATCGATTTTAAGTGTAATTAAGGAAGAATTGAAAGGATGACGGAGAACGAGCAAGTGGATGGTTTTTTTATAAGAGTGTAAATGCCTTAAGAAAGAAAATGAAAAAGTAAAGGTATCCAATTCTGGCTTGGCCATTTTGACAATGAATCAATGGTGATTTATTTATTAATAAGCATCCGTACCTTTCCTTAAACATCAATCTCAAGGGAAAGCAAGCCCAGATTCACTTTTGTTAGGGTTATGTATTGTATGTATTGGCAAACCATGTTCAAAACATTGTCGAATTGTACTTCTTGATGATTCAATTTGAAGTTTAGTTTGAAGATCAATATGAAAACTATAGAATTGCATCAAAAATTGCTTAAGCAAGTTGTTGTAACTGCTAGCTCAATTTTAGGCTTAAAAATTAGAATGTATTTTTCTCTCTCTCACTTCGGCGTCTTCGTGGTCTGTACTGGTCACCGATAACATCCTTGATAAGAAAACAATTTCAAATATATTAGGAAGTCGAAGATAAATATTGCACATACAAAATCAAATTGAAAAACAAATTAAAAACACAAAGAACATGTTTGCAATCCCAGGATAACACAAAAGCACACAGCCTTGTTCCAGAGGCCCACAAGCTAACTACCAAGAAAATAATAGTAACAAGAATTGAAATTGAAATTAAATAGTCAAATCAATGAGCATCAACGGAGAATTCAACCTTTGTTCTTAACCAATCAAAATATAATAAAAAGCTTTGAGGCAATTGCCAATGTCCCAAGCAAAATCGAAGGCAAATACTACTAAGAATAATAAATTTTAAATTAAAGAAACCCAAAATGCAACACACTTAAAACAAATCCAAGTTCCTACTTAATAAATTCTAATTCCAAGTCAATCAGTCAAGATTCACTTAAGTCGATCAATCAACATCATAGCTTGACCTATTGAGATTTGTCGAAATCTTATTCAATCTCAATCAACCGTCGTTTTTCTAAAGTTTCGTGCCTCCAAAGCCAAGCTATACATGAAAACCTAGAAAACATTATTAGAGTCTATTTTGGAGATCCATGCATTGTGCATCTTGGGTTTTTTTTTTTGGAGCAAATGTGCATCTTGGGTTAGGTTATCCCAAGCTCCCTCAAAGCATTATCTAGAGATCAAGTTTGAAGAACACTGAAGATCTGGTGATTGATTGACGTTGTTGCATTTAGATACTTTCAACCAATTGGAAGAAAGCTTCAAGTGGGTACTTGAAGTCATGAGCGAGAAGTTCATGTGCAACGAAATTCTTATAAAGAAGAGTTTATAGATTGGGAGATTCATTGGGTACTGTCAGTAAGTACTATAGGTGGTATCAGATTAGAATATGATCAATCTATTTTGTAAAAATTCAATTTTATATAGTGAATTTGTTTTACGCAATATTGTGTTTGTTTACATTAACCAATGCTATAAGCATGATTGGACTAATTAAGTCACTTGGCTTAATAATTGGTTAATTGGTGCTGCCAAGGCACGGCCGGCTAATGGTAGAGCAAAAGATGCGGTCGCCTAAGGTCCCAAGTAAAAAAAAAGGCCCCCAATTTTAACCAAAATGATTATTTATAATCAATAAATAAAATAATTTTTTTTACTAGATGAAAAACAAATAAAAAAGAGAGAAAAATGCAACGTCCACAATATTTTTCATAACACTTTTACAACTAATGCTAAGTAGCAGGTTGCTATAGCCTGTTATTGATGACAAAAGAATAATTATAGTGATATTTTTAAATAGAAAATAAAAAGCAACTTAAAATCTAGGATTTGTTGTAAAAAAATATTGTGAATGTTGCACTTCTAAAAAAAATAAGAACAATAATAAGAGTTAAGTTAGCAAACTTTTACTAATTTTCATAACACCACTCTTTTACTTACTACTATTAATCTACCACATCAACAAGTATGAAAAATTTTGATAAATTTTCTGTCTATAAATTTTTTTTTTTTTTTTTTTTAAAAAAAAAGAGAAGAAAAAATCATACGTAATTCATATTAATTAGTAGTAATTTTGCATTTAAAATAAGATAATCAATTTTCACCTTAATCCCCCAAATGCATCAAGCTATTCCTGTGCCAAGGTATAAATTGCCTAACAAAGATATAATGAACCCAAAGCAAAATAACATTTCAATTTTATCAATTTCATCATAGAACTAATAGCGTGAAATATTCAAATTATACTACACATTCTAAGGTTTATAGTATTTTAAGTTTTATGTCTTTTTTTCTGGGATGTAAAACCTCAATTTTCCCAATTATTTTCATGTAAATTTTTTTAATAATAAATATTGTAGTTGCACTGTACTACTACTGTGTAGGGAAATGATAGTGTGATGGACCATTGAGAATCTTTTTTCCTTTTTCTTTTCTGTTTTTTTAGAGTATTCGGCTAGCCCCTCCCTTAGGTCAATTCTACTAAATAGAAAAAGAATTAGCTCATTTTATTTATTTATTTATTTTTTTTTTCACAAACAAACACGCTCTTTTTGTTTCTCCAAAAAAAAAAAATTCCTTTCATTTCATCACCGTCCAAATAGCTTACTTTACTAATACCATACTATTCGAAAGGGCTCAGGGAACTATTGTATGAGCACGGCAACACCCGAACTCTAATGCAATCTCGAGCATGAGCCACCCATTTTACTTCCTTTTCTGCATAGTTTTTATTGGTTTCTTTTCTAATGCCTCGTCTTATTTATTTATTTCCGTTATATTCATTAGAAAAGAAAAATTCTTGTATATTTTGCTTTTGGGATTTTTAAACTTGTATTCATTAAAAATATAAATTTATATTTATATTTGTCATTGCGTTATTAAAAAAAATTGCTAACTTTGATTATTTTCTGGGTTTGCAAATACCAAGTATTTCAATCAACTATCACAGTTAAACATGTTTTATTGGAGCATCCTAGAGATCGATCAAGCGGCGTCTCTGTAGGTGTATATTTTCCTTTCCAAATTATTTCAATTTCACAATGTGTCTTTAGTAAATTAGTATGAATTTAAAATTTAGAAATTCCTTTCTTAATTTGGGTATAATAGCAAGATGAAAATGTGATCAAATATTTGTTTGATAAAGGTCTAGCGTATTAAAAATGAATGAATTTAGTCATAACTAATCATTCAATGCTAGTTCTCTATCCTGTGATCATTTTATGAGACTGAAAATTTTGTTTGAAAGTTCAATTATGCTTTGAATCAGGAACCCAATTTTAAATCTCGTTTCATCTGTGTTCTTATCCAAATGCAAATCTGACACCATTTTTCATCCTTTTGCAAACTTTGCCCCCAATTTCAGGCAGGGAAAGCACCAATCATGTGGCGGCATGGTATAGGGTCCTTACTGTAGAAACAAAGGCTTGTATTCATGCAGCAAGCTTCGAACTAATTATTTGTTCGCTACCAGAGAGGTCTATCAATGCCATTCTAGTGTAGACTTTGGTTGAGAGGTGGTGGGACACTACCCATTCCTTCCATTCTACGGTTCTTATAACCACCATCCTAAATTCCTAATCATCATCATCTATTTCATCATCTATGTAAACATTACATATTTGTATACTAGAGCTACAAAAGACATCAAGATGCAATTTCGTACTCAACTATTCAAGTTATACCACTCATCAACAGGTAAAGAGCATGCTCAAAAAAATCATATCATTTTTATGGGTGCCTTTTGTTGTGGATGGATTGCTATATTCTTAGCTTAGTTTTAGCTTTTAGTACCTGTCTAAGGAATATGGATTTAATTACTTTTTGGGGTTCTAATTTTTTTCCTCGATTTATTATGGGTGGTTTTAATGATAAGGAAACACCATTCGTTGTTTTTAAATTTAAGACTTCAGAACATTTGAGCAATCAATTGGATTTCTCATAGAGGATGCTGTTGGCCTAAGTAGCAGTATGTAGCCAAAGCTCAGTCTTTGACAAAATTAGACTAATCTTGGTGGGGCTCTTTCAGTTACCACTTATTAGACACTTATACTGTTATACAATGTTTCGTTTCTTTTCATCCAATTTTATTTTTCTTTAACTCGTATACGTGCGTAATGAGTATTCCCTACCAAAGTCTTGAATAGAAAGTATTGTTTCCAATCTCTCATTTCTTTGCCATGTAGCTTGATAAAATGTCCATATTCTATGTTGCAAATAAGCTTATATATAGATATACATTGGCTGGTGGTTTTCCTCACAACTATGCACTTAATTCAATATCCATGTGCACAAAATCCTATGGCCTTATAGCCTGGTATTGTAGGAAGATTATTGTGGACCAAACCCATTGTATTTTTCCCCTATGCTAAAATATCTCCTTTAGGATTCATTTTGACCTTCTGCATAAATTTTTCTTGTTAAACTTTTCTTAAGCTTCTCCTGAAGTATGAGCTTGAAAAGCATAATTTTAGGATGTATAGGAATTAGAATTGTATAAAATATCATCCATGGTTTTTGGGTTGCTTGGATTGCAATTTGATAATGTATGTGGTAGTATGTATAATGAATCTTTAAGGGTTGTTTTTGAAAAATACATAACAGGCAGGATTTATACAAGGCATAACCTAAAAAAAAAAGAAAAGGAATATGAGCCTAAAAGATGAAAGTTCGGGAAATGGAAATATGAACAAGGCATAACCTAAAAAGGAAAGAGAATGAAATGTAGATGTTGAATAATCGTTTGGCAAAATATTGATCCTATTGAATATTATCAGGTGTTGTGACATTCTAAAATATTTGCATGAAATATAACTTGATTCTATTTTTGATTCTATTTCAAAGAAACTAAATAAATGTAAGAATATCAAGAAGACAAACTAGTATGAACATGAGTGTACGTCTTTACTTGAGCATTTAAACATGGAGATAAATGTATAACATTCACATATGGAACTCACAAACACATTCAGTTTTGGGGTCCTACGGATAATATGTTGAACATAGACAAAAACAAACAAGAATATTATCAGACATAACAGTGCTCTCTAAATACATATACAAATAGCATGATATAGATCCAGCTAATTATACCATAATAAAGAAAACATTATAACGCCCTGTGTGGAATGAACGTAAGCTTTAGATGTGTTTCTCATATGCTTTGCGACAATGCTTCTTCTACATATATACACCAACATCATAGTCTCCTACCAACTTGAAGCTAAAAAGCCCGTAGTTGACACCACCTGTTACCATATAACTGCAAGTGAGACTTTAAGTCTCTGTTTGGGAACAACTTATTTAGCTGAAACTGAAAACTTTTTGCTGAAAGTGTAGAAAAAAATATAAGTTAAAACCGAGCTGAATAGTACAATAAGTCTTGTGAATAATATCAAAAAATGCAACGAGATCCACGAATAGTAACAAAAAAAAGCTAAAAACTAAAATAAGTTGAAATTTTCATTATCTCCCAAACGAAGTCTAAATTCTTAGAATATATTTAGATTGCTTGATTTTCTCATTAATTAATGAATTTATGTTTGACTCGTACTTTGCAAAATTCCTAATTTGTTATGAGATTCAAATTTAGAATCAAGGTTTAATGAAGGAAAACATAACTCAAAAGGAAACTTTGATTTTCAAAAGGTTTGCATTAGGAAAAATCCAATAGATGATTATGGTTGGCAAAGAATTTTTACTAAATATTGTAAGTTAAGAAAAAAAATCTATCTTAGGAATAATTCTTTTTTGAATATTATAAATTAGGAATATAAGTATATAATAGAATGATTAGTTCATACCGTCAATCTTAGGAATTATTCTTCTTCTCCTTTTTTTTTTTTTAATTATAAATACTAAAGATCTGGCGGGTTTCATCCAAAAAACCAAAAGATCTGGCAGGTCGGGGTTGAACCTGTGATCTGAGTATTTGACCTGGACCGACCCGGGAAACATAAAATCCGCCAAAGACATTGGAGTCGGGTAGGGCGGTTTGGTCGGCGGGCCGGATCCATGCCCAACCCTAACTATAAATATAGATGATTCAAAAATAAAGAAGGAAGAAGCCGATTCGGAAAAGAAATACAAAGACGAAGAAGCTGATTCGGAAACAAAGAAATATAAAGTATTGGAAGAGGAAGAAGCCGAGATGAAAGCCGAGATGAGGGCGATGAAGAATTTGGATTTATCAAATTTGCCTCCTCGAAGAAAAATAGAGGAAGCTGAATCACCACCTTCACAATCACATCCACGGCTCCACTTGAAGATCGTGGACCCGGAAATAAAGGAAGCCGAGTCACTGCCATCTGAATCTGAATCTGATCTACTTCCGGGGCCATCAGAAAGCTACAAACTCTACTTTTTTTTCTGGCACGTATTTAGTCCAGTCAGGTATTCCTTGTATGAGGTTGACGTACCATTACCTTTTCCTCCTCCACCATCAAAAGCAGTCCAAGACGATAAAATAAGGAATCCAACGCCGCTTTCCCCTATCCTTCAACTTAAAACCGGCAAATACGCTGATGATATGTGTTGTGTTCAATTGGGCTCCATGTTGTATTTTTTGGGTGGTGAAATGAAAATCAAAAACCCATACATTGATGAAGACGTAAAGAAGGAGCTCGCTGTCCGGGATGTTTTCCCGAAAGACGTCTATTGTTTTGAGCTGGCCAATGACCACAACTACCGTGAACTGAAAGCCGGTACTGCGATGAACAGTGGGAAGGCCAGCCCCCTGGCCTTTGTGGCCGATGAGAAGATTTACGTGATTGGAAGCAGCCGCTGGGACTCAGATGAAAACTTTGCTTACTTTGAGATGTTTGATCCTAAAGTTGATAACTGGATCATCCTGCCAAATCCTCCAATAAGGAACGTGAACACTATATGGGTGGGGCATGTTGTTGTGGGAAGAAAGGCTCTCATTACAGCCTTGCTGCCGCACGAAACAGAGCGCCTATATTGTTTTGATCTTGACACACATAAATGGGCAAACACAAGCATCCCTGACTATCTTGGTAATTTCTCCGGCGACACCCAGTTTGTAGAGTATAGGCTTTATGGATGTTACTACGACACGGTAGCTGCATTAGTCCCATTAGAAGAAGAAGAAGAAGAAAAGTAGGAGGAGGAGGAGCAAGAGGAAGAAGAGGAAGCAGAAGATAAGGAGCTTCAACAATTGTTTAAGCATCACCGCCTTCATCAAGTCTCAGAGGAGATGGGTATGGATGCTATTCGTAATGTTCCTCCGCAAGTACAGTACTCGGCAAGCCTGCTTCACTTGGGAAAGATGTACTTTTGTTATGTAAGGACTGGCATGCCTCCGCATCCGCATCCGAAAATTGCCAGTGATTTTGATATAGGAGATGACAAAAAACGTTTCATTAGCATTGTAATTTTTCAAGCCCTCAGGGGCACATACAAAAAAAATGAAACTAGACTTTCCAAGGCAAATTTCCTTCATTCGGAGCACTATGAAGTTAATACTCCGTTCCCAAGTGACGGTTTCATCAAAGGCTGCTACGTTCTTGGCTCGGTATATTTTTCATGCCTCTTGTTCGTTTCTATTTCTTCATTACTATTTTTTCTTTTCGTATCCACATACCATATGAATACTTCAGTTGTTTTTTGGGACTTAACAATCCTTGACTTGTCTTTATCAACCCACAAAACACGTGATTTGTGCAACAGGGATACCTGGAGTCGAGTAAACAGATCAACGTCTAAGGTGGGGTGGGGTTGTTGGCAATCTTGGGCAGAAGATGTCCAAGCGCGCGTTTCGATTGCCAAGGTCACTCTCAATCCTGTAATTTCCTTCTCTCTGAAACAACATCTTGTCTACAAAATAAATTTGGTTTAATTTGGTTGTTGGGTTGAAATTGTTTACTAATTTTTGGATGTACATTGCAATTGAAGAGTCTAGAGTAATTGTTGAATATTGCACTGTATAGAAGGGGGAGATTCGAAACCTTCAATGGTTATCGAAAAATGTGTTTGTATGTCAGATAGAGGGGTTTTTTTTGCCCTAGGATTTTAATTTTTTAAGTTTTTAAGTAGAGTTGTTAATTCTTTTTCCACTGGCTTTATTTTCAGATATAAATTTTCCGAGTTTATTGTTTACATATATTTTTCATTAGTGAAAATCGAAGCACATGTATTTAAGAGACAGGGTGTTGAGGAATTGAAAAATGTGTGTTTGAGATAGACAAGTTTGGATCTGAGATTTTGAAATATATGGTGTTTGTTTGTTTGTTTTTGTTTTTTTTTTGTTTTTTGTTACATTGGTGTTAGTTTGGCTCCTCCAGTTAGATTGTGATTTCTAGAGTCCTGATGGAGAATAATTTTCACTTAGTGAAGAGGATTGGGAGTGCAGAGATAGGTTGTAGATTAGGATTTAGAAATAGAGAAACTTGACAAAAGAATCTTCCAAATTTTGAAGTTCTAGAGTTCATACCTAAAGGAAATCTTCTTAGTTAATTAGTATGGTGATTTTTGAAGAAGTTCTAGAACAATAGAGACTAATCTAGCAGAAAAGAAAGGTTGAGGGAAAGAATGATTGGAATTGATAATACTATTCTTGCATTGATTAGAAAGAGAGATGCAATATATAGGGCTGGGTGAGACGGTCAAAGCCAATGACCATTGCTCACGTCACCATATCAGAAATAGAAACAGATTCTGTTACAACACTATGACCTCTATTTTTTTTTTATAGGTCCCTATCAGTTAGCTTAGGCTTCCATTGATACACATGTCATTTTGGTTATCGTAGTCATTTGTTTCATTACTGCATATCTCTTTGCATCCCCCTCAAACTTAGGGGGAGGTATTAGCGTGAGTTTGAAACGAATAACAATAAACCGAGAAGAAGACATTTAGCAAAAATGTCACCAAGTTGATCCTTTGTAGAGATAAATTGCGCTTGAATATCCTTTTGAACAACTTGCTCTCGCACAAAAGGTAATCCACCTCTATATGTTTTGTGCAAGTGGAAAACTGGATTAGATGCCAAGGCCAATGCAGATAAGTTGTCACACCATAATAAGGGAGGCTTAAGAAGATAAGCCTCCCTTATTATGGTGTGACTCTAGAAACTAAGGCTCGATGAATGTGTAACTCTTGCAACAAAATTCTCAACCAAGGGAGTTCAGACGCAGTAGAAGCTAAGGCTTGATATTCAACCTCGGTGGAACTTCTAGAAACTACGGGTTGCTTTTTAGCAACCCAAGTAATAGGATTGGAACCCAGAAAAGCAATGAAGCTTGTAGTACTTCGTCTAGCACTCAAATCACCTGCCCAATCAGCATTTGAGAAAGCTGAGAGGAAAATGGGGCCAGGCTTAAGAAGAATACTAGAGGTGAGGGTAACTTTGAGATACCTGAGAATACGTTTAGCAACCTGAAGATGAACATCGGTGGGATTTGTCATGATTGACAAACTTGATTGACCACAAACAAAAGGTCAGGATGAGTGAAGGTAAGATATTGCAGAGCTCCCACAAGACTCTTATTGGATTGAGGATCAACAAGGGGAATACTCAGTGGGAGATAGTCTGGCAGTAGCAAAGGGAGTTTTGGAAGGCTTAGAGTGAAACTTGTTATGTTTATGAAGAAGATCTGTAGCATATTTGGTCTGTGTAATGGAAAGGCTAGAGGATGTGAGAGCTAATTGAAGACCCAACAAATAACAAAGGGTACCAAGGTCTTTGAGTTCAAATTCAAGACCAAGAGAAGTGATGAGAGAGGCAATAGAGGATGGGGAATTGCTTGTGATGACAAATTGACAATGGCATGGACATAAAGGAGAAGATTGATTATTGTAGTGTTGTGGAAGTAGAGGAACAAAGAGGGATCTGCAGAGGACTTGAACCCCAGATGAGCCTTATTACCTGGTCATTGTGCCATCACTGTTTCTTTTGATCTTAAAGACCCATTTGGAACCAACATTGTTCTTGTTAGATGGTGGAGGCGCTGAAGTCCAAGTATGTTGATACCGAAGTGCCTGAAATTCTTCATCCATTGCGTTACACCAGTTGGGAAACTTACTAGCAATACCAAAAGGAGTTTCTATAATATATTATTGTCAACAATGGTTTTATAGAACCACTTTTGATTAGGTTTGTTAATGCCACTCTTAGTGTGCATTTGGAATGCACGTTTTACGTGCATTCCTGCGTTTTTCTGAAAAATGGTAGGTCCCATGGTACTGTTCACGGGGCCCACAAGTATGAAATTTAGCAAAATTTTTATTAAAACTAGGTCCCACGGCATTATTCACACATTTAAAAATTATTTTGCTACAGTGTTTTTAGTTTTTAGTTTTCAGCAATAAGTGGTATCCAAACAGACCCTTAGATCTAATTTGCATAGGGTGAAGATTAGGAAGAGGAACAAGAGAAGTGGTGACTGGAAGAACATTTGGTGTAGGAATAGGAGAAGAATGAAACTGATTTTGTAGATCAAAAGCTGATTCTGCAGAAGTAGGAGAGACAGATTTTGATGTGGTAGAAGTGGGAAGTGATAAGGGAGCATTATAGGGAGAAGGAAAGTTATAAAGAGTAGAAGAACATAAATGCCTGTAAAGGATAGGAGAAATCCATGATTAAGTAGAGAAAGAGGGAGGAGTAGTTGGAGTGGTAGGTGCAGTGAAATGAACTTCATCGAATAGAACATGTCTAGATAGGTAAATTTTGTCAGTGGATTTGGATCAAAACAGGTGTAACCTTTTGTGTCAAAAGGATAGCCTAAAAATAGGCAAGGAGTAGTTCTGAACTGAAGTTTATGTTTGTTGCAAGTTCTAAGTAGAGGATAGCATGTGCACCCAAAAGTTCTAAGCTGAGGAAGGTCAGGTTTAAAATGAAAAAGGGCTTCCCAAAGTGAGTCAAAATTTAACACCGATGAGGGTAGCTTGTTAATCAGCTTACTGCATAAGACCCATGAGCGAGAGGTAGATTGTCCTGTGACAACATGCTCAATGCAAACTCTACTATGTGTCTGTGTTTTCTTTCCACAACACCATTTTGTTTTGGTGTATTGGGACAACTGAAATGATGGGAAATACACTAGGAAGAACAAAATTGAGTAAAAGCCCTGGAGATGTACTACCCACCACAATCAGACTTGAGAACCTTTTGTGCTGTGGAAAATTGAGTTTCAATAAGAGACTTAGTAAACAAAAGTGGGAGGAACTTCAGAATTATGTTTTAACAAAAATAGCCAAGTTAACCTGCTGTAATCATCCGCAAAGAGCAAATAAAAAGAAATTTATTGATAGCAATAATGGGTGCAGGACCCCAAACATCGGCGTGAACTAGATCAAAATGTTTAGCAGATTTAGTTACAAAATGAGGAAAGGATGCATTTCCCTTTCAAACAGTGTTCACATAAAACTTTATTTTCTAGACTAGCATGAACAGAGTTAGGAATCAAATTAGGAAATACAAGTTATAAAGTTTTGGAACAAGGTGGCCTAATATTTGATGCCAAAGTAGCCAGTTGTTGGTGATAGATTGTGCAGAAAAAGCAGTGCAGACACAAGACTTATGAGATAAACTTTGAGAATTGGAAATGTTTTCATGGGTCTTGTTAGGATAAATGGGGTATAACCCATTCTCACTCGGGCCCTTGTAAAGAACCCTCCCCGAATGTAAATACTGAATACAAAAATGGTCAGCATCAAATCTACACCTACAATTGTTATCTTTGCATAATTTATGGATTGAGAGGAGATTGAAAGCTATCCTAGGGACATGAAGAATATTACGAAGATTGAAATTAAAGAGTGGAGTTTTGAGAATGCCATTACCTATATTGTTGATAGGTAGTGCTTGACCATTGCCAGCAGTGACATGATCATTTCCTTTGTATGATTGTTGCATAGAAAGATTCCTAATATTGGCAGTGAGGTGATCAGTTGCACCTGTATCAGAAACCCAAGGATCAGTCGACTGAGTATAGTGAGATCCAGTAGCCATTGCAGCTAGTGTAGCAGGTGGATGCCTTCCCTGATATGAAAAATCCTTGTGGTGATAGCAATCCAGTGCTACATGACCAGATTTACCACACATCTAACATGATGGTCTACCTTCAGATCTAGTGAATTGATTTTGATACTGTGAATTACTGCCTCGATGAAAAGGATTTTGTGAGGACTGATTAGATCTACCTCTCTGCCTTGTTGATTAAAGTTATTGTTCACATAGAACTGTGCTTAAGATGAATTTTGGGACTTTTGAACACCAGAGGTAAACATAGCTATAGTAATGGCACTGTTCTTGTTAGATTGTATAGAATCTTGAAGCTGCTTCTCTTCAGCATGAAGCAATGCATGTAACTCATCAAAATAAAGTTGTTAAGTTCTGGTGCGAATTGCTGAACATAGAGGATGATACTCTCTAGGTAATCCCTTAAGTACAATGTGAAGTAATTCTTCATTGCCCACATTTACTCCAATTGCTCGAAGCTTATCCCTTGCTTCTTTGATATTGTGTAAGAACACATTCACTCAATCATTCTCCTTGATACTGTGAAATTCAATCTTCAAATTTAGAATATTAGATCAAGAAGAGGAAGTGAACCTCTTCTCTAAGGCCTTTCACACATCAGTGGCAGATTCAACTCCCACAACTACAGAAACTACTGCTGGTGAGAGAGTAGAGTTTATCAAAGTGACCAAAGCTTGATCACAAATCTGCCATGATTCAAATTCAGAATTGATCCGTGAAGTAATTTCTCCATTGCTGCCACAAAGAAATTAATCGGGTATTGGAACTGATTCATCCAGATGCTGAATCAAAGGGTAGGTTTTGAGAAGTGAAGTGAAATGATGTTTCCAAACTATATAGTTTGATTGATCAAGCTTCACTGACATGAGATTAGCCATGTTTGAGAGTAAAAAGATGATTGGATGGAAAAGATGTTAATGAAGGTATAGGTAATGAAGTTGAAGGTATGAAATTCAAGGGTGGTGTGGTGTTGACTGAGATGAAGGCTGTGATGCCATTGGTGGCTCTGATACCATGAAGAAGTTCTAGAACAATAGAGACTAATCTAGCAGAGAAGAAAGGTTGAGGGAAAGAATGACTGGAATTGATAATACTCGGCTTACATTGATCGGAAACAGAGGTACAATATATAAGGCTGGGTGAGACGGTCAAAGCCAATACCGTTGATACAATACCGTTGCTCACATCACCATATCAGAAATAGAAACAGATTCAGTTACAACACTATGATCTCTATTATCATTAGACGAGTCCCTATCAGTTAACTCAGGCTTCCATTGATACGCATGTCGTTTTGGTTATGTTTTGCTGTATGCAATGTCGTTTGCTTCATTACTGCATATCTCTTTACAATTTGTGCAACCCGTGCAATTAGCATTTCCTTGCTGAGTGAAACTACTGGAGCTTAAATCTAGCTTTGGAAGATCTTGGCAATGCTATGGCAACAAACAGAAAAACTAAAATCGGGGCTCTGACTTCACTTTTAGTGGGTGGAAGAACAAACTCCACCAGAAATCAAGAGGCAGAAAGCCCAGTACTTCCATATGTATACATCTTGCAACTGAAAGTATCAATAACTTAATGACATTGAAGGACTAAACAATCATTAGACTCTGATATTACCCTGAAACATATATTAGTATATGCATAGTCTAAGGTACTTTTACATGTGTATGACCATAGAGTTTTTGGTTTCGATGAATTTGGACTCAAATTTATTGCTATTGGAAAGGGATATTTAAGGAATTTAAGGGTAAAACAATAAAATAAAAAAAATTATTATTACAAATCCTAGACCCGTTGCTTTATTTACTCATAATAAAGTTGATAAGCTATTGATTTCTACAAATCCTATTATTTACAACTTGGTTCTTTTTTCTCTTCTGGGTCTCTTATTTTAAATTTTATATTCTTTTGGCTTTATCTTCTACGTTAATTGCCTTTTGCATTCAATGATTATTAACTCCTAGTTTGATTCATCAAATGCTTAAACATTGGAGCATATCTTATTTAGTTATTTCTACATCAGCTTCTCTCTTATCTGAAAATGATTTCATTTTGCACATACAGGCTGTGGTGTCTAGGGAATACCGGTGCAGCGGCAGAGGAGCATATTTATGTCCCGTATACACGTGTAACCAAGAGATGCAACTGTAGCAGATAGTGATGCTGATAATGTCTTAAGCATTAAAATTAAGCCATCACTTACCAATTTATAACAAACAAAAAAATATTAATAATTAAAAAAAAAAAGAAAAAAAAAAACACACACACACACACGGTGGATTTGCTCATCAAGTCCATCATGTCTAGCATGGATCCCAAGATTTTGGAAGAAATGTCGAAGGATGTCAACCAAATGTTCAATATTCTCAAGCACGTGTAAAAGAGTAGAGAAATATTATGTTTACAACATTTTCGCAACAAATTTTAAGTTGCAGGTTGTTATAGGCTATTAATGGTGGGCAAAAAAGTAATTTCAATTGTTGGTTAAAATTAAAACTGATAACAACTTATCACCTATGATATGATTTATTGTTGTAAAAGAGAAGTGTCATGGAAATGTTGTGAATGTAATACTTCTTAAAAAAATAACAAGGATGAAAGCAAGGATGCAAGATTGTGGAATCAAATGATAGAGGTCTTTAGTTTCTTAGATAAAAGATCCAACATATTTTTTGTCCTTTTAAGGCCGTTGTTAATTCCTTTATAGATCATTAGCTTACTTCAAGTTATGTCTGAGAGTAATCTTTAGACTCCCTTTTTTGGCAACTCTTACCATGTAGCTTTTATCTTTTGAACAAGTGATTGTGAAGGCTAATTTGCTGAAGCAAAAATCCTGATCCCTTAACGGAAATTTGGTTTATCTACAATTTTGAGTATACATTATCCTGACAATTGATGAGCTACTTCTCTTGTATTTTATTAATCAAGATGTGTTTCCTTTTTCCCTATTTGGTATGATAATGTGCCTCACTCAAAGCTTGGTTGTGGTGTTGCTAGCTTTGGTGGCTATTTACCAGACAAAAATGTCATTTACCATGTCATTTGCTCCAAAGGATGAGCATGAAGCTCAGATGCAGTTTGCTCTAGAACAAGAAATTCATGCCACTTTGTCGGTCATTGGAACACAAGGCTGGCATTTCTAGGCAATGCATATGATTTGATTCATTGTGAAAAATTCAGGGTTCACTGGGATGATTTATGCATTACATGTGAATTAAAACACTGGTATGCTCTCATATTGGATGTTTCTCTGAATGACCTTGCTATAAACTGATCCAAGTGTGACTGTGTGAGGAGTGTAAAAGATACAAAATCAGCATCAGCACAATGTTAATTTCATTTTTCTTCATTTTTGTTTATTTTTTAGTTAATTATTAGTTTCTGGTTTCCAAATGAGCCTATGCTCGAATTGTTTTATATCGAGCCTTATAACTCACGAGTCATGAGCTTGTTTATGAACCTTTTTTTTTTTTGGCTTGGGCTTGTTTATTAAACAAGCCTGAAACTAAGGCTCAAATTTTGTTTATTTATAAACAAACAAACATGAACAAGCTTATTTTAGCAATGACCTATGTCATAATTTACCTTGATGTGAAATAAATCCTAGATTGTAGTGCACTTAAGGAATTGTATGGAATTCAAATCAACAGTTAATAACTCAGAATAAAACTTGACATGCTCATTAATTAAAAGAAATTAACTTAACTTCTAAATAAATTACATGTGGCCTAATAAAAAATAAAGGGATCAAATACGACAAAGTAAATGGATCTGAATAAAAACAAGACACGTAATCTATAAAAATCAACTAAGTTTCTTAATCAAATTGATGTTCAAATCTTAATGGCATGCTCAACAACAGAGACCTCTATGGTCTATTTAGTACCAATTTTTCATACAAATCACACTAAAATTTTAGCACGTGTTTTATAGAAAATTACGTACTTTTTCCACAATTAAAATGCAACATGGGTAATTTCATTCAATTAGTGATATCTCATTCAAACCAAGTCTGATTTTCACCTATGACCAAGCAAATTACAAGGAATTTCATTGTCTTAAACATAGCACCAAAATTAATCCAATCACATGGTTGGATTTCCATTAAAGCTCAACTAGAATTAGTCAACCGCATAGAAATTGATAAAAATAAACAAAAATATAGGGTTTAATAATTAAAACCATGAAATCATTTAGAGCCAGACAAAACATAGTATCAACAAACCTCTTGATGATGAAGTTTTGAAGACATTCCAAGAATTTTCCATCCACAAAGCCCAAAGGTGTTGAGTTTTTTACGTTCAATCAACAACAAGACCATCAACGCACATAATATTTTCATCAAAGCAAGCAGTAGATATGTGGATTGATCCGGGAGAAGAAGGGCAGCAATCTATTCTAAATTTTCAGAGATAATCCACTATTAAACCATTCGCAAAAAAGAAGGTGCATGCATGTAAACATCTAAACCTAGTTTAATTTATGTTTTAGTTTAATTATAAATTTTGCACAATGTGCTGAATTTTGATGATATTACCTATTAATGTTTAAGCATTTTCTTGAATGAGATTTTTAAAATGATGTAAAGAAACATGATGAATTAAGATTTTTTTTTTTTTTTTTTTGAGAAGTGATGAATTAAGATATGTAACAATTAAATGTGTTAAGTTTTGACTCTAAACATTATTTTAATCCATATGATGATCATGAATTTTTTTCATCAACAATCTATGCCATGATGATGACATGAAAAGTATATGTTTTATGCATAACATGAACCCCGACCCAACCCGAAAATTTTGGGTCATGGTCGGGTAGGGTTTCAGGTTGGTCTTGGGTCAATTTTTTTTTTGGTCCCTATTGTTGAAAAAAAAAAATCAACAAAAATTAATCTTAGGATACTTTCTATAATTGATTTTTAGGAATAGTTAAAACAAATTAGACGTTTAGGGTAATAGTTAAATTTTCATTAAATAAAATGAATTAAATAGAATAAACTATTTTTTAAATTGAATACTTTCTATAATTGATTTTTAGGAACAATCAAAATAAATTAGACATTTATGATAATAGTTAAATTTTCATTAAATAAAATGAATTAAATAGAATAGGATTTTTTTTTATTAGCCAACATTCATTAATATAATTATATATATATTCTAATATATATATATATATATATATAGAGAGAGAGAGAGAGAGAGAGAGAGAGAGAGAGAGAGCCAAATCCCACTATTGTCTCCAATTGATATGCATATTTTGAGCTCTATAAATTATGTCCATAATTAAAAATAAAACTTAATTAGATGAAAATTTGACTAAATTGGATATGTCACACGTGAAGACATGACTCAAAAGGAAACTTGGTTTTTCAAATGACAAATTTGCACTAGAAAATTTCCACAAAAAAAAAAAAAAAAAAAAAAAACTGTGAAAGCACAATTACATCCCTATTGATAAGTATAAATTCTTAGAAAAATATTTAGATTGCTTGAAATTTCTCATTAATTAATGAATTTATAGTTGAATTGTATGTTGCAAAATTCCTAATTTGTTATGGGAATTTAATTTAGAATCAAGGTTTAATGGAAGAAAAAACAACTCAAAAGGATACTTTGATTTTCATAAGGTTGAATAAATGATTATGGTTGGCAAAGAATTTTTACTAAATATTGTAAGTAAGGGTGTTCGCAGTGCGGTTTAGCTAAAACCATAATTGCACCACACCTTATTTTTGTGGTCACATGTGCGGTGTGGTGTGATGCAGTGCAATTTAAAGTTTAGCCAAAACCATAACCGCACCGCACCATATTTTTGCAGTCACATATGCGATGCAATATATAAGATGCGATTTGAATGATTTGAAATTGGTATATATTTCAAATTTTGGGTTTTTTCTACTTAGTCCAAAACTAATTTTTTCCTTTATTTTGGTCCAAGTTTTAAACTATTGAGTTAGTTTTTCTTTATTTTGGGTTGACTATCTTAATCAATACTTGCTAGGGTTATCAATTTTTTTTTTTTTTTGAAAACTAGGGTTATTAAATTATTAATAATATATTTAATATTAAAAATAATTAAATATATTAATATATAAAGAGGGTGCGGTGCGGTGTGATGCGGTGCGGTACGGTACACTATTACTTGCGGTGCGGTGCGGTTATGCTATTTTACGGGCGATTTTGGTGTGATTTTTGCGGTTTGTACGGTTTACACGGCTTGGTGAACACCCTAATTGTAAGTTAAGAAAGAAATCTATCTTAGGAAAAATTATGTTTTGAATATTATATTAGGAATATATTTGTATAGAATAGAATGACCATCAGGTCGGGTCGGGCGGTTTGGTCGGGAGCCGGATCCATGCTCAACCCTATTAAACCATAATTATAAATATCTAGTCGATGATTAGAAAATAGTAAAAAAGGAAGAATTGGGGACGATGACTAAGAGGAAGGCGAGCGTGAAAAGAAAGAAAGAAAAAGCCGAGATGATGCATTTGGATTTATCAAAGGAAGCCGTGTCACTGCCAGCCCCCTGGCCTTTGTGGCCAATGAGAAGATTTACGTGATTGGAAGCAGCCACCGACACTTAGATGAAAACTTTGCTTACTTTGAGATGTTTGATCCTAAAGTTGATAACTGGATCATCCTGCCAAATCAGAAAGGTTCTCATTGTAGCCTGGCAACCGCATGAAACAGAGCGCCCATATTGTTTTGATTTTAACACACATGAATGGGCAAACACAAGCATCCCTGACTATCTTGGTCATTTCTCCGGCAACACTCAGTTTGTAGGGCATAAGTTTTATGGATGTTACTACAACACGGTAGCTGCATTAGTCCCATTAAAAGAAGAAGAAGTGGAGGATTTTAATACCCCGTTCCCAAGTGACGGTTTCATCGAAGGCTGCTACGTTCTTGGCTCGGTATATTTTTCATGCCTCTTGTTTGTTCGTTTCTTCATTACTATTTTTTCTTTTCGTATCTACATACCATATCCATATGAATACTTCAGTTGTTTCTTGGGACTTAACAATGCTTGACTTGTCTTTATCAACCCACAGAACACATGATTTGTGCAACAGGGATACCCAGAGTCTAGAGTAAACAGATCAGCGTCTAAGAAGATGTCCAAGCACGCGTTTCGATTGCCAAGGTCACTCTCAATCCTGTAATTTCCTTCTCTCTGAAACAACATTTTGTCTACAAAATTAATTTAGTTGTTGGGTTGAAATTGTTTACTAATTTTTGGATGTTGTACGTTGCAATTGAAGAGTCTAGAGTAATTGTTGATTATTGCTCTGTATAGAAGGGGGAGATGCGAAGCCTTCGATGGTTATCAAAAAATATGTGTTTGTATGTCAGATAGAGGGGTTTTTTTGCCCTAGGATTTTAATTTTTTAAGTTTTTAAGCAGAGTTGTTAATTCTTTTTCCACTGGCTTTATTTTCAGATATAAATTTTCCGAGTTTATTGTTTACACATATTTTTCGTTAGTGAAAATCGAAGCACATGTATTTAAGAGACAGGGTGTTGAGGAATTGAAAAATGTGTGTTTGAGATAGACAGGTTTGGATCTGAGATTTTGAAATATATGGTGTTTGTTTGTTTGTTTTTGCTTTTTTTTTTTCCTGTTACATTGGTGTTAGTTTGGCTCCTCCAGTTAGATTGTGATTTCTAGAATCCTGATGGAGAATAATTTTCATTTGGGGAAGAGGATTGGGAGTGCAGAGATAAGTTGTAGATTAGGATTTAGAAATAGAGAAACTTGACAAAAGAATCTTCCAAATTTTGAAGTTCTAGAGTTCATACCTGAAGGAAATCTTCTTAGTTAATTAGTATGGTGATTTTTGAAGAAGTTCTAGAACAATAGAGACTAATCTAGCAGAAAAGAAAGGTTGAGGGAAAGAATAATTGGAATTGATAATACTATGCTTGCATTGATTAGAAAGAGAGATAAAATATATAGGGCTGGATGAGACGGTCAAAGCCAATAACCATTGCTCACGTCACCATATCAAAAATAGAAACAGATTCTGTTACAATACTGTGACCTCTATTATCATTTCATGTGTCCCTATCAGTTAACTTAGGCTTCCATTGATACGCATGTCGTGTTGGTTATTGTATTGCTGTATTTGCAATGTCATTTGTTTCATTACTGCATATCTCTTTACATCCCCCTCAAACTCAGGGAGGTAAACGAATAAAAATAAACCAAGAAGAAGACATTCAGCTAAAATATCACCAAGTTGATCCTTTGTAGAGATAAATTGTGCTTGAATATCCTTTTGAATGACTTGCTCTCGCACAGAAAGGTAATCCACCTCTATATGTTTTGTGCGAGAGTGAAAAACTGGATTAGATGCCAAGGCCAATGCAGATAAGTTGTCACACCATAATAAGGGAGGCTTAAGAAGATAAATGTGTAACTCTTGCAACAAAATTCTCAACCAAGAGAGTTCAACTGCAGTAGAAGCTAAGGCCCGGTATACGGACTCGGTGGAACTTCTAGAAACAGTGGGTTGCTTTTTAGCAGCCCAAGTAATAGGATTGGAACCCAGAAAAGCAATGAAGCCTGATGTAGCCAAAGCTCAGTCTTTGACAAAATTAGACTAATCTTGGTGTGGCTCTTTCAGTTACCACTTATTAGGCACTTAAACTGTTATACAATGTTTCGTTTCTTTTCATCCATTTTTTTTTTCTTTAACTCATATAATGACATAACAAGTATTCCCTACTAAAGTCTTGAATAGAAAGTATTGTTTCCAATCTCTCATCATTTCTTTGCCATGTAGCTTGATAAAATGTCCATATTGTATGTTGCAAATAAGCTTATAGATATAAATTGGCTGGTGGTTTTCCTCACAACTATGCACTTAACCCAATATCCATGTGCACAAAATCCTATGGCCTTATAGCCTGGTATTGTAGGAAGATTATTGTGGACCAAACCCATTTTATTTTTTTCCCCTATGCTAAAAAATATCTCCTTTAGGATTCATTTTAACCTCCTGCATAAATTTTCCTAGTTCAACTTTTCTTAAGCTTCCCTGAAGTTTGAGCTTGAAAAGCATAATTTTAGGATGTATAGGAATTAGAATTGTAA
This sequence comes from Quercus lobata, assembly GCF_001633185.2. NCBI lineage: Eukaryota > Viridiplantae > Streptophyta > Magnoliopsida > Fagales > Fagaceae > Quercus > Quercus lobata. The sequence goes on from NC_044910.1 coordinate 10,867,182, forward strand.
AAAATATCATCCATGGTTTCTGAGTTGCTTGGATTGCAATTTGGTAATGCATGTGATAGTATGTATAATGAATCTTTAAGGGTTGTTTTTGAAAAATACATAAACAGGCTTGATTTATACAAGGCATAACCCAAAAAAGAAAGGAACAGGATCCTAAAAGATGAGAAAGTAACAAGAGCGAACAAGTTTGGGAAATGGAAATATGAACAAGGCATAACCTAAAAAGGAAAGAGAACTAGGAAATATGAACAAGGCATAGCCTAAAAAGGAAAGAGAACGGAATGTTGATGTTGAATAATCGTTTGGCAAGGGATTGATCCTATTGAATATTATCAGGTGGTGTGACATTCTAAAATATCTGCATTAAATATAACTTGATTCTATTTCAAAGAAACTAAATAAATGTAAAAATATCAAGAAGACAAACTAGTATGAACATAAGTGTACCTCTTTACTTGAGCATTTAAACATGGAGATAAATGTATGACATTCACATATGGAACTCACAAACACATTCAGTTTTGGGGTCCTACGGATTAAATGTTGAACATAGACAAAAACAAATAAGAATATTATCACACATAACAATGCTCCCTAAATACATATACAAATAGCATAAGATAGATCCAGCTAATTATACCATAATAAAGAAAACATTATAAGGCCCTGTGTGGAATGAACATAAGCTTTAGATGTGTTTCTCATATGCTTTGTGACAATGCTTCTTCTACATATATATACACCAACATCATAGTATCCTACCAACTTGACGCTGAAAAGCATGTAGTTGACACCACCTGTTATCATATAATTGCAAGTGAGACTTTAAATGTACAATGAGTTTTTTTTTTTTTTTTTTTAGAGATAGTTAGAATACAATGCTAACCCTACACCTTGAACCCTTTCCCCCCTTACACCCCCAATCACTTTGTGCATGGAGAGGTGTCAATTAAGTTATAAATCTCTTGGCTACATGCTTCTATATATGAGTTAAATGGAGTACTTTCATCACTTTTATACTTCCATATATGATGAGGAAAAAGGAAACCTATAATTTAACAAGTTTAATTAGTATCCTCTTTTAAAGATTTCAAGATAATTTCTAGAATGTGATGTTTTTGTTCTTATAATAAATGTAAAATTAGAGCGAAATAGTCAGGGTGGACAGAACAACAAAGTTTTTGTGATGCCAATATCTTAGCAAACTATCAACAATTTGCCAAATCCGGATTTTATGAAACTATCATTAAAATACTTCTAGATGGGGATATAAAGGCTTAAGCGCGGCCAAAACTCCTTCCTAGACATGCAAATAAAAACTATTAGTCCACAAGTAATTGTCTTAAAATTAGCAAAATATGTCTTTTTATCTGAACAAGATGTATTGGACTCATTGTTTATTAGATATATTTTTATGAATATCAGCTATGTATCATAAATAAATTGGTTCCAAGTTGTCTAATAATTTGATAACTAGAGTCAAGTTGCATTCTATTTGTGTGGTTTCTTTTTGTGAAAGTGTTAGGGACCGAAAATAGATTTAGTTGGTAATAAGTATAACCATATGGGCAATGGAATAAGTTTTGATTGAACATGATTAGCAACCTGCTTGCATACTCCCTTAAACAAGCTCACATTTCTTAGATGGCTCGTATATTGTTTGTTGTGATACTTATTTCTGTCTTATTGGTTGTTCACCACAGCACCACTAATGCAGTGAAATATGGATACTATGGGTAGGAAATCTCCCTATTAGTATATGATATTGTAGTAGATCGAATGAAAGCCACATACCTAGGCTTTGAAAATCACTGCTCTTCCATTAGGATTTGATATTCTGTACTAGGTGAGCAATTGAATAGTATATATATATATATATATATATATTTATCTTCATCAGTGACCCTACATAGTACAGGTATTTCTAAATAGCATCTTTCTTTCTTTGGGAAATAAAAACATCTTTCTTAACAATGAGTAACATCTAATTCTACCAAACTCTACATGATTTTTTTATTAATGATCTGCTGCTCACAAAAATATTTCTTGGGTCTTTTGTTGGCTAGAACTGTTTCATATGTTGTGCCTTATATATATGTTTGTGTGTGTGTGTTCATTTTCATGCATTTTTGGACACTAACCAAATACTTAACTCATATCGGAAAAGGTTATATGCTCGCCAACAGTATGACTTGCCCAGCATCACATATCCTCCTCAATCTCAATGGTCACAGTTTGCTCTTATTGTTGTGTCTCATGATCCTTTTTTTTTTTCCTGTACGAATAAAATATATATGTGATTTAAGTAATAATAATATTTGCAATTGAAAAATGACAGTAGCTATGTGATTACTATTGATGCTTCAATAATTGATTGTAAGTGAAAAAAAATTCTCTGTCAAAACGTTTTCTTGGTATATGCAAATTGTTTTTTTCTTTTCTTTTCTTTCTTTCTTCTTTTCAATAAAACTGTGGTCTAATTTTTTGTATTTAATAAAATTGAACTGTTTGCAAATTCTATATTGTGATATTCTATATGTAGGAGTAGAATTGTCAAATTAAAGAGATGATGTGGTGTGAATGACCCATACCTTTCCTTTAAACATGTGTTGTATGGTAGCATTGAGGTCTCCCTTCCATTGACAATTTCTTAGTTTGTTTTCATCCCATGGTGAAGATGGAACTTGAACTTCATCATATACTCCCTCCAGCTTAGGTGTCTTTAGATTAGATGGAATAAACATGCTTAAAGTAGGACATCCAATTACCGTTATTTCCTTCAATGATGGCCACTCAAAAGCATTAGTTTCAGGGCAAAAACACTTTAGATTTGGTAAGTCCCTGAGCAAGATTGAGTTCACTTTGTGGAACAAAACTTCCTTTTCTTCCTTTTCTTCTCTTGCTCTTTGAAGGATTTCTTCAATTTTTTTACAGCTAGTAACTCTTATTTCCTCTAACATCACAAGCAATTTTGCTATGGATGGTGAGAACAAGTATGTCAGACTTTTACATCCACTTACTTCTAACAATCTCAAGTTTTTGAAGCCCATAATTATTTCTGGACCCTTCTTCCATATGTGCATCAGATTTGGTAAATTATACAGATTCAATTTTCTTAACTGATCAAGTACTGATTCCACATGACTTTCCTCAAAATTTAGTTCCTCAAGTTGAAATATAACTTCCAGTGAATCACAGCTACTCAATTCAATCGTTTTTAAATTCTTTAAGCTCTCAATCAAATGGGATGGAAAAGTACACCACATCTCAGAGGGGTTGTCGATGTCATTAGCTCTTGGATCCTTCACCTTAGTCAAATTACCCTACAAATAATCAATTGCTTTTAAAGAACTAAATAATCATTATGTTTATATCCATGGGCTTGACAACAAAACATAATATATCCGTCTACAAAAGAAGGTGGTATATACAAATAGAAAAGCAATAAATGTTGATGTTTATTTATTTTATCACTATGTTGATTGACTTAAGGTTATAACCATGCTCCATAATACAAGTGCATTAATCTAGAACTTTCATTGTGTTGTTTTCTTTAAAAAATAAAACCGAGTGGGAGGGGGTGGGGGGGGGGGGGGTGTGGATTGTAATTTGTGAGATACATACCTCTTTATTCATAGATGAGCTTTCTTCAGATTTCTTGGTGGTGCCTTGTTCAGACACAACCATTGGACCATAATTCTTGCCAAGCGGAGCGCACTCAAGGCCTTGCTCTTGGGGTATCAAATCCAATTCCCCTATAATTTTCTTTAGCTTTCTTGTGCTTCGAATTTCCGAACCACATGTTTTCAATTTGGGACAATGAGACAGATAGATCTGATTCATGGATGACCATTCAAAAGAATAAGGTTCGATATAGAAACTCATGAGATTTGGCAGAAAACCTAAATGGAAGGAAGTAAGTTTAGGGAACAAGATGATATCCTCTGCCTCTTCTTCTCCATCTCTTTGAACAATGTTTTCGATCATGTCACACCACCGTATCTCAATGCTTTGAAGTACCACAAGTAGTTTTGCAACAGTATGTGGGAATAAGTATCTTAGATTGTGACATGCATTTATTTCAATTGATGTTAGGTTTTGAAAGCCCTGAATTCCTTGTGGAACATTCTTCCACACATACATCAACTTAGATAAATTCTGTAGTGTTAAAGTTTTCAATCGAGCAAGTACTACAATTCTTTGGCCGTCATGGTCGACCTCTTGTCCTTCAAGATCAAATATCACTTCTAGCCCTTCAAGAGCAAATACCTCAAGTTTTTGTAAATTGGGTTGCCACAAGATGGTCTTGGATGAAAAGAATTTATGAGAGATGGGGGTTGTTGATTCAGGAAAGGATCTAGTAATTTGCTGAATGTCTGTCATCTTTTCACTTCTAATAGTGGCCAATTCATCAGTGTCGATCCTTCCAACCTGATAAATCCATTAAATTATCATCATCAATTTTCAACTTTTCATGTTTTTATGTAAGAAGCATCAAATCCATACCAAAGCTTGGAAAGTTAAAAAATTGATAAATCAATTTGACAAATGAGCTTTTGAAAGGAAGGATTTATAAAAATACTAATGATATTTACATAGAGTGAATCATACCTCTTGATTCAAGGATGGTTGGACAAGATCAACGGGACCCTCGACTGTACAAAAACCAATGAGTCTCGGTACATAAGATAGGTTTATATATCTTAACTCCGGAAACATTATCCTATCAAGTGCCTTTCCATCTTCTCCTTCCTTACAAAAAATTTCTTTCATGTCATCACATGAAACTACGTGTAATTGTTGGAGTTGAACCAAACCTCTTGCTATGGACAACGAAAAGACATTTTTCAAATGGTTGCATTCCAATAGTCGAAGAGATCTTAGGTTGTGAAAACAAGCAAGCTGTGAGTGTGCACCACTAAAGGATTCCTCTGGGAATTGGCCATGATATATCTCTTTTAAATTATGCAATTCCATCAGTTCCAGTGACTGCAAGATAGGGAAGGCAACACGAGAAGTTTGATGAGATGTGGCATCAATTACATACTCTACACCTTCACTATCTGAAATGCTTAGAACCAACAAGCATGGAAAACCCTCTTTGTCTAACTCGTACAGAATGTTTTTGAAATCTTTTATCTCTTTCAAAATTATAATTTCAGATTTTTGCAACAGTTGACAAAGCATCCGACTCTCTGCAATTTCACTTGCCGCAAATCTTCCAAGTACCAAACTATTTTTAAATATATACCGAGTTGTGTCCCAGAAAGTAGATAAGTGGTCATATCTCCAATTCATTGGCTTGTCACATGCACATATCCTAAATTTAATCATTTGATTTTTGAAGTGTAAGTCTTTTGGCAATAACCTGATGTTTGGTATATGAATTTGTAAAGCCATCAAAGAGTGGGAGAAAGAGGTTAGTTCAGCAAGGCTTGCATTGGCTCCCTCTCCTTTGCCATCTGTAGGTTCCCAATTCACAAAGACTTTTCCCATGTACAATTCTTCTAGTCGAGTTAAATTTGATAGTAGACCAGGTGGAATTTGCTGAAGAGTAGAGCATTTTGACAAATCTAATAACTTTAAATGACTAAGATTTCCTATTTCTTCCGGCAACTCCTTGATTTCAGAACCAATAAAGCTAAGCATTTCAAGTTTCCCAAGTGATCCAATTGCTGACACATCTTCTATCTCACAATATTCCAGAAGCATTGTCCGAAGGTTCTGAAGGACCTGTATGGATTGTGGTAGTGATGGAAAGGACATACCTTGCAAAGCCAAAACCTTTAATCCCATCATCCCTTTAAATAGATTGGTTGGGAGTGTTTGTCTAGTGGTGTATTTGCCACATGATAATTGCAGAAGCTCAAGTTTTGGACACTCCAAGTCATCAGGATGGTTTTTCAATTCTCGAGATACAAGGGAAATTGCAACATAATTCTCATATGTATCTTTCTCTGTCCATTCTTCCAAAAAAATATGTTCATTAGAAATTGATTTGCCAACATCACGTACAACATAATGCATTTTCACACATTCTTCTTCATTGCTATCCAACAACAGATTTGATCTTTTAAGATCCTTAACCATTACATGAACTCTATTTCTTGCTTCTGCCACAGTATCAATCTTTGCAAACAACCTTTGTCCCACTCCATATCTGACTAAATATTCAATGGGAATATCATAATCTTCTGGAAATAAACAACATAGCAAAATGCATGACTTGGCTTCATCACTTTCTAGGAAAGTGTAACTAATCTCTATGCTGGATTGGACAATTGAATCCAAACCAGGAATATTTTTTGTGATAGGATTTTTAAGATGTTGAAGTGCAGCAACCCACTTGTTCTTTTTGTTGTTTTCTAGAGCTCTTCCAACAGTAACGATAGCAATAGGTATGCCTTTACATTCCTTTGCAACCTCTTCTGCTATTGGATGTAGATCAGGAGTATCAACACAATTACCTACCATCTCTTTGAAAAAATTCCAAGCTTCTTCTTCAGTTAAGACTTCAATTTTAACAATCTTATGAGATTTCATTTGATTGCAGACTTCTTCGCTTCTTGATGTCAACAAGATTTTGCAACTATTGAGTTCACCTTCATAAGGAATGCCTACATCCTTTGGATTAACTTCTTCCCAAACGTCATCAAATATTACAAGGACACTCTTACTACTAACCATTAGTCTTGAATATATCTGCTCTGCTCTTCCAACTACACTCTCTCTGTCAAGTTCCAGACCTAGCATATCTGCAATTTGACCTTGAATCTTGCTCAAGTCTTTTTTATGGGACACTACTGCCATCACAACTTCATCAAATAGGTTATCATCTTTTGCTCTTTTTGCTACCTCTTTTGCCATTGTTGTCTTTCCAATCCCCTCCATTCCGCATATGCCAATCATGTTGATCTTGTCATCTCTGAAAGCAGTCAAAACTTCTTTCATGATAGGTATTCTTGATTCAAAAACCTTAAAACCGTTCTTGGATGAAGTTTCTACGACCTGTGGTGGAGGAGGAGGAGGAGGAGGAGGTGGAGGTGGAGGAGGAGGAGGAGGAGGAGGAGGAGGAGGTGGAGGTGGAGGAGGAGGAGGTGGAGGTGGAGGAGGAGGAGGAGGAGGAGGTGGAGGATGGGACACTTCAGCGAATTGTCCATCCCTTAAAACCCCATCAATTTCCAGAGCCTTCTTCTTAGCTTTCCTACTCAAGGAATAACGTGTATTCAGATTGGGACACAGTCCCATTGTATTTGCTTTGACATCTTGTTCAAGGAATATTTGCAGACCTTGACTAATGTTGTCAACCTTTTCTATCCAGCTCTCAACCTCAAGAGCAATCGCCTCTTCATTCTGTTTTGCTTCACCAATTTTTAATTGAACCCTATCTCTCTTGTCACCGAGCTTCTGAAATTGATCTCTGAGATTGTCGATGTTGCTATTATAGCGACTTAGATAACCAAAATATTTTTTGATTGGCACCACCAAGTTTCCTCCAGTGTCGATGATATGTGAAATAATCTTCATTTCTTTGCTTTATTCTTTTGGATTCTCTGTAACAAAAGACGAAGTTTTAAATTATATCTTTCATTTATTCAAACCAAGTTAGTAGTGATCTATTAATGTCAACCAATTGATAAGATTATAAGATGAGCTTAAGGTGTTTGATAGAATGTTTGGTATAGATTTGAGTGAATAAAATTGTTCTCACTTCTCACTCTCATAATTTGAGAGTTAAGTAACCATATATTTATAATACATTTAACAATATACATGATGAGATTTAGATTCTGTTTGTTCATTGTAAAATGTTTTCAGTTGTAACATTTTCTTTTTTGATGTTTAGGGGTGTTTCTTTTTCGGTGTTTGTTTCATTGCAAAATGAAAAAAAATTTCCTAGATCTCACAACCCAGCAAACCGAAGCACAAACCTCTAGATTGGCACAAATTTGACCAAATCCACACCAATAACCTCCCAAGATCTAGACCAGAGGAAAAAAAAATCAGATTTGTCATCAAACTTGACAAACTGAGAAAGGGAGCACGTAAAATTCACATCAATGATTTTCCATTTTGATTCTAAGAAAACCAAAAAACCAAACTCAATTTCAAGCTTTTAGAATTTATATTTATATTCTTAAAATTCTCTGGTCAAAGCCTAATTTGAAATTCAAATTATATTATATCATATCATATCATTTCATATCATATACTTACTATATAATAAAAGTTGAAACTAGAAGCCATGGTTGCACCAAGTGGCTGCACCAGATTGTCACAAAAGCTAAACCCATGATTGCGCCAAGTGGATACACCAAGTGGCACTTATCCTAAGCATACATTTCGTTAATGGTTATGTTTTATGTGATGTTGGTTGTTGCTATGTTGATACACATATCTTTTTCTTTTGATCCTTTCTCACATGTTCCAAGCATGTGCTTTTGTAATTAAACAAGTAATTAAACATTATATTTCTTTTCTTTTTCTTGTGTAAGAAAATAAGGGTTAGCTAGGTTACGCCAGCCCTCGGGTAGGGCGCTAAGATTAAAGCCCATGGGTCAACCCATGTGGGTGCCCACCAACGAACTACTATTGGCATCAAGACTCGAACTTAGATGGGTTAGACGAAGTGTCCAAGCCTTTTCAACTAAGCCAAGTCCCCATTGGCATTAAACATTATATTTCAATCTCAATGTAATATTTGTTAAAATTCACTTCTGTACATTCAAGTTCTCTTTTTTACTCTTTTGCTGGCATGGTTACAAATTTACAATCTAATCACTCTTTTTCTTCTTTAATCTAAAATAGTATATACTCTCTAGTGACTGATTCCCATTATGATTTCCACAAATTTTACTTAGGAAGCTGTTGTTGGAACTGGACGGGGGACGATGCATCTCCTTTCAGTTTATCATTTGTTGGGGTTGATGGTTCTAATTAGGGGTGGAGCTATGTATCCCCCCTCCCAAATTTTAAAAATTTCCTTATATAATTATTTTAATGTTTTCAAAATTTAGCCTACAAAAATAAGAGTCGGCCTCCCCAAATATTTGAATTAGTTCAATAATGTGCTTCCAAAAAAAAAAAAAAATTGGTTTAATAGGTATAGAGACATAACTTTATTTTTCGCAATTTTATTTTTTATTGTAAAATGTACTCTTATATCTATTATATATTTGATAAAGTTTGGCACCAAACATGTTTGGATCTATCTTTTTTCAACCCGTTATGTGGCGATTAACAAGTCATTGAATTGACTCATTAAAAAAATCTTTTCACTAAAACTACACATGAAATGTCTCTTTAGTTGCCATATAATAGGTTAAGGTGAGATAACTTCAAATATGTTTAGAGCTTAACTTATTCCTCCAAGTTTTGGATCATCCATGTTTTTTAAAATTTGATCATTTGTATTGAAAATGAAACTTTTTAAGAATTTCATTATGAAAATGGTAAAAAATGAATTTTATTTTATAAAAGATCGCCATTAAACATAATTTTGATTGAAAATACTATGATATTTTTTTTGTTCGGTGTGTTCATATATATAACTTATCAAATAAAAAAATAAAAAATGTGTGTATATATATGTGTGTATGTATAATAAAATAGTGTGGTGTAGATATATGTGTATGTGGGGGATTGTATTGATAAATATATTAAAATCACAACTTGACCCTTCAAATAAAAATTTCTGGCTCTACCTTTGGTTCTGATAAAGCAAAGATGGACATTTTTTGCCATTATAAATGAGAGCTCAGACAATATAGTTTGCTGGGGAGAAATTTTCTGTTGAAAAAATTTCATTATCAAGTATGGGTGTGTGTTGAAATTTACTCCTTTCCCTCTCCCCGTGTGTGTGTGTGTGTGTGTTTGTTTCTCCAAAAAAGAATCGGTAATTATCTCATATTGCTTAAACAAGTGTGTTGTGTGTAGTATAATTTGCCTCATCCTCCCTTAAAAGTTACTATAGCTTTTGAGTGGAGTTGTGGTGTGTTTTTGTATTAGAACTCATTTCCCTTTCCCATGTGTGTGTGTTTGTTTCTCAAAAAAAAAAAAAAATATATATATATATATATTAATATATATATATTAATATATATATAAACTCTTTTTTCAAGGAAAATTTTCTTCTTTTGTATAATTATTTGCATTTTTCTCATCTAATCTTTTTTTATTAAACTGTTTAAGAAAATATTTGACTTTGTAAGTTTGTATAACAGTAAGAACATTTCAATTGTATTATCTGATGTTGATGTTGTAAAGAGAGGAGAATTTGAGTAGAGTATTGAGTGCTAAGAAGTAATGCTTCATTGATGTATGCTAGATTGTTACTACCTCTACCTTTTCTTCTTTAATATGTAACTTACATGCATATTGATATGTTTTCTGCTGTAAATAGACTTGCTGTCTTTGTTTTAATATCATCTTTATCTTTGTTATTATTTTAGAGATGTTTTTATGCAAATTGAGGTCTACAAATATTTAGAAGAATTGGAAGTAAGAAAGAAAATTGTGAAGAAGTAAGCGCAACTTTAAACATAACTTTATGTTGGGCTTTGTGGAATCTAATTGCGTTTGATCCGGATTATAACTGGACCCGATATAAAAGTGCTATAGTTTTTAGTTGGATTTTTCTAAGACTTAGTCCATGGAGCAGAGGTTTATTAGGCCAATAAGTAAATAAATTCCATATAAATTTTGTTCTATAATGTCACTTAAATTATTTATAATATAAAATCTAAAAGTTTTTATTTCAGCATAATGAAACACCATCAAAATTTTGAAATACAAAATCTAAGTCAGGGGTTTTAGGATTTAAATGAATAATTAATAATATAACCATTAAAATTCTTTTAACTCAATTATATTTATAAAATTTAAATTTATGCTGGACAAAATTTTATTGGGTTATACGAATTTGTGTCAAAGTGGGTCAACCTTTTCTTGACATGAAAAATGAACTTAATCATTTTGGGACAATTATGGGTAAAGGAGGTCAACATGAAATTAACCTATTTTTTAATCGTGTAAATTACATCAACTTGCTTTCACATGAACTCATTTATACTAAACACGTATTTAATCTATAAATAATTGTGTAGTGTTCATTAGTCATGTTATCCATTGCCATCCATACACACAAGAGATCCAATATGAAAATTGTTTTATGCTTGCACTTACACTTTCACCCCCTTTTTTTTGCCACAATGCAAAGAGGCCCCCTATGGTTTGTGTTAGTTGCAAACTAGTCTCATGTGCTATCAATTTTGCATTATTGATCCATTAGGTTTAAGAATTGTCCAAACTAACCCCTCCATCTAAATTTAGTTAATGGTAATTGACAAAAAATGTTCTGTGGTGTGCATTTGACTCCTTAACTAGATTTGTTTTTTAAAAATAATACTTACATAACACATGACCATTTTTAAAAGGGATTTTTTTTTTTTTTTTTTCAAAATAACCAAATCCCTCAAACAATTTCATTAGTTATCAAGGTTTTGAAACTATTTAGGAATCTAACAAATCGAGTCTATTAGACTTGATTTTGCTCTTTGAAATCGAGTCTATTAAACTCGTTTTTTTATCATTGAAATCGAGTCTATAGAAATCGATTTCAGTACTCTCTCAACAAGAACAGCTCTTCTTCTCCAACAATCAAAACTCTTCTTCTCCAACAAATCCAAGCAAACCCAGAGAGACCCATAATGAAATCAACAAACCCTCCTGATCAATATCGTGATTGCAGCTTGGATGTTGACTCAGAACTCAGAGTCGGACTCGGCGGGCCTTGGCGGTATTGTGTTCGGAATGGCGTGGTGGTTCATCTATGCTGGCCTAGTGCTTCCTTGTCCTCTTCGCTGGAGCTCGCAATATGGGTTTGGGTTGAGGTTTCAATGACGAAGAACAAACCCACGCCTTCCATCTCTATGTTTTTCCTCTAATTTGTTTGATCTTCAGCAAAAACAACAAACTCACACCCTCCATCTCTACGTTTGATCTTCGTTGTTTTTCTTGTCTTGTCTAGGTCTTTGGATTTCGTAGCCTTGCGGGGAAATTTGGGAAGTTTGTTTCCACCTTGCTCTAGGTTTCTACTATGGAACTCAAGTGTTTCACCGTCAAGTATGAAACTCGATTTCCAACTGAAACTCGACTCCAACTCGCTCGATTTCAAAGAGCAAAATCAAGTCTACCAGACTCAATTTGTTAGATTGCTAAATAGTTTCAAAACCTTGCTAACTAATGAAATTGTTTGAAGGATTTGGTTATTTAGAAAAAAAAAAAAAAAAAAAAAAATCCTTTTCAAAAGCTAACCAAACTGAGATGTGGAGGGTTCAATAATACAAGATTGATAGCATAGAGGCTCAGACACAAACCCAAGGGACCTTTTGCATTTTGCCTTTGTTTTATATAGCTTTTATATCTTTATATTTTCAGTTTTTTTATTTTTTATTTTTTTTTAGAAACAAACACACACAAGAGAGGGAGATGGCGAGGCTAGTGGAGGGCTGGGGGCCATGGTCCCTCCTGGACTTTCAAATTTTCCCTTAACTGGAGGACTAAAAGTAGAAATTATCTTTAAACTAAAGAATTTTGATAAAATATATATGTTTTTCAAATTTCAATCCTCGAATGTTTCAAGAAAAAAAAATAATAATAAAAACCCCAAAAATAAAATTTTGATATAAAGAACCCAGAAATAAAAAGAGAAGTTGGCCCATAGTTCCTACAAAATACAAGATTACAGGCAATAAATTAAATCAATTCATAATAATATGACCAAAAGAATAAATTAAAAAAAAAAAAAAAAAAAAACTCTAAATCCCTTCTAGGATTCCTCTTAAAATCAGAACTGCTCCATTTAAAAAGAAAAAGAAAAAGAAAATCCTTAATAACCCCAAAACCCACTGCCATTTACTCCCAAATCAAAATCTGACTAGCGTGAATCAAAACTCCACTCGAACCATAGCCGCTATTGCACCAGTTCAGTCTCGCCTCCGCAAGCTCCTTGGTATTTATCTATCTTTGGCTCTCTCCCTACGTGTGTGTGTGTTGCATTATATTCAAGTTTTAATGACTTCTATTCTCATTTCTCAAGAAAATATTATTCTCTAGAAATAAATAAAGTTAATTGGTATGTGTAGTTCAATCAGATAAGAAAGATCAGAACATGTAGTACTGTAGTGCGTAGTGGGATTCAAAAATAAAATATATAAAAGGTCCAGTACTATAGAAGTGGACCAATAGCTTATTATAAAAAGTTGAATTGTGAGCATTCACTTTAAGTTGTTTAACTTTTCACTTTATAATATATTCAATATTAAATATTTTATTTTTTTTACTAATTTATTTAAATATATATATATAGCTAAGACGATAGATTTAATTTTTTTTATTCATCATTTATTTCTCTTTTTTTTTTTTTTTTCATCACCACCCACCACCCACAAACCCCAACCACCCACCAAAAATCCACCACCCATTCCACAAACCCACTACATAAACCCACCAACCACCCATACTCAGCAAATTGTTTTCTATTTAAACTTAATAATAGTGTTTCATTATTTTTTTGTTTAATTGAAAGTATTTGTTTGAGCAATAAATTTAAGCCATTCTTATAGACATGTTTATTAGTGATATACTAATATTTGATAATAATAATTTAGACAAATTTACTTCAATTTTTGGGTTTTATTTGAGGGAATAAACTCTAGTGTTTACAATTTTTTTTTTTAGATGCTATATAACTAACAATTGGAAAATTATTGTGTACTCCCGGAATACCATAAATACATAATCCCTCATTTCACATGAATAGTAGGTCCCACTAATTAAATTTATGGTGGGACCCATCATTCATGTGAAATGAGAGAATACGCATTTATGGTACTCCGGAAAAACCTAATAATTTTCCCTAACAATTACAGTTCAAGGTAAGAGTAATTTATGGGGAATATCCTATTAATTAATTTGATGAATTCGTTCAAGGGCATCTCAAAGGGTAGATTTTGTTCTAGTAGGTTTGAGAAGTTTTCTTCATGGTTAGTACGTTTTCTCACTAGTAACCCAACATGGTTGGATTGTGGGACTCCCCAAGGTTGGCCCTCCTAGGAAAAATTACTGGCTTCACCATTGAACACAAAAGAATACGAAATACCACAAACTCCACTCAAAACACATGATAAAATTTGAGGGATGGATAGTTGTCTCAAATTTCTTAAGAGAGCGTATTTTCACTGTTCTCTATTCTATGTTCTTTTCTGTTTTTTTTTTTAACAATATTTTATTTTCTTTTTGTGAATGCCCAAATGAGATGTAGAAATACCCATCGACAACCAATAACTAGATAACAAAATAAAATAAATAGAAAAGAAACAAAATTGTGAAACAATGTGCAAATCAAAGAGGCATGGCCATAGAAAAATTTAGGAGTAATCAGGCGTGGAAAGATGTTTAAGAAACACCAAAAGGACAGAAAAGTTTACTTACCTTTGCCTCCTATACAAAGCAAAGAAGTGTACCCCAGAAATATTTGCAGGTTGCAGCAGAGAGTTGTTAGCCAACACTTGTAGAGAACCGTGGTCGATTTTAGGTGTAATTAAGGAAGAATTGAAAGGGTGATGGAAAACAAGGAAGTGGACGTTATTATAAGAGTGTAAATGCCTTAAAGAAAGAAAATGCAAATGTAAAGGTATCCAATTCTTGCTTGGCCATTTTGACAATGAATCAATGGTGATTGTCTATTAATAAGCATCCGTACCTTTCCTTGAACATCAATCTCAAGGGTATGGAAGAAAGTCTAGATTCACTTTTGTTATGGCTATGTATTGTATGTATTGGCAAACCATGTTCAAAACATCGTCCAATTGTACCTATTGAAGATTCAATTTGTAATGATACCATCAAAGATCATCTTTTACAGAAACTATGACAGATAATTGGTATATAAATAGTAATTCAAAAGAAGTTGTAGATAAGAAATTACAGATGTTAAAAGTAACTGACAGAAGAGTTGATGGAAAAATTGACCCAACTAAGGAAAGAGTAACACGTATAAAAGATAGAAGTATTATAGAAAGTGTCAGAGATATAATAAATGAAGACAAAGAAAGAGGTAAGATAAGGAAAGGCATAGTAAAGGAAATGATAGAAAACATAGAAAGGCAAAAGATAAAGACAGATAATGAAGAAAGGGTAAAAGAAAATAACACCCTTAAGGAATCTCTAAGTCAGAAGTTAAAAGAAGAAAGGACTAATACTATAGTACAAGACAAAACAAAAGAAATGTTTGAAAGACAGAATAGTGAAGATGTAGGGAAAGTGATAATAAAGGACATGCAAAAACCAAAAACAAATAGTAGTAAAGAATCTCTACGTAGGAAGATAGAAGTAGAAGAAAAGAATCTAAGAGATGAAAGAGAAAAAGTCAACAATGGTGGGAAAAATAATTATGGTAATCTAAAAGAAAAGGCAAATAGTGATAGTGTAGTAAAAGTAAAAGTGAAAGTAAAAGACAAGAAGTGTAATAGTTTAAGGGAAAAAATTGATGAAAGACTAGAATTAATTGAAAAATCTATAATAGATACCCAAAATGATAGTTTGACAGAATTAACTAAAAAAATAAAAATTTTAAATACACCTTTACAGATAGACAGAGAAAGAGACATAGTAGTTTTAAATACTACTAAGTTATTAGATAATGAGAAAACTGACAGACATGTTAATAATACTATTTGTCATAAATGCAAAGGATATGGACATACTAAAAAAAAATGTGACAGACATAATAAAATTGTTAAACAAATAAGTAAATTAGAATTTGAGAAAGATATAATAAATGAATTAATGGAAATATTTAATGTTAGTCAAAAAGAAATAGATCAAATAAAGAAAGAGTTAAAATCAACTAACCCACTTAAGATTAATAAAAGGAAAAGAAAACAAAAAGACATAATAATAAAATTGATAGAAAATCTACCGAATCACCATAAAGACAAGAAAGAATATTTATTAAAATTGAAAGACTCTATAGAAATACCTATTGCTTGTATTAGGTGTAGGAAATATGGACATCATGTTACAGATTGCAGAAAGGAAGAAAAAGCCAAGAAAGAAAAAGACAAGAAAGAAAAGATAAAAATGAAAATAACACAAGATGGTGTAGAGATAAAACCAGTAGCTTTACAAGACTTAATGACAGAAGCAAAAAAGGAAACTAAAGAAATTAAAGAAGAAAATTCGACAGACATAAATGAACATAATATTGTAGAAATAATAAAAGAATTTTCTAATCCCATGATAGACCCCCCTAATCCTCCTACAGATAAAGAAGTTACAGATATTAATGTTTCAAACAATAGTAATAAATTTGATAGACAGAATTTCTTAAGTTTAATTGACAGAGTAATTCTCCAAAAATGGCATACAGAAATTACTTTAGTAATTAATAAAGAGTTTTCTTTGACAGAAATTGCTTTGATAGATTTAGGTGCTGATATGAACTGTATACAAAAAGGATTGATACCTTTAAAGTATTATGACAAATCATCTGAAAGACTAATTCAGGCCAATAGAGAAAAACTGATAATTAATTATAAAATACCTAATGTTCATATATGTCATGATAGAATATATTTTGAGACAGCCTTTGTTTTAATTAAAGACCTTCCTTTTAAAATTATTTTAGGAATTCCTTTTATGGCTTTAATTTATCCCTCTCTAGTGACAGATAAAGGAATTAAAACTAATGCATTGAAAGAAAAACACTCTTCCAAAAAGGTTACTATTTTAACAAATATCAACGAAAGAGAAATCTATAGAACTGAAAGAAGTTTGTCACCATTAAAGACAGAAATATTACTTGTTAATCAATTGAGAGAAAATGACAAAAAGAAAGTTAAACAAGACAAAGAGACAGAGATACATTCTTATTTTCCTATTACTTTTTTGCATAAAGTCTAATCTACAGAAGAACTTAGTAAAAAAGACATAAAAGACGAAAATAAGGATACAATCTTTTGTAATCAATATGCATGGATTGATAGTATATGGACTGACAGTATGATAGAAGAACCAAACAAAATTATAATAAATGACATATTTACACCCTTTATAATATCTTTAAATAGCCATATAACAGATATTTTAATAAAAGACGCTTTGACAGATTCTCCTTTATTAATCATTAAAGAAAACATTAATTGTGGTAATTTCTTGAATAATGATAGATTTAATTTCCCAACAGGTAGAATTAATTATAATCCCTTGACAGATTGTCCTATTAATGAAAGACTTTATGAAGATAGAATCATACTAGATTTAAGAAATATTCTGAATCTCATTTACCTTGACAGATCCCATCATGACTACTCTAATATTGTTGCTACTCAACAAGAGCACAAAAGGGTACAAAGAAAAGTGTGTTCTATAAAAGTTGTTTGTTTTATAAATGCTTTTCTTGTTTTTCTTATAAAATATTTCAAAAGAATTTCACAGAAAGACATTGGCAAAAGAATTTCAAAAGAAGCTTTGATATTTATTCCAAACATAATCCTTTTCCCAAAACCCAATTGCAGACTACTATGAATAAAAGATTCTTTCAGAAAGACAAGGGCAAGGCACCAGCAGTGCAACCCAGAGGTATCTGAAAGCCTTCAGTAAAAATTTTGGATATGCATGAAGGCGTCTCATTAAAGACAATATCCCTTCAAGATATGTTGCTAGCAGAGGCAATGTATTCATGTGGTGATAAAAGTGTAATTCTGCAAAAAGTGCTAGACACTGATCTTACGTTTTAAGACGAAGAATTTATAGACCTTCCTCTTCATATTAAACTACTCCTTGATAATTTATAGGCAGCCTTCACCCTCAAACAAAAACCCTTATTCCAAATTACCCTTCAGGCTTTGGAATTACATCTTATTAGCACCGGGGCATTTATTGAAGCACTCGGTTGTCAACTCCCTGGCAAGGAGGATGGAGATTCAAGCTCCACAAAGACAGAACTACAGTCTCTAAAAAGCTATCTTATGGGAACAAGCTTTTCAAAGCTCCACCCTAAGATTCAGCAAAAAAGAGACATGCTATTAGAACCTTTCCCCCTGATATCCAACAGAATATATTAACTCATAAAGCTATAACAAGTTCTTATAACAGATGGATGTATCTTTTTAAAGTATTAGTCTCTACAGCATTTATCAGAACAGAAGACATGACAGGTGATATATGGTTATCTCATAAGGCTAAATGGTATGAGAGTTTTGAAAATTCAGACAGAGTTTATGAAAGAACAAGAGACATATTTAATCCCTACCCGGGATTACTTATCAACACAGAGACAGATGATCTAGTAATCTGTGATCCCTTATGGTTATCTGAAATGCTAGAAACAGGGTTTATTAGCAAATTAATTCTAACTTCTGCAATTTAGATTAGTTTATTCCCCAAAGTCATCCAAGAAGCAGCAGCACAGATTGGAGGACTTAATTATATGAAGATGGAAATCTAGAGTACTCTTCCAGTTTGGGACACTGGCTATTATATGGAAGCTCAGCCAGCACACATTTTAGTCCTTATCCATGATTGGGGTGGTATCCCTGAATACAACTGGTATACAGGTGATACTTATTTGTCACTTAATGATCCAGATGCTCTAGCTGAAGAATGGTCTAATTTCATGTGTAATAAGATTTATGAAGTATAGAAAGAATTAGACAGAGGTTTCCATTTATATGGCTACACCGACAGGATAGCTGTGTATGGCCCAAGACCTTCAGCAGGAAGGCTCATTGGGAAAAGAAGGATTGTTAAAGATCCAAGATTGATGACAGCCAAGGATCATGTTCCTGTTTTCCTTCTTATTTCATACTGTGCCCTATGTAATGATTATGGAGTGCTCCACGAGCATGAGCAGTATGATGATAACTCTGATCCGCTAGATTATGATAACTACGCGAATACAGATTGATAGACAGATAGACAGAATGCACAGAGAGACAGAATGCTCTCCTAAACAGACAACGGCAACAGATCACTAATCACTGATGACAAATCACTATTCACTGACGACAGATCACTATTCACAGACATAGATGAATAGCTTCAAGACAGATCAATTACAGTCCAGAAAAATATAGATAGATCCAGAAAGATATTTTGAAAGATATTATTTGCACACAGATTCTCGCAAATAGAAAGCTACTGTTCACTAGCATGCGTACCTGGACAGATTACCAGATAGACTTTTACTGTTCAAGATTCTACCGACAGATTAACTTGAGTTCACTTTAACTAACTCAGGTTACTTTTGAAAACTTACCATGGTTCACTCCATCTATAAATAGACAGACTCTGAAGACAGAAGACAGTTCCAAATTTCTAGTTCAATTCCAAGGTCCAGAATTTAGGTCCAGTTCTAAGGTCCAATTTCTAGGTCCAAGCTTTAGACAGACTTTGTAATAGCCTTCCCTCTCCCTCTCTCCAAAAGACTTTTGTACTATACTTTCCTTTTGTAATCTTGTAGCCTTGCCCCTTCAGATAGAGATAATTTTGTAACCTTTTACAGATTTTACTTTGTAATCTTGTAACTCTTCAGACAGTGTTTATTTTCAAAGCTTGTAAGAAAGACAGAATTTTTCAGTTTTAATCAAAGACATAAGTATTTTCAAGTAAGATTTTATTTGTTTCAGTTTTCATATTCCATACTCTATCTTAATTTATTTTGACTATATCTATTTTGCTATTATCTTCTTTATCAACTATTTTATCATTGTTTATGCTTCTATATTACTGCTGTGCTCTCTCCTGGGTAGTTAATGGTATCAGAGCCATGAATGGTAGGTGTATGAGTTTTATTTCTTTGCAATTAAGAAGTTACTAGGAATTATATTACTACATAGCCACTACTTGCTCCTTGTTAGCATTGGTCAGTCTAAAGACTCGTTGGCAAACCATAGTTTCGCGTTGGTCAGCCCCTTTGTTGTAGCCGACGGACAGGGGTTGTTTGGGTGGTCCCGCAATGGAGTTTCCCGAAGAGGTGGTCCCGATAGCAAGGATACCAGTGGTTAGTAATAGTTCCGCCAGTAATTATTAATTTCTTAGAAAGAGAATAAATACATTTATTTTTTTTTTGCTTGTTCACACTTAGGCTAGGCACACACTAATTGAAACATGGACTATGATGATATAGATTATGATGAAGGTTATAACATGGAAGATATAGTTTATAATTGGTCAAATAGTGATATGGATTATGAAACTGATTCTGATTCTGACAGTGAAATTGATGATTATAATTATAATGGTAACACAAATAATTGGAGTACTTTCACAGATGATAAAATCAACCGACAGACTAATAAACACAATGATAGTTTTTTAGACAGAATTAATGGAAAATTAGAATCTTTGGAAAATATTGACAGATCCACTATATATACTAAAGTTGAAAAGGAAAATGATAGTTTTTTGGACCTCTATGAAAGAATGAAAGCTTTAAATTCACCTTTTAAAAAAGAAATATAATTTGGACCCCATCAAAGGTCATACAAAAACTATCACAGCTAATTGGTATATAAATAGTAGTTTAAAAGAAGTTGTAGATAAGAACTTGCAGACATTAAAAGCAACTGACAGATTAGTTGATGAGGAAACTAGCCCAATTAATGAAAAAGTAACACGTGTAGAAGATAAAATAAAAGATCTCACAAAAGAAAGAAGTACTATAGAAAATGACAGACTAAAAGAAATGGTGGAAAGAATAGAAAGTCACAAACCAATTCAACAGATAGAACTAAGGATTAGATATAGGAAAAGACATAGTAAAACAAAGAAACATGGCAAAGAAAGAGAAAAAAGATGATAGTCTTAGAAATAATGATGATAGTTTGAAAGAATTGTATGAAAGACAAAAGAATGAAATAATACGTAGAAAGTTAGATACAAAAGAGATAGAAAGATATAGTGTAGTAAAAGTAGTCAACAATGGTAGGAAAAATAATTATGGTAATTTAAAAGAAAAAGAAAATAGTGATAGTGTAGTAAAAGTAAAAGTGGAAGTAAAAGACAAGACGTGTAATAGTTTTAAAGAAGAAATTGATGAGAGACTTAAATTAATTGATAGAATTGAAAACAACAGTTTAATAGAATTGGCTAAAAAGATAGAAATTTTAAATTTACCAACAGAGAAGAAAGAAATAAAAAGAGACATAACAGTTTTAAATACTACTGACTTATCAGATAATGAGAAAACTGACAGATATATTAGTAATACTATTTGTCATAGATGCAAAGGATATGCACATACTAAAAAACAATGTGACAGACATAATAAAATTGTTAAACAAATTAGTAAATTAGAATTTGAGAAAGAAATAACAAATAAATTAATGAAAATATTTAATATTAGTCAAAAAGAAATAGATCAAGTAAAGAAAGAGTTAAAATCAACCAACCCACTTAAGGTTAATAAAAGAAAAAGAAAACAAAAAGACATAATAATAAAACTGATAGAAAATCTACCAAATCACTATAAAGACAAGAAAGAATATTTATTAAAATTGAAAGACACTATAGAAATACCTATTGCTTGCATCAAGTGTAGGAAATATGGACACCATGTTACGGATTGTAGAAATGAAGAAAAAGCCAAGAAAGAAAAAGACAAGAAAGAAAAGGTAAAAATGAAAATAAAACGAGATGGTGCAGAAATAAAACCAGTAAATCTACAAGAATTAATGACAGAAGCAAAAATGGTAAAAAGGAAATTAAAGAAATTAAGGAAGAAAACTCCATAGACATAAATGAGAGAAATATTGCAGAATTAATAAACTTAAAAGAATTTTCTAACCCTACAAACAAAAAATTTTATGATGATAATGTCAATAGACAGAATTTCTTAAGTTTAATTGACAGAGTAATTTTCCAAAAATGGCATGCAGAAATTACTTTAGTAATTAATAAAGAGTTTTCTTTGACAGAAATTGTTTTGATAGATTTAGGTGCTGACATGAACTGTATACAAGAAGGATTAATACTTTTAAAGTATTATGAAAAATCATCTGAAAGATTAACTCAAGCTAATGGAGAAAATTTAATAATTAATTATAAAATACCTAGTGTTCACATATGTAATGATGGAGTTTGCTTTGAAACAGTTTTTGTTTTAATTAAAGACCTTTCTTCTAAAATCATTCTAGGAAACCCTTTTATGACTTTACTTTACCCCTTTTTAACGACAGAAGAAGGTATTAAAGCTAATGTGCTAGGGAAAGATATACTTTTTAAATTTATTTTACAACCAATTCCAAAAGATATTTATTCACTTAATACCATAATAAAGGAAATTGATAAACAAAGAATTGACAGAAAGAATAGACATTTGGAATCTTTAAAGACAAAAATAAAATATAAAAGAATAATTGATCAATTAACTGACCCCATACTAAATAATGAAATAAAGTTATTTAGACAACAGATTAAGACAGAGATTTGTTCCAGTCTACCTACTGCTTTTTGGCACAGGCATCGACATATAGTACAGTTACCTTATGAAAAAGATTTTAATGAAAGACAAATACCTACTAAAGCTAGGCCAATACAAATGAATAATGAATTATTAGAACATTGTAAGAAAGAAATTGAAGATCTTTTAACTAAAGGATTAATCAGAAAGAGCAAGTCTCCTTGGAGTTGTGCTGCATTTTATGTTAATAAACAGGCAGAATTGGAGCGAGGAGTTCCAAGATTAGTTATAAACTATAAACCTTTAATTAAAGCATTACAGTGGATAAGATATCCTATTTCCAATAAGAAAGATCTTCTTGACAGACTTCATGAAGCAACCATATTTTCTAAATTTGACATGAAAAGTGGGTTTTGGCAGAACTGCTTTTACAGTTCCTTTTGGTCATTATGAATGGAATGTTATGCCTTTTGGTATGAAGAATGCACCCAGTGAATTTCAAAATATAATGAATGACATATTTACACCTTTCACAGATTTTTCCATTGTTTATATAGATGATGTCCTAATCTTTTCCAAAATAATAGATGACCATTGGAAACATTTAAATATATTTGTCAGAATAATCAAACAAAATGGTTTAGTTGTTTCGGCCTCTAAAATAAGTTTATTTTAAGATAAAATTCGATTTTTGGGTCATAATATTTATAAGGGAACTTTAAGCCCTATTGACAGAGCTATTCAATTTGCAGATAAATTCCCAGACGAGATAAAAGATAAAAATCAATTACAGAGATTTCTTGGTAGTTTAAATTATGTTTCAGATTATTTTCAAGGACTAAGAAAAATGTGCAGACCCTTGTATAAAAGATTAGAAAAGAATCCTCCACCTTGGACAGACAGACATACTCTGATAGTTAGATTAAAAAATATGTTAAGCAACTCCCTTGTATTGTTATCCCCTCTCCTAATACTTTTAAAATTGTTGAGACAGATGCTTCTGACATAGGTTATGGTGGAATCCTAAAACAGGTAGCAAAAAATGATGCTAAAGAACAAATTATTAGATTTCATTCTGGCTCTTGGTCAGCTACCCAGCAGAATTACAGCACTATTAAGAAAGAAATTTTATCTATCATACTATGTATTTCAAAATTCCAAAATGATCTTTTTAATCAAAATTTTTTAATCAGAGTTGATTGTAAAAGTGCTAAAGAAGTTTTAAAGAAAGATGTTCAAAATCTTGTTTCCAAACAGAGTTTTGCTCGATGGCAAGCTATTTTAAGTGTTTTTGACTTTGATATTGAATATATTAAAGGGGAAACTAATTCAATTCCTGATTTTCTAACCAGTGAATTTCTACAGGAAAGATGAGTTCCCCTGCAGATAATAGCAAATCCTCAAAACCCAGAACCAGACAGTCTTATGTTGCTCCCTCGATTCCTCCTCCCCTACCAGATTCCTCCCTTGTCCCTCTTTCACTTCACCCACTTTCTATTCAAATAAATCTCTAGAAAGATCCCCATTAACTTATAGTCCAAACCCTTTCCAACCACTCTCCCCAAGCCCCAATCCAACATCCAAATGGACTTATGTCCTACCCTCAACCTCCTCAACCCCTCCTTTAAAGAAACCATTTAATGTAGTTGCATCTTCCTTTCCTCCTTTGGCCTCTCCTTCCAACAAACCAAAATATAGATCCTCTACCTCTCAGGAAACCCAAACCCAAATCCCAAAAGAAGATCACAGCATTGAACTTCCAAAAGATTCTTGGAATTTTATTTTGTGGATTAAACCAGAATACCAACACATAAAAGACACCCTCTCCCTAGTTAGACAACTTATACCCCCAGGATGGGAACATCTTAAGACAGAAACCTTTAAGACCCAGACATTTTATGAGCATATTTTTGTAGATACAGATTCAATATTAGTAACACATATGCCTTGTTCCCAGGAACCAAACAGAGTTGGTTATTCTAAAGTTGTTATAAAATAGACTCTCACCCCTTCTCAGTGGAAAGCACAACCCTGGATCACCAAGAACTTTTCTGTACCTTTTGAGCCTCATTTTTACAATTATTATGACTATATGGAAGCTTGGGACAGATTCCTTTTATTTCAAAACAATATTAACAGGCATACTTGGTTTTTCCGGTTTGATATGTACAAAAAGAAAGACATGATGATTCCAAGATGGTTCATTGATTGGTGGAATTCCTATGGTCCTGAAGCTATGATTCTCCCCCCTAATCTTTTAAAAGCTTATGAGACTTTCAAGAAAGAACCTAACATACCGCATCTTAGGGATTTCCCACATCGTTTACAGTTCTTTTACAGGTTTCTGAATCTTCCATGGATCATCAGATAGGAATACAAGATAGAAAAGCATCCCCAGTATCCTTTTCCTATGCTCGCCAGAAAGTTTAAATTAAAATGGTGGAATAAATTTAATTTTGATCATATTTGCCAAGAATTACAGAAAAAGACCTCTTCCTCCCAGGCAAAAAGTTCTAATTTTTTTTTTTAGAAAAGAGTCAAGTTCAATGCCAGCTTGCCTCTGTTTCAGACAGAAGATAGCTTAAAAAGCAACTACTTGAAGATGCATCACAAATATGAGACGATGAAGATGACAGAGTAATGGAATCCTCTTCTCCAAATTACATAACTCATCCAGAAGCATTTCAAGATTCCCAAGACCCCTATGACATGTGACAGATAAGACAAAAAGAAGACAAATGACCAAAAGATAAAATGACAGACATGTGACAGATAAGACAAAAAGAAGACAAAAGACCAAAAGATAAAATGACAAAATGCAGATAGATCCAGAAAGATATTTTGACAGAATATTATTCATATGCAGATTCTCACAGATAGAAAGTTACTGTTCACTAGCATGCGTACCAGGACAGATTGCCAGATAGACTTTTACTGTTCAAGATTCTACCGACAGATAAACTTGAGTTCACTTTACTTAACTCAGGTTACTTTTGAAGACTTACCATGGTTTACTCCATCTATAAAAGGACAGACTCTGAAGATAGAAGACAGGTCCAGAATTTAGGTCCAGTTCTAAGGTCCAAATTTCTAGTTCAATTCCAAGGTCCAAGCTTTAGAAAGACTTTATAGCTTTCCCTTTCCTTCTCTGAAAGACTTTTGCACTTTACTTCCTTTTTGTAATCTTGTAACCTTACCCCTTCAGATAGATAATCTTGTAGCCTTTTACAGATTTTACTTTGTAATTTTGTAACTCTTCAGACAATGTTTATTTTCAAAGCTTGTAAGAAAGACAGAAGTTTTCAGTTTTAATCAAAGACAAAAGTATTTTCAAGTAAGATTTTATTTGTTTCAGTTTTCATATTCCATACTCTGTTTTAATTTATTTTGACAATATCTATTTTGCTATAACAGTTAATGAAAAATCTTTATGAACTACCAAAGTTATCTCTGTGTACCACTTCTGAAATATGATTCTGTCAATTATATTTAAAAATTCATCTTTATCACTTCTTTATGAGAACTTTCACCAGTATAATTATGTCTGTCAATAAGAGAGGAATCTATCAGAGGTTCATTACAATATTTAATTCTATCTTTTTTGCTAATTACCTGCGCAGTTATCTGTTCAATGCCTTTTAATATGAAATTTTCTGATTTTAATTTTTTCAATTCATTTTTTAGGTTATTAATATCTATTTGTAGGTCTGTCACAATTATAGGTTTATTGGGTTTAAATCTATCAGTAATTTCTGTAAAATTATAAGTTGACTTATAATCTTTTAGATCTATTTCAAATCTATCAGTTTCAGTTAAAGATTATTTTAATTTAGATAAATAGTCTTTTTTAGATTGTAGATCTGGAAGTTTATCTATCAAATCCATTATTATGTCTTCTTGTTTTGTTAAGACACATATTTTTAATTTTCTTTTACAATAACAATTATCAGGATTATTACAGTTACATAACTGAACATTTCCATCATGTGAAGAAACATCTGTAGAGAATGAAGAAGTATTGTTACTATTATCTATCTGGTGAATTTCATTATCTGTTTCATCACTATCTGTCAGTTCTATTATACTCATTAATTTATCCTTTAATTTTCCGGATATATCAAGTTTATTTATCTTTCTTTGAAAGTTACAATATCTGCTAATGTGTCCTTTTTTCCCACATTTGAAGCAAGTAACGTCACTTTCCCTATGACTATCATGTTTCTTTCTTTTGGATTCATCTTTCTTGTCTTTAGACTTATCTTTATAATATCTTCTATTATTGTTCTTATATCTATCAAATCTGTCATCTTTCTTTTCTTTTCTTCTTTTCCTAGAGGGAGCATTTAATGGATCAAAAACATATTGCTCGCAAAAAGTTCCCAGCTCTTTTTTAGCAAATCTTTTTTCTTTTTCTATTTGGTTCTTTAGCCTAAAGTCATTACATAGCCATAAACCTGTTTTATTAATTGAAGATATTATGTCTCCATATGTTAGGCTAGGATAGTCTATAGTTCCGTCATTATTAACTATATCAAGTTTAACTTTCTAAGCAAAGAAATAGGGTAAACCAGCAATGAATTTTTCTTTCCAGTAGGACTGTTGACAATCATTCTTGCTTAAAACTTTTGAAATAAAGACATCTTTCTACCATCTAAAGTCTGAAAGTTGTGGACATCTTAAATTAATTAAAACATCTGAAGCTCTTTCTTTATATTGATTGGGATCACCAACAAAATGTTTAGTTATAGTAAAAATTAAAGTATTAACTGCATCTTGTGAAGGCTGTCTATCTGTCATTATAACACTTCCATCTGTTTCTCTTTTAACAACTGTTAATATTCCATTTTTGTCATCATTATTTAAATAATGATCCCACCAGCCTTTCAATTGGCCAGTAAAACCAGTGACAATTAAATGAGCTATCTGATGATCCTATTTTCCATGATTCTTATAAACATTAGTGAGCAAAGTCATTTCATGTAAAAGGTTTATTACTTCATATTCTGACATTCCATCAATATTCCATTCATAAATTAAATCTGGCGAATAAGACAAATTAACATAAGTATGTCTTTCTTCAAATTGTAAATCAAGGGGAGTAGGTTCAGGATACCAATTCTTTCTGGGGTATAAGTATTCAATTCTTCCTTTTTTATGGTCTTGTGATGAAGATGCTAAAATTAATTTATTAATTTGTAATTTATCTGTGAATTGTGATTCCAAATTATTTATGTTTGTCAAATCTGTCAATTGATTATCTTCTGATTCTTCATCCTCTGAAGAGTCAGTTTGTCCTGTTGTATTTAATGTTATGATATTCTTATTTTTTAAAGGCTCCATATCCTTTAATGATTCTAATTTCATTAAATCTAATTTTTTATTTATTTCATTAAGTAAATTATCAGTTTTCTCTGTCATGGGTTTCTTTAAAGGTGCTCTAAGGTGAGGAGGTATTTCATGAGGGATAAACAAAGGAGTATTAGACGTATTTTCTTTTTTATAAAAGTGGAAGGGGGTATTATTCTGTCTTCTATATGTTGTAGCTTTTGACCAATAGTTTTTAGAGAATAGTATTGGTGTAATTGTTCTGTTGAATTATACTATCTAGATTCTTATTATCATCACTTAGGCTAGGTCTTTTGATAGGTGTAGCCAAGACTTGGACTCCAATATTTTGACTCAATATAATTGATTCAAATGGTGGATAAGTCTGATACACTTTCTCATGATTTTCTATCTTTGTCCATGATAATATTTTCTCAATTACACTTATCTTTTTTTTATGATAGTCCAAAAAGTCAAAGAAACTAAAGTGTGTCTGTAAGTTTGTCATCGTTTCAAAATACTTAGTTCTTAAATTGTTTCTTTCTTGTTCATTATATTCTTCAAAAAATTGGTTCTTTCTGTCATTATTTTCAGGTTTTAAGTAATCATATTTTAGTAATTCTTTATCTAAAGCAAATTCTTTAGATAAAACATTAATTTGTCTGTCATCTGTAAATCCTAATATATCTGTGTGGGTAGGAGAATCAGGTTGAGGTTGGGGCTGATAAAGAGGTTGGTGAACATTAGGGGTAGTTTATGTGGTATCTTTTCGGTAATAAGCTGGCTCTGTCTGAATAGGGGTTTTCTTAGTGTTTATAGGGGGAAAATGTATAACTGGAGGAAGATTCTAGGGAGGTAAAGGTCTGGAATCAGAGAAAGGTGTCCTAGAGGAAAAGGAGCTTCTAGGGGTAAACATCATAGGGGTCTTTCTACCTGTAGAACTACTAGGTCTTATGAGACTATTAGTATGTCTGTCATTATTATTAAAAGAAATAATAACTGTACCATCTGTATTTTGGGCTATGAAGTCTGGTTCAATGTTTTCTATATTTGGTGTGGGGACAATAGCCTCAAGTTGCCATCTTCCAGGAAGGGTTATATCTTTCCACTGTATTGGTTGAGGTACCCGTAATTTAGTATTCCAGGTTGAGGCTTGCAGAAGGAGAGTTTGACCTTTAGGGGAAGGATCAACTATGGATTGAGGGTCTAAAATGGTTTTCATCAGTTTATAATAAATCCTATAAATAATAGTTAAAGGTTCTGAGCCTTCTTTCATGAGATAACCATTTGTTTTTACATTTAAAGTTAAAACATCCATAATATCTCTGTCAGATAGGCTTAGAGCAAAGTTAGGATAACAATTAAAATATACTGGTCCTTTATGTAAACTTGTTTCCATCATTCCAAGGAGTGAGTCATTAAATCTTAAATGTCTGTCATCTCTTAAGCAAAGTAAAACACTTGCATTTAAAGCTTCTCTTGTTAATGGTTTAACAACTACTTGAACCAAACCAACATGTAAAAATGCATATTTTTGTCTATGTCTGTCAATTGAGTTTATTGAAAATAACTGAATTGTTTCATATTCATTAAATAAAGAGTAAGTTCTTTCAACAGTTTTTATGGTGTAATTTGTCAAAAAAGATAATTTAGAAAAAGTAGTCTGTCTGTAGATTTTATCAGTTCTTTCAGTTGGTATATTCCATTTATTCCATTCTAGTAAATTTCTGTCTATATCTTGCATGCTATATTCTTCAGAATTAACTATCTTATCACTTTCCATGTTCAGATTAGTGTGTGTCTGACCTAAGTGTGTCCTAGCAATAGATAATGAGCGACTAAATATATTCATTCTATTTTCTAGCAATTAATAATTACTGGTGGAACTATTACTAACCACTGGTATCCTTGCTATCAGGACCACCTCCTCGGGAAACTCCATTGCGGGACCACCCAAACAACGCCTGTCCGTTGGCTATAACAAAGGGGCTAACCAACGCGAAACTATGGTTTGTCAACAAGTCTTTAGGCTGACCAACGCTAACAAGGAGCAAGTAGTGGCTATGTAGTAATAAAATTTCCTAGTAACTTCTTAATTGCAAAGAAATAAAACTCATACATAAACCATCCATGGCTCTAATTCCATTAACTACCCAGGAAAGAGCACAACAGTAATATAGAAGCATAAACAATGATAAAATAGTTGATAAAGAAGAAAATAGCAAAATAGATATAATCAAAATAAATTAAAATAGAGTATGGAATATGAAAACTGAAACAAATAAAATCTTACTTGAAAATACTTCTGTCTTTGATTAAAACTGAAAACTTCTGTCTTTCTTACAAGTTTTGAAAATAAACACTGTCTGAAGAGTTACAAGATTACAAAGTAAAATCTGTAAAAGGTTACAAGATTATCTGTCTGAAGGGATAAGGTTACAAGATTACAAAAAGGAAAGGGGAGTACAAAAGTCTTTCGGAGAGAGGGAGAGGGAAAGCTATAAAGTCTTTCTAAAGTTTGGACCTAAAACTTGGACCTTAGAACTGGACCTAAATTCTGGACCTGTCTTCTGTCTTCAGAGTCTGTCTATTTATAGATAAAGTGAACCATGGTAAGTCTTCAAAAGTAAACTGAGTTAAGTAAAGTAAACTCAGGTTAATCTGTCGGTAGAATCTTGAACAATAAAAGTCTTCAAAAGTAACCTGAGTTAAGTAAACTGAACTCAAGTTAATCTGTCGGTAGAATCTTAAATAGTAAAAGTCTAACTGGCAATCTGTCCGGGTACGCATGCTGGTGAACAGTGACTTTCTATCTGTGAGAATCTGTGTACAAATAATATTCTGTCAAAATATCTTTCTGGATCTGTCTGCATTCTATCATTTTATCTTTTGGTCTTTTGTCTTCTTTTTGTCTTATCTTTCACATGTCATAAGGTCTATCTGAGAATTTTCGTACGAATTGGCAATAACTTTTAAAACCTGTTTTGTCCTTGTCTTTTTACTCATGCGCTTGAATAGTGGAAATGACTTGGGAACATCTGTCTGTATCTATTGGAAACTAATCTGGCGCAAGGGGATTGTGACCTGGCCCAGTTGTCTATCTTGTCTATTATGTTGTCCAACCACTTGAATACACTGTCAATTTTGACCTTGTATTCTGAAGGGATATTGTCTCTATTGAGACGCCTTCATGCTTTAATTGAAATCTTGTATTAAAGATTTTTGTTTTGGCAGAATTTGGTCTAAGATTTTAGCCTTAGAATGGCTATCTTGCTTGCCAGGCAATTGACCGTTAATTTTAAAATTAACTAATTAAAGGCTATTATGAAATGGGAGTAAATATATGATGAGAAAGGACAAAAATGAACCTATAGTAGAAGACAAAGATCCTAGCAAAGGAATTGACAAAGATTCTAGCAAAGGGATAAGAGAAATCATGGAAAGATATGTAGGAACAAAGAAAGACTAGAATAGTCAACCAAAGTAGGAAAGTAATAATAATTTATATATATATATATACATATATATATATACATACTTAAGTATATATATATATACTTAAGTACTACTGCTACTGGGTAGAATAGTAGTATCTACCAATGTAGGAATCTCATCATCATCTATCACTAAGCCTGCCATTGTAGGAATCTCATCATTACTTTTACCCTTTGAGATGGAAATTTCTTTCAGTAAGTGTATATCCTTGGGGAATGTGGGTAGGAGGAACTTAAAGAAAACTTCTGTCTTTAAAATATTAGTACATATTCCATTATCTGTTGTGAAGAAAGGGTAGATTAATGCCAAAAAAGGATTTCCATTAACTACCCAGGAGAGAGCACAGCAGTAATATAGAAGAATAAACAATGATAAAATAGTTGATAAAGAAGATAATAGCAAAATAGATGTAGTCAAAATAAATTAAAACAGAGTATGGAGTATGAAAACTGAAACAAATAAAATCTTACTTGAAAATACTTCTGTCTTTGATTAAAATTGAAAATACTTTTGTCTTTGATTAAAACTGAAAACTTCTGTCTTTCTTACAAACTTTGAAAATAAACACTGTCTGAAGAGTTACAAGATTACAAAAAGAAAGTGGAGTACAAAAGTCTTTCGGAGAGAGAGGGGGAGGAAAGCTATTACAAAGTCTTTCTCAAGTTTGGACCTTAAATTTACAGGCAGCCTTCACCCTCAGACAGAAACCCTTATTCCAAATGACCCTTCAGGCTTTGGAATTACATCTTGTTAGCATCGGGGCATTTATTGAAGCGCTCGGTTGTCAACTCCCTAGCAAGGAGGATGGAGATTCAAGCTCCACAAAGACAGAACTACAGTCTCTAAAAAGCTATCTTATGGGAACAAGCTTTTCAAAGCTCTACCCTAAGATTCAGCAAAAAACGAGACTTGCTGTTAGAACCTTAACCCCTAAAATCCAACAGAATATATTAACTCATAAAGCTATAACAATTTCTTATGATAGATGGATGTATCTTTTTAAAGTATTAGTCTCTACAGCATTTATCAGAACAGAAGACATGACAGGTGATATATGGTTATCTCATAAGGCTAAATGGTATGAAAGTTTTGGAAATTCAGACAGAGTTTATGAAAGAACAGGAGACATATTTAATCCCTACCCGGGATTACTTATCAACACAGAGACAGAAGATCCAGTAATCTGTGATCCCTTATGGTTATCTAAAATGCTAGAAGCAGGGTTTATTAGCAAATTAATTCTAACTTCTGCAATTCAGATTAGTTTATTCCCAAAAGTTATCCAAGAAGCAGCAGCACAGATTAGAGGACTTAATTATATGAAGATGGAAATCTGGAGTACTCTTCCAGTTTGGGACACTAACTATTATATGGAAGCTCAGCCAGCACACATTTTAGTCCTTATCCATGATTGGGGTGTATCCTTGAATACAACTGGTATACAGGAGATACTTATTTATCACTTGATGATCCAGATGCTTTGGCTAAAGAATGGTCTAATTCCATGTGTAACAAGATCTATGAAGTAGAGAAAGAATTAGACAGAGGTTTCCATTTATATGGCTATACCGATAGGATAGCTGTGTATGGTCCAAGACCTTCAGCAGGAAGGCTCATTAGGAAAAAAAGGATTGTTAAGGATCCCAGATTGATGACAGCTAAGGATCATGTTCCTGTTTTCCTTCTCATTTCATACTGTGCCCTATGTAATGATTATGGAGTGCTCCACGAACATTAGCAGTATGAGGATAACTCTGATCCGCTAGATTATGATAACTACACAGATATAGATTGATAGACAGATAGACAGAATGCACAGACAGACAAAATACTCTTCTGAACATATAACGGTGACAAATCACTATTCATTGGAGACAAATCACTATTCACCAACATGCATGAGTAGCTTCCAAACAGATCCATTATAGTTCAAACACATACAGACAGATCCAGAAAGATATTTTGATAGAATATTCTTCGCACGCAGATTCTCGCAGATAGAAAGCTACTGTTCACTAGCATGCGTACCCAGACAGATTGCTAGATAGACTTTACTATTCAAGATTCTACCGACAGATTAACTTGAGTTCACTTTAATTAACTTAGGTTACTTTTGAAGACTTACCATGGTTCACTTTATCTATAAATAGACAGACTCCGAAGACAGAAGACAGGTCCAGAATTTAGGTCCAGTTCTAAGGTCCAAATTTCCAGTTCGATTCCAAGGTCCAAGCTTTAGAAAGACTTTATAGCTTTCACTTTCCTTCTCCAAAAGACTTTTGTAATTTACTTCCTTTTTGTAATCTTGTAACCTTACCCCTTCAGACAGATAATCTTATAACCCTTTATAGATTTTACTTTGTAATTCTGTAACTCTTCAGACAATGTTTATTTTCAAAACTTGTAAGAAAGACAGAAGTTTTCAGTTTTAATCAAAGACAGAAGTATTTTCAAGTAAGATTTTATTTGTTTCAGTTTTCATATTCCATACTCTGTTTTAATTTATTTTGACTATATCTATTTTGCTATTTTCTTCTTTATCAACTATTTTATCATTGTTTATGCTTCCATATTATTGTTGTGCTCTCTCCTGGTAATTATATGAAAATATTAATCTGGAGTACTCTTCCAACCTGGGATAATAGCTATTTTATGGAAGCTCAGCCAGCACACATTTTAGTCCTTATCCATGATTGGGGTTGTATCCCTGAATACAATTGGTATACAGGAGATACTTATTTATCACTTGATGATCTAGGTGCTCTGGCTCAAGAATGGTCTAATTTCATGAGTAACAAGATTTATGATGTACAGAAAGAATTAGACAGAGAAGGCTTCCACCTATATGGCTACACCAACAGGATAGCTATATATGGTCCAAGACCTTCAGCAAGAAGGCTTATTGGGCAAAGAAAGATTGTTAAAGATCCAAGACTAATGACAACAAAGGATCGTGGTCCTATCTACCGGCTTATTTCATACTGTGCTCTATGTAATAGTTATGGAGTGCACCACAAGCATGATGAGGACAACTCTGATCTACTAGATTATGATAACTACGCAGATATAGATTGATAGATAGATAGACAGAATGCACAGACAAACAGAATACACTTCTGAACACACAACAACGACAAATCACTATTCACCGACGACAGATCACTATTCATTGGAGACAAATCACTATTCACCAACATGCATGAATAGCTTCTAGACAGATCCATTACAGTCCAGACAGATACAAACAGATTTTACTGTTCACTAGCATGCATACTCGGACAGACTTCGAAGATAGAAGACAGGTCCAGAATTTAGGTCCAGTTCTAAGGTCCAATTTCTAGGTCCAGGCTTTAGACAGACTTTGTAATAGCTTTCCCTCTCCCTCTCTCCAAAAGACTTTTGTACTATACTTTCCTTTTGTAATCTTGTAGCCTTGCCCTTTCAGACAGATATAATCTTATAACCCTTTACAGATTTTACTTTGTAATCTTGTAACTCTTCAGACAGTGTTTATTTTCAAAGTTTGTAAGAAAGACAGAAGTTTTCAGTTTTAATCAAAGACAGAAGTATTTTCAAGTAAGATTTTATTTGTTTCAATTTTCATATTCCATACTCTATTTTAATTTATTTTGACTATATCTATTTTGCTATTACCTTCTTTATCAACTATTTTATCATTGTTTATGCTTTTATATTACTGCTGTGCTCTCTCCTAGGTAGTTAATGGTATCAGAGCCATGGATGGTTTATGTATGAGTTTTATTTCTTTGCAATTAAGAAGTTACTAGGAATTATATTACTACATAGCCACTACTTGCTCCTTTTTAGCGTTGGTCAGCCTAGAGACTCGTTGGCAAACCATAGTTTCGCATTGGTCAGCCCCTTTGTTGTAGTCGACGGATAGGCGTTGTTTGGGTGGTCCCGCAATGGAGTTTCCCGAGGAGGTGGTCTCGATAGCAAGGATACCAGTGGTTAGTAATAGTTCTGCCAGTAATTATTAATTACTTAGAAAGAGAATAAATACATTTATCAGCTCATCATCTGTTTGCTTGTTCATACTTAGGCTAGGCACACACTAATTGAAACATGGACTATGATGATATAGATTATGATGAAGGTTATAGCATTAAAGATATA
This sequence comes from Quercus lobata, assembly GCF_001633185.2. NCBI lineage: Eukaryota > Viridiplantae > Streptophyta > Magnoliopsida > Fagales > Fagaceae > Quercus > Quercus lobata. Next base: position 10,902,604 of record NC_044910.1, read on the forward strand.
GATTATAATTGGTCAAACAGTGATATGGATTATGAAACAGATTTTGATTCTGACAGTGAAATTGATTATTATAATTATAATAGTAACACAAATAATTGGAGTACTTTAATAGGAGATAAAATCAACCGACAGACGAATAACCACAATAATAGTTTTTTAGACAGAATTAATAGAAAATTAGAATCTTTAGAAAATATTGACAGATCTGATATATATACTAAAGTTGAAAAGAATAATGATAGTTATATATATACTAATGTTGAAAAGAAAAATGATAGTTTTTTGGACCTCTATGAAAGATTGAAAGCTTTAAATTCACCTTTGAAAAAAGAAAGCAAATTTGAGCCCCATCATAGATCATCTTTTACAGAAACTATGAAAGATAATTGGTATATAAATAGTAATTCAAAAGAAGTTGTAGATAAGAATTTACAGACATTAAAAGCAACTGACAAATTAGTTGACGAAGATTAAGGAAAGAGTAACACGTATAGAAGATAAAATAAAAGATCTCACAAAAGAAAGAAGTACTGACAGACTAAAAGAAATGGTGGAAAAGCAAAATAATAGAGAAGTTTTTAGTTCAGTCACAAAAAGACAAAAAAGCCTAATAAAGACAAGTAAGAAAGAAAATAATAGTAAAGTAACTGACAGAGCTATATCTATAACTTATAAAGACAAAGAAAAGGATGAACTAAGAGAAACTAGTCTTATAGGGATTATACATGAAGATAACAAAGGACAAAATACTAATAATATTAAAGAAAAAGAAGTAAAAACAAAAGAAATGACTAAAAGACAGAATAGTGAAAAGATATGTAGCAAGTTAAAGACAAAAGAAGATGTAGGGAAAGTTATAAGGAATGACATGCTAAAAGAAAATAATGCTTTTAAAGAATCCCTACGTAGGAAACTTGAAACAAAGGATGAGATAGGAAAAGTCAACAAAGGTAGGAAAAACAATAATTATGGTAATTTAAAAGAAAAAGAAAATAGTGATAGTGTAGTAAAAGTAAAAGTGGAAGTAAAAGACAAGAAATGTAATAGTTTAAGGGGGAAAATTGATGAAAGAGTAGAATTAATTGAAAGATCTATAATAGACACCCAAAATGATAGTTTGACAGAATTAATTAAAAAAATAAAAATTTTAAATACACCTTTACAGACAGGCAGAAAAAGAGACGTAACAATTTTAAATACTACTGAGTTATCAGATAATGAGAACACTGACAAACATATTAGAAATATTATTTGTCATAAATGTAAAGAATATGGGCATACTAAAAAACAATGTGATAGACATAATAAAATCATTAAACAAATTAGTAAATTAGAATTTGAGAAAGATATTATAAAAGAATTAATGGAAATATTCAATGTTAGTCCAAAAGAAATAGATCAAGTAAAGAAAGAGTCAAAATCAACCAACCCACTTAAGATTAGTAAAAGAAAAAGAAAACAAAAAGACATAATAATGAAACTGATAGAAAATCTACCAAATCACTATAAAGACAAGAAATAATATTTATTAAAATTGAGAGACACTATAGAAATACCTATTGCTTGCATTAGGTGTAGGAAATATGGACACCATGTTACGGATTGTAGAAAGAAAGAAAAAGACAAGAAAGAAAAGGTAAAAATGAAAATAAAACAAGATAGTGTAGAGATAAAAACCAGTTGCTCTACAACACTTAATGACAGAATCAAAAATGGTAAAAAATGAAATTAAAAAAGAAAATCCCACAAACAAAAGATTTGATGATGATGATGATGGCAATAGACAGAATTTCTTAAGTTTAATTGACAAAGTAATTTTCCAAAAATGGCATACATAAATTACTTTAGTAATTAATAAAGAGTTTTCTTTAACAGATATTGCTTCAGGAGCTAATATGAATTGTATACAAGAAAGATTAATACCCTTAAAGTATTATGATAAATCATCTGAAAGATTAATTCAGGCCAATGGAGAGAAACTAATGATTAATTATAAAATACGTAATGTTCATATATGCCATGATGGAATATATTTTGAAACAGTTTTTTTTAAAGACCTTCCTTCTAAAATTATTTTGGGAACTCCTTTTATAGCTTTAATTTATTCCTTTTTAGTGACAGATGAAGGAATTAAAACTAATGTATTGGAAACAGATATATTCTTTAAATCCATTGTACCACCTGTCTTGAAAGAAAAATACTTTTCCAAAAAAGTTTCTATTTTAGCAGATATCAATGAAAGAAGAATCTATAGAGCTGAAAGAAGTTTGTCATCTTTAAAGACAGAAATGTTACTTGTTAATCAATTAACAGAAAATGACAAAAAGAAAGTTAAACAAGAAAAAGAGACAGAGATACGTTCTTATTTTCCTATTGCTTTTTTACATAAAGTCCAATCTACAGAAGAACTCATAAAAGACGGAAATATGAATACAATATTTTGTAATCAATATGTATGGACTAATAGTATATGGACTGACAGATGGCAACTTGAGACTATTGCCCCCACACCAAATATAGAAAACACTGAACCAGACTTCATAACCCAAAATATAGATGGTACAATTATTATTTCTTTTAATAATAATGACAGACATACTGATAGTCTCATAAGACTGATAGAAGCACTAAATAAAATTATAATAAATGACATATTTACACCCTTTATAGTATCTTTAAATAGTCATATAACAGACATTTTAATAAAAGAAGCTTTGACAGACTCTCCTTTATTAATCATTAAAGAAAACATTAATTGTGGTAATTTTTTGAATAATGACAGATTTAATTTCCTAACAGACAGAATTAATTATAATCCCTTGATAGATTTTCCTATTAATGAAAGACTTTACGAAGAAATTTTTTTCTCACAACATGAGATATATAGTAGTACATGTATGAACAGAATCATACTAGATTTAAGAAATATTCTAAATCTCACTTACATTGACAGATCCCATCATGACTACTCTAATACTGTTACTACTTAGCAAGAGCACAAAAGTGAACAAAGAAAAGTTTGTTTTATAGATGTTGTTTGTTTTATAAATACTTTTCTTGTTTTTCTTATAAAATATTTCAAAAGAATTTCGCAGAAAGATATTGGTAAAAGAATTTTAAAAAGAAATTTTGCATAGCCACTACTTGCTCCTTGTTAGCGTTGGTCAGCCTAAAGACTCATTGGCAAACCATAGTTTCGCGTTGGTCAGCCCCTTTGTTGCAGCCAACGGACAGGCGTTGTTTGGGTGGTCCCGCAGTGGAGTTTCCCGAGGAGGTGGTCCCGATAGCAAGGATACCAGTGGTTAGTAATAGTTCCGCCAGTAATTATTAATTGCTTAGAAAGAGAATAAATACATTTATCAGCTCATCATCTGTTTGCTTATTCACACTTAGGCTAGGCACACACTAATTGAAACATGGACTATGATGATATAGATTATGATGAAGGTTATAGCATGAAAGATATAGATTATAATTGGTCAAATAGTGATATGGATTATGAAACTGATTCTGATTCTGACAGTGAAATTGATGATTATAATTATAATGGTAACATAAATAATTGGAGTACTTTAATAGAAGATAAAATCAACTGACAGACTAATAAATACAATGATAGTTTTTTGGACATAATTAATAGAAAATTAGAATCTTTAGAAAATATTGACAGATCCACTAGATATACTGAAGTTGAAAAGAAAAATGATAGTTTTTTGGACCTCTATGAAAGAATGATAGCTTTAAATTCACCTTTGAAAAAAGAAATAGAATTTGGACCCCATCATAGATCATCTTTTACAGAAACTATGACAGATAATTGGTATATAAATAGTAATTCAAAAGAGGTTGTAGATAAGAACTTATAGACGTTAAAAGCAACTGACAGATTAGTTGACAACAACACTGGCCAAATTAAGGAAAGAGTAACACATGTAGAAGATAAAATAAAAGATCTAACAAAAGAAAGAAGTACTATAGAAAATGACAGACTAAAAGAAATGGTGGAAAAGCAAAACAATATACAAATTATATGTAAAAAGCTAGACACAGATAGACATAAGAACCTAATAAAGACAAGCAAGAAAGAATCTCTACATGAGAAGTTAATAGATAATGAGAAAGAAATAATAAAAAAAGGAATGGTAAAAGAGATGAAAGAAAGAATAGAAAGTCAACAAACCAATTCAAAAGATGGAACTCTACGTAAAGGATTAGATATAGGAAAGGACATAGTAAAACAAAGAAACATGACAAAGAAAGAGAAAAAAGATGATAGTCCTAGAAATAACGATGATAGTTTGAAAGAATTGTATGAAAGACAAAAAAAATGAAATAATACGTAGGAAATTAGATACAAAAGAGATAGAAAGAGATAGTGTAGTAAAAGTAGTCAACAATGGTAGGAAAAATAATTATGGTAATTTAAAAGAAAAAGAAAATAGTGATAGTGTAGTAAAAGTAAAAGTGGAAGTAAAAAACAAGAAGTATAATAGTTTTAAAGAAGAAATTGATGAAAGACTAGAATTAATTGAAAGATCTATAATAGATACCCAAAATGATAGTTTGACAGAATTAACTAAAAAAATAAAAATTTTAAATACACCTTTACAGAGAGACAGAGAAAGAGACATAATAGTTTTAAATACTATTGAGTTATCAGATAATGAGAAAACTGATAGGCATGTTAATAATACTATTTGTCATAAATGCCAAGGATATAGACATACTAAAAAACAATGTGACAGACATAATAAAATTGTTAAACGAATTAGTGAATTAGAATTTGAGAAAGATATAACAAATGAATTAATGGACATATTTAGTGTTAATCAAAAAGAGATAGATCAAGTAAAGAAAGAGTTAAAATCAACCAACCCACTTAAGATTAATAAAAGAAAAAGAAAACAAAAAGACATAATAATGAAACTGATAGAAAATCTACCAAATCACTATAAAGACAAGAAATAATATTTATTAAAATTGAAAGACACTATAGAAATACCTATTGCTTGCATTAGGTGTAGGAAATATGGACACCATGTTACGGATTGTAGAAAGGAAGAAAAAGCCAAGAAAGAAAAAGACAAGAAAGAAAAGGTAAAAATGAAAATAAAACAAGATGGTATGGAGATAAAACCAGTAGCTCTACAAGACTTAATGACAGAAACAAAAAAGGAAATTAAAGAAATTAAAGAAGAAAATTTGACGGACATAAATGAACATAATATTGTAGAAATAATAAAAGAATTTTCTAATCCTGTGATAGACCCCCTTAATCCTCCTACAGATAAGGAAGTTACAGATATTAATGTTTCAAACAATAGTAATAAATTTGATGGACAAAATTTCTTAAGTTTAATTGACAGAGTAATTCTCCAAAAATGGCATACAGAAATTACTTTCGTAATTAATAAAGAGTTTTCTTTGACAGAATTTGCTTTAATAGACTTAGGAGTTGATATGAATTGTATACAAGAAAGATTAATACCCTTAAAGTATTATGATAAATCATCTGAAAGATTAATTCAGGCCAATGGAGAAAAACTAATAATTAATTATAAAATACCTATTGTTCATATATGCTATGATGGAATATATTTTGAAACAACCTTTGTTTTAATTAAGGACCTTCCTTCTAAAATTATTTTAGGAACTCCTTTTATGGCTTTAATTTATCCCTTTTTAGTGACAGGTGAAGGAATTAAAACTAATGTATTGAAAAAAGATATATTCTTTAAATTCATTGTACCACCTGTCCTGAAGGAAATACACTCTTCCAAAAAGATTACTATTTTAACAGATATCAACGAAAGAGGAATCTATGGAACAGAAACAAGTTTGTCATCTTCAAAGATAGAAATATTACTTGTTAATCAATTGACAGAAAATGACAAAAAGAAAGATAAACAAGGCAAAGAGATAGAGATATGTTCTTATTCTCTTATTGCTTTTATGCATAAAGTCCAATCTACAAAAGTACTTAGTAGAAAAGGCATAAAAGATGGAAATATGGATACAATCTTTTGTAATCAATATGCATGGACTGACAGTATATGGACTGACAGTATGACAAAAGTATCAAACAAAATTATAATAAAAGACATATTTACACCCTTTATAGTACCTTTAAATATTCATATAACAGATATTTTAATAAAAGAATCTTTGACAGACTCTCCTTTATTGATCATTAAAGAAAATATTAATTGTGATAATTTCTTAAATAATGACAGATTTAATCTCCCAATAGATAGAATAAATCCCATGATAGATTGTCCTATTTTATTTCACATATTTTCACAAGATGAGATATATAGTAGTATATGTATGGATAGAATCATACTAGATTTTAGAAATATTTTGAATCTTACTTACTCTGACAGACCCCATCATGACTATTCTAATACTGTTGCTACTCAGCAAGAGCACAAAAGTGTGCAAAGAAAATTTTGCTTTATAAATGCTTTTCTTGTTTTTTTTTTTTTATAAAATATTTCAAAAGAATTTCACAGAAAGACATTGCCAAAAGAATTTCAAAAGAAGTTTTGCAAAATATTTGCTCCAAACATAACCCTCTTCCCAAAACCCAATTGTAGACTATGAATAAAAGATACTCTCAGAAAGACAAGGGCAAGACACCAGCGGTGCAACCCAAAGGTATCTGAAAGCCTTCAGTAAAAATTTCGGATATGCATGAAGGCGTCTCGTTAGAGACAATATCCCTTCAAGATATGTTGCTAGCAGAGGCAATGTATTCATATGGTGAGAAAAGTGTAATTCTACAAAAAGTGCCTAACACTGATCTCATGTTTCAAGATAGAGAATTTACAGACCTTCCTTTTCATATTAAACTACTTCTTGATAATTTACAGGTAGCCTTCAACCTCAGACAAAAACCCTTATTCCAAATGACCCTTCAGGCTTTGGAATTACATCTTGTTAGCACCGGGGCATTTATTGAAGCACTCGGTTGTCAACTCCCTGGCAAGGAGAATGGAGATTCAAGCTCCACAAAGACAGAACTACAGTCTCTAAAAAGCTATCTTATGGGAACAAGCTTTTCAAAGCTCCACCCTAAGATTTAGCAAAAAACGAGACTTACTATTAGAACCTTACCCCCTAAAATCCAACAGAATATATTAACTCATAAAGCTATAACAAGTTCTTATGATAGATGGATGTATCTTTTTAAAGTATTAGTCTCTACAGCATTTATCAGAACAGAAGACATGACTGGTGATATATGGTTATCTCATAAGGCTAAATGGTATGAAAGTTTTGGAAATTCAGACGGAGTTCATGATAGAACAGGGGACATATTTAATCCCTACCCGGGATTACTTATCAACACAGAGATAGAAGATCTAGTAATCTGTGATCCCTTATGGTTATCTGAAATGCTCGAAGCAGGGTTTATTAGCAAATTAATTCTAACTTCTGCAATTCAGATTAGTTTATTCCCCAAAGTTATCCACGAAGCAGCAGCACAGATTGGAGGACTTAATTATATGAAGATGGAAATCTGGAGTACTCTTCCAATTTGGGACACTAGCTATTATATGGAAGCTCAGCCAGCACACATTTTAGTCCTTATCCATGATTGGGGTGGTATCCCTGAATACAACTGGTATACAGGAGATACTTATTTATCACTTGATGATCCAGATGCCCTGGCTAAAGAATGGTCTAATTTCATGTGTAACAAGATCTATGAAGTACAAAAAGAATTAGACAGAGGTTTCCATTTATATGGCTATACCGACAGGATAGCTATGTATGGTCCAAGACCTTCAGCAGGAAGGCTTATTGGGAAAAGGATTGTTAAGGATCCCAGATTGATGACAGCTAAGGATCATGTTCCTGTTTTCCTTCTCATTTCATACTGTGCCCTATGTAATGATTATGGAGTACTCCACGAATATGAGCAGTATGAGGATAACTCTAATCTGCTAGATTATGATAACTATACAGATACAAATTGATAGACAGATAGACAAAATGCACAGACAGACAGAATACTCTTCTAAACAGACAACGGCGATATATCACTATTCACTGGAGACAGATCACTATTCACCAACATGCATGAATAGCTTCCAGTTTTCTGTGTCATGGGTTTCTTTAAAGGTGCTCTAAGGTGAGGAGGTATTTCATGAGGGATAAACAAAGGGGTATTAGACGTATTTTCCTTTTTTATAGAAGTAGAAGGGGGTATTATTTTGTCTTCTATGTCTTGTAGCTTTTGACCAATAGTTTTTAGATAGGTGTTGGTGTAATTGTTCTATTGAATTATACTGTCTAGGTTCTTATTTTCATCACTTAGGCTAGGTCTTTTGATAGGCGTAGCCAATACTTGGACTCCACTATTTTGACTCAATATAATTGATTCAAATGGTGGATAAGTCTGATACACTTTCTCATGATTTTCTGTCTTTGCCCATGACAATATTTTTTCTATTACACTTATCTTTTTGTTATGATAGTCCAAAAAGTCAAAGAAACTAAAGTGTGTCTGTAAGTTTGTCATCATTTCAAAATACTTAGTTCTTAAATTGTTTCTTTCTTGTTCATTATATTCTTCAAAAAATTGCTTCCTTCTGTCATTATTTTCAGGTTTTAAGTAATCATGTTTTAGTAATTCTTTATCTAAAACAAATTCTTTAGATAAAACATTAATTTGTCTATCATTTGTAAATCCTAATATATCTATGTGGGTAGGAGAATCAGGTTGGGGTTGAGGCTGATAAAGAGGTTGGTGAACATTAGGGGTAGGTTGTGTGGTATCTGTTGGATAATAAGCTGGCTCTATCTGAATAGGGTTTCTTAGTGTTTATAGGGGGAAGGTGTATAACTGGAGGAAGATTCTAGGCAGGTAAAGGTCTGGAATCAGAGAAAGGTGTCCTAGAGGAAAAGGAGCTTCTAGGAGTAAACATCATAGAGGTCTTTCTACCTATAGAACTACTAGGTCTTATGAGACTATCAGTATGTCTGTCATTATTATTAAAAGAAATAATAACTGTACCATCTGTATTTTGGACTATGAAGTCTGGTTCAGTGTTTTCTATTTTTGGTGTGGGGGTAATAGCCTCAAGTTGCCATCTTTCAGGAAGGGTTATATCTTTCCACTGTATTTGTTGAGGTACCCGTAATCTACTATTCCGGGTTGAGGCTTGCATAAGGAGAGTCTGACCTTTAGGGGAAGGATCAACTATGGATTGAGGGTCTAAAGTGGTTTTCATCAATTTATAATAAATCCTATAAATAATAGCTAAAGGTTCTGAGCCTTCTTTCATGTAATAACCATTTGTTTTTACATTTAAAGTTTAAGCATCCATAATATTTCTGTCAGATAGGCTTAAAGCAAAGTTAGGATAACAATTAAAATATACTAGTCCTCTATGTAAACTTGTTTCCATCATTCCAAGGAGTGAGTCATCAAATCTTAAATGTCTGTCATCTCTTAAACAAAGTAAAACACTTGTATTTAAAGCGTCTCTTGTTAATGGTTTAACAGCTACTTGAACTAAACCAACATGTAAAAATTATTGGCTGGATAGTGGGACTCCCCAAGGTTGGCCCTCCTAGGAAAAATTACTGGCTTCACCATTGAACACAAAAGAATACGAAATACCACAAACTCCACTCAAAACACATGATAAAATTCGAGGGATGGATAATTGTCTCAAATTTCTTAAGAGAGCGTATTTTCACTATTTTCTATTCTATGTTCTTTTCTTTTTTCTTTTTCTTTTTAACAATATTTTATTTTCTTTTTGTGAATGCCCAAATGAGATGTAGAAATACCCATCGACAACCAATAACTAGATAACAAAATAAAATAAATAGAAAAGAAACAAAATTGTGAAACAATGTGCAAATCAAAGAGGCATGGCCATAGAAAAATTTAGGAGTAATCAGGCGTGGAAAGATGTTTAAGAAACACTGATGGTTTTTAGACCCCTTAAACAATTGATTAAACCTAGGTAATTAGCCAAGTTGTTACTTAGTCCAATTAAACAAGTCTAGGTTATCACAATATAAAAGATCAAATCATGCAAAGTAGCGGAAAATAAATAACACAAGATATGATCACCCAGGAAACCAAACCGGTAAAAACATGGGGAGGATTTGACCTAGCTATCCTCAAGGTAAACTTGAATCCACTATCTTGAAAGAATCGAAGTTCATACAATAAGACTTACAAGCCCCCACGCTCGACTTCTTATTGCTACTAACCAGTAGAACTTACTGACACGACCACGTGCAACCTTCGAATCCACGGACTCCTTCTTTCTTGGATTCACCACCAGCTACAAGCACACCAGCTTGTGTATTCTTTAAGCTTCAATGGCAGCAACTGAATTGATCATCAAGGTGTAGAAAATATCTTCTCCTTGAAAACCCTAAGTTTGTGTAAAGGAAAGCTCCTCTAGATCTCACAAGAGATTTACACAAACCGCAAATATGAGCAACACTAAAACGTGGCTAGGGTTTGCCTTTTATACTTAGGACAAATAAGAAACCCTAAAAACGTTTTAAAACAAATAAGGCTGAGTTGGACAAATCTACAGAAAAGCATTCTGCCCGAGCTTCGATCGGTCAAGCCTAAGCTTCGATCAATCGAGCCAGGCCGAAAGGCACAATACTTTCTGCTTTCACTTGATTCCAACTTTACATAAAATCACAACTTTGAGCTAGACTTAAATACTTCTAAACACATTGTTTTGATCATGGTTTGCCAACAATACATATTAGAGTTCTAAATATATAAAGTCCTAAACTTTAGAACCTAACAAACACCAAAAGGACAAAAAAGTTTACTTACCTTTGCCTCCTATACAAAGCAAAGAAGTGTACCCCAGAATTATTTGCAGGTTGCAGCAGAGAGTTGTTAGCCAACACTTGTAGAGAACCGTGGTCGATTTTAGGTGTAATTAAGGAAGAATTGAAAGGGTGATGGAAAACAAGGAAGTGGACGTTATTATAAGAGTGTAAATGCCTTAAAGAAAGAAAATGCAAATGTAAAGGTATCCAATTCTTGCTTGGCCATTTTGACAATGAATCAATGGTGATTATCTATTAATAAGCATCCGTACCTTTCCTTGAACAGCAATCTTAAGGGTATGGAAGAAAGTCTAGATTCACTTTTGTTATGGCTATGTATTGTATGTATTGGCAGACCATGTTCAAAACATCGTCCAATTGTACCTATTGAAGATTCAATTTGTAATTTTGGTTTGAAGATCTAGACGAAGACTATAGAATTGCGTCATTAAATAATTAAGATGGTTGTTGTACCTGCTAGCTCGACTTTAGGCTTGACTGCATTCAACCAATCAAGCTTCACTAAAGCTTGATTGCAAGCTCAGACACCACTTGATTGATCGAGCCTCGGATTAATGAATTCTAGATTTAGGCACAATATGACTTAAGGCCTTGCCACCTTGGGAAGCATGCCATACAAGACCTAAAATAAAAACTTACCTAAGTCAAGCTAAACAAAAGAGAGAGGAGAGTTTGCTGCGTTTAGGGGTGTGCAACCAACCCATCAATCCACCAAAATTGACCATTTCCAACCCAATATGCTGGATTGAGTCAGTTTTTAGGGGTTATTGGGTTGTGTTGGATTGTCAATTTTTATTTTTATTTTTTTATTTTTACGGGGGGTTGGGTTGGGTGTGGATCAATAGATTCACAAATCCACCTAACCCAACCCAACCCACCTATATTTAACATATATTTTAAAAATATATTATATAATTTTATTATTTACTCTTTTGTTTATCAACTGAGTTGATATTTATCTATTTGATATCTTACTAATTAAATGTAATGTCATTTGGTTTGATAATTTGTGTATGGTGGTGCTATTACTTAGGATTTTCATATGGCAGACACAACAAATAAAACTATTTGGTTAGATTATTTGTATTGGTTTGAATTTTAAAGCACAAATGAAATAGTTTGTATTGGATTTCTACACTGCTCAGGTTTATTAGGTTATAGATTTGCTCTTATTGGTGTGGGTGTTGTTCTAATGCTCAATTAAAATAAAAACTGCCCGATTTATGGGTCCAAACTGATCCAAGTAGGTTGGGTTGGACACCTATGGTGGGTTCAGTTGAGTTGGATTTTTTTTTTTTTTCAACTCAACCATGGTTGGTTGGATTAAAAAAAAAAAACCTTTAACCTAACCTATGCACACCCGAAGCTGCATTGATGTATGCCTACAATTCTATACTAAGCAATTGTCTCCATCACCCAGCAAATTGAAATTTTAAAAATTGGTGAATGTTTGGAAGGTACTACAACCAACAACATAATCAAGCAGCTACTATGAGAACCTTCAAATTGGTAGTTAAAGTTACATATTGATGTGTTCGTGTGAAGAGATCCCTTGTGTAAGAGTTCAAACGTGTGGAAGTTTTGTGGGGTAAGGACAATAAGTTCTACTAGAAGTAGCAATTTAGGATTGGGTAATTCAATATTGTACACCTCGATTTCATTATAGATTCTTTAGTTGAGGGTAAATGTTAAGCCTCCAAAGGGTTTTTCCTGTTAAGGTTTTGCCTTCATAACTATATTGATATGTCCTTCATATTTTTCCTGTTTATATTGCAATATGGTTTATGTATTGTGATTAATCAAATCTAAATCCAAGAGCATAACCAATTACCTAATTGAATTGGATTAATTTGATTAGCATCAATCAACCGGGGTCTAAAATACTAACAATTGGTATCAGAGTAGGTTAACACTAAATTAGGTTTCTTGACTTTGAGTTGATTTCTCTCTTATTAAAGCACCAGTGACCTTTGTTTTCTATATATTGTGAATTTTGGGCTTGATATTCTCCACAAATAATCTCAATTCTAGAGAACCAAATGAGAGATTTGGGTCATTCTTGCATTTTTGGCCTATGTTGCAAAACATCCCCAACAATTGGCTCATTAACAAATGTCCTAAAGGCACCCGTTACTAAGATCCTAATCATATTTAATGGTTTTTAATTCAATTTTAATACCTAGGTTTATGGAGTTATAAGTTATAATTTATAAAGTACTTAAAGTTAACCTTAACCAATGCATTTCAACATCATTAATTGTACCCTATAACATATATTGAAAAGAATAATAATTATTTTATTTTTTATTCGACCTCCTCAAACACAAATTTTAACCTCCGTCGCGGGTTAAAGTAATGCTTCGTTAAGCACCCAAAATGATATTGTTTCAAAATTTGGCTAATTTTCTGAATAATTAATTACGAGAAATTATTTTTATTATTAATAAAAAAAATTGAAGAGACATTGACTTAAAAAAAAAAAAAAAAAAAAAATCTAATACACAAATACATCCCCTAAATGCCATTGTCTTTGTACCAAAATCAACGATCAAAATGGCATAATAGTACTGTTTACCAAAATATATATCAATCTACCACTGTTTCGAAAATATGTAGGGATCTACTACTTTTTGGATACTCGAGTTTGGGGAATACGAGTTTTACATGGTACTCGAGCTCCATGGAAAAATTTTGAAAAATTTTGATGGTACTCAAGTTCCATGAACTCGAGTTCCATAAAAAATTTTCCGGAAAATTTGAAGGCTATTTTTTCAAAGAACTCGAGTTACATAGTAAACTCGAGTTTCACAAATTGGAGTTTCAAAAAGGTGGTAGATCCCTACATATTTCCAAAACAGTGGTAGATTGATATATATTTTGGTAAACAGTGGTATTTGGCCATTTTGGCCCCAAAATCAACAATCCCTAACTCGATTGAGCAAGAGAGAGAGAGAGAGACAACAATAGTGATGTAGATCATAGAAAAAACTTGTTCAAATTCAACAACCATGTCGCAAATTTCTTTCAACATTGCACTGAAAACATTAAAAAAGAAAAAAAAGAAGAAGAGTACATTTTAACTGTGGTTGATCCAATTCCAAGTCGATCAAGAAAGCTCTCCAATTGCTTTGCTACTATCAACTTTTCAAGGACAACCTCATATTTCTCAAGATTTGCTTCCTCTACGTAATTCTCTATTTCCTACTTTTCTCCTATTTCCATTTCTCAATTTCTTCAATTGTGCTTTAAAAATGGCTGATGGGTTCGCCTCCTTTTGTCTTTATAACTCATGCACTTTTTTTTCTTTTTTCTTTTTTTTCTTTTTTAATTTATGAAAACTCATGCACATTTTCTTTACCTTCAATTGCTTTATTAGTTCTGGTTTTGTATACGTATATGGGCAGCTTTTATGGATTATTTGCCTTTCATTTTCATTTGGGTTTAATGGGTGTTTGTTCTTCTTCTTTTTTTCCCCTGGTTTTATTTAGTTTCGTACGAAGTGGTTAATCTTTGCAAAGCTTTCCATTTTTTATTCACCTTTTTTTTCAAATAATATTAATAAAAAATTTCTGGGTATTTTTTTTTGAGAAAAAAAATTTTCTGGGTATTAAATATTCAGAAAACCAGCTAAAAATTGAAACAGGGTCATTTTGGGGTGCCTAGCAGATCATTACTAACGAAGACAAATAGGAGGTCTTAATTAAAAAATTTGGAAGTTTTTTTTTTTTTTTGAGGAAAAAAATTTTGGAAGTTAAAAGGCTTAGTATCCGTTTGGATACTGATGATAACGTTGAGCGTTTGCGTTTTGGGCTTTTTTTTTTTTTTTTTTTAAAAGAATGTTTCTCGCTTTTTCAATGGGTCTCGTGCACTGTTCACAAGACCCACAAACATCTTTTTTCAACAAAACTATCATTAAAAATGAGTCCCACGGCACTATTCACACATTTAAAAATTATTTTGCTACAGTATTTTCAGTTTTCAGCAAAATAAGCGGTATCCAAACACACCCTTAGTATCCATTTGGTAAAGATTATTTTTGCCAACTTATTTTACTATTTAGCTCATTTTTGCTACTATTCATGGATTCCATTGCACTTTTTAGTATTATTCATGGATTTCATTATACTATTTCAGCTAACATTTACCTTTGTCCACAATACTTTTAGTTAAAAGTTTTCAGTTTCAGTAAAATAAGCGGATCCCAAGCAGACCATTAATTGAATAAAAATGACATTAAAGGTACAAACTAAATTTTCACTAAACTTAAAAAGTGTAATTTATAATTTAAACACAAATAAACCTAGAAAAAGAATAAAAGGAAAAATAGATAACTAAAGGAACTACAATAGTGCTGAAGGATATTTTATTCCTCAGTTCCTTATAAATGATATTTTATTCCTCAGTTCCTTTTTTACAACTTTTTCTGTATCCTGGGTACGACGCCAGTGCAATAAGCTGGCCCACTCCCCAGCTCGCAAGGCAAAAGGTCTATCTGTTATGACCGTTTGGATGGGTGACATCCCACCAGACCTTGTATCAGTTTTCCAGGCAGATTTATCTAGCCTGCCTTAATAAAACATCTTTGTCTTCTTTCTCAAAAAAAAAAAAAAACAATAGTGCTGAAGGATTACAGTTGAATTGAGTCTGTATTGTCCATTGCCTAATAATAGTGGTGAATGCTTTACAAAAGACAAAAAGAAGAGCAATAAAGGTTGGTTGGATTGTATGCAGAAAAAAAGTACTACAACAGATCGATTAACCATTGGGTTAGTAAAACGTAGAATATTTTTCTTTAATAGAATATTTTTCTTTAATAAAAAACGACCAAAGTTCCAGTAAACAACTTAGATTATATTAAAAAGAAAAAAATCAGTTAATAATATAGATTTAAAAATCAGTTTTTTTTTTTTTTTTTGAGAATAAATTAAAAGCAGTTAACCAATTGGGTTTTTCACCTGATGATAAAAAACAATCATAATAGAACGGATGTCGTAGAGTGAAATTCTATTCTATCTGTCACCAAAAAAAAATTACAGTCTAAATTAGGCCACACTTTTAAGATATTATTTATAGTTCATAGTCCAATTACTGTATTAATTTAGCCACTCTGGACCTTTTTTTTTTTTGGGGTTGGGGGCGGAGGATTTTGAGTGTCTCTCAAAGCACAGGTTAAGATATCAGTAGGTCATGTGTTCCTAATCTATTAGGTTATTTGTAATGCATAGCCTATATTTTAAAATCCAAACAATGACCATCCAAAACTATGCACTTACTACATACAACTCCTAATAATTATCTTGGAAACTAAAAAAAAAAAAAAAGTCCTACTAGTTAAAATTAATTGACTTTTTTTTTTTAAATATTTCAATTGTACAATGGAGGAAGGGAAATTTGAACAATGGATCCTTTTCTAACACTTAAGTATCACATGACTTGTAATAACTTAAAATGTATTAACTTAACTAAAAGGAGAAAATTTAGGTACAAACTTAGTTGTTGTCAATACTCACAACTCACAAAAAATAATAATAAAAACATGTCTACATAGTTTGAAAATCTAATCGTTAGATTGCATGTTCTTTATTTTCTTAACATAAATGTCAAATTTCGTATTAATCAGATGTTATTTACTATTTGATTCATAAACTTATTTTTTTACGCATGATTTTATACTACAAAAACTTGAAATATAAACATTTGATTGATGACATACCTATTGATTTTTGATCATCTAGAAATTTTGCAAACATGAAGGATATAAGAAGAAAATATATTCTAATGGTGAATTTTTTGAAATTCATATCAAATAAAAAGATATGTAATGGAGTTATAGCCAAACTTTATCCTAACTAAAATGTGTACATTTCTCTTATCAACCACATATTTAAAACACCATATATGTCAATTTTTGAATATTATGAAGCTATTTTGCAATCTAGAGTGTAACTTTAGAAGATGATTACTAAATTTTGAAGTTTAGAGAGGATAACAGAAACCATCCTATTGCTTAGGGTTTAATGGTGAAATTTACTAGGAAAAAAAAAATTAGAACAACCTCCTGGTTGGTTGAGTCATTGACAAATTGAGCATATGTAGTCTTTACTATGTTCAATCTGACATTTGTGTAATTAAAACATACAAGGTAATAGTAATAGATACCCATAAAAACACACACATACACATCTATATCTATATATATCTAAAAGTTAAAGCGTAGTGTTTAATATTGTTGCACTCTTGTTGAGCCATGTCAGCACCACATTATCAACCTATTTTCAATATTATATCTACTTTTTAATAAATTTTTTTCCTCATTAATTTGCCACTTTACAATTCCACATTCTCCAACATTTACTTACTTTTACTTTTTTATCTCCCGACTACTCTATAACTTAACCTTACAATTTCTTCATCTCTTCATCTTCCTTTTATTTTGACTCTTCTTCTCCCCATTTTTTTTACTATAAAAATTTATTATTTTCTCTTCTATTCAATCCATATTTGGCTCACACAAAAAGGTGAATACTCTCTCTTTCTCTCTATCTCTCTTTTTCTCTCTCTCTCTCTCTCTCTCTCTCTATATATATATATATATATTCTTTCTTTCTTTTGGTGGATGTTTCATTCTTTAGATTGATGAATTTTTATGTTTAACCCTACTTTAGGTTGATATGATTTGGTTATCTTTTTATTTATTTATTTTTTTTTGGTTACATGTTATCCTATGAAATTACAGAATGATTTAATATTATTCTATTACATAGTCTGACTTGGATAATTTGGTATTTACAACTATATATTTTCTTTTGAATATTCTTCTACTTATCTTCTTTTATATAATTTTGTTATTTGTCTCATATTCTCTTCCAAAAAAGGTGATGGTTCTCTCTCTCTCTCTTTCTCTCTCTCTCTCATTAATTCTTTCTTGCAACTCTATTTTAGATTGATTTTTTTTTTTTTCGTCTCTACTTTTGGATAATACACTTTGGTGGTGTGTTTTTTGAGTTATTTATCACATGTACTCTCTATCCCTCTTATAGTTTTGGTTTGAGTTAATTTTTAGATATTTTAGAAGTGAAAATGATTATGTATTTGAATGTATCTCTATAAATTATTTGAGTAATATCAATCGTAAATTGGTGATGAGGTTTGGTTATCATGATTAATGTGTTGCACTCCTGTTGAGCCACATCTGCACCACATCATCAACCTACTTTCAATATTTTATCTCCTTTTTAATAATTTTTTTCCTTGTTAATTTGCCACTTTACAATTCCACCTTCTCCAATGATAGGCCATACACGAATTGACCCCTTGTGATTAATTTAGCCAAGTGAATTAATTAAGTTAATTAACATGAAAACGCGTAGTAGCATAAATAAATCACCAATAAACTAAGTATGCAGTGGAAAATAATTTTGACATGGTGATTTGTTTACGAATGAGGAAAACCAACACGGCAAAAACCCTACTGGGAGATTTTAAGGTCACTACTCCCAAAATTCCACTATTATCACAACAAGCGGTTACAAGTAAATGAATCTCAGTACCTTATACCAACTTACAGTTGAACCCTTACTCCAATGCCCAATTGAACTTGTTTTGTAGTGACAATTTTTCCTTTTGATGCACGTCTCCCAAGTACATGACTAACTAACTGCGCAGATCTCAGTACACGACTTCAATCACCAACTAGAGAAGGTTGTTGACTGCAAAGTTTTTCAGTTCATCCCAACGATGAAGATCAAGAAGATGCTTGGTCACAAGACCCTACGGTGTACAAACACAGCAACTTCTTCAAGAACGATGAAGTAGGGCAAACTCTATCTCCGATCACAATTTGTTTGAACAAATTTTGCTCAACACTTGTGCAACTTGTGAACACTTTGACGACCCTTAAAATAATCTTTTTATATGTCTAGGGTTGTGAGAAAAGAAAACTCAAACACATAAAACCAGATTGGAGTCAAAATAGAACTGGAATTCTGTTTTTCATAAAGCTCGACAGATACCTGTCTGTAGAGATGCTGTCAAGCCACGGGGCTGGAACAGCTTAAGCTCGATGGATAGCTAGCTGTCGAACTTTAATGATAGACACTTTTTCAGCTTGTTTTTTGGACAAACTTGCATGTCTTCAACACTTGATCTTAAAACACAGTTTCTTGAAATATTAAACACATCCTAGATCTACTCAAATACAAGTAAGTGCATTTTGTAAAAGGATTAGCCAATTACATAAAATAGTAATATATGTTCCTAACAAGTGAATCACATATATCCTAACATCAAACATTTACTTACTTTTACTTTTTTATCTCCCTACTACTCTATACCTTAACCTTACAATTTTTTCATCTCTTCATCTTCCTTTTATTTTGACTCTTATTCTCCCCATTTTTTTTACTATAAAAATTTGTTATTTTATCTTCTATTCAATCCATATTTTGCTCACACAAAAAGGTGAATACTCTCTCTCTCTCTCTCTCTCTCTCTCTCTCTCTCTCTCTCTCTCTATATATATATATATATATATATATACATATATTCTTTCTTTCTTTTGGTGGATGTTTAATTTAGATTGATGAATTTTTATGTTTAACTCTACTTTAGGTTGATATGATTTGGTTGTGTTTATATTTTTTTATCTTTTTAATTTTTTTTTTTGGGTTACATGTTATCTAATGAAATTATAGAATGATTTAATGTTATTCTATTACATAGCATGACTTAGATAATTTGGTATTTACAACTATACATTTTCTTTTGAATCTTCTTCTACTCATCTTCTTTTATATAATTTTGTTATTTGTCTCACATTCTCTTCCAAAAAAGGTGATGTCTCTCTCTCTCTCTCTCACATTAATTCTTTCTTGCAACCCTATTTTAGATTGATGAATTTTTTTTTTTTTTTTTTTGTCTCTACTTTTGGATAATACACTTTGGTAGTGTGTTTTTTGAGTTATTTATCACATGTACTCTCTATCCCTCTTATAGTTTTGGTTTGAGTTAATTTTTAGATATTTTAGAAGTGAAAATGATTATGTATTTGAATGTCTCTATATAAATTATTTGAGTAATATCAATCGTAAATTGGTGATGAGGTTTGGTTATCATGATAATCTTTTTAAGAGAATGAGAATTTGGAACCTAAAATTCTAGTTGTAAAAAAAAAAAAAAAAAAAAAAAAGAACCATATATAACACACTATACAAAAGTTTGAATAATATAGATCACTTGAAAAAAAAAAAATAGTATTTCTATCTTTTATCTCAAAAACAATAATATAATAATATCAACCAAATGCATCTAAGTTTTTCAACAACAAAAACTGCAAAAGAATAGAATGATATATTTGTAGAGATGGAGAGATGAAAAATAATTTTAGAAATAATATCTCAAGTACGTTTTAGAGAATAAATCATACATTTTAGCATGTTACAAAATAGTTGTATATTTCCACGCATCACGTGAATCTACGACTAGTGATAATAAATGTCAAAGAATAAAAAGTGAAGTATCATAAAGAAAAAGTTAAAGCCAAATAGAGAAAATGAAAATGCAGAGATGAGTATTCCTCATCTATATATATAATAATAGATAAAGATAAGAAAAACTCAAATTAGAATTCCAAATTAGAGTTCCAATTTTGTGTCATATGTCCTAAATTATTTATTCTTAAAGATCTTTATTTCTTAATTTTAGAATCAAACGTGGGACCACATCATAAATATTCATTTAAGTGAGTTATTAAGTACAAAAACCAAAAAGTCTAGAATAAATGAATCGTAAAAAACAAATTGTTTCACAATAATTAAAAATAATAATATATATATATATATGGACAATTTACATTTTATACCTAATAATATCCTTACAAAATTTTTTAAAGAGTTAACAAAATATAAAAATGACTATCAATAGTATTTAAATTATATATATAGGAATTATATTATGCATCGTATATCTTTAAGTATATCCATGCATATGCATGAGATTACAAGCTAATTAACAAGAAAATGTATATTCAATATCTTGGAGACATTTTATGGTTTCCATCAATTCCACATGTATATAATTTGGCCTCCATAAGGAATTCCTACAAGCAAGCTGTTGTCTGATTGGCACCACCAAGTATTCTCCAATTTTTGCTACAATCGAAATTACACTTCCCATTTCTTTCCCTTCTTCTTTCCAATTCTCTGCAAGGAAAGATTAAGTTTATCATAAACTTCCAGTTTTATAAAACCGAGTTAGAAGTGATGATTTCATTAAAGTTGACGCACTAATTAGATAGTTTTCACAAAATGAAATGATTGATTACGCATAGAAAAACACAGACAAGTACCTGAATGCCATGGTCAATTAATAATGTTCACAGCATGCTTGGATTAACAAAAGGACCTAATTGATTGCAATTTTATGAGTGAAATCAATGTACTGTTGAGGTAATATATGTATTACCACATTCTCTTGCAAGGGAAAAAAAAATATTTGTTTAATTGGCAACTCTATAGCAACTTTTTTGGGGGCTAAGTTGTACAGAAGCAATTGAATAATATATCTAATATAACCTCTTTATCATTCAGCCCCCATAATACAGGTTGTTGTTCTAATTGGTATCTTCTTTCTTGAGAGGAAAAAGGTGGACCAGACACTACATGATTTTTTTCATGATCTGCTTCTTTCAAAAATAGCTCTTGGGTCTTTCGTTTGCTTAAAGTATATTTCAAATGGTATGCCTTAAATATATATGAAAAAAAAAAAAAAAAAGTTGTATGCGTTTTTCATTTTTATGCATTTTTGGATTCTGACCAAATATACTAAATTGATATAAAAATTAAAAAAAGAAAAAAAATGGGTAATATGCTCACCTCCTGTATGCCTTGCTCAACATCTCATATCCTTCTCTGATTTAGTGGTTTCGGTTTACACTTGTTGCTACGTCTCCTGATCCACCTGTTTTCCCTGTATGAATAGAAGTATTTATGTGATTTAAGTAATCATAATATTTGCAACTACAAAAATGAAAGTAACCATGTGCCTACTATTGGTGATGCTATAAATGGTCGAAAGTGAAGAAATTACTGTTTTTCAAAACATTTCTTTGGTATTCGAAAATTGTGTTTTTCCTTTCTTTCCTTTTTCTTTTTAATAAAACTGTTGTCTAATTTCTGCTAATTAATTAAACAGAAATATTGGCATATTTATATACTTCTATGGTCTACACACAAGTGTTAAATTCTTCCGTTAGTGAGATAATTGCAGCGAGAATGTGCCATACCTTTCGTTTGAATATGTGCTCTATGGTGGCATTAAGATCTCCCTTCCACTGACTTGTTTTGAATTCGATGTCTTCATATACTCCTTCCAGCTCAGGTGTCTTTAGATTGGATGGAACAAACATCCTTAAATTGGGACATCTAATTACCATCATTTTCTTTAGGGATGGCCACTCAAAAGCATTGGCTTCATTGCAAAAACACTTCAGATTTGGTAAGTCCCTGAGCAAGATTGAGTTCACTTTGTGGAACAAACTTTTTTCTTCTTTTTCTTCTTCCCTAGCTCTTATAAGGATTTCTTCAATTTTTTTACATTTAGTAACTTGTATTTCCTCTAACATCACAAGCAATTTTGCTATGGATGGTGAGAACAAATATGTCAGATTGTTACATTCCCATACTACTAACAATCTCAAGTTTCCAAAACCTCTGATCCTTTCTGGACCCTTCTTCCATATGTGCATTAGGTTTGGTAAATTATATAGATTCAATTCTCTTAACTGATCAAGAACTGATGCTACTTCACTTTCCTCAAAATCTAGTTCTTCAAATTGAAATATAACTTCCAGCAACTGGCAACCCTGCAATACAATCGATTCTAGATTCTTTAAGCGCTCAATTATATGCGATGGAAAAAGTGACTGTATCTTTGAGGGATTGTCGATATCACTAGCTCTTGGATCCTTCAGCTTAGTCAAAGTACGCTACAAATAATTAAGTATTGTTAAAAGAAGTATTATAATCAAAATAATCATTTCTTTTAGATCTTTCAAAATTATTTGGAGCCATGGGCTTGACAGCAAAACATGAATATATCCATCTAGGGAATAAGATGGTATAAACAGAGTGGATGCACAAATTAAAAAGAAATCAATTTTAGGTGCATAAAGTATAGACAAATTCAGAAAAGCAATCAATATTGGGTGCATGAAGACTAGAGCAGATGAACAAATAGAACAGCAATGCACCATTGGGATATGAGTTTAAATCTAGAACTTTTAATGTAAAGGGAAAGAAATTACTATTATTTAGTCAAATACGTACCTCTTTGTTCACTGAGGAGCTTCTTTGTGATTTTTTGGTGGTGCTTCGATCCCCATTGGTTTTCTTCTGCTTTTTTAGGCTCCAAATTTCTGAACCAAATGTTTTCACTTTGGGACAACTTTTCATATCGATCTTCTTCATGGATAGCCATGCAAAAGAATAAGCTCCAGTAGAAAGACTCACTAGACTTGGCAGTCCTATTAAGTCGAAGGAAGTCAATTTAGGGAACACAATGATATCTGCTTCCTCTTCCTCTCCATCTCTTTGAACGATGTTTTCAATTGCAGCACACTCATCTACCGTAATGCTTTGAAGTTCCACAAGTAGTTTTGCAACAGAAGATGGGAATAGGTAACTTAGACAGTGACATCTATCTACTATAATTGATGTTAGGTTTTGAAAACCCTGAACACCTCGTGGAACGTTGTTCCACACTTCTCTCAACTTAGATAAACTCCATAAGCCTAAAGTTTTCAATTGAGCAAGTACTGCCAATCTTTGGTGGTCATGGTCGACCTTTAGTCCTTCAAGATCAAATATCACTCTTAGTGAATCAGCCTCATTTAATTTAAGATTTTCTAAATTCAGTGACCACAGGATTGTCTTGGATGAAAAAAATTTATGAGAAATTTTAACTGCAGGATCCCCAGCTGCACAAAAACCAATGAGTTTTGGTAGACAGTATATGCGTATTGATGTTAATTGTGGAAACTTGATCCTATCAAATGCCATTTCATCTTCTTCTCCTTCCTTGGGAAAAATTTCTTCCATGCAATCACACCGTTCTATCTCTAACTCTTGGAGTTTAACCAAACCTCTCGCTATGGACAATGTAAAGACATTTTTCAAACGGCTGCATTTCGATAGCCGAAGAGATTTGAGGTTGCCAAAAAAAGCAAGCTGTGAGTCTGATCTGACATTTTTCAAACTACTGCATTTTGATAGCCCATGACATATTTCTTTTAATTCAATCAAATAAGACAGTTGCAGTGACTCCAGGATAGGCAACGCAGATTGTAGAGTTTGATCTGATGTGGTATCAATTACATATTCTACATCCTTACTATGACGAACACTTAGAACCTTCAAGCATTGAAAACCCTTTTGGTCTAACTCATACAGAATATTTTTTAAATTTTTTACTTCCCTCAATTCTAAAATTTCAGATTTCTGTAAGAGTTGATGAAGCATCGGACTCTCTGGAATCTCACGCATGTCAATTCCCCAAAGTACCAAATTGTTTTCAAACAAATAATCATGTGACTGATATTGGAATTGATCAGTAAGTGGGGGCCTATAAAACCCACCACTTATCAGATTACCAGTAAATATATGAAATCTTGTCATATGATTTTTGAAGAGAAAGTCTTTTGGGAATGACTTGGGGTTTTGTATACAAATTTCTAAAGCCATCAAACGATGGGAGAAAGACATTAGTTCAGCAAGGCTTGCATTGGATCCCTCTCCCTCTCTGTTGCCTTCAGTAGGTTCCCATTCCATAAGGACTTCTCCCATATACAACTCTTCTAGTCGAGATAAACTCGATAGGAGACCAGGTGGAATTCGTTGAAGATCAAAGCATTTTGACAGATCTAGCAACTTTAAGTGACTTAGATTTTTGGTTTCTCCCGGCAACTCCCTGATTCTAGAACCAAAAAAGCTAAGCATTTCTAGTTTCTTAAGTGCTCCAATTGCAGATACATCTTCGAATTTACAATAATCCAAATGCAGTGTCCGAAGGTTCTCAAGAATCCGGATTGATTGTGGTAGTGACAGAAAGGACATACCTTGCATGGACAATACCTTCAGTTCCTTCATCCCTTTAAAAAGATTGGCTGGGAACATCTGTGTAGTAAGTTTGCTACATGATAGCTGCAGAAGCTCAAGCTTCGGACACTCTATGTCTTCAGGATGATTTTTCATTTCTCGAGACATAAGGGAAATTGCTTTATAATGTCCATATTTATCTTTCTCTGGCCATTCTTCCATTTTATTATCACTTTCTACCAGAAAACCAGGTTCCTCTGCCTTTGATATGGCAAAATCCCGTACAACATCATGCATTTTGACACATTCTACCTTCCCACCATCCAACAGTAGAGACAATCTTTTAAGATTTTTAACAATTGCATGAACTCTATTTCTTGCTTCTGCCACATTATCAATCCTTTCAAACAACCTTCGTCCCATTCCATATCTGACCAAATATTCAATGGGAATATCATGATCTTCTGGAAATAAACAGCATAGCAAAAGGCATGACTTAGCTTCATCACTTCCTAAATAATTGTAACTGAGCTCCATGCTGGAATAGACCTTTGAATCTAGACCAGGAATATTTTTCGGGATAGACTTTTTAAGCTGCTGAAGAGCAGCATTCCACTCTACCTTGCTTTTGTTTTCTAGCGCTCTTCCAACAGTTATAATAGTAACAGGTAGACCTCCACATTCCTTTGCAACCTCCTTTGCTATTGGACGTAGATTGGGAGTATCAATACAATTACCTGCCTTATCTCTCAAAAGACTCCACGCTTCTTCTTCAGTTAAGACTTTGATTGGAAAAATCTTCTGAGTTTTCATTTGAATGCAAGCTTCTTCACTTCGTGATGTCAACAAGATTTTGCATCTATTGTGCTGTCCTCCATAAGGAATTCCTACTGCCTCTAGATCAAGTACATCCCAAACATCATCCAATATTACAAGGATACTCTTGTTATCCATTAGTCTTTTTTTTAATCTTTCTTTTCTTACAAGTGAATTCTCTTCAACAAGTTTCAAACCTAGCATCTCCGCAATTTGACCTTGAATCTTTCTCAAGTCTTGATTCTGGGACACCACTGCCATTGCAACTTCATCAAATAACTTATCATCTTTTGCTCTTTTCGCTACCTCTTTTGCCATTGTTGTTTTTCCTATCCCCCCCATACCGCATATTGCAATCATGTTGATCTTGTCATCCCTTAGAGCCTCTAAAACTCTGATTGTCAATTTTATTCTTGATTGAAAACCCTTAAAACCTTCTATGGATGATGATCCTATTCCCTGTGGAGCTGCAGAATGCGATACACTATCAAATTTCTTCTGTAGAAGATTAACAATGGCCCGGGTCATCTTCTTAGCTTTCCTACTCATGGAATAACGGGACTTCAGATTTGGAAACCACCCACTCTCGGCTATCCTATTTGCTTCTTCTATGAATCTCGGCAGACCTTCAATGATCTTATCCACCTCTTGTACCCACAACTTAACCACAGGTGAGATTACCTCTCCATTCCATCTGGCTCTGTCAACCTTTAATTGCACATCAGCCCTCTCAGCACACAGCGTCCGAGATTGTTCTTTGAGATTCTCCAAGTTGCTTTTGTGGTGAATCAGAAGCCAAAACTGTTTTACAAGGGGTTTCACCAAGAATTCTCCAAATTTTGCTAGAATTGAATTAGCAATTTCCATTTCTTTTCTTTGTTCGTTTGGATTCTCTGTAAATAAAGATAATTTTTTAACATGCAGTTATTCAAAACTGAGTTCATAGTGATGATCTCACTGAAGTGGACCTACTAAATTAGATAGTTTTGGCACTGCAATTATCACTATATATTTTTTTTTTTGGGAATGTGCTTTGATCAAGACTAATTCAAAACTTGTGATAAGTAAGTTGGTGCTCATTTATAATTTCTATTAGAAAAGTTGGGTGCAGATTATAGCCTTCACAAACAGATTATGATAAAGAAAAGATCATTAGAAAAGTTGGATTAGCTAGGGTCTTTGTTGAAATTGATCTAAAGGCTGAATTTCCAGTTGAGATTGAAGTAGGTATGGGTGATGGAAATCCATTTCTTGTTGGGATTGAATATCCATGGATACCTATGAAATGCCCAAAATGTAATTCCTTTGGACATTTTGCTGCCAACTGTGGAAATATTGAAACAGTTGATCCAAGAAGGATGACTCAGAAGATGGGTGCCTATGAAGGCCAAGAAGGTTGCAGATGAAGTGAAGACTGATTAATCTAGGTGAAAGAAAGCTCAGGTGAATGCTTCTAGTCCTGAGTTAACTCCAAATCCTCTTCCTCCAAGTAATAGATTTGTTGTTTTTAATTCTGCCAAACTAAAAAGTAGCTAGGCTGGCAGTAGGAGGAGTCGTAACTTCCCCACCAAAAAGAGCTTCTCCACCCTTACTGTTTAAGTAGTAATCTAAGAAAGTTGGCTGTGATACTGGTAAGCCATCAGTTAGGAGGGCTTTGTCTCCTTCCTTTCTCATCAATTGCTCATGAAGTGGTTAATTTGGAATGTCAGGTGTTTGAATTGCCCCTTGAAGCAGAAGTCGAAAAGAAAGCGAGGGAAATGGATCTTAACCTAGTGTGCTTGGTTGAAACAAGAGTAAGGGAGGAGAAAACTAGAGATTATGAATTCCATTTTACCTGGATGGAAATTATGTTATTCTGTCTCTCAACATGGCCTAGGTAAAATCTAGGTAGAGGACATTTTTTCTATTCAAATTTGTCAAGTAATTTCTGAAGCTATTCATTGCAAAATATTTTTCAAGGATAAAACTGCCACTCTTCCTTTATTTATGGGGCTACTGAGGGCATTGAGAGATAAATTTTGTGGGATAAGTTGGATCAGTTTTGCAATCAAGTGAAGGGTTTTCCTTGGATTTTGGCTGGAGATTTCAATGTGATAAAGAGTGTCCATGAATAGCATAGTGTTTTGGTTGTTACTTGTTATGAAAATAATTTTAATTCATGTTTAGGTAACCTTGAGGTGTGAGATCATGCTGCTGTGTGGTGTTTCTATACATGAAGTAACAGAAGATGAAGAGTAGATGAGGACTATATACCACATTTGGCTTCAAAGGAATGCTATAGTCTAAGAAGGTAGAATTTGGACTGGGGCAGATTAAGAGAAACATCATTAAGGATGTCAAAGCCAGGCTGGGGTCTGAAACAAAATTTGAGAAATCTGTATTAAAAACTACCATTTGCTGTAATTGGGGGATTGATCTAGAGAGTCAGTGCTACCGTGCAGTCAGTGTGCTTATGCACCAGATTATTGCTTAGTCTCCTAGTATCCCTTGCTTTGAGTAAAGATGGGAAGATGTTGTTAGTGTATTGTTGCACTGTTGTGCTGGTTTGGCTCGTTTTGTTTTGTTGTAGTAGTTTCTTTCTTTGTAAACTTCTAGTTTGAGTGTAACTTGGAGGCTCCCCTAATATGGACCCTCCCTACACTGTGATTTGGGAGTTTTCCTTTTTTACCTTTTTTTTTTTTTTTTTTTTAATGAAATCTAAGCTTAATTATCCCCCCCCCCCCCCCACCCCACCCCCCAAAAAAAGAAAAGTAAATAAAAAAGAAAAGAGAGAGATTATGACTAATTCTTCTCCATCTCCAAGTATCCAATTGCAAATAATTTCATATACAAATGGTGTCAAAGCTATCTATCATTGCTTAGGAATGAAAAAATTTATGTGCCCATATTATCTGGGGCAGATCTATAAATTTTGGGGCTTAAGACAAAGATTAACATAAGGCTTTTTATATTTTAAAATATTTTTTAAATAATATTTGTTTTACTTAAAATCTATTCTTCTCGCTTTTTTAGACATAAAATTACACATTAAATTTTTGTTTATACATGCATTTGAAAAAGAATCTGACATTTTTATATGTTTTAACTCTACTTGATCGTGAATTGCATAAATAAAAATAATAAAACATATTTATTTCATCATGCAATAAATTAGAATATTGGATTAAACAATAGAATAAAATAGTGCAACTAAAAGCAATAACACTATTAAAAAACCAAATACTAGAAAATTATAATGAAATTATATTTTCTATAAGTCAATTTTGATTATATATATTTAATACTTTCTTTTTCACAATACTTTTTTTTTTTTTTGTTAACAAATGGACAATGGTATATTATATACATGTATCAACTAAACAATTGGGTTTCTTATTATTTTTAAAAAATGAAAAAGAAATAAACATTGAATCTCACTAATTTAAGGCAGCCACACATTTTACTTGAATTATAAAATTGAAAAAAAAAAAGTACTAATCATATGGTGATACGTGTAGAGAAGGGGTTGGACCAAGTAAAGTGGTCCACTCTCTATCTCACACACCACAAGAAAAAGTAAAGGCAATGCATTGTAATTAACCTAAGATGCGTGGTAAAGATATGGGTATGGCTGTATGGGTGTGATACGGTTACGGGGATACAACCTTTCTTGAAAACTTTAAGGTACAATATGTTGGGGATTAATGTATTAATTACTTATTAAATATGTTTTATTTATATTTTATATATATATTGTTAAACATTTATTTTTTATACATTCTTAATCATATATCAATTTAAAAGCAATAATAGATAATAAAATGAATTAATATCCATTAAATGATGTTTAGAATACAAACCAAGATAATAATAAATAAGTAAATAAAAGATAATTAGATAAGTGTTCAACATTGAAACCAATATATAAAACATATAAATAAAAATTCTTACAAGTTTGGGCTACCTCTCACTTTTAGGGTTGGGTTATAATAGTATCCAAGTCGTATTACGAGTGTATCCTAGATGTATTGGCACTTAAAAAAAAAGAAAAAAAAAATATGTAGCTTAGAAGTATCTGGTATGATACAAGTATGATACATATCGGATATGGATATGTGAGCAAAAACAAAGTATCCGTGTATCATAGATTGTAACAAGCAACAACAATGTAGGAAACAGCAAACAAGTAGAAAACACGAATTGGAAAGAAACAAATAGACAAATAGATTTAAAAGAATTTTCCAAGGCAAATCTCATAACTACAAGGGAATGGTTGGAATGAAGAGGTGGCACCAACAAACAACAGGAATACAAAGATTTTTTTTTTTTTTTATAAGAGATGTAAAAAAAATATGGTTTGATTTTTTTTTTTTGAGTTTTGTTTTGTTGAGAGAGATTTCAGCTTTTGGGCATGAGGGAAAATTACGAGTTCAAAGAGAAATAATCTTTTCTTTTATATATATATATATATATATACACACACACATGGACGAAGCTGTACTAATTTTAGCAATTTTATTTAATAAAATTACATTTTTCCCCCTCTTAACAATTTCATCAATTCTTTTAAGAGTAATATTATAACCACAAACTTTTCTACAATAACATTTTTTCAAATTATCAAAGTAGTAAATTCTTATTGGTTTAAATAATTGCATCACTTTTTACTTACTAGTAATCACTCATTACATTAGCATTTTTTAAAAAATTTGTAGTTTTAGCATTTTCCACATTTTCAAGGCCATAAAAAATTAATAGATTAAATCTAAAACAAAATATACAAGCTCAAAAAAATTAGCCCAACAATAAAAATTACCAATAATAAAGCTAAAACAAATAGAGTCCAATCAACCTATTTTATCCAAAACAAACAACATGGCTCTTTAAAAAGTTTTAAACAAAAATCATTAATGGTTAAGCAGTAGAGTTAAAGGCCAAAGCCACCACACACAGCAAGTAGCAAAGCCGCCTCCCCTAATTCTAAGTCTTAGCTTTTCTTTTTTTTTTTTTTCTTTTATCTTTGTTAATTTTTCTGGTTTAATTTATTACCAGCTCCTACATTGGGTGAAATTCTTCGGTGCACTTGGAGGACCATGTCAGCAAACTAATAAATCTTCAACCTTCATATTTTAACTTCTGTAAAAAGGGTTTGATCTTATTCTCATCTTTTCTTTTCTTTTTTGGAGAAAGAATAAGATCTTATTCTAACACCTAAAGTTTTTCTTCCGACCTTGTGTTACATAAGTTCTCTTAATGACTAAATGTATAATTCTTCAAAATAATTTTTTCTATATGATTTTTTTTGCCAATAATGTAGGACAATAATTAGTTGGAAAAAAAAAAATCCGTTACAAGCATATTTGTCAATATCATATGATATGCTACAATACATATCATGTACAAAAAGTTTCGTATCATAAGTACTCATGAATCGTATGATATAGTGATGCATATTATATGAATCGTATTATACCATAAAATCATATGTATTATATGATATATAGACATGTGCTTTAAAACAAGTTATTAGACTTGTTTTTAATATAAAATTATTATGTTACTTAATTTAGCCCAATAAAAAAAACATATCCATAAGTTTTTTTTTTTTCTTTCTTTTACAAAATTTGGACTGCACAGTTACACTTCACTTTCATATTTGCAAATTTACTTTCTATACTATGAATAAGGTGTTAATTGACAACATAATTATTTTTTATTTTTGTCATTATTGTTAAAATCTAAGAAGCTACAATGACATGATGAAATATTTTTAAAAAAAAATAATTAAAGTAAAAGAATAAGAAAAGATAGTAAATGTTGATAATAATAAAGAAAGTTTCAACAAATAAATAAATTTGCAAAATGATGAACATGATGATAACACTAACTTAGATGGAGTTAATTAGACAAAATAATGAATATAATGGAAAAAAAATTTATTATTTTCGGTTATTTGTCATGTATTATCATATTTTGAGTTTAATCAATTTGAATATGTAAATTATAAACACTTGTTAATTTGATTTAGTTAGTTAGTTTTGTAAATATTATTACGCAAGAGATATTAAATTAGTCATTAGTTGAATGTGTTATGAATTTATAATGAATATACCTTTTATATAGGACAAAACTTAGATACAGTACCCTAAGTGTTGTTCTTTAGATTCTCCTTTTAAGATTTAGTCATGTAGCTATTTAACTAAAAAAAATACTTCCATCTCATGAGAAAAAATCTATATAGCAAAATCTTAAAATGGAAACCTAAAGAACAGCACATAAATATTGTACCTAAGTCTTGCTCTTTTATATATGTATATCTATAATTTTTTGTATAAAATTTATTAAATGTTTATGTATCTTATAATACACGATACGGAAAAACCAAAAATCAATTCATACGTATGATTCATATATGATTACAAGTATCATTTCTATCCTTAGTTATGAATATTTTTTAACCTAACCTAGTCAAACTCTTCCAAATTGTATTCTTTTCCAACATGAAATTGACATTTTTACTAATTGTGTAAATTGTACCAACCTGCTTTGCCACGAACTAATTTATACTAAATACTAATCTACAAAAAAATTGTGTCGTATGTATGCATCATATTATCAAAAAAAAAGAACTCAAATATTCTGACTATTTCAGTTCTTTTTTCTTTTCTTTTTTTGTAGAAGTCAAATATTCAGAATGTGAGTACTCACATTCGCAACCTTCTTGTTCTTTTTTTTTTTTTTTTAATAGCTTTTTATGTTTTTATATCTTTCCATGTTTTCTATTCTATATTCTTTTTGTGAATGTCCACATGATATGTAGAAACTATAAGTGGACAACCAACAACTGAAAAACAAAAACAAAAACAAGAGAAAATAACTGAAGTCAATGTGCAAATCAAAGAAGCATTACCATAGAAAAATGTAGAAGTAACATGGGGAGGAAAGATGTTGAAGAAACACCAAAAGAAAGGAAAAGTTTCTGGGACTTACCTTTGCCTGCGATCTAAAGCAAAGAAGTTTAACACAGACAAATTTCGCAGTCTGCAGTAGAGAGATTGTAGCCAATAATTCGCAGATGAATTTTATTCTTAATTGAGGAAGAAAATCGAAAGGGTGATAGAGAACGAGCAAGTGGATGTTATTATATAGAGTGTAAATGCCTTACGTGATGATCTATTTATTAACAAGCATCTAATACTTGCTTAGCCATTTCAACAACTAATAATTGATGATTTATTTATTAACTGGAATGAGGAATCCTTACTTTCCTTGAACGTCTATCTCAAGGGTATGTCAGCGAAGTTCAGATGCACTTTCTGGAATAGGGCTCTATACATTTTTTAACTATAATTTTATCAAGCTGATTTTTGGGAACAGAGAAAATAAATAAAAAGGCAAAAGACCGATAAACTAGGAAAAGGAATAAAAGGATTAAAGAGATAGCTAACTAGGAGTTTAGGATTACAGTTGAATTGAGGGGGATATTTGCATATTAGCATGATTTTGCCACACAATTTCATTAGTGGTTGCGTTTCCAAAATAACCTAGAAAAATAGCATTTCAAGTCTCTTAGACTCGAGTTCACTTTAGCAACTCAAACTTAAAATACTTGAGTTTTATGTGTTGGTAGAGTTAGGGTGGATTTAAAATCCATATGGAACTCGAGTTTTAGACTCTTGAGTTCCATTTCTTCCTTTTCTCTTCTTCCCCTTTGTTCTCCCTGTTCTCTTCGGACCACCATGGCCAAATCTCCATGGCTCTCCTTCTCCAATCACCACCGCTACCTTAAGCAGTAGTCTCCCTTTTCTTTTTTTTGGGTTACACGTCTGCGTCTTGCGTCTACCACTCTGTTTGTTTTGATGTAAAATATTTGTAGGAAAATATTTTCTTATTTTACAGTGTTTGTTTTGCAATAAAACATTTAGTCAAAAGCAAAATAATTTCAGTTAACCAAATCAATCTAAGCAAATTTGTGTAAAATATTTTACACTTAAAATATTGGTAAAATATTTTACAATTTCTCTCAACCCTCACCCGACAACTCTTAGGCTGTCTATTATCCCCCTTTCACGTTATCTCTTTTCTCCCTCTCAACCCATACCTTTTCTCCCAAAACCTTGTGGCACCAGCCACCAACCGGCACAACCCAATAGCGGCACCACCCATTGACCGGAACCACTCACTGACTGATGCTACCCACCAGCGGCACCACCCACCTATGGCGCCACCATCGACCAACTCCACACTTCTCCCTCCTCTCGTTTCTTTCACGAAGTTCATTGAGATCTGACTGCTAAGTAGTGGCTTGGGTTTTTAATGGTTGCTCTAATCTTGCTGGTGGCTGTTCTAGTCTTGCTGCCACTACATTTGTTAGGTTGTTGGATTTTCATGTTAGATTCTTTGTTTGTGGGTTTTCTTTTTAGGTTTTTGATCTGGTTTTATGGGTGTTTTAGCTTTTTTTATATGGATTTTTGGGTTGTTGATGATTAGGAATGGCAACGGGTCGGGTTCGGGCCGGGTTTTTCTATATTCGAACCCGACCCGCGGGCCAAGACCCATGGCCCGGACCCGGCCCGTTAACTAAGCGGGTTTTTTTCCCGGGCCCTGGACCCGCCTCAGCCAGGCCCCGTTAAAGGACTGGGCCCAATTCGTGGCCCAACCCAAAAAAAAAAAAAAAAAATTTCAGATCCAAACACAAACACAAACAAAGAAATCACAGACACAAATTTCAGATCTACATTTTCACCACAAAAATTTCAGATCTATGATTTTCATTTTTCCCTTTCAGAAATCATAAACACAAACACAAATACAAACACAAATTCACATGATTGAGGCGAACTGAACCCAGAAAAAAAAAATAGAAAAAAGAAAAAAAATGGAGACACTGCGAGATCGGCGACGGCGAGGACGAAACGGAGTTGAGACTTGAGAGAAACGGGAACGGCGAGGACGAAACAGCCTCCTTCCCTTCTTAAATCTGTCGGAACGGCGAGGATCTTTAGCTATTTTGGTATCGGTACTTCCATCTGTCAGAAACGGGAGTCCTGCTAGCTTTTTTCTGATGAGTTCGTGATGTTCATCACGCTATACATACGGCTTGTGGCTGTACGTGTGAGATCACTGAGAGATGAAGAGATGAGAGGCAGTAATTGAGAAAGCTGAGGAGATGAGAGGCGTGAGAGGCGTGAGAGGCTGAACTGAGGAGAGGAAATGAAATTTTAGGGTTTAACTATATATATATATAGGAGGGTAATTTAGTAATTTTATATATAATATAACCGGGTCTCAACCGGGTCGGGTTTCGGGTCGGGTCTGGGTTTTATTAATAAAACCCGAACCCGACCCTATTCTTTATCGGACCGGGTAAAATCCGACCCATTAGGGTCGGAGCGGGCCGGGTATCCGCGGGTCGGATCTAAATTGCCATCCCTATTGATGATTGTTTTTTGGGTGGTTGGTGATGATTTGGTGGTTGGTGGTTGTTTTTTTTGGTAGTTGGTGGGGGTTTTTTGAAGCTTTAGTGGTGGCTGATGGTGGTTTTAATGGTTGTGTTTTGAAAGGTTGGTGGTGATTGGTGGTTGGTGGTGATTCTGATGGCTCTTGGGTGTTTGGGTAGATGATGGTGGCCAATGGAATGGGATAACAAGTGGTTGGTGGTTGTTGTTTTGGTAGTTGGTGGCAATTTTTTGAAGCTTTGCTGGTGGCTGGTGGTGATTTTGATGACTGTGTTTTGAATGGTTGGTGGTAATTCTGATGGCCCTTGGGTGTTTGGGTAGATGATGGTGGCTGATGAAATGGGATTACAGTGGGTATATTTTTGCAATGGTTGGGGGTGTTTGGGTATGTGGTGGCTAGTGGTGGCCAATTTATATTTGCAATATTTAGGTCACAACACTTGCCAAACAACTGCAAATATTTTTCAGTAAAATATTTTACAAGTAAAATATTTATATGTAAAATATTTTACATTTAAAAATATTTTACATCGAAACAAATGGAGCGTACGTTGCAACTTTTTTTTTTTTTTTTTGGGGAGAAGCATGTTTCTGTGACTTTATGTCACACCAGTAGATCTCGTGCACTGTTCACGGGACCCACAAACCTCTATTTTTAGCAATTTTTTCATTAAAAATAGATCCCACGGTACTATTCACACATTTAAAAATTATTTTATTACAGTATTTTCAGTTTTCAATTTTCAACAAAATAAACGGTATCCAAATGGACCCTTATTCAAACTCAACATATTGCAGTCCATGCATTCTTCTCATCCTTTCACAGACCCACAAGAATGCCCATTTGGCCCATTCAACTCATTCACTCAAAAGAGGATCAAAAAGCCAGTAATCTCCCTAGAACTTGCTTAGAGGACAGAATCAAAGACCCAAAGCCGAACAAACTAATAACCCGCCTCAAAAAACTCA
This sequence comes from Quercus lobata, assembly GCF_001633185.2. Taxonomy (NCBI): domain Eukaryota; kingdom Viridiplantae; phylum Streptophyta; class Magnoliopsida; order Fagales; family Fagaceae; genus Quercus; species Quercus lobata. Next base: position 10,938,761 of record NC_044910.1, read on the forward strand.
AAATCATACTCAATCTCCACCAACTTATGTCAAACTGAAAACGTGGTCCCTTCGTTTCACTACAACTCATGTCCAGGTGCAAAAACACCGTTGGACTTGAATGTCAACATAGGCAAACATTTATTAACAAATACCCACATAGTTTGAGATGGGTTTGGTTGGTGGTGACTGACGAGAGAGAGGTTGAGAGAGGGAAAAGAGATGGAGATGAGATTTTCAGATTTTGGTTGGCACATGTCTCGGATTTAATTTGGGTTTTTCTTTTAAAAAGAAAAAAAAAATGTGACACTACAGATGATTTGGTATGACAAATAATTTTTAATGTTTTGTTTGACACATCAATTTTCTACATCCAAGTGATAATGGAAAGAATAAATTGACCTATACTGAAAAAGTTATGAACCAAATTAACACAATTAAAATATTAAAAACCAAATTAAAATATGATATAAAGGATAAGACATACTTTGTAATTTATCCACTATTTTTTTTATTCCTTTCCAGATTCGGTGGAGGATTTTGAGTGCCTCTCAAACCACAACTTAAACTATAAAGATTATTTGCAATGCGTAGCATAAATTTTAAAATCCAAGAATGAACATCTAAAATTATGCAATATAACTTTGGTCAAGCTCCCTATAAATAGTTCTCCTCCTATCTTCCTTTCCCTAATCCCATGCAAGCTCACACACACAGACCTTTGATTACAAATCACCAGAGTCCAACTGATTGATCTACTGGCTCATGGCCTTTTTTTAGCTCAAGTGTCAAAGGCTTAATGCCGCTTTTCAAGATGTGTTTGGATACCCTTTTTTTGCTAAAATTGAAAAATTATTACTGAAAGTACTGTAGATAAAGATAAAAGTTAGTTAAAATAGTAAAGTAAGACTCATGAATAATGTCAAAAAGTGTAGTGGGGCTCATGAATAGTAGCAAAAATAAGCTGAATAATGAAATAATTTTAATTTTTAATCCTAACTCAAACGCACACTCAATCTCCTATTTCAGCATTCAAAATTTTTTTTGGATGTTTATCGCCATTTATGATTTTTTTTTTTACCAACTTTTATATTTCCTATAAAATAAGGATAGACCCAGGATTTTATGTTAGTGGGGACCAAAATATATAGAAAAAAAAAAATCAAAATAGGCATCCATATAATATTAAAAAATTATAAATACTCAAAATTGTCATTTCTAAATACATTAAGATGTAATCATTTACCAACAAAGACAAACAAAAACAAAATAATGTCTTTTTCTAATACTAAGCTGGCTAGGATTTTTTTTTTTTTTTTTTTTTTTTTTTTTTGTTGAAGTTAAAGCATTCACATTGGTGGTGTTAAAAATTTTAACTTTTAGCATATCAAAAAGTTACTTTATCTATTTTATCACCTCATTTTACAATACACGTCATATTAAATGTTCTATTTTTTTTTAATAACTTCATTTAAAATAATATAAACAATTCATTAAAATAATAAAGGAAGCGAGAGAATTTGAGTTTTTAAATTTTTTTTTGAGTTTTTTAATTGAAGGAAGAGATATAATCTTAATAAAAATATTGTGTTTATTTTTAACAACTTGCTACAGTCAACTAGTATTTATACCAGTTTATTGTAATTGTAAAAAATTTAGTTTTAGCTTCTCCGATAACACATGATTTTCTAGTTCTTTGTGGTAAAATAGTTTTTTTTTTTTTTTTTTTTTTTGCTAAAATGCAATCACCATTGTGTGTGTATATATATTAATATATATATATATATTTTTTTTTTTTTGGTTAAGTTTTTTGGTTGGATAGTTGCTATTTGAGTAAGCTAGTTAGACTTATTGTGGAGAAAGGGGGCCTAAGGTTTTGAGAGGGGGGCTAACTACAAAAATGAAAAATATTGTAACTAAAAAAAAAAAAATTGGACCATTAGGGTTAATCATTATAAAAGTGGTATCAAAATTTTACTAAAATTGTTTTTTAACGATTAGGGTTAATCATTATAATAATAATAATAAAAAAATAAAATAAAAACAATTAGGGTTAATTACAACTTACCCACCTGTGATTTGGTCAAAATTTAAGTTGCCTATCCATAGTTTAAAATTTGACACTTTACCTACATGAGGTTAGCTCAATTAGGGTTTCATTACCCACCTCTGTTAAAAATGAGGCTAAATATGTATTTTTGTTTTCTTTTATGTTTCTCTCATCTTAAAACATAAAATAAAAAATAAAAAGAGAAAACAAGATCAAAAAGTAAGGTTTTTGTAAAAACTAAAAAGAAACATTACCACCATAGAAGTTTCTCTTTAGGATAAAAATAATAAAATAATAAAATTGGGTATTTTTTGGGTTTGCCTTCACAGAAGTGCTAACCCAAATTAATCATGCTGTAAACAAGAAGGCCCTTGAGATTGGGGATGACCCAGCAGCGGTACCCAAAGGAGAAAAAATTAATGTTGGAATCAAGGATGATGTATTAGTGACAAATTGATGGATAAAGTTAGTGCCTTTGGTGAATGCCTCAAGATTGGAGGTGAGGTGGGCCGAAAGATGACTGCAGGCATGAGTTCAATGAGCTTCAATATGAAGGAGCTTTTCCAAGGCCCAAACCAGACTGATAAGATCATTGAAGATGCCACCTTGGAGAACCTTGATGAGCCTGATTGGGCCAATAAGCTTGATATTTGTGACATGATCAATGCTGAAAAGATTAACAGTGTTGAATTGATCCGTGGAAGTAAAAGGTCATGTTGAAGAGTCCTAGGATTCAGTACTTGGCTTTGGTGTTGCTTGAAACATGTGTTAAGAATTGTAAGAAGGCTTTCTCGGAGGCAGCAGTTGAGAGAGTTCTTGATGAGATGGTGAAGTTGATTGAAGATCCTCAGACTGTAGTTAATAAACGTAACAAGGCTTTGATGCTAATTGAATCATGGGGGGAATCGACCAATGAGCTCCGCTATTTGCCTGTTTATGAAGAAACATACAAGGTAAAGTTTTTGACAGAAGCTTTTATGGTGATGGTAATGTTTGTTCATAATTTTTATAAAACTTTCATCTTGTTTTCTCTAATTCTTTTATGTTTTGAGAGGAGAGGGATATAAAAGAGAGTAAAAATACATATTTAGCCTCACATTTTATAGACGTGAGTAACAGAATCCTGCCTGAGTTAATCTCAAGTGGATAAAGTATCAAATTTCAAACCATGATTAGGCAACTTAAATTTCTACCAAACCACAAGTAGGTAAGTTATAATTAGTCCTAACAATTACCTTAAAAACACCAATTAATATGACCTTTATTCTATAAGATCGTGTTAACAAACGATAATTGTTAATAAATTATTTTTAAAAAGTTTTGACACCACTTTTGTTGTGAAAGACATAAATAATTGTAAAAAAAATTTAATTACTTTATTTTCACTCCCAAAAACTAATTAAATTAGTGTCATGGTGATGATAAAGAGCTCTTAAAACAATCTCTTTAAAAAAAAAAAAAAAAAAAAATTCATCACCGTCCAAACAAATAGCTTACTTTTACCCTCTTTTCTTTTTTTTTTTTTTTTTTTTCAAGAAACCATAGTCTTATACTTCTCTCTCTCTCTCTCTCTCTCTCTCTCTCACAGTATGAGAGTCTCTCCTTCTCCAAAAAAAAAAAAAAAAAGTATGAGTCTCTGTTTCTGAATTTGAAGGGCTCACGGAACACGGCAACACCTGAACTCTAAAGTGATGCAATCGGCTTAGCAGCAATAAGGTAAGCCGAGCCGCCATGCTGACATCATCGGCTTCTTTCAATGAGCCGGCTCCGAATTTCTTTTGCTGTAAACTTTTATTGGTTTCTTTTTCTAATGCCCTTCTCTTATTTATATCCGTTAAATTCATTAGAAAAGAGAAATTCTAATATGCTCTGCTTTTGAGGTTTTAAACTTATGTGGCATTAACATCAAGAAATGCTACTTTATTCTATTTTCTCATCTCAAAAAATTACTTTATCAATTATACAATCTCATTTTACAATACTTTCAGAATTCCAAACTTTTATTTTCCTATTCTATTCATTAAAATAATATATCTACACAATAAAATAATATTTCCTCCAATCATCATCATTTATTCTTTCTTTCTCCCAATCACCATCACAATAAAATATTAGTTTTTATTTTTTAGAATTGTGCTACAGTGCAATTCTATCTTTAGAATTGCACTGTAGCACTATTGCAAAAAATTTTGCAATACTTAGCAATAGCATTTTCTAATGCAATACATTTTGGGGCTTGAAATGCCAAATATCCCCTACATTTGGAATTACTATTCCCCAATGCTAATGCTATTAGAATCGAAAGTATACGGTAAGATCAAAGAAATTTATATTTACATTTTTCATTTTGTTATTAATAATAATAAATAAATAAAATTAGTACTCATTTAAATGTTGGAAGTTCATTTCTTAATTTGGGTATAGTAACATGTTGAAAATGTGGTAATTTAGTCATAAGTAATCATTCAGTGCTAATTTTCAAATGATTTTATGAGACTGAAATTTATGTTTTGAAAGTTCAATTATGCTTTGAACATATATAGCCTCTTTTTTTTTTCTTTTTTTTTTGATACGAGATAGAAATTCTAATCTGAAATTCTCTTCTAGAGTCTTAAACCTTGGTCCTTGCCCCCCACACTCCAAAAGCACTTATATTTCTAGAGTGACCACCACACCAGGGTGCATCGTGGTAAATAACCTCTTTTTATTAATACCTTTTTATGTAAATGAATTTGTTTCTATTCTTACCATACTTTTAGCTTTTAGTGCCTGGCTAGGGAATACGGATTAAATTCCCCTCAAGTATGAGCTTGAAAAGTATAATTTTTCAGCAAGTAAAGGAATTACAATCGCATAAAGTGCCACGTCCCATGGTTTCTGAGTGGCTTGGATTATGTAATAGTTTTTATTATGAATCACATGAGTGGTTTGTGAAATATTAATATACAATAACATGATTTATATAATATTTCTCTTGTTGAATGTCACATGCTTCTTAACCATCTCTCTCCCTGTTTGATAATTTTATTGGCTTTTAGGTCAACTATGTAACCAATTATTGGTTCAAGTTCAATAAATTAAACTAGCCTCTGAGCACGCGCGTGACTCTTCTATTTTTTGGGTAAACGTTAATTTATTATATTTATTATAATTTGAGATTACTACATTTTTCAATCACAAAAAAACTTAGAGGTGTGATGAAAAAATTATTTCACTTGCAAACACATAATACTCATCACACCCCTAGGTTTTTTTCTTTTCTTTTTTTTTTTTTTATGATTGGAAAATATAGTAATCTCAAATTATAATAAATATTCTAAATTAACCTTTACCCAAAAAATAAAAGAGCCTCTAAGCACGCGCTCTAGTATTTTACTTGTAGCTCAATTGATTGAAATTTCCCTCCCCAAAATATTAAATAGCATTAATTTTATTTTTTTTAATAGGATAGGCTCTCATGTTATGAAGGTTTTTTTTTTTGGCTGTGTAATGGAAGTTGTGAAGTTATCTTTAAAATTGTATCAAACTTTTTTAAACACCATGAATACTTGAAAAGTCCACCTATTCTCAAAGTTAAAATCAAGTCACATAAATTTTTATTTTTTGTATTTTGGTGCATCTATTATTTTTTTGAACCCGGGCCTAGAAGTTTTTTGTTTTTCTTATAAACCATCACAATTCTAAAGCAAAAGTTTCAATTGCCTAAAAAAATAATAAAAAATTTAAAAGTATTAATTTTTTAAAACACCAAGAATATCGTTTGAGATGGCCACCTATTCTCAAAGTTTAATATGAAGCCACATAATTTGTTTTTGGTGCATCTATTATTTTTTGAAACCAAGCCCTAAAGTAATTTACTTTTTTTGTACTGGCACAATTCCAGTACAAAATTTCAAATGCCTAAAAAGAAAAAAAATAAATAAATAGTATTAATTTTTTTTTTTTATATGGGAAAGGCTCAACATTGTGAAGTTTTATTTTATTTTATTTTATTTTATTAAAATTCCTAGAAGGTGGCCACTTAGTCCTAAAATATAGCCACAGCCACTTAGTACATATCTATAAAAAAAATAAGTTTGAAATGCCTAAAAGACACCAAAAAAAAAATTAAATAGTATTATATTTTGTTTTTTTAATGAGAACGCCTCTCAGGGCTCTCACCAAGTTTTTTTTAATCCCAAAAGGTGGACACTTAGTCCTCAAATGTATCCACTAAGTACGCATCCATAACAAAAGTTTCAAATGCCTAAAAAAGCAAATAATAAAATAAAAAATAAATAAATTTTTTTACAGGAAAGGCTTGCACGTGAGCAATATTATCTTTTATTTTAAAAATGAATTTCTTGTAAAAAATGAAAAGAAGTTGTAGTGAAAGGCACAAAGTTGTTAGGGATAATTAATTTCATATGGAAAAGGTGTGATTGAGAAAAATAAAGTTAAACTGTAGGAGTTTCAATTAATAATGATATGCACATTACCATTCCAAAAAACAGTAAATTGAATCCAACGTAGAATTACGCAAATTGATAAATATAGACATATTCAGGATAATTTCTTTTATAAAAAAGTTCTTAAACAACTAATTACTACCACTTTATATGAGCCTTGAGTCATACAATATGTTTTGTAAAGTGTTTCACCCGAATTCATCTAATATATCCAATATGCAATCCGGCAAAATTGTTGATATGTGACCCTAAAAAAGAGACCCAAAAAAAAGAGAGTAAGAATTAAAAATAAGAAAAATAGCAAACACTAAATAGGAGGCAACATTGGTATTGCACCATTGTTACTTCATAAGTAAGTAAGATATTCAATCTCATTAACCATTGCAGTCCTAAAGTAGTAGTAAAAAAAAAAAAAAAAAACTGTCCTACCAAGAATAAATATCCAAACTTGATAATATTTAAAATAACACAATCCTAACAAAGACTAAATATCAAAACTTGATAACATAATGTGAATGCTTTTGTTAAAGTAACAGACCAACATTCAACAAAAACCAATTGTGAATTGTGAAATCCTCATCAAAAGACAGGCTGCCAATAGCTATGATAAAAAAGTCCTTTGCTTTTGTAAATAGAGTTTATTCTTCTTGAATTTTGATGACGGTGTATTGTATTAGACTCCAATGACAATGCAAACTCACTCACAACCTATTCATAAAAATTAAATTCAAATTCAAATCATCTATTCATTTGTGGATGTGTTCAATAGTTGACAAATGCGTAACATCAATGGGCAAATGCAACATCCTCAAATTTATATGAATAAAAATATTTAACATAAATCCATATAAGAAAGAGCCTAGTTTAAAACATAAAATCATAAATAATATAGTTTCTAATTTTTAAAGAAATGTTTCCATACAGCAGTAGGTAGTAAATAACATATGTATATATGTAGTATTGAAGCCAATTGATGAACAATTTTAAAATTTAATTTTTGCGACTAAAAAAATGCACTATGACCCATAGATAAATTGAACACACACACACGCACGAACACTTACACAAAGACCAATACTTGATAATGGTATTATTCCTCTTTAATGGAATTGAAAAGAGCCCTCTAGTACACACATCAGAATTCTGAAATGACCATACTGGAGAAATGAAATCACTTACAGAATTATTTCCGTTTTTCACCGGCACCACTTTGCATATTATGCACCTCTCTGCCTGCAGAAAAGAAAAGCTATGGAACGAAAAAACCTGCTGATGACCATAAAAAAAGTCTTAAGAAAAAAAAAATGCTGAATATGATTAGTAAGGAAAAGAAATCTAGCCCAAGAATAAGGGAGCCCTTATGGTGATTGTAGAAGATTGAATTTTCACAGTAGTTTAGTGGGAAGTTTGTATTCTGTAGTGGGATTGTATGTAATTAGTGGGAAGAGTTTTTGTTTTATAGTGGGAAGTTGAAAGCGTGAAGGAGGTTATTCAATGGTAGTTTTTGTTTTATAAATAGTGTTTTATGTGGGATTTTTTTTTTTTTTTTTTTTGAGGAACTTATGTGGGAGTTAAATAAGTATTTTTATTAAGTTTTGCTCCTACTTAAACGTAGATTGTAAGAGTATTTTTGACAGAAAAAAAAAATCGAGTCCAAACAGGAGCAACCCCTAAGGGTAATTCTACAGTACCCCCCTTTTTTTTTGAGGGTACGGTATCCACTAGTAAGTAACTTGTTATATTAGGTTACCAAAACATCACATTTGGTGGTACTATCATCACATTGTGTAGTACTAACATCACATGTGATTGTACTTTATCACATTTGGTGGTTCTCTTATTTTTTTTCTCACATTTAATGGTATCATCCTCACATTGTGCAGTACCAACATCACATGTGACTGTATTTTTGTCACATTCAATGGTTCCTTTATTTTTTTCTCACATTTGATGGTACCATCCGTACATTGTGTAGTATTAACATCACATATGATTGTATTTTTGTCACATTTGGTAGTTCTCTTATTTTTTTCTCACATTTGATAGTACCATCTTCACATTGTACAGTACCAACATCACATGTGACTATACTTTTGTCATATTCGGTGATTTCTTTTTTTTTCCTCACATTTGATGGTACCATCCTCATATTTTGCAGTACCAACATCACATGTGACTGTATTTTGCCACATTTAGTGATTCCTTTAGTTTTTTTCCTCACATTTGATGGTACCATCCTCACATTGCGCAGTACCAACATCACATGTGACTATAATTTTATCACATTCAGTAGTTTCCTTATTTTTTTCTCACATTTTATGGTACTATCTTTACATTGCGCAATATTAACATCAAATGTGACTGTACTTTTGTCACATTCGGTGGTTCCCTTATTTTTTTTCCTCACATTTTATGGTACCAATCTCACAAAGCACAGTATTAACATCACATGTGACTGTACTTTTATCACATTCGGTGGTTCTCTTATTTTTTTCTCACATTTTATGGTACTATCCTTATACTACGCAGTACCAACATCACATGCGACTGTACTTTTGTCATATTCGGTGGTTCCCTTATATTTTTCCCTCACATTTTATGGTACCAATCTCACAAAGCGCAGTACTAACATCACATGTAACTGTACTTTTGTCACATTCGATAGTTCTCTTATTTTTTCTCACATTTTATGGTACTATCTTTATACTACGCAGTACCAACATCACATGCGACTTTACTTTTGTCACATTTGACGGTTCCCTTTTTTTTTCTCACATTTTATGGTACCAATCTCACAAAGCATACTTTTGTCACATTCGATGGTTCCCTTATTTTTTTTCCTCACATTATGCAGTACCAACATCACTTGTGACTGTACTTTTGTCACATTCGATGGTTCCATTATTATTTTTTTTATATTTTATGTTACTAGTTTCACATTGCGCAATACCAACATCACATGTGACTGTACTTTTATTACATTTGGTGGTTCCTTTATTTTTTTTCCTCACATTTTATGATATCAGCCTCACATTGCGCAGTACTAATATCACATATGACTGTACTTTTGTCACATTCAGTAGTTCCCTTATTTTTTCTCATATTTGATGGTATCATCCTCACATTGCACAGTACTAATATCACATGTGACTATACTTTTGTCACATTCTGTGGTTCTCTTATTTTTTCTCACATTTGATGGTACCATCCACACATTGCACAATACTAACATCACATATGACTGTACTTTTGTTACATTCGGTGATTCCTTTATTTTTTTTTCTCACATTTGATGGTATCATCCTCCCGTTGTGTAGTACCAACATCACATATGACTGTACTGTTGTCACATTCGGTGATTTTTTTTCTCATGTTTTATGGTAACATCCTCACATTGCGCAATACCAACATCACATATAACTGTATTTTTGTCATATTTGGTGGTTCTTTTTTTTTTCCCTCACATTTGATTGTATCATTTTCATATTATGGAGTACGAATATCACATGTGACTACACTTTGGACCCACCAAATGACTTAATTTCTTCTACTTCGTACGGATGCTGAATTATAAATGCAACTTTGGTTCTGTATATACGAGTATAAAGCTTACTTGTATTTGTGCTCAAGTTTTTAGAGATGAATTGAGAGAGAAGAGTTAAACATGATGGGCGGGTCAAGATTTTGGTCTGATATGTTATGAAATGGATGAATTGCTAACATTTTAGTAATAGCCTTGTTTTATGTTGGGATTGAGACATGATGAGTTGAAGATATTAACTGTGGTAACATAGGGCAATCTACTTAGACAAGCTAACATGTGCTCCCTTCTATTTGTTTGTTTATTGTATTGATAGACATGTTGTAACTTTTTATGCTCCATACTGTTTTTGGGTGAATGCAAAAATGTAATTGATATTTAAGTATAATTCAATGGCTTGAACTCATACAACTTGAAATCTATTATTAACTCCTTCGTGTTAGTAAAGTGTAGGGCACAATTAAGTGAAAACGCCTGTTGAAGCCTAGGCACAGTACAAGTGTGCACTAGATTGATGTGAGGCACATGTTTAAAAAAAAAAATAGTTTGATAAATTTAAAAATAATTATTAATGGAAAATACGACAATTAAGAGATCAAATAATCATGTAAATGGATATAAAATAATTTTTTTAATTCATATGAAAGTAATAGAAGCCCATCATTTTGCAATTTTACCACAAATAATGCAAGTTAAGTCATTTTTATTTTTTGGATAAGCTAAATGAGTACTTTTTGGCAATATCCTTTCTTAAATCTTAAGTAACTATAATGAGCAATCACTAATTACATATCTTTGTTATATAGTCAATCACTTAATAATTATAAATCTATAAGAATTAGCTAATATAAGATGAATGGTGGACTGGAGTGATTGTGGTCCCAAATTGGTCTTATATAGTAGCACATCTTAACATTGAATTTTATATACCAAATTAATGATTTATATCAATAGTGTTAAGATACTATGAATACAATTAAGTTTTGGTTTATTTTTTTGAAAAATAAAGAAGTACAAAAAAAGCATGCCTAAAGTGTGCTTCTTTTAATACACCTAGCTTTAGAGGCTACAAGTGCTGGAGCTGTGGTACTTTGCGCTTTTACCAACATTGTGATTCCTTGGAGTTGGTTGGTTTACTGAGTTCGGTCCATAGCATGGTTAATACCTTGTACTTTGCAATGTATGATGGCGGTCGCATTTCATTTGTTCCCTTGAAATTGTGTTACTCAAGACAGTAAAACTGTATTAGTCAATCAATGGTGAAACTTTGTATAATCACATTATTAAATTTAATCCATTTTGTATATAGCACTAGAGGAATTATTATACTTAATATTTACACCGCAATATAAGCATATATATAAAGCCTCAGTTGTAAAGCTTGAATATTATATGCAAGAGTTATGTCCTAAAGAAACAATGAAGCTTCTCCATGTCAAAGCTACCGTTGTCTAAAGGTTCTTACGTACCAATCATAATGAAGTCTGGACTTATGTTTGTGTCCAGGAAGCTCTTTTCATGAACAATCTTTGTTTGTGTTTGTATTCTAGCTGTAAATTGTTACATGCCAAAGTTGGAACCAAAAAAAAAAAAAGAATTATCAAGCTCCACTCTAGAGAGGTAAAAATCAATCTCATAAATGCCTATAGCTGATAATGTATTACAAAGAAAATGGAGTAATCAGTAAGCTCCATAAAAGAACTACATCAGATCTCAAAACCTTATCTTTAAACTCCTAATCAACTAGAATAACATGTAAGTGCCATAAAAGTCAAATGACGATATAAAGAAACACAAAAAAAAAAAAAACCTTATTTAATTAAATATTAACAAATAGCAAGAAAATTCACAACTGATGAAGGCTTCTATCAAGTCTTTTACCTATCATCTTCACATCTAAATAGACTTTCTTCATACTGATTTCTACGCATATGTTTAAGACAATACTCCTCACTTCCAGAAGTCACTGATACCCAGTGATCATTGAGTGACCCTTTCGGAAGTGTTAGTAGATGATCATTAACTGCCTTTTCCTTTTGACCTTGCCCTGAGATTCTTTAGACCAAGATATAACCATCCTTTCTAAGACAGCTGTATTCTGAAGCAAAAGTCCTCACCACAAGTACTTCTTCTTCAGTTCCAAGAAAATCACCAATTTTGATAGTTTTGCAGGCTCTCCCTCCCCATTGGTTCCTTGAATGATCCTTCAATTGCATAACTGATACTAGATGAATAATCAAGTACTTGATGTGCAAGAAAAATTAGCCATGGTTGCTTTTGCCTATCGACTGATGCCAAGCAATTCTCAATGAACTTGTATTGCTCAATTCCTTCCCTCCAGTCATGTTCAGTGTCAGCTATGCAAAAGTGGAACATGCCATAATCGGTGGAGTACCTGGAAAATGAAAATAATATTGTTTACACCAGTTTCTTGCACATCTAGAAATTAAGTCTATTGTAGGCCATATATGGGGAGATTGTACTGGTACAATATTAATAAAACATATAAATACACAGCTATAGGTGAATGCCAATCACTTAGCAATCTACTTTTTCATATAAAAACACAGACATATAGGTGAATGGAAAGCATAACAAGTTTGAAATGATATTCCTGTACCAGAAATTGGCTCTGTTCTCAGCAGGGACATAAAACATAGTCTCCACCAACACACCACATTCTCCCCCCAGAGTCCATATTCCCATAGAATGATCCAATCCTTGGCCAGTCACGCTCATGGTTACCACTGTGAGGATTGTTCACCAAGTGGCACATAAGACAAGGTACAAGACAAGTATAAGCTCAAATATTATGAGTGATATATTAAGATGAAACCTTGCAATCATGTATGGCACGGTTGATGCAATTGGCTCAACCTGTGCTGTAAATTGGTCCCACTGTAAAATGTATCCATTTGCATAACAAATATCTCCAATGTGGAAAACTATATCAATGTTCTTTAAGTCTCTAAAAAGCTCTCGAGTAGTGTTAAGAGAGCCATGCTGGAAATTGTTATATTCGTTGGAACCATCAGCTTCATCCTGCAGAGGGAAGGTTTAAGCAAAATTCCAGAAACTACATAAAAATTGGATAGGGCTTCATGATCTTAAACATTGATCCTAAAACTTAAAGCAACAAATTTTCAATACATGGCAGATTTGATCTTGGAGATCAATATTCTGAGTTTAAGAGAATGAAATTATTGTGCATTCAAAGTGAGAAATTGAATATACTACTGTAAGATCAGGCAGATATTTGTACATTTAATATTATAACAAAAAAAAGCTAAGCAAGATAAATTAATATGTTGCTGATGATAAATATAAATTAACTACAATAACCCACACCCGAGTCATTGATTAGCCATGGCTGCAATATGGGATTTAATACTTTAGATGTACATAAAATTTTCCAATAGACTTCAAACCTTCCCCATGTCACCAAAAATAACTACACTTTGTAGAGAGTTTTGACCAGGATAAGGAGATGCTCCAAACTGATATTGTTGACTCCAAACATATGTACCATTGAACAATTTATGCCCTAGCTTGTAAGTATATCTGTAAAATCATCAATAAAAAAAAAAAACATAATTGAATGTCGAGTTACTCATAAGTTGAAAAGCTGAAAGTGAAATTTCAACAAAGTACCCAACCAATAACTTCTATGGTATATCTTATAGCCAAAACTAATCTAGTGAAAATATTCCTATTTCAAATTCAATCCTTTTGGGTCTATGAGTTAGCCCATTGGTTGTTATTGCTGGAGAAGTGTTACTGATTGATGAAATAAGAAAAGAAATTTAAGAGCTTATGGATTGAAATTTTAAAAAAAAAATTTGCCGAAAAGTAAAAACATATGCTTAAATAAAATTATTCAAAGACTAATATTATGGACATAAATGCATAACAAAGGAGGTGCTGCTCCTCTGCATTAAGCTTGGCCCAAAACCCAAATTTTAAGAGTTCACACCTAAAATCAAAATCATATGCAAGAATAAAGATACAAACCAACTTTCGAAACAAAGTTAACAAACAACACCCAAATCTCCTATCAAAATAATAAAAATAAAAACCCAAATCAATTAATAGCATTAGGGATTACTAACAATGAATAAAACTAAATACAAATCATGCGTTGATAGTCAAAGAAACTTTAATAATTTGTATATTAGTAGTAAAATCAACTTCGTCTGAGAGAAAGAGAAAGAGAAAGACAAACCTATTTCAAATATCGTCGCCGGGCAGAGAACGGCCGATACTGTTTCTTCTTTGGGTATTGTTTAGCTGCCCTGGGTTCTTGTGGTTGATTAGTAAGAGAAGAAGCTAATATAGAAGAAGCCAAATTCTGTGTTCTTTAGATAAACCGAATCGGAAGCGTGATATAGAGTCCGAAGCGTGATAAAGAGAAAGAAGCGTGATAGAGAGAATTTTGTTTTTGAGAAGGAGAAGCGCACAGTGAAGACTGGTTTTTTTTTTTTTTTTTACTTATATATATAACTTGTTTGACCGGTAGCCAGTATTCACTCTAAATTACTCCAAATTAAATAAATGGTCCAGATCAAATTTTTATTTATTTAAAGGTTTAGATTTAATTAGGTACCGTACCTCCTCAAAGAAAGAGGAGAGGAGATATGGTGAGGTTTTGTGCAGAACAGATCCACATGGTGATTCAAAATAGTAAGTTAGGAACGGTTTGAAAGAATTTAGAAAAGTAGCATCTCGAGTTTTTAAAACTCGAGATCCATATTAGAACTCGAGTGCTAAAGACTCGCGTTCTGAGTGGGAAAATGCCACATAGATCTCGAGTCTTTAAGACTCGAGTTTTATGCAAAAAATTTCACCTATATTGGCGTTTTTAAGCCTTACAGTGACGTTTTAAAACCCTATAGCGGCGTTTTTCTGTAAAAAATTTTTGTAAGTATCAGGTTTAGGGTGCCCTATAGTGGCGTTTTTAATCCCTATAGTGGCGTTTTTAATCCCTATAGCGGCGTTTTTTGCAATTTATGAAAATCGAGTCTTTAAAACTCGATTTTTAGCGCAATTTTTTTTCTCCAAATCGAGACTTAAAAACTCGAGTTCCAAGATGGAACTCGAGTTTTAGATACTCGAGATGTTATTTTTCAAAATTGTTTTGAAATATGACAATTAACTAAATTTTTTAATATTTATTGTTATTTTAAAAAAAAATTCAAGATATGGTAGAATGACCCTTAAATAATAGTATAAATAAATGGATCCCTAGATATAGAATTCTCTTAAATTGTTTCTGCAAGAATAATGTCGTGAAAAAGTTCTAACCGAAAATAATAGAACTTAAGCTTGGAGTCATGTGCAACGCACATGACCCCTTTAACTGAAGAGCTGTTAACCCTAACAGCGTTAACCACAGTTTCTTCTCAAGACACACACCTCACGCCTCTCTCTCATCTCCTCCACCTTTGTCTTGGTTTTCTCAGCAAACTCAGACCGGCAAACTCTTGTGAGGAGGAATCGACGGCGGCCACGTGCAGCAGCCGCCGATCTCACCGAACCAACTGGACAGCCCCTCTCTCTCTCTCGCTCGCTCCTCAAACCCGCGTCTCAACCTGAGGTTCTGAGGTTATTCGGAAATAAAGAAATATAAACTATTGGAAGAGGAAGGAATCGCGATGGAAGCCGAGATGATGAATTTGGATTTATCAAAGGAAGCCGAGTCACTGCCATCTGAATCTGATTTACTGCCGGGGCCATCAGAAAGGTACAAACTCTACATTTTATTCTTGCACGTATATAGCCCAGTCATGTATACCTTGTATGAGGTTGACATGCCTCTCCATCCTCCACCATTGAGTGCAGTACAAGACGATAAAATACGGAATCCAAGGCCGCTTACCCGAATCCTCCAACTTAAAACCGGCAAATACGCTGATGAAATGTGTTGTGTTCAATTGGGCTCCATGTTGTATTTTTTGGGTGGTGAAAATTTGGATATCGATGACCCATACATTGATGAAGATGTAAAGAAGGAGCTCGCTGTCCGGGATTTTTTTCCGAAAGACGTCTATTGTTTTGAGCTAGCCAATGACCACAACTGCCGTGAACTGAAAGCCAGTACTGCGATGAACTGTGGGAAGGCCAGCCCCCTGGCCTTTGTGGCCGATGAGAAGATTTACGTGATTGGATGCAGCCGCTGGGACTCAGATGAAAACTTTGCTTACTTTGAGATGTTTGATCCTAAAGTTGATAACTGGATCATCCTGCCAAATCCTCCTCCCCAGATAAGGAACGTGAACACTATATGGGTGGGGCATGTTGTTGTGGGAAGAAAGGCTCTCTTTACAGCCTTGCTGCCGCACGAAACAGAGCGCCTATATTGTTTTGATCTCGACACACATAAATGGGCAAACACAAGCATCCCTGACTATCTTGGTAATTTCTCCGGCGACACTCAGTTTGTAGGGCGTAGGCTTTATGGATTTCAATACGAAAAGGTAGCTGCATTAGTCCCATTAGAAGAAGAAGAAGAAAAGGAGGAGGAGGTGGAGGAGGAGGAGGAGGAGGAGGAAGAGGAAGCAGAAGATAAGGAGCTTCAACAATTGTTTAAGCATCACCGCCTTCATCAAGTCTCAGAGGAGATGGGTATGGATGCTATTTTTAATGTTCCTCCGCAGGTGCAATACTCAGCAAGCCTGCTTCACTTGGGAAAGATGTACTTTTGTTATGTAAGGACTGGCATGCCTCCGCATCCGGATCCGAATTTTGGCAATGGTTTCGTTACAGGAAACGACAAAAAACGTTTCATTAGCATTGTAATTTTTCAAGCCGTCAGGGAGACATACGAAAAAAATGGCACTAGATTTTCCAAGGCAAATTTCCTTCATTCGGAGCACTATGAAGTTAATACCCCCTTCCCAAATCGAGGTTTCATCAAAGGCTGCTATGTTCTTGGCTCGGTATGTTTTTCATGCCTCTTGTTCGTTTCTTCATTACTATTTTTTCTTTTCGTATCTACATACCATATGAATGCTTCAGTTGTTTCTTGGGACTTAACAATGCTTGACTTGTCTTTATCAACCCACAAAACCTGGGATGATGGTATTCATTTTGAATCCCAACATCCCTCTTCTTCATAGAATTTTGAAAACACATGATTTGTGCAACAGGGATACCCAGAGTCGAGTAAACAGATCAGCGTCTAAGGTGGGGTGGGGCTGCCGGCAATCTTGGGCAGAAGATGTCCAAGCGCATTTCGATTGCCTTGGTCACTCTCAATCCTGTAATTTCCTTCTCTCTGAAACAAAATTTTGTCTAAAAAATAATTTGGTTGTTGGGTTGAAATTTTTTACTAATTTTTGGATGTTGTACATTGCAATTGAAGAGTCTAGAGTAATTGTTGATTATTGCACTGTTTAGAAGGGGGAGATGCGAAGCCTTTGATGGTTATCGAAAAATATGTGTTTTGTATGTCAGATAGAGGGGTTTTTTTGCCCTAGGATTTTAATTTTTTAAGGTTTTAAGTAGAGTTGTTAATTCTTTTTCCACTGGCTTTATTTTCAGATATAAATTTTCTGAGTTTATTGTTTACACATATTTTTCATTAGTGAAAATCAAAGCACGTGTCTTTAAGAGACAGTGTTGAGGAATTGAAAAATGTGTGTTTGAGATAGACAGGTTTGGATCTGAGATTTAGAAATATATGGTGTTTTTTTTTTTTTTTTTCTCTCTCTCTATTACATTGGTGTTAGTTTGGCTCCTCTAGTTAGATTGTGATTTCTAGAATCCTGATGGAGAATAATTTTCACTTGGGGAAGAGGATTGGGAGTGCAGGGATAAGTTGTAGATTAGGATTTAGAAATAGAGAAACTTGACAAAAGAATCTTCCAAATTTTGAAGTTCTAGAGTTCATACCTGAAGGAAATCTTCGTCGTTAATTAGTATGGTGATTTTTGAAGAAGTTCTAGAACAATAGAGACTAATCTAGCAGAAAAGAAAGGTTGAGGGAAAGAATGATTGGAATTGATAATACTGTGCTTGCATTGATTAGAA
This sequence comes from Quercus lobata, assembly GCF_001633185.2. NCBI lineage: Eukaryota > Viridiplantae > Streptophyta > Magnoliopsida > Fagales > Fagaceae > Quercus > Quercus lobata. Next base: position 10,956,807 of record NC_044910.1, read on the forward strand.
AGAGAGATACAATATATAGGGCTGGGTGAGACGATCAAAGCCAATAACCATTGCTCATGTCACCATATCAGAAATAGAAACAGAGTCTGTTACAACACTATGACCAATATTTATTTTTTTATAGGTCCCTATCAGTTAACTTAGGCTTCCATTGATACGCATGTCGTTTTGGTTATTGTATTGCTGTATTTGCAATGTCATTTGTTTCATTACTGCATATCTCTTTACATCCCCCTCAAACTCAGAGCAAGGTATCGGCATGAGTTTGAAACGAATAACAATAAACCAAGAAGAAGACATTTCTGGAAGTGATTTTCACCCAAAACAAACACACCCTTAGCTAAAATGTCACCAAGTTGATCCTTTGTAGAGATAAATTGCGCTTGAATATCCTTTTGAACGACTTGCTCTCGCACAAAAAGTTAATCCACCTCTATATGTTTTGTGCGAGAGTGGAAAACTGGATTAGATGCCAAGGCCAATGTACATAAGTTGTCACACCATAATAAGGGAGGCTTAAGAAGATAAATATGTAACTCTTGCATCAAAATTCTCAACCAAGGGAGTTCAGCCGCAGTAGAAGCTAAGGCTCGATATTCAGCTTCGGTGGAACTTCTAGAAACTGCAGGTTGCTTTTTAGCAGCCCAAGTAATAGGATTGGAACCCAGAAAAGCAATGAAGCCTGTAGTACTTCGTCTAGCACTCAAATCACCTGCCCAATCAGCATCCAAGAAAGCTGAGAGGAAAATGGGGCCAGGCTTAAGAAGAATACTAGAGGTGAGTGTGACTTTGAGATACCTGAGAATATGTTTAGCAGCCTGAAGATGAACATCGGTGGGATTTGTCATGAATTGAAAAACTTGATTGACCACAAACAAAAGGTCAGGATGAATGAAGGTAAGATATTGGAGAGCTCCCACAAGACTTCTATAGGAATGAGGATCAACAAGGGAATGCTCAGTGGGAGATAGTCTAGCAGTAGCAAAGGGAGTTTTGGAAGGCTTAGAGTGAAACTTGTTATGTTTATGAAGAAGATCTGTAGCATATTTGGTCTGTGTAATGGAAAGGCTAGAGGATGTGAGAGCTAATTGAAGACCCAAGAAATAACAAACGGTACCAAGGTCTTTGAGTTCAAATTCAAGACTAAGAGAAGTGATGAGAGAGGCAATAGAGGATGGGTAATTGCCTGTGATGATAATGGCATGGACATAAAGGAGAAGATTGATTATTGTAGTGTTGTTGAAGTAGAGGAACAAAGAGGGATCTGCAGAGGACTTGAACCCAAGACAAGCCTTATTACCTGGTGATTGTGCCATCACTGTTTCTTTTGATCTTAAAGACCCATTTGGAACCAACAATGTTCTTGTTAGATGATGGAGGCACTGAAGTCCAAGTATGTTGTTACTAGAGTGCTTGAAATTCTTCATCCATTGCCTTACACCAGTTGGGAAACTTACTAGCAATACCAAAGGAAGGAGTTTCTATAATATTATTGTCAACAATAGTTTTATAGCACCACTTTTTATTAGGTTTGGTAATGCCACTCTGAGATCTAGTTTGCAGAGGGTGAAGATTAGGAAGAGGAACAAGAGAAGTGGTGACCGGAAGAACATTTGGTGTAGGAATAGGAGAAGAGTGAAACTGATTTTGCAAATCAGAAGTTGATTCTGCAGAAGTAGGAGAGACAGATTCTGATGTGGTAGAAGTGGGAAGTGATGAGGGATCATTATAGGGAGAAGGAGAGTTATAAAGAGTAGAAGAACATAAATGCCTGTAAAGGATAGTAGAAATCCATGATTAAGTAGAGAAAGAGGGAGGAGTAGCTGGAGTGTTAGGTGGAGTGAAATGAACTTCATCAAATAGAACATGTCTAGATAGGTTAATTTTGTCAGTGGATTCGGATCAAAACAGATGTAACCTTTTGTGTCAAAAGGATAGCCTAAAAATAGGCAAGGAGTAGTTTTGAACTGAAGTTTATGTTTGTTGTAAGGTCTAAGTAGAGGATAGCATGTGCACCCAAAAGTTCTAAGTTGAGGAAGGTCAGGTTTGAAATGAAAAAGGGCTTCCCAAAGTGAGTCAAAATTTAACACTGAGGAGAGTAGCCTGTTAATCAGCTTACTGCATAAGACCAATGAGTGAGAGGTAGATTGTCCTGTGACAACATGCTCAATGCAGGCTCTACTATGTGTCTGTGTTTTCTTTCCACAACACCATTTTGTTGTGGTGCATTGGGACAACTGAAATGGTGGGAAATACCATGGGAAGAACAAAATTGAGTAAAAGCCCTGGAGATGTACTACCCGCCACAATCAGACTTTGAGAACCTTTAGTGCTGTGGAAAATTGAGTTTCAATAAGAGACTTAGTAAACAAAAGTGGAAGAACTTCAGACTTATGTTTTAACAAAAATAACCGAGTAAACCTGCTGTAATCATCGGCAAAGAGCAAATAAAAAGAAATTCATTGATTGCAATAATGGGTGCAGGACCCCAAACATCGGTGTGAACTAGATCAAAATGTTTAGCAGATTTAGTTACAAAATGAGGAAAGGATACATTTCCCTTTCAAACAGTGTTCACATAAAACTTATTTTCTAGACTAGCATGAACAGAGTTAGGAATCAAATCAGGAAATACAAGTTATAAAGTTTTAGAACAAGGATGACCTAATATTTGATGCCAAAGTAGCCATTTGTTGGTGATAGATTGTGCAGGAAAAGCAGTGTAGACACAAGACTTACGAGCTAAACTTTGAGCATTGGAAATGTTGTCAGGGGTCTTGTTAGGATAAATGGGGTATAACCCATTCTCACTCAGACCCTTGTAAAGAACCCTCCCCAAATGTAAATACTGAATACAAAAATGGCCAGCATCAAATCTACACCTACAATTGTTATCTTTGCACAATTTATGGATTGAGAGGAGATTGGAAGCTATCTTAGGGACATGTAGAATATTACGAAGATTGAAATTAAAGAATGGAGTTTTCAGAATGCCATTACCTATATCATTGATAGGTAGTGCTTGACCATTGCCAACAGTGACATGATCATTTCCTTTGCCTGGTTGTTGCATAGAAAGATTCCCAATATTGGCAGTGAGGTGATCAGTTGAACCTGTATCAAAAACCCAAGGATCAGTGGACTGAGTATAGTGAGATCCAGTAGCCATAGCAACTAGTGTAGCAGGTGGATGCCTTCCTTTATATGAAAAATCCATGTGGTCATAGCAATCCAGTGCTACATTACCAGATTTACCACATATCTAACATGATGGTCTCCCTTCAGATCTAGTGAATTGATTTTGATACAGTGAATTACTGCCTTGATGAAAAGGATTTTGTGAGGACTGATTAGATCTACCTCTCTGCCTTGTTGATTAAAGTTATTGTTCACATAGAACTGTGCTTGAGATGAATTTTGGGACTTTTGACCACCAGAGGTAAACATAGCTATAGTAATGGCGCTGTTCTTGTTAGATTGTATAGAATCTTGAAGCTGCTTCTCTTCAGCATGAAGCAGTACATGTAACTCATCAAAAGAAAGTTGTTAAGTTCTGGTGCGAATTGCTGAACATAGAGGATGATACTCTCTGGGTAATCCCTTAAGTACAATGTGAAGGAATTCTTCATTGCCCACATTTACTCCAACTGCTCGAAGCTTATCCCTTGCTTCTTTGATATTGTGTAAGAACACATTCACTCAATCATTCTCCTTGATACTGTGAAGTTCAATCTTCAAATTTAGAATATTAGATTGAGAAGAGGAAGTAAACCTCTTCTCTAAGGCCTTTCACACATCAATGGCAGATTCAACTCCCACAACTACAGAAACTACTGCTGGTGAGAGAGTAGAGTTGATCAAAGTGACCAATGCTTGATCACAAATCTGCCATGATTCAAATTCAGAATTGATCTGTGAAGTAATTTCTCCATTGCCACCGCAAAGAAATTGATCAGGTATCGGAATTGATTCATCCAGATGCTGAATCAAAGAGTAGGTTTTGAGAAGTGAAGTGATACGATGTTTCCAAACTATATAGTTTGATTGATCAAGCTTCACTGTCACGAGATTAGCCATGTTTGAGAGTAAAAACAGAGGTGTTTGATTTGCATGATGATTGGATGGAAAAGATGTTAATGGAGGTATAGGTAATGAAGTAGAAGGTATGAAATTCAAGGGTGGTGTGGTGTTGACTGAGATGAAGCCTTTGATGCCATTGATGGCTCTGATACCATGAAGAAGTTCTAGAATAATAGAGACTAATCTAGCAGAGAAGAAAGGTTGAGGGAAAGAATGATTGGAATTGATAATACTCGGCTTACATTGATCAGAAACAGAGATACAATATATAAGGCTGGGTGAGATGGTCAAAGCCAATACCGTTGCTGACTTCACCATATCAGAAATAGAAACAGATTCTGTTACAACACTATGATCTCTATTATCATTACTCAAGTACCCATCAGTTAACTCACGCTTCCATTGATATGCATGTCGTTTTGGTTATGTATTGCTATATATGCAATGTCATTTGTTTCATTACTGCATATCTCTTTTCAATTTGTGCAGCCAGTGCTGTTAGCATTTCCTTGCTGAGTGAAATTACTGAAGCTTAAAGCTAGCTTTGGAAGATCTTGGCAATGCTATGGCAAAAAAACTAAAAAACTAAAATCAGGCATCACTTTTAGTGGGTGGAAGAGCAAACTCCACCAGAAATCAAGAGGCACAAAGCCCAGTACTTCCATATGTACACATCTTGCAATTGAAAGTATCAATAACTTAATGACATTGAAGGACTAAACAATCATCAGACTCTGATATTACACTGAAACATATATTAGTATATGCATAGTCTAAGGTACTTTTACATGCGTATGACCATAAGGGGACTTTTGAGACTGTCCATATTCAGGATGCCACTGGGCATGAATTCGCAACTCGTTTGGGCAATGTGTTCACTATTGGCAAGGGGACAAAACCATGGGTATCCCTTCCCAAGGGTAAGGGTATTAAGCTAACCTTCATTGAAGAGGCCAGGAAGAGGCTTGGAGCCCAAACAGTATCCACAGTATAAGATATTGTGGTAAAAATTGTCATGAAAATTAAATGACTGTTATTTTGTAGTTCGATCCTGGATTTTTGTTCCAATTTTTTCCATGTTTCTCATACTTTAAAGTTGAACAGCCGATCTTAAACTTTTGTTATTTTGAATTAAACTTTTGTAAAGAACTGACATAGTTTGGTTTGAAATGTCTTGTTCACTAATCAGGAGGAGAACAAAATCCTGGACAAAATGCATCGGCAGAAGGTTGCAGAGGTTGAAAAGCTAACCCAAACTGTTCGTGAGCTTGAGAAGGTTCTTTTGGCTGGTGCTGGTGCTGCTAATGCTGTGTGTGATTATCAAAGAAAAGTGCAAGAGATGAATGTAATGACTGTTACCTTTGGAATTTTCAGTTCTACAAAACAACAACTGGTAGTCTGGTAGTCATTTTGAATGTGTTAGAAATGCTCCAAATTGCTTCTAACCTTCAAGCTTGAATAGGAGGAGAGAAAACTTTAGAACGGGAAGTGGCTCGTGCAAAGTTTACTGCAAATCATGTTGCCACTGTAGTTGCAAATGAGTGGAAAGATGCCAATGACAAAGTGATGCCTGTTAAGCAATGGCTTGAGGAAAGAAAATTTTTTCAGGCATGTTACCCATTCAATGCCTCTTTATCATGTTCTTCAAAGTTCATTTCTTCAAAGAATACCCTAAATACTGAGCAAGTATTATTGCTGGAAGTCACTCTCTAATGGATGTTTCTGCTACGGATATTCTTATACAGTTGGTTCTGCTGTTAGTTTGTACTCAATTAATATGTTTATTTATATGTTGATTGATTGATCAAATAATCCTGGAATAGGAAGTGTTTGAACTAACATCAAAACATAGTCTTCTTGTAGTGTGTTGGGTTTATCATCTAATAACTGTAAGCGAGCTAGGATTGTTTCATGATGCAAGGAAGAAAGAGGCATGCTACCATCTATCCTTGTCTGTTATGTTTAATTTTGATTTTTATTGCCAACTATAAAATAGAAACCAGGATGTTAAACAGATTGTTATCAGAATAAGACTGGGTGACATATAGTTATCAAAAATATGGAGTATAGTGTTTCAAAATACATAGTTGCTATGGAAAGCTGAATATTGTTGTTTTGAAGTACAATAAATTATAAGGTATTGTGAAGACTAAATATAGTTTTACATATACTTTTAGGCAGAAATGCAACAGCTTTTGTGATAAACTGGAAGTAGCTGAACGCACTGCAAAGGCAGAAGCGCAGCTTAAAGTGTGTAAGCTAATCTATTAACTTCATCCCCTGCTTTTGTTACTTGCTGAATATTCATTTCTTGATTGTTCATTTATTACTTGATTTCTTAGGAAAAATACCAAATGCGATTCAAGGTTTTGTAGGAAAGGCTTAAAACTTCTAATGGCAACTCTCACTTTGCCTCAGAAGGGAGAACCATAAGCAATGGATCTTCAAGGCGTCAGTCTCTTGGTGGAGCAGAGAATTTCTCAAAGTCATCCTCCAATGGATATCTATCAAAGAGAACTTCAAATTCACATTATGGGCTTCTCAGATCAAACAGTGCTAGCACATTATTAAAGCATGGTAATATCTCAATGAGATCATTTGATGGTGGTTGTAGATCACTGGATAGAGATAAGCTGATACCAGATGCAAGTGGGAAAGATAATGTGCCCACCAATACCTGTGATCAGAACCTAATTAGCGAAACAAATGGTGGTCACATGGAGAATGCAAATTGAACTTCAATTGGAAACACCAAACCAGAACATGAAGATTATGTTCTATGGTCTATTTAGTACCAATATTTCGTATAAATCACACTAAAATTTTAGTACCAATATTTCATATAAATCACACTGAAAATGTAACACAGACCTCTATGGTCTATTTAGTACCAATTTTTCATATAAATCACACTAAAATTTTAGCACGCATTTCATAGAAAATTACGAATGTTTTTCACAATTAAAATGCAACTTGGGTAATCTCATTCAATTAGTGATATCTCATTTAAATCATGGCTGTTTTTTGCCTATGACCAAGCAAATTACAAGGAATTTCATGGTCTTCAAGATAGCACCAAAATTAATACAATCACATGGTTGGATTTCTATTAAAGCTCAACTAGAATTAGTCAACTGCATAGAAATTGATAAAAATCAACAAAAATATAGGGTTTAATAATTAAAACCATGAAATCATTTAGAGCTGGACAAAACATAGTATCAACAAACCTCTTGATGATGAAGTTTTGAAGACATTCCAAGAATTTTCCATCCACAAAGCCCGAAGGTGTTGAGTTGTTTACGTTCAATCAACAACAAGAGCAAAAGCATCAACGCGCATAATATTTTCATCAAAGTAGGTGGTAGATATGTGGATTGATCCGGGAGAAGAAGGGCAGCAATCTATTCTAAATTTTCAAAGAGAATCCGCTATTAAACCATTCGCAAAAAAGAAGGTGCATGCCAAGCATCCAAACCTAGTTTAATTTTTGTTTTTGTTTAATTATAAATTTCGCACAATATGCTGAATTTTAATGATATTACCTATTAATGTTTAAGCATTTTCATGAATGAGATTTTAAAATGATGTAAAGAAAAATGATGAATTAAGATATGTAATGATTAAATGTGTTAAGTTTTGACTCTGAACATTATTTTAATCCATATGATGATCCTGAGTTTTTTCATCATCAATCTATGCCGTGATGATGACATGAAAAGTATACGTTTTATGCATAACATGAAATGGCCAATAACTCCTGAAGGACCAAAATTTCATTGAGTGGAATGGGTGCCTAACTTTTCTTTTTTATTTTTAAAGAAACAAGCGCGCATACACAAAAGGGAGAGGAGATGGGTTCTAACAAAAATGACCTGCTCATGTTTAGATTCATGAAAGAAAGGTTTAAAAGAGGGGAACACCAGAGAATCATCACAATGGGCCAATTGACATGTGATAACATCCCCAATAAAAGGTCCACCTGTGATACTCCAAAGCTCATCATATTCATTGAAATTAATGTTTCTATAACATCTACACTTAGAAATACTAAGTGCCAATTCTGTGCTACTTAACTCAGTTTTTTAAGAGGCGGTCTTGCATCCAACTCTTGGAAGGGGACAGATTTGAAAAAGAAAAATTTATTCCCACTGTGTAGTCAACTATTACTGTTTAATAATTACCACCAAAAAAAAAAAAAATGTTATTGTTTAATATTCTAATTCAATTATGATATTAAATTTTTAAGGACGTAGTGTAAAACTCATGTTTTACCATTCCAATCCCAACATGCCACATCATCTTATCACATATTTAAGAATAAACATAATCACACTCAATCAATTCTAATACTCATATATAAATCCAACCAAACTGGGAATTTATTGAGATATTATTAGGTGTGGTAGGATGTATTAAATTTTAAGTAAAATGCTGATATGACAATCACTTATTGGATGATGTAAAACATGAATTTTACAACCCATCCTTATAGAATTTAATCTCTTCGATTATACAAGAGTAATGAATATAAGATCTGCATACAATAACAAAAGGCTGATCTAAACACAAAATCTCAACCATCATTTCATCTCTTCATTGCTACGACAAATTAATGCCATGTCTATTGAATTGACACTTTTACAAAAATAAAAAACATCAATTTAGATTTAGTTACTAATAAGAGCCTTTGTAATAAGAGTAAAAGGAATGTGTTCTCCTCCTTTTATTTTTCTAATTTTTATCTTTCTTTGTAGTTGTCTATAGAACATATAAAACTAAAAGTAAGATTGTACAATGGTAAATGATCAGCTCTATTCAAGATTTAGTTTCTCCAACTGTGGGACGCCAAAACCCTTCTTACCAACGAGAAACTGATCCTTATACAGTGTTAGACTGTTAGTGACCAACAAAGCGAATGCAAGATAGGACTAAACTTATTAATAATTTCCATGTTGTCTTGAACCACAATATATCCACCTGGTCTCAGTATGCGATCAACAATTACATCTAGGACATCACATCTGAAAAAATTGCAAATATCTCAGATCACCATCTAAAGTTGAACTGAAAAATATTGATTTAGGTTTAGCATTTCTTTTCTTTTTTGGGGTAAAAATTTATTTGAGCCAAATAGAGAAACACAATTTTCATATTTCTATTTCCATTCATAAAAAATCTCCATATCAGTTATGAGGTAGCAATCACCATAGGATAAAAAGGGCAATGAACCAAATCATTGTTCTACCTTTGTTTAAGATTTTTGAAGAGAAAGCTGGAATGCAGTAGATCATAAGTTTGAGGATAGGTGTTTAATGACTCGCACCAATCGTGATAGATTCCAATCAACCCTCTGTCAAATATAATAGATAGAGTATCTGGTACATCAACGGGGATGACATTCATTACTCAGACAGGTAGATCAATAAGTGCTGCAGAAAACCTGAAAAAAGAAAAATCACAAATTCAGTTTAGAGAATAGATGAGGGGTGATCCTGCAGTATGCCATTGTGGGTTCCTTTTTTGAAAAGTATCCAAGTCCATTGATGACAAGGGATCTTGGGCCTCCAATCCGGTTCTCCGCAGCCTATTGGGATTGTTACATGAATCGGTTTGTGCGCAAATCACATAAAGCTCCTCAAAGGCAAAAAATGTGATTCCTCCTAAGTAATAAAATATCATTATAAGTGTTTTAGTGTCATAAAATGATCCTTTACTCTTACGAAATAAGTAAAATAAGTATTCATAATATTCACAATGAAAAGGAGATTGGAATAGAATATTTGAGGCTTATCTTTTATTGTATGAACATTTAAAAGAATTCCTTCACTTGATTCCCCGAGCGTGATGTCATGGTACCCCGAACGGGATGTCGTGGTTCCCAGGGGTACTAGGCCTGTAATCCATGGAACCCAGAATGTTGATTCCTTGAACTATAAAATCTTTTTCCATGCTTATTATGCAATGGAGTTTTGCCATTTCCCTTTACCTTTATAGGTCCTGCATAAGAACACACTATACAATACACATATCTTCAAATAATTGTTAGTTTCTTAAATTAAGATATACATTTTAATACATATACATATATGTAAATAAATTTCATGAGAACGAGTCAGCCACGAGGATTCTGGCCCAACTTTCACAGACTTAATGCTTTTGTACAAGACTTGTGGGATTTGGAACTCAAATCCAAGTAACTTTGCTTGGGCATTGCCTTCCAAGATAATTAGGTGAGAAGGATTTTGTGGGAGAAAATGATATCTGATGTGTGCATGTTTTGGCATATATTTCTTTAAAGGCTAAGTGATATTTTGAATGATCTTAAGGATATGGGATGAATTCCTCCACCTTGGCTCTCTTATTTTGTTCATTTTTCTCTCCCTTATTAGGCTATTAAAGCTCTAAGAGTTATTGTTTTGAACATTTGAACTCTCCCTTTTTCCCTCCATTTGAATTCCTTCCCCCCCCCCCCCCTTTCTCCTATGTCTTAGTGTTCTTTTTATAGTGGACATGGTTTGGTACCCCTAGTGAGGACATCACTGGTTTGCTAGGTAAAACCATGTCCTCTAGAACCTGAAAAAATGCATTGGGCAGAAGTTTAGCTTAATTAAGCAATTATAACTCAAAAGGGGCATTTGGCTTTAGTTACAAATGGAAGATTCCTTCTTGGAAACTCAAAAGAGTAGGTGGGCTGCTCAATGCAATGTTTGACAACTTTAATTGAAAGTGACAATTGAGAGGAAATTGTGGGAAGGTGTCATGCACATGGGGAACTGAGTTTTCCATTGGTTCATGTATTCCAAGCAAATATATGAATCAAGGGAAACCTTCGGGATCCTCCTTTCACCAGAAATCACTCCCTTACTGACTAAACCACTTCTTCCTTACTATCCATTCAGGATCTCACGGGCTTGGACCATGGTTTACAAAGATAATACCTAGTATTGCTAGATTTTTAATGGCTTTTTGCTGGAAATCTGAACATACATTTTGGTTTTCCCATGTGTTAGCCAAGGTCCTCTTCTTAAGGTTTTAAAATGACACATCAAGTTCCTAGGGTCTTGATGCTCTTCTTACTGCACATCCTCTAGCCTGACCGAGATCCTTGCTACATGTCCTCTGGCCTAACCAAGTTTAGATCCTCTTCTTATTTCTTTCTTTTTCCTTCTTTTTGGGACTTTGGGTCTTCATGATCCCTTTTAACTTCATGAATTGGGCCTTCTTTTGTTAAGGCCCATGGTCTTTTCTTACTTTTCATGGAACAGGCTTTCTTTTCAAATTTTGGTCCTCAACAGCCATTTACTTCTTACAGAACAAAACTCAAAAGAAAAAAAGAATGGATTATTTTTAAGGCTAGCTATTAGGAGTCCTTCCCTTGCATGTTCACATTTAAGGAGGGAGAAAACTGAAAGTAAGGGAAAACCTAGAGACTAATGATTAATTAACAAAACAAACAAAAATGAAGAAAAATGGAGTTAACATATCGCTAATTTTGTATACTTTAGCTTCCATAGTGAGCATTCTCATCCATCACATTCCTCACACTTGACCAGTTTATGGCAAGGTCATTCAAATAAACATTCGATACAAGGACATACCAATGTTTTGTGTCCTCATAGAACATTTCTTCAGCACCTGATTCAATTGATAGGCTTGGAGGTTTACTACTAAGCCTCTTGAGCTAGGGCATGGGCCAGCTGAACAAGTTACCCATACTATCAACCGAAAGCAAAGAAAGACAATGATTGAGAGGCACATACCTACCACGGAAACATAGAAAAGATTAGCACAAATATGGATAAAATTTTGAATAGTGTTCTAAAAATTGATTCTCCGGCAATGCGCAAATAGCATTAAAAATAGCTGCAGCGATGTTAATGTGATAAAGAGACAATGTGTTTTGGAAAAATACCATGAACTGTTTTTCCCATCTTTCTGATCACATAATGGTGGGTAATTATTATTTTTTCGTTTATTGTAGTAGGAAGGTCAGACAGGCTTTTGGTATATTACAAGCCCAATTCCAGATAAATCAACTATCCTAGCCACAACTTTCCAGCATATTGATTTGATCAAAGCCACCATCGCTGCAAGAATCATTAAATGAGAATGTCTAACTTTGAGCAACTAGACACCTATTCAAGCTTTTCTATATCTCATATTGGTAAATCTTAAAAGGTCAAAAAAAAAAAATTATGAACATAAAAATATGAATTAATTACAAATCCATCTAAAAACCATGAATAATTATAGCAATATAATTAAGAGTGTGAGGTCAGATCACAAACCCTTCCATACATTCTAATCTCTTTCATTGTCACAATAAACCGGTGTAGCAAACCACATAAAAAAAGCCATCAGGCCTACGAATTTTGTTGAGTTCCAATAATGGTCTCCCACCTAAGATTTACAACTAAAGAAACACAACACAGTCAATGAATACAAGCAATTTAGTCTTATAAATCAGTCCATGCTTGCCAAGCAATTTTGGAGGATAAGTCATAACCCTCAATCCTTGTTAGCCAAAGCTCTAAAGGCCAAATACTTTCCTAGGCGCTCTATTCATGAGTGTTCACCCAAACCCCGTCATTCTTGGTTTTGGAGAAACATAATTAAACAAGATAACATAAAACTCAGAGAAGCTAGATGGTGGATGGGGAATGGAGCTGGCATATCTCTTAAACACCCTAACTATATCAAATGCCCTGACCAAAACCTACAGAACCCAAACCCGATATCTAGTTCTATTGCTAATCTTATTGACCACTCTAGAGGTGTATGGAAATCTGATTTGGTTAGAAAAGTATATCCACACCCTCAAAGTTCTGAAATTTTGAAAATTCCCATTTCCAAGACTGGGAGTATCTCAGATAAACTTTTATGGAAACATTCGAGTTTAGGGGAGTATAAGGTTAAAAATGCATATAGTCTATTGTTGAAGGACTATATTCAAAACTCCCCCATTCACCATAGGCCATCCCAAGTACTAGCAGAGGTATGGAATCTAATTTGGAAGGTGAAAGTGCCCCATAAAATAAGCCTTTTTGTGTGGAAGCTTATGCATGATAGCCTTCCTAAACTGCTCACCCTCAAGAATAGAGGTATTCATACTATCAGCACGTCTTATGTGTAAGGAAGAGGAGGAGTTCTCTTCTCACCTTTTCCTCCATTGTACCTTTGCTAGAGCCTACTGGCATAGATCTACACTGGGCTTACACACCTCTAATCTAAGAGACTCATCTGTGCAGATTTGGATTAGTAATATATTGATAAACTTTAAGAGTTTGGAGCAAGATATGATGAGAGATATACAAACTATCTTCACCTATCTATGGACTATTTGGAATCATAGGAATCTTGTTACTCATGAAGGTAAGACTCCTAAACCTATTGAATTTATCCTAACTGCCCAAAGTTTGTCTTACAGGTTTCAAGAAGCCTATACAATGGCAAATAGTCGACAGAGAAAGTCAGCACAACCTCATTCAACTAAAAAGGGTATTAAAGGACCTTGGGAGCTCATCATCAAGATAATTGGAGCTAGAAAGAGAAGGATTATGTTAAGATGTTGGGTATGCTGGCTTAGGTGTGTTGGTTGTGTAGTGTTGTGCTGGCTTAGTAGTGCTGGCTGTATAGTGTTGTGCTTGTGCTAATAGTGTATCTGATGTGCCAACAGCTGGCTCGGTAGTTGGCGTGTGTGGGAGGTGCCTAATAATGTGATGAGCTGTGCCTACTGTGATGATGAGGCGTGTGTGCAGTGGTGCTAGACAGAGGCATGTGCAGTGGAGTGAGTTGTTAGTGTCAATTGGTTAGGAAATTGTTAGATAGTTACAGATAGTTACAATATAGTTATAATTGGTAGTTACTAAGCTGGTGAGTGTTGTAATTGTATATAAGGCCAATTTTGGGAATAATGAAGGCAGCTTGGAATTACTCAATACTATTCTTTCTGTTCTGACTCTTTACTTTTCCTTTCTTCTTACTTTGTTGTAGGTGGTCCCCTCAAAGTGACCCATATTTCTTCTTCCCATTTCTCTGTTTCTTCCATTCCTTCTTCCCGTAATTCAGTTCTTAACAGATTAGAAGAATTGCCTTTGCATATGAAGCTATCAACCTTCAAGGTCTGAACATATTCTCAGGTGGAGCAACTTGTGCAGCAAAAACTCCTATTAATGAAGCAACTCAGGAAGCACTCGTAGAAGTAGTAGTAAAAGCTAAGGGACTGGAATTCTGCAAAATTTTGTTTTTGTGCAATAGTAGAAAATTAGTCTAGTCTTGTAATCTAAAATGTTCCTCTAGATGGCAGGATAGAACTATGGTTGTAGATATCATTGCTTTACAACAGCAGGGTCTTAATTGTAAAGCACTTTTTGTTAGTAGAATCATTCTAGGTTCGTTTATGATATTGCTATCCTAGCAACCAATATCCCAGGGACATCACAGCTAGACTCATCCAGCTTTTTTGTAATGTTTATGATTTCTCTATTGGTATAAAAAAATTAAGGAAAAAAAAAAAGAATCATTTGTCACCAATAAATTAAATATTGATGTGAAGTTGTCTAATATCAATAACCATCAGTTCTAAGATTCCCATTGCTACGATTCATGGATACTTCATTAAAAGCTACAATGGGTGAGCAAGGGAGCCAAGAAACCACACCACACCTGGGGGTGACCACAGAAGCTGAAATCGGTCATCTTTTTGATGCGGTGTGGTGATGCAATCGGATAGCAATTCCAAAAATCGAAACCTGAGCCAAACCGAACCGAGATGTGTTTTTACTTTTTATCGTATATATAGATATATATTTTTAATATTTAATATATATATATATATATATATATATATATATATATTAAATTACTATTATACCCCTGTAACTTAATGAAACATCATCGTTTTGCATTAGGGTTACAAAATTGAACAACATATAAATTCATTTTTTTTGCAAGACCTAGGAGCACTACTATTGGGGTGTAAGAATCCTCCCATTGCTATTATAGCCACCAAATCCATAAATCATTGTTCATCAGATGTAAACAAAAAAAAAAAAAAAAAAATTATTCTTTTCTTTTTTTCTCTTCTCCTCTGTATTCTCTGTGTTTTCTTTTTCCCTTCTCTCTTTTCCCCACCCGGCATTTCAGGGTAATTAACCCTGATTTTCAAACATTATAATTAGTAGGCCACGTTTTCAAACTATATTTTTTATTAGCATCTCGAGTCTAAGAGACTCGATTTAGGGTCTATAAATCGAGTCTCAAAGACTCGATTTCCATGGTTTGATCATATCTGATGTGGCATTTTTTCCATGTGGCGACCATCTGAAAATCGAGTCTTAGAGACTTGATTTATAAATTCTGAAATTTTATAAAGCTTTTGCACTACTACTTCTTGCAAATGCTTGTTTATTGTTCAATCTCTTAAAATGGATGAATGGTGACTAAAGTACCATGCCGAGACCTACAAGCAGACCCAGGCCGAATGAGACCCAGGCCATGCGCGACCTAGGTCACAACGTGACTTGGGCCTCTCTCACTGCAACCCATATTTCTGTTTCTGGGGTTTTTTTTTTCTCTCTCTCTCTCTTTCTTCTCTGATGAACACATATTTTTAGAGTAACTGAGATCGCTGAAGAACTCAAAGAAGTCGATGGAATCATTGTTGTTGTCGAAAATAATATTTTCTTTGTTGTTAAGGTGAGAAGGTGTATGTAATATAGATGTAAATTGAGTCTTAGAGACTCGATTTACAGGTGGACACTACGTGGAAAAAGTACCAACTTAGACCCAATTAGAACATGAAAACCGACCCTTAAAGACTCGATTTATAGTCCAAAATCGAGTCTCTTAGCCTTGAGATGCTAGTAAAAAATATAGTTTGAAAACGTGGTCTACTAATTATAATGTTTAAAAATCAGAGTTAATTTCCCATTTTGGCCCCCTCAGCCCCTCTTACTTTTTTTCTCTCTCTCTCTGCATTTTGTTTCAGTTGAAAGATTTCAAAACCATTTTTGGGTGGTTTGATTCAAAACGGCCTAATTTTATAAATTTGGGTTTGTTGTGTTTATGGATATTTGCTATGTTTATAGGTGTTTGGTGTGGGTATTTGCTATTTGATTATGGTTGTGACTGGTGATTATGGCAGTGGGTATGGTTGGTGGATATGGTAGTGGTGGTAGGTATGAATCTCAGTGGGTATGGAAGTGGCGATTGGTTTGGGTTTAGGTTTGAATGGGTTGCATTGGTGGTGGGTGGTGGAGGTATGGGTCATACAGTGGCAGCGACGGCAACTTAGTATGTGTGGTGGAGGTGCGTGGGCTTCTACTAGGTTTTGGGGTTTCCACTGGGTTTTAGATCTGCTTTTTGTGGGTGATTCTACTGGTTTTTGGAGTGGTGCGGTGGCGGTGTGGAAAGGAGAAATAGATGGTGGCCAGGATCTGGGTTTAGGTTTGGGTTTAGCTGGATGATCTAGGTTTGTGATCTGGATTTGCTTCATTGGTGGCTGTAGCTTCGGTTATGGGTGTTGGTTCGATGGTGGATGGTGGTTCAATGGAGGTTGGTGGTCCAGTGGTGAAGGTGAGTGGTTTGATGGTGTTTTTGGTTGCTGTGGACATAGAAAAGAGTAGTTTTTTTAATATTATTTTAATGAGTTGTATATGAAAATAGAAACTGAAATGGTAAAATAGAGAAAGTAGGTTTTTAGAGAACTTAGGGCATCTCCAGCAGCTTCTCCAAATTTTTGTACTGTTTGTAGAATAAATAGTGACTTTTACCTTTTAACTACCCATTTTTTCAAATCTGCTTTCCAACATATTTTCTATCCCATTCTCTATCTCATTTAAATATTATTTCTTCATTTTTTGTTAATTCTTTCTTTAATCTTTTTTAAACTTTCTTTATTCATTCTCACACAATCACAACAATACTACTGCCGTTGTCACCACCACGCCACTACCATTGCATCGCAAACCCACGTCAGCCACCACCACCATCAATCACCCTACCCCCCACAACCAACACGCAACCCCCACCACTACCACCACATTAGTCACAAAATCCAACCACTCCCACACCCACACTCATCTAACCCACCACCACCAGGAAAAAAAAAAAAAAAGCCACTGCCACAACTCAACTACCACAAGCCACAACCCATCAGCCACTACCACGCAATCTCCACCATTAACAACACAAACACCACCCATACCCAAATTAATTCAACCAAAACCCATCATCAAAACCCACGGCCAAAACCCACCGTAAAAAACCGATTAGAAACCCATCACCACCCACGACTGCGCCGATCTCGCCACCGCAGCAACCACTTCTCCACAAAAACCACGCTGCAACAACCACGCCAATCTGATGGGGTTGTCTCGTTGCCGATCTAAGAGAGAGAGAGAGAGAGATGAAGGAAGTACCGATGGTTTCAGGTTTGAAGAGGCCAGTAGAGCTTGCTAGAAGTGGTTTTCTGAAGATTTTGAGGAAGAAGCTGATGGTGTGGCTGTGGCATGGCATGGCGTGGCGTTGAGGAAGAAGCTGGGTAATTTTAAGGAAGAAGCTGATGGTTTGGATGAAAGAGAAAAAATAGTAAATTATACCACTGGGCAATTTTTTAAGCACAAATAAGGAGATAGAGTTGCTATAGTGTTCTTTAAATTAAGAGAACTACTGTAGCAACTTCAAAACCAAATTAGGAAAATGTGCATGTTTAGAGGAGTAATTGGAGCATAAACAGTGAGGAAATTTTGAGAAGCTGAGTGTTTAAAGCATCTGTTGGAGATGCTCTAACAGTAAGGTTGCTAAAAGATTGGCCCGTTTGGTATGTGTGTTTAAATAACAATTTTCAATTTTTTTGAAAATACGTGTGAGTGAAAAAGTGTATGAAAATACATGTTATGTTATTTAAAAACTGAAAATATGTGTTTAAGTTTACGTACCAAACGGGCCCTAACTTTTAGCAACCTAAAAGAGGTATATGCAACAATTAGGGCCTGTTTGGTACGTGCGTTTAAACAATAATTTTCAATTTTTTTGAAATGTATGAAAAAATATGTAAAAATATGTATTATTTAAAAACTGAAAACATGAAAACTGAAAACATGTATTTGAAATGAAGTGGCCTCAAATTTTAAATCACACACGCTCAAACTCGCTCCCACACGCGTGATTTCATTCAGCCCTATCTCACCATTGCTCTCACACAGACGCAGACAAACTCAAGCTCACAGCTCTGCCTTTCTCCACAGAGCACTCTCTCTGCCCAGGATTTTCTTCGGCCAGCCTTCTCTTTAACAAGCCCAGCCCTCTCTCTCCATCACCTAGCTCTCTCTCCGCCTAGCCCCCTCTCCCTTGTGCTGGTTTTGTCTCGGAGATTTGGGTTTTTTTTGGTGGGTCTCGAGCACAAAAATTGGCAGGGATTGTAATGGGGATTTCTTGGTGGATTGTTTGGGTTTTTTTGTGGTTGTTGTAGATCGTGGGTGCGTGGGGTTTGTAGGTCGGTGATGGTGGTTTGTGGGTCGGTGATGGTAGATCGTGGATCGGTGATGGTGGTTTGTGGGTTGGTGATGGTAGATCGTGGGTCAGTGATGGAAGATCGTGGATGCTATGGTGGTGGTTTTTGGGTCGGTGATGGTAGATCTTGGGTCGGTGATGGTAGATCGTGGATGCTATGGTGGTGGTTTTTGGGTCGGTGATGGTGGTTTTTAGGTCAGTGATGGTGGTTTTTGGGTTCCGATTTGCAGAATATAGGCAACGGATATTCATGAGGTATATTATTTTATTGTATTTTTCTATTATTTTAATGTGTTCGAATGTTAAAATAGAAATTTTAATGTCGGTAGTATTGTAAAATGAGAATTTAAAATAAATAAAGTAGTTCTTTAAGGCCCTAAAAGTTAAGTACCTGTTTGTTATCTCACCTCAAATTCACATTTTTACATTTTAAACAACATTAATTTTTTTTTTAAACACTTTTTTTTTACTCATGTATTTCAAAAAACTACAAATAACCTATCTCAAGCTATTCTGTCAAACACCCCCTAAATCTTTCAGCTTTCTTCCCGTGAATGCTCTGTCTAAAATAGAACTTTTTTGGCTTCAGATGCTAGTGCTCCAACTCAGAACTCTCTTTCTTGCAGTCTCGACTCTCCAGCCGAAGCTACTGCACAGCTCACCACCCGCCAGTCTGCCGAAAAATCACCAGTAAGTTTCATAGTCATTAGTCATTAATCCATTTCTTCTCTATCTATTCACTAAGTACTGAGTCTACTGGCACTTTTTTTTCAGCAATTTGATTTTGAGGGAGACTGAGAGAGTTCTTACTCTTCAATCATTCACCGAGAAGGAGGTAATCTCTGAACAATGAACAATAATCATTAATGATTCAAAATATTGCTTTGTATTTTTCAGTATTTTTATTTTTATATTTTTTGACTTGGGGATTTTGAGCTACTTTAGTGGAGCTACTGTGTGTGTGGTCAGGGCCGGCCCTAGGCCTAGGCCATTTAGGCGGTTTAGGCATGGCCTAAGTCCCCCTGACATACAAAGGCCCCCGAATATTGGGCGGTTTTTTTTTTTTTTTTTTAATTAAAGAAAAAGGGTGAGTTAGGTGTATATTTTATCCCAATCTTACGAAGGCCTTAAATATTAGAGTTATGCTAGTATATTAGAAGTTTTATTACATAGGTCCTACAAATTGATAAGTCACCAATGAAATAATTCAATACTCATTTATTATTTTGTTGAAGTGCCACCTCATCGTCACATTAGTTTGTAAGCTTTTTGTAGTAAAATTTGTAATAAGTTTAGCATTTTCTCCAAACACAAAAAAACTGTTTATGAAAAATGCTAAAGCCAATGCAAATTTTAGGAAAAAAAATTTACAAACTGATGTGACAAGAATATGATCGGTGTTACTTAAATAATATAATAAAATGAATGTTTGAATAACTTTTCTTTTATTGGTGATATGCCAATTTGTAAAACCTATATGGGAATTATCATTAGCTCACTTTGGGTGAATTAGTCATATTAATAAGTAAGAATTAGTAATGGATTTGAAATTAAATATAAATAAATAAATATTATTTAAGTGATATTTATATGTAAAAAGGCCCCTATAAAATTCTTGCCTTAGGCCTCAAACAATCTTGGGCCGGCCCTGTGTGTGGTATTGCCGTATTACCTATTATGCATTTGCTTCTGTTTATGTGTTGTAGTATAAATTCTTTGTAAAGCATTTCTTGGTTAAAAAACTTATTTGTTTTTTTCTTTTTTTCTTTTTTACATGGAAATCGATATCAATTTTATTTGCATTACATTCTGCCTGTAATGTATTTTATTTGCATTACATTTTGCTTGAAATAGGTTGTGTATTGATATTAGGCTTGAAAACCCTTTTTAAATTAAAAAAAAAAAAAATTAATATATTTCAAACCAACCAAACTGATTAAATCAACCGCAAAAAACCACACCGCTATAGGTTGGAAAACTGACCCTAGGCGGTGTGCATCGGTTCCAATTATGAGAAAATCGATTCCTATTGGTTCAATGGTAAATTTGGAAAAAAATCAAACCGCGCACATCCCTTCAGCTACAAGTTGAGACAAAAAAAATGGCTGTAGAATGTTCTTATTGCATAATAAGAATGATTTTGCTGTCACTATCCATTAGAATTTTGTAACTGACTCTCATCTCATCCCTAAAAATTATTGTTACAAATTAAGTTCATGAACTATTTTCTTGCTGATTGTCCTACTGGTCTTGCTCTATGTGTTTTACAATTTTTCAAAAAGAGTACCCACTCAAAAAAGTTAAAAAAAAAAAAAAAAAACGTGTTGATGTGCTTTAGGTTAAAAATTACATAGAAGCAACTTGCTAGCTTGATCTCACATA
This sequence comes from Quercus lobata, assembly GCF_001633185.2. Classification (NCBI taxonomy): domain Eukaryota; kingdom Viridiplantae; phylum Streptophyta; class Magnoliopsida; order Fagales; family Fagaceae; genus Quercus; species Quercus lobata. The sequence goes on from NC_044910.1 coordinate 10,977,786, forward strand.
AGCTAACCTCAGATTATGAGGTCCAGAAGAAGACTTAACTAATTTAGATAAGAATGGCTCCCACATAAGAGCATCCGTAGCAGCCGTGCCAAATGCCAAATATTTGGCACACCAAACACAAAAAACCCCCTTTATTAGATGTTCCAAATCTTATTATTTTTGCCACATGTGAACAGTACCCTAACAAATTTGCCACTGTACGGACAGCTGTGGCATAAGTTTTTATTATTTTTTTATTCCACTTTCTCTCTCATCTCTCCGGTAGTCTCACCTTCAAACCCCAATCCTCTCCTCTCAAACCCCACTCTGTCTCTCTGTCTCCCACTCCCTGTTTCTCTCAGCGCCGTCGCCCTGCTTGGCCTCGGCGTCTCTATGCTCACCAAGACGCTGACGTTCGCCGCCGCGTTCTCCGCCTTCGGAGATCCGATCCCGTGGCTCATCGCGCTCGCTTTCTTCTTCGCCCGCGGGTTCATCAAGACCGGGCTCGGGAACCGAATCGCTTACCAGCTCGTCATTGGCGCGAATCTGACTTTCAACATGATCAAGCAGACGATCGGGTGGACCGATTGGGCTAAGGCGGCGATCGTGCCTGGGTTGGCGTCGTTGATTGTTGGGGTGATTTGTAATGGGGTCCGGTGGTATGGGTGTGGGGTTTTGATTTGTGTGAGTGGGTTTTGGGTCGTTGTGGTGTAGTGGCGGCGTGTGGCCGTGGTTGTGGCTGGGTATTGATCAATCAAAGATCTCTCTCTGCCTCCAAACCAAAATAGAGCAAGAAACACATCCAAAACCTTAAAATTTTTCAACAATGGCAGAGATTAACGGCTCTCTGCGACAAACCCATCCAGAAAATCCCACAATCCAAACTTTCTTTCATGCCCTCAACCCCATATCTCTCGACCTCTCTCAGAATTCAAACTCCAACCAGCCCGTCCCTCTCAGACTCACCACAGAGAGCTTTATCATGGAGAGAGGACCCAGGTACGATTTAATTATGGTTCTATGGGTTGTGGGGCCTGGGGCTTCCGATTTGGTGTTGGTGGGTTATGGGTTTGTTTTGAATTGTGTTTTGGGTTGTGGAGGATGTGGTGGTTGTGTGGTGGTGGCTGTTGGCAGCAGTGTGGTGGTTGTTGATTGTGATTGATGAGTTGTAAATATTATTTTAATGTGTAGGAAATATTATTTTAATGTATAGAATTGAATGATAAATCATCTGATAAATAAGATGATGTAAAATGATGTGGTAAAATAATAAAGTAGGTCTTTGGTGTGGTAGAATGACATAATTTTTGCCACATCTGCTGTGGATGTTCTAAGCTAACTGCCTGCTTGATCTTAATCAAAACAACTTGAAAAATGCTCCTACATCAGAAAAGAACCCCTCTTAACACATAAAAGGACCAATGCAAAACCTTTAGATCTCAATATTCTTCAGGTACATCAAGCTGTACAAATTCACCAAAAAGAGTTCGGAAACTTCAGTAATCTTCAGTTCAACAAATTGTGGGTTGAAGAATACCTTATCATAAGAATGTCTTGCCATATAATCTTTACAATGGTCTTGAACATTCCTAAGATAATGCAATAGATCTACTGTCCGGTCTCTATAAGTGTTGAAATTGTACACGTTCCCAAAGGGGAATTAATTGGAATGTTATTTCTCCAACCCGATACACAATGTTTTCAAGGCCATTTTTTATATGTTTATACACATAAGAAGTTTGACTAGCAGTCACATAATGCATCCAAACATGTTAAGGGTAACTAAATCTTGACTTTCAATGACACAAAGATGGGTGGTTAACAATAAGTTTCCAATCGTGGAAACTCAAAATTAAATAGGGGAATAGCTTGAATATTCTTAAAAAGTTATTCCTTTCTGCTTCTCAAATGGATTGAGTATTGATTTTTTATGTTGTAGTTCATGATTAACTATGAGTTTATGTTAGGAACTTGAATTTCTAAAAGTTATCTAAACTTGTTAAGTATTAATACATTGTGATTGAAAGTTTGGTTTGATCTGAGGTAGAGTAACCATTGGGTAAGGGAAATAAACAGAAAATGGAGAAAGTGGGTCAATCAGAATCAACTCCCAAGATTAGACTTAAATGTAGTCATCCTTATGCATCATTTGAATGAGGGCCTTGTGATAATGGATGAAACTATAATTTGCAATCGAATGTACACAGTCACAGTAATCATGTTATTTTCAAACATAAATCCAAATGGCATTCTATTCTCAATCATAATAAATACGAGATTACGTTGAAACAGTGGTTGGAAAAGAGAAAAAAGAAAAAGGAAGATAATTGGGATGATGAATATGGGAAATGAAAGGTATATCGGCCAGAGGGGGAGGCTAGACAAATTATATAGGCATACTCCATGTGGTTGTGAGCTTCACTCTCATGGCTCTTCTCATGGATTTTTGTATCATCCTGAAAATTTTGTACTCTAAGATAAAGACTTAATAATTGGAAGTGATTACAAAAAGAGTAATCTTCTTTATGTAAGAGCCTTCTTGTGATCATCTTCAATCACTAAGTTTTTATCTTGGATTGCAAAATTTTCAAAATGGTACAAAAATCCATGAGAAGAACCATGAGAGTGAAACTCACAAACTGCATGGAGTATGCCTTGTATAATTTGTCTTGCCTCCTCCTCTGGCAATATACCTTTCATTTTCCATATTTATCATCTCAATTATTTTTCTTTTTCTTTGTTCTTTTCTCCAACCACTATTTCACCATCATCTCTTATTTATTATAATTAAGAACAGTCATTCGGATTTTTGTCTGGAAATAACATAATTGTTGTGGTTGTGCACATTAGACTGCAAATTATAGTTTCATCCATTATTACAAGCCCCTAATTCAAATGATAAAGATTACTACATTTAAGTCTAATCTTGGGAGTTGGTTCTGATTGTCCCACTTTCTCCATATTTTGTTTCTTTCCCTTCCCCAATGGTCGCTGCTACCTCATCAAAGATCAAACCAAACTTTCAATCACCAAGTATTAATACTAAACAAGCTCAAATCATTTTTAAATATTCAAGTTGCTAACATAAACTCATGGTTAATCATATAATTAACATAAAAAATCAATACCCAATCCATTTGAGAGCAGAAAGGAATAAATTTTTAAGAATATTAAAGTCATTCCCCTATTTAATATTGTCTACTAACAATAACAACCTCTTTGAAATTCCTCCATATAATTCTAAACCCAAATTGATGTCTCCTTACCAATATTCTTAAGTTGACCTAAAGTTAGAAAGTACTAAAGTATGAAAAATCTTTGAACTTGAAATTTGCACCATTTGATCACTATTAGAAGCATTGAGGCCAAAAAAATAATTTCTCAACATATCATTACTTTTGTTTGGAATGGTAAATCTTGTGGTACTTTCACTAAACAGGCTTTAGATCGGCAAGAATTCATTTGTACCAAAAAATTTTAGAAAAACCAAATGAATGTTTCTCACACTTACTCTCTACACCACCTCACTCCAATAGGCGTATCATGAAAGCATTTAATCATCATTATGCAACCTCTACAAGGAATAGGGATTTATGTTGTTTCAAAAGGACATAAATCTTCACAACCTTCTTGACTGGATGATTTGAGTTCCCACGATTGGAAACTTATTGTTAACCACCCATCTTTGTGGCATTGAGAGTCAAGATTTAGTTACCCTGAACATGTTTGGATGTATTACGTGAATGCTAGTCGAACTTCTTATGTGTATAGACATATGAAAAATGGACTTGAAAACATTATTGTATCGGGTTGGAGAAATAACATTCCTATTAATTTCCCCTTAAGAGCGTGTACAATTTCAACACTTATGGAGATCGGGCAGTAGATCTATTGCATTATCTTAGGAATGTTCGAGACCATTATAAAGATCATATGGCAAGACATTCTTATGATAAAATATTCTTCAATCCACAATTTGTTGAATTGAAGATTACTGAAGTTTCTGAACTCTTTTTGGTGGACTTGTACAGCTTGATGTCCCTAAAGAATATTGGGATCTAAAGGCTTTGCATTGGCCCTTTTATGTGTTGAGAGGGATTCTTTTTTGATGCACGAGTATCTTTCAAGCTGTTTTGATTGAGATCAAGTTGGCAGTTAGCTTATGTGGAAGCCATTCTTATCTAAATTAGTTAAGTTTTCTTTTGGACCTCGCAAATTGAGGGAATGCCTACACCATTGATCCTTATCTTGCGAACAAGTTGAAGTGTGCTCTCACATACTGTGAAGTCATTGCCATTTTAATGCAATGCCATGTCCTTGTTGATGGAAAGGTCAGGATAGATAAAACCTATCCTGTAGGTTTCATGGGTATGGCATCAACTCTTCTTACGTGAATTATTGTTCTAATATTCTGATTTGTGTTTGTTTGCTTATATTCTTATTATGCGTATTATTTTCATTTGAGTTCTCACAAAAAGTGGATATTGAATTTACCGATTATAAAAAGGATATTGAATCAATATCCTAGCTAGTTTTGCAAGTCACGGTTAGGCAAAGTTACCATTTAATGGATGGTAAAAGGAAATGCTAAGCAAAATGATATGATTTGGATGGATATAATGGATAACCTCACACATAAAAAATGTTGCTACTGCGACATGAAAAAATAGTTCATGGCAATTAGCAATTCTCTTTTACCAGAATTACAAAATTTAATGGTTTGAGGCAGTAAGGTTCACTTCCTTCCATTTTAGTAGTTGAGTAATATTAGTTGTAATATATATTCCATTGTTCTTATTGGTTTGGTATTTACTTTTTTCTGACGGACGTTGTATCAATCCCCAAAACGAATGAAAACTTCTATCACCTCTGTGACACCAAGGGTTGATTCCGTCTCCACTCAATCAGGGATGAAGAGGCAAAGGTAATTCTGTTCAATCCTCTTTAAGTATATTTTCTGCTATATTTCTATAGGAATGATATGATTTAGGTAATTAGAGTGAGTAAATTTAGTCTATTCTAATTAAGAATGATTTATTTTAAGGAGTTGTCAGCGTATGGAAGTGTCATGCCTCGTATGCTTTTATGTGAAGAAATATCATAACATTGTATATGCCAGGTGAAATTAGTAGAAACCGAATCATATTCTCAGTTGTGGAGACAAATTGTAGGGAATTATTTTGTATTTTAACCTCTGAACCCTTGCTTTTATTTTGCTTTTGTAGTGTTTTTGTGCTTGTAACTTGTAAGGTTTGCAAACACATGGTAAACAATTTTATAGTGACTTGTGGCTATGTATAGTTTGTAGTCCAAAGTCATAGAACAAATAGATTGTTATAACACATATTACTGTGGAATAATTAATGTTTCCTATTTTTTTGGTCATAAATCCTTTAACCGTACCATTATGACATTTTAATTGTGCTTTTGCAGTTTAAGCTATGCAAAGTTTGCTCTGTGCAGTTTGGGCAAAAAGGTATGCCATACCTGAACACCTTTGATGGACGAACCATCCGCTACCTGGACCCTTTAATCAAGGCCAACAACACAATCAAGCTGGACCTGGAGAGCCAAAAGATCACTGAGTTCATCAAGTTCGATGTTGGGAATGTAGTCATGGTGACAGGTGGAAGGAACAGAGGACAAGTTGGAGACATCAAGAACAGGGAGAAGCGTAAGTGGACTTTTGAGACTGTCCATACTCAGGATGCCACGGGGCATGAATTCGCAACTCGTTTGGGCAATGTGTTCACTATTGGCAAGGGGACAAAACCATGGGTATCCCTTACCTTAGGTAAGGGTATTAAGCTAACCATCATTGAAGAGGCCAGGAAGAGGCTTGGAGCCCAAACAGTATCCACAGCATAAGATATTATGGTAAAAATTGTCATGAACTTTAAATGACTGTTATTTTGTAGTTTAATCCTGGATTTTTGTTCCAATTTTTGTCATGTTCCTCATACTTTAAAGTTGAACAGCCGATCATAAACTTTTGTTATTTTGAATTAAACTTTTGTAAAGAACTGAGATAGTTTGGTTTGAAATGTCTTGTTCACTAATCAGGAGGAGAACAAAATCCTGGACAAAATGCATTGGCAGAAGGTTGCAGAGGTTGAAAAGCTAACCCAAACTGTTCATGAGCTTGAGGAGGCTGTTTTGGCTGGTGGTGGTGCCGCCAATGCTGTGCGTGATTATCAAAGAAAAGTGCAAGAGATGAATGTAATGACTGTTACCTTTGGAATTTTCAGTTCTACAAAACAACTGGTAGTCGTTTCGAATGTGTTAGAAATCCTCCAAATTGCTTCTAATCTTCAAGCTTGAATAGGAGGAGAGAAAAACTTTAGAACAGGAAGTAGCTTGTGCGAAGGTTACTGCAAATCGTGTTGCCACTGTAGTTGCAAATGAGTGGAAAGATGCCAATGACAAAGTGATACCTGTTAAGCAATGGCTTGAGGAAAGAAAATTTTTTCAGGCATGTTACCCATTCAATGCCTCTTTATCATGTTCTTCAAAGTTCATTTCTTCAAAGAATACCATGAATACTGAGCAAGTATCATTGCTGGAAGTCACTCTCTAATGGATGTTTCTGCTACTGATATTCTTGAAACACTTGGTTCTGCTGTTAGTTTGTACTCAATTAATATGTTTATTTATACATTGATTGATTGATCAAATAATCCTGTAATAGGAAGTGTTTGAACTAACATCAAAATGTAGTCTTCTTGTAGTGTGCTGGGTTTATCATCTAATAACTGTAAGCGAGCTAGGATTGTTTCATGATGCATGGAAGAAAGAGGCATACTACAGTCTATCCTTGTCTGTTGTTTAATTTTGATTTTTAGTGCCAACTATAAGATAGAAACCAGGATGTTAAACAGGCTGTTATCAGAATAAGACTGGGTGACATAGTTAGACCAATATGGAGTATAGTGTTTCAAAACACATACTTGCTATGGAAAGCTGATTATTGTTGTTTTGAAGTACAATAAATTATAAGGTATTGTGAAGACTAAATATAGTTTTTCATATATTTTTAGAGAGAAATGCAACAGCTTTGTGATAAACTGGCAGTAGCTGACCGCACCACAAAGGCAGAAGCACAGCTTAAAGTGTGTAAGCTAATCTATTAACTTCATTCCCTGCTTTTGTTACTTGCTGAATATTCATTTCTTGATTGTTCATTTATTACTTGATTTCTTAGGAAAAATACCAAATGCGATTCAAGGTTTTGGAGGAAAGGCTTAAAACATCTAATGGTAACTCTTGCATTGCCTCAGAAGGTAGAACCACAAGCAATGGATCTTCAAGGCGTCAGTCTCTTGGTTTTAGCAGAGAATTTCTCAAAATCATCCTCCAATGGGTATCTATCATAGAGAACTTCAAATTCACACTATGGGCTTCTCAGATCAAACAGTGCTAGCACATTATTAAAGCATAATGATATCTCAACAAGATCATTTGATGGTGGTAGTAGATCACTGGATAGAGATAAGCTGATACCAGATGCAAGTGGGAAAGATAATGTGCCCACCAATACCTGTAATCAGAACCTAATTAGCGAAACAAATGGTACTCACATGGAGAGTGCAAATGGAACTCCAATTGGAAACACCAAACCAGAACATGAAGATTATGTTTCTGGAATGCTGTATGATATGCTACAAAAAGAGGTTGTGTCTCTGAGAAAAGCTTGCAATGAGAGAGATCAGACACTCAAGGACAAGGATGATGCAATTGATGTTGGACGGCATACTGATCCGATTTTGCAGCCTGTTCTAACCCCCATTTATGCTCCTAATCTAATTTGTTTCTTCTAATACAAAATTAAGCAGATGTTGGCAAAGAAGGTTGATACATTGAACAAAGCCATGGAAGTTGAGGCTAAAAAGATGCGAAGAGAAGTTGCTGCTATACATGTCAGCAAGGAGCATGATCAGAGGATGTGGCGTATAAGTACTCCTAGGGGGGCTGTAAATAGTTCTCATTTGACTTCTGCAAGGTAAAGTTCTTTACTTTGTGTAAATCTGCAGTGACTTTATTGATCTTCTAAATATTAGAGGCTACATGTTCCTTCTGGGTGTTTCTCTTGTGGATCTCGTGTGATAGGGTTGTGCCCCTTTTTATGCTTTATTAATATATTGCTTATAAACAAAAACAAAATATATTACGTATAGTAACTTTAAATAAAGCATTTAGTACAGGCGAGCGCACGTCTACTACCAAAATATACAATGAAGATGAATGTTTCACACACACAGCTTCTCCTTTTTCTTTTTTAGTTTTAACCAGAATTACAGTAAGACACTTCAAAATCTACAAATGAAGTAAAATACAAATATGGGCAATGTGAAATGTGTGAACGCCATTTTGGTGCTCCATATTGTTGGAGTCTTCATCCACAACCCCCCACCCCCCCCCCCCCCCCCCCCAACTTTTTTGGTATCACTGATATTCTTTTCAGCATGGCAAGGAATAGGAAATTTGTCTTGTAGACCTTAATCTATGTAATGTGATTAATTATAAAAAATGTTTATCATATGTTATATTAGCTCTATATGGCTATATCTTCTTTCCATGTCTCCTGCACCTGCTTTAGGGATGCGATTACATTGCATCTTTGTCACACATCCATGGCTGTGGTAAAGGTTTACAGTTGATAGTTTTGGCAAGGCTACTTTTGTATCATGATTCATGGAGATTATTACAAATTTGTTCAACATCCAAGCATTTGCAGTATATAAAAATACAGCCATTTTTCTTAACCAGTAATATTTTTACTTAATATTTCAGGAATGCACGGAACCCATAGGAAACTGAAATTGCTGCAGGTCCGATGTAATTGACCAGACAAAGGCATCTCTTTAATTTATCCTCTCTCCGGTCTATATAAGTATGTGGTTTTGTCTTAGTTTTTTGTCTTCCCTCTTCATATATTTAAACTGTCTCAGCCAGGTAGTCGATTTGTAAAGAACTGACTCTAGGTTTTCCAGGAAATCATCCTGTCATGTATATTTGCTGTACACTTGTGTACTATTGTTATTACCAAAGATATATCATCCAGTTAAGGGCGCCATAAAATCCCTTAAGATAAAACTACCTCCTTCAAAGTAAAGGAACCTTGAAACTAGTATAAAATCACTATGTACAACTGTATGTAGGTATGGAAGGTCTTATTACTTATCAGTACAGTTTTCGGGATATTGTGCTTTTAAAAATTTTGGCAAATAATTGATGGGTCGTTTGAAAAATGGTAAAAACTTGGATGGTCTTGCTTTGCCTTAAGGTAAAAATATGCCTTTACAAGAAACTACTGCCAACTGACTACCTCCATTCAAATGTTGAATTTCTGGGTGGTTTTTCATTTGGATTAATACTGATAAACGCCATGTTCTTGATTTTAATGCTTTCACGGCCAATGTTGCAGCCAATTTCTGCTTTGCTTTTGTCCCATGACCATTTACTTGTTACGTTCTTGATTTCATGTGATTGACAATTGACAACCACCTTGACATTTCAATTTGGGATGTGGGCTTCATCATTTCCACAATTTTAATTGTTTTGGTAGGATGAAAAAGTGTGAGGATAAAAATCTATGATGGAAAGTGAGAGAATTAAATGTTTCTCTTTAAAAATAGAAAATAAACTCATCATTTTTCTTAAATAATATTTTTTTTAAGGGATAGATAATATTTTTTTAAATAAAACTAAAAAATATAAATAATAGATAAATGTTTATTTTTCATCTAAACTCATCATTTTTCTTTATAAAAAAAATAAAAAAAGCATTTTAATTGAGGAATTATGTGGGAAATAGGAAATTTTTGATAACTTTGTCTCCCACTTTAATTAAAACGATTTAATAACAATTTATTATGAATTTAATAGAAGGTTTTTTTTTTTTTTTTTTTTTTTTCGTTTTGCAATTTGTATCCCTTTTACCAAAGTTGAAAGTTTTGCAATGATAATTTTTGCTCCTAAAAGTACGTACGTTTTATAAGCATTTTCTATCTGTTTGTTTTCTTATAGGTTTTTTAGTCTAATTTAATCGGTTCATTAATCACATAGTCATCTAAAAAATCAAAAGAAATAAAGCTGTCCTAAAATTAAGTTGTTACACGTCACCATGAATTGAATATGTGAGTAAGGTGTCCGAGAGTCAAATGAGAGAGTGAGATCAGGAGATGGTGGTGAACCTCCTCAACAACGGTGGTAGTTTTTTGAATTTCTGGGTTTTGTAAAGTGTTTTGAGTTTGAGATTGAAGTGGAGAGGTTTTGTTTTTAGGTACAAAGCTACTTTTTGTTTGAGTTTTTAAGATTTGTGTAATGATGGATAATTTTGTGAAACAGGCGCAATGCAGCAAATGTTTTTTTGTTTGTTTTTTTTTTCCTTTTCTTACTTGTTTGCTCTTCAATCAGATTAACATTTAATGGATAAAGATCCAAGGAGTCCAAAGTCCACCCCTTCAACAATTTTGAATCTGTACTTCTGTACACATACAATGGTGGAGAACAATTTCAATTTTAAATGAAAATTTTTGAGAAATTAAACTAAAGAGAGAAAGAAAAATGAATTAAATTGATTAAGAATTGAACTACCGAAAAAGTATTCTTTAAAAAAAAAATTGAGAAATTGAATTGTTTTTTGTTTCATCCATTTAAATATGATGTGACATTTTTTTAAATGTCAAATAAAATTTTTATTATTATTTTAGTAGCCACATAAACAATAAGTGTGCCAACTAAAAACCCGTTAGCCATGTAGGAATTTTCCGTTAATAAGTTAATGGTAGGAACCAAATTGATTGTAAGTTAAAAATAATAAAGATTAAATTGACTGTTACCAAAATGTAGAGATCAAATCAATTATGACTCTAAAATGTAGGGACCAATATAGTGTTTTCGCCATATATATATATATATATATATATGTTTGGAAGATAGTCAAAGATATTATTCTATTTCTTTTGCAATTTAACTATTTCAAAACATTAATTGAATATCGCCCTATAAGCCTATGTAATGTATTGTACAAGATTTTCTCCAAAGTTCTAGTAAACAGATTAAAAAAATTCTTGCCAGAACTTATAACTGAGCATCAATCTGCTTTTGCAAAAAATAGGCTTATTTCAGACAATGTTTTAGTTGCCTTCGAGACTTTACATTGTATGAAAAATCATAATTCAGGAAAAACAGGTTTTATGGCTGTTAAGCTAGATACGAGTAAAGCTTATAATAGGGTGGAGTGGATTTATTTACAGAAATTGATGGAGAAAATGGGTTTCAGCAATAGGTGGATTGGATTAATCATGGAGTGTGTTTGTACTGTTTCATACTCAATTCTAGTAAATGGTGAACCGAAGGAGCTAATCACTCCAACAAGAGGCATAAGGCAAGGGGGACCCCTCTCCCCTTTCCTCTTTCTCTTATGCACGGAAGGATTACATGGTCTAAATACAGAGGCAGCAAGAGCAAAGGAAATCAACGGCTTCTCTCTTTGTAAGAGAGACCCCAAACTAACCCATTTATTTTTTGCAGATGACAGCTTGCTTTTTTGCAAAGCCGACCCCCAAGAATGTGGAAATGTGCTCAAAATCTTATCGGCGTATGAAGCAGTATCTGGCCAAAAAATCAATAGAGAAAAGACATCTCTTTTCTTTAGCAAGTCCACAAAAGAGGATATGAGGCAGGAGATAAAAAGAGTGTTAGGGGTGCAAGAAATAAAATTTTATGAGAAATATTTGGGGTTGCCTTCATTAGTGGGAAAGGGAAAAAAAGCAAGCTTTAGCTATATAAAGGAGAGCGTATGGAGAAAGTTACAAGGGTGGGAAGGAAAGCTTTTGTCTCAAGCAGGTAGAGAAGTCCTAATCAAAGCTATTGTCCAAGCTATTCCGACATATACCATGGGATGATTCAAAATACCATTGGGGTTATGTCATGATATTGAAGCAATGATTAAAAAAAAAAAATTGGGGGCAATGGGGAGATAGAAGAAAAATACACTGGATTAAATGGTCGAAGTTGACAAAATCGAAGCTAGTGGGAGGAATGGGTTTTAGGGACCTTGCATTGTTCAATGACTCACTCCTTGCCAAGCAAGCTTGGCGACTTTTACATAATAAAGATACTCTTTTTTACAAGATATTCAAGGCAAGATTTTTCCCACATTGCTCATTCATGGAACCTAAGGAATCGGCATCTGGATCATATGCGTGGAAAAGCATTTTGAAAGGAAGGGAGGTCATCAAAATGGGCTCAAGATTTCAGGTTGGTAATGGGAAAAACATCAAAATATGGCAGCACCATTGGCTCCCCATTAAACATCCACCATTAGTCACTTCTCCAATAATTGAGTCCATGAAGGATGCCATGGTTGATTGTCTAATAGATGAGGACACAAGAAAATGGGATGCCGATATGGTGGATGGAATTCTGGTACCAGCTAAAGCAGCACTAGTAAAGAAGATCCCACTTGCCCGAAGTCCAATTGAAGACTCTTTGTTCTGGCCTTTCATAGCAATTATGTAGAATTCACAACCGGACTTGGATAGACAATTATGGAAAAGTATTTGGTCCTTGGAAGTCCCTAACAAGTATAAAAACATGATGTGGGGGGCATGCAGAAACTCTCTTCCCACAAAGCTCAATTTGACTCGAAAAACTATCATAGATAACTCAACATGTGACCGTTGTTGTTCACACATTGAGGACGCGTTGCATGCTCTTTGGGGTTGTTCGGGTTTGGATGATGTTTGGGATGGAGAAAGATGGTGCTTTCGGACAAGGGAGTGGTTTGCTGACTTCAAGGAATTATGCAGATGGATAATGGAACATGGGAACTCACCTGAACTCTTTGCTGTACAAGTATGGCATATATGGCACCAGAGAAACCAATTACGTTTACAGCAACCTTGCTGCCTCACAAAGGACTTGAAACATGATGCTCAAGCACGCTGGGATGAGATTAGAGCTATCAATCCACTGCCAAACCAGGTCAGACCTGGACCAAAGCCAAAATGGATAGCACCACCACCGAATACATACAAGATAAATTATGATGGAGCGGTTTTAGATGAGGAGAATAAAGCAGGGGTTGGAGTGGTAATTAGGGACTGTAATGGAGAGGTAATTGCTTCCTTAATTCAGCAATTGGATCAAGCTTTTCAACTCGTGAAAGTGGAGGCAATTGCTGCGTGCAGAGCAGTGGAGTTTGGCAACGAATTGGGTGTGGGCTGTGCTATTGTGGAGGGTGATTCAGTGGTGATTGTTAAGGCTTTGAGGAACAAGGATAATGGTTTAACTTCTTTTGCACATTTGATAAATGATGTCTCTTTATTTTCAAGTTTGTTTTCAGAATTGTCGTACTCTCACATTAGGAGAAATGGCAACAAAGTTGCTCATAGTTTAGCTAGGCTAGCTTTGATCACACCAGATTGTACCGTGTGGATGAAGGATGTTCCGTTTCGCACCTTACATTTTGTTCAGGCTGATTTGGTCACGCTTTAATTTTATTTAATGAACTGTCTTCTTTCTCAAAAAAAAAAAAAAAAAAGTAAATAATTAATTTCCCAACATCATGGCAAAAGTTCTAAGGGAAGGGAAATTATATTAAAAGAATTCATTTAATGTTATTTAGCAAGAATCTACAAGTGATTAAAGGGACATATAAAGAAAAAATGCACTATATATATATAGAGGATTCAGAAAGTTATTTATGGTTTCAAAAAATGTCAAAAATATTTTCAATCTAATTAAATAATCCTTATTTGTAAAAAATAAAAAATATGGTTAAAATTGTAATTAAAAAAAAAATACTAGAGAAACTCTTTTTCCTAAAAATTAGTATACTCTCTATTTAAATAGAGAGATGTTACGTTTACAACATTTTTACAACAAATCACAAGTGGTTAGTTGTTATTGGTTCAAATTTGAAACTAACACTAAAATTACTTTTTTGCCCAAATAATAACAACCAGTAACAACCTGCCACTTAGGATTTGTTGTAAAAATGTTGTAGACATATCATTTCTCATTTAAATATATCTTACGCATGTTTGATGCATTTTTTTCCTAAAAACTAGCACACACTAAACCCAATGGTTTACTCCTTTTCAAATCCTAAATTTTAGTTTCTTAAAATTTTCTTCTATGTAATCTCACTAACAGTAGATAAATTCAAATTAAAAAATTATATTAAACTCAAAAAAAAGAAAAAAAAAAAAAGAAAAGAAGAAGAGATTATGTGATGAGGCTAGTGTGTGTGTGTATGTATGATGCCTCATGTTCACACACGTGCTAAATTAAGCATGGACTCCCGTCCACCGTGGCACACGAGTTAATTAGAGCAAAAGAATGTGCATTATCGCTAAGCCCATTTTATAGATAAAATAGGATTTGTATGGGCTACACCTATAAAGATTATTATTTATTGTCATTGGTGGTTTTGTGTGTAATATTCAATAGATATGATATGTATTTTAATCTATAGTATTCGCTCTTATATGATCTTTTTTTTTTAATAGGTAGATAGTGAAGAAGGGGAGGTGGCATTCTTTATTATTAGGTTAAGATATTTAGTTTCATTTTTGTTATAGATGAGATTCGATCTTAAGTCCTTCATTTAACTATTATTGCCATTTATATGAGATAAGAAACACTGCTCCGAAAGTATTGGATATTTTTCCTTTCTTTTTTTTTTCAACTTTTTGCGGTTTACGGAGGTGCACTCGTACTTCCAAGTGTGTGTCACTTTCTAATTGATTAAAACTTTCCTCCAAAATAAGAGAAAGTAATACACGGCAAGTTTATATTTGCTTGAATTACAAGAAAGCAAATGCTGCTGGAATAACTTTTTTCGCATCAAATTTCACAAATATTTAGTTGGTCAACTATGAGTAATAGACATAGTTGATATTTATAGACCTGTTTACTCACTGTCATTAATTTATCACTTATGAAATTTATTAAGAAAAAAGTTGTGTTTATAATGTTACTCTTTATAATAATGCCCCATCACCTTTTATGTGTGTGTGGCCTCATTTCAATCCCATCATATTCTAGTATATTAAATGATTGTTATTCTTTTCACCTATGTTTTATCCTCAACATCCAACTCCAAGCGACAAAAATCTTACCGAGTATCCCCATGATTAAAATTGTAGATAATCATCCCACAGTCACAGATGCCTGTACGAGTTGATTTTATTATTATTCTTTGCCCCGTTAGAATTTTGATTTGTGACTTACAAAAAGGCGTTGTGTTCATTTGTGACTTTAACTTAAAAAACCTAGCTTATAATACTTGTTTTATGTTTCAATCTAATAAATTATAGGTTGTACACGTTAATAGTATTGTGGAGATAGTAAATTCAAATAAAATATTTTTTATATTTAAATACATAAATTTGCATGTAAATATAAATGAAAATGACACAAAATTAGGGGTATAATGAAAAATTTAGAAAGATATGTGGCATGAAATTAAAGTGTAATAAAAAGGATACTTGACACAAAATTAAGATACAATTAGAAACTATTTTTAGAAATATTTTATGGGAAAATAATAAAACAATTCATTTTTATGACTGTGGGGATCATTCGGTGGATGGGCCCATAGGATCCAGAATTGGTTGAGGATCGTTGGGCCATTGGCCCATCCGAGGCCGTGCACCCGTCCGAGGACGCCATGCTCCTCGGCAGTATGCGTCCGAGGACGATCAGGACGTGGTCTCACCACGATCAGATCACAGAAGTAGGTCATCTCAAGGAGTAGAGTAGCCGACTAAAGATGAAAGAGATAAGGCAAACAAATATCTGAAACTATAGCTGCCTCCGCATTAATGACCTCTCAACCAACTCTCTGGCCGCATTAATGTGGAGGTGATACCTGAGCAGTAGGGAAGCAGCCTTACAGCTGCCCCTAGGAAGTTCCAGGAGGTGCCAGATGGGACAGAAAGAAATCCCCCGAACACAATCTACATGTGTTCGGCGAAGATGGATCGCGAAGGGGAGTATATAAACTAAAAGAAGAACATGAAGAAAGGTGATTAAAAAAAAAAAAAGAGGAACACACATAAAAACTGGAGAGAAAGAAGTAAGAAGGGAGAGAGAGAGAGAGACACTAGGGACTTAAGAAAAAACGTTCATTATACCAACGGAAAAGAAGGAAAACCTTATATGGGCTTGAAATAAAATCTTGGAGGTAGATACCATGGTTAACTCAGTTCTTTACACCCACGCTCTACAAATCATATTGTCTGGGCCTTTTACGTACGAACCCAATATTGTTTAGGTTCGTCACAAAATCGTGTCCTTACAATGACAATTTTTTATATTTCTCATAAAAGTGGTGTTAAAACTTTTTTTAATATAATTTATTAACAATTATCCTAATTACACCTTTAACATTACCCATATATGATATGGCTTCTTATATATCAGGTTGAGTTCAGTCATCAAGTGAGAGTGAGCTATTCAGAATTGAGAATATCCTAATTGCTTTTTTGACTTCTTATCCCTGGGTATATATAACTAGCTTCTACTTATTGAGAATATCCTAATCGGTGAACTTCCTTATTTCCACTGCACCCTCTAGATTTGCTAATTGTTCAATTTTTTTTGGGGGGTTCAAGAATATATATATATATATATATATATATATATATATATATATATAACTAACTTCTGCTTATTGAAATTTAAAGTAAATTTGAAAATAGAAAAATCACAGAAAATGACAATAGAGGTACAACATTGGCTCGATGATTAATGCAAAATTTCAACCTAATTATGTGCAAGGACAAAATATAACAAAATTATAGATGCATAAATTTCTAGTATTATGCAGTTTTTTTTTTTCCTACTAGTATTTATACAAGCTCTTGAAATCACAACCAAGTTCAAAATTTTATACTGATATGTTAAAATAGGAAAGTAGAGAAAAGAAACTGAAAGCTAAAAAAAATGATTAACTGATAGCTTGAGAGAAAAACTTGAAAGCTTACCACTTGAGATAACAACCAACAAGTAGTGCAATTATGTTATATCTTGAGTCCTTTATATACCTATTACACCACTCAGCACAGGCAAAGCACGTGCTTGCTGGAAAAAGAGTAGTGATTAAGGTCTAGATTCTATTTATGTCACAAAACAAAAATATAAATAATTCGATTTTTAAAGTATATAGAGATTTACATTAATCAAAAGAGACATTAATTTTAAGAATTTTGTTAATTATGTCATAAAAAATTAATCTTATTCATATAAGAATTTTAATCAACCATAAAGTTAGGGTAGCTATTTAATATATAAATATTTATTTTATTATAATAGTTTTTTAGCACCTTTGTACTAAAGGCAATATATCCACTCATTAAAAACTTCTAAGAATAATAATGAATACCATTATCTTCCAACAATAAACAACTAAGTTTTGTTAAGAAAATTAACAAATAAATAAATAAAAAAAGATAACAAAAGGCATGTGTCATCAAACTTTTCATTAATTCTTTAGATAACAAAATAAAACACCTTATATTATCATTCCAATTTTCTAATAATTACTACCATCTAAAACTCAAAATACTTGAAGAAAATTTTTGGGATGTTAAAATTTAGTGGGAGTATTTTAGACATTATACAATCAAATATTTTAAGAATCATAAATTTTCATTAGGATTTAACTGAGAGAATAACAATATGGCATATTTGCTCTTTTTCAAAATATTAAAGGAAAAATTGCTTGATTTTAAAGTTTAAAGAGGAATTGTAAATTGCCTCAAACATAAATGATGAAAAGTGTTTTTATCCTAAGTTTTTGTTTTTGTTTTTGTTTTTATGTGTAAAACTATGTGTTTTTACTTAAAATGGTGTGCAAAGAAAAAAAAAATGTCAACCCAAGAAAATTGTATGTGAAACAATGAATTTTGGTGAAACAAAGTTGACTAAACCAACAAAAAATTTCTAAAACCACAACAGAATAGCACAACATTTTCATAATACCTTTATAATTTTGTTATATTTTATTTTAACTCATAAAGAATTAACAGCTTAGCAATTTTGAAAATATTGTGATGACAATAAGATGTCTTAACATTTTCACCAAAAAATGTTATGTGTACCACATTTTCACAACAAATTATAAGTAGTAAGTTGTTATATATTGTCATTAGTGGGCAAAAAAGTAGTTTCATTGGTAACTTTAGATTAGAACCAATAACAATTTACTACCTATGATTTGTTATGAAAGTGTTGTAAAAAATATTATGGATATAGCACTTCTTTTTTCATAATACTTTTATTTTTAGTTGTGGTTGGTTTCAGTATGATATTTTATTATTTTATTTTGGCCTATAAGGAATCAACGCCTCAACAATTGTAAAAATTGGTAAATTCTGTACACATTTGTAAAATTTGTATAATATTTACATTTTTTTTTTTGTTTTGCAAATGTTTATAATATTTGCTACTTTTTGTATGTCTACAAAATAAGCTTACAAAGTAAAGATAAAAACATTCTTAAAAGAAAGGAAAAAAAAAAAAAAAACTGGGGTACGTGAAGAGGAAAAAAAAAATGTAACTAACAAAAACTCCAGATATAAATTAGAAAACAATCCAAGCTAGCCACAAGTTTTGGTGGTGGTAGAACCTTATAAGAAGTGAACATAAAATTATTCTTGTTAGATCATTGCCATATCCGAACTAATGCCATGTGTTGCAATCCATGGCCTTAACATAATGAACGGCAATATTTTGATTTTGGGATTCCAATCATGCACGCTCGTGTGGTGGCACGTGTGGGAAAACGAGTGTATTTGGGACCCAGCATTTGGTTAGATTCACACTTTGTCATGTGCTTTCCCACGCGCATGTGCTCTTGTCTCTTCCCTTGCTTTCTCTCTCCGCATCTCCCTGTTCCCCTGCTTCGCCACCACACCATTACTCATCCAGTTGCCTCACGACGTGGCTAGATCATGTACCTTTATTTTGGAAAGTTTCCTTTGTTTTTTTTAGGTGAAAATGGAAATTTTTATTAGAGATTAAATAGTACAAGGTCTATGTTACATAACATGATTAATTTTATAGACTCAGTCAAATTATATATTTAATTTCACAACTTATTGAAAATTATATATTTAATTTCACAACTTATTAACTTGTGTGATTGTGAGTGATCGATATTTTATGTCTTGTGTGATCCACCATTTTATATCTACTGCTTACAATTGTACAGATCAACAAGTTTTAAAATTAGGTGAGAGAATTGTTATATTTGTAAGTGAACTACATAACCCCCTAAATGTTAGATGAAAACTAGTACCAAATAAAGGAAGGAAGATATGAATACAACACAAAATTATCACTAGGAGAATTTCCTTCCCTTGATAAAAGTTTCACACAATGACTTCTTCCACGATGAATGCGATGGATATGAGCTCCATCAAAAAATTGGGCATGCAAGAGCACTGTAAAGGGTAAGAGATGTCACTCGCTCCTATTAACTTTCGTTATTGCTTTCATTTTGTATTATAGCAAATAATCATAATTTTTTATTATATTATATATTTTAATTATTCATCTCTAAAAAGGAATATATATATATAATTATAATTATTAAAAAATATTCAACTTTCATACTTCAAAAATTAAGCATAACTTTTTTTTATGTGTTTTTTTATTAACTTTCTTATTTAATTTGTAAAATATGCTTAAAAATCTTTAAATTTCTCCCAATACATATATAGACATATTAGTCAATTTTACTAATTTTATAAATATAATATCTATAAATGAGTTTTAATGAATTATTAAAGTAATTATAACATTATCCCAATTCGACCTGAAAAATCTTGAACATTTTCCTTTATTAGTTCTTTGAACTGTCTCAGGTGGCAGAACCAAGAATTTTTTTTTTTTTTGGGGGGGGCGGGGAGAGGGGCATCTATAAAAATTTGTGTATGTATGAAATTTAAAATAGTAACGTACAATACTTCATAACTCAATATGTGCAATAAACAACAACTAAATACAAGTTTTTTTTTTTTTTTAAGTGCTATATACATGTAAATATAGTAGTATATACAGTATATTTTAATCAAACTAATCAAGTACATTAATAAATTATAATGCCATATGGTATATAATATATTGATTATTATAATATTAAATAATATATTATAAGGAAAATAAAAAAGAAAGCAAATGAAAAGTAAAGTAAAGAAATCAAAAGAAAGCAAATGAAAAGAAAAGTAACACAGGAATACTGTACATGATGAGGGCCTTATGGAAGTTTCAAGTTTGTCTTTCACTATTTATTGTCTAGTTTAGTCACACATAACTTTTATTTTTATATTGTAAACACAAAACTGCAGCAGCAGTGGGAAAATGAAAGAATTGAAAAGAAAAAAAAAAGATTTTGGATTGTATTCTATTTTATAATATTTTTACAAAAGGTTGATGTGACCAACCTCTTATTGATTTTCATTTAAACCCATCATTAATATTAATTTTTTATTTACTAATAACTACTCACCACATTAGTAGTTTATAATATTTTTTGTAAAATAATTTATATCTCTAACATTATTCTTTTATTTAAATGAAAGTTATGTTTATTTTTAGACTTTCTTAAACATACATGTATATTATCGGATATAGGTGCCAAAATGATAAGTTTCTTTTAAAAAATTTTAAATTATTTAAGATAATTCTAAAAAAATTTCATTAATTTTTTTCAATTTTTTTTGGGGGGGGGGGGGGGGGGAGGAGGCCCTTGTGATGGTCCGCCAATTCTGTAATGTGGTCATGATTGATTGCATCAGAACCGTAAAATGCATGTTGTATTAATGCATTGTAGTATTAGATTATTGTGTAACGGTAAAATTTGATTGGTGTTAGGTGGGTTTTCCATAATTTTGACCGTTGGTATTAAAGCAAATGGGTATGTGACCGTTGGTTTATGTGAAAACAGAGAGAGGATGGGGCCCAGAGGGCATTCACATGGGGTCCAGCAGAGTAGATCTAACCGAAACTGGGTCCCTCTCTGCCTTGATCTTGAATGTTACCAAAACGGCAAGACCATCTGATAGGAACTTTGTGACAATTTGATATTTGTCGTATGAATTAAAATTCATATTCATTTTCAGGTAAAGGCCAAAGTATTAGGAGATACTAGGAAATCAACATTTATATACCATGATTTCTATTTTTCTATCTTCTGTTTTTGGTTGAAAAGACAAACATATCATTTAAAGCTTATTGAAACTTTGATCACATGTTTCTCAAATAAAAAAAAAAAAACTTTGATCACATGACTCCGTCAATCATTGTAAATCTTTAGCTGGGTTTTGCTGTCTTTAACATCAATTGAAAATGCAACCTATAAAGAGAGAGAAGAATGCCATGAGGCCATTAAACCATTGACCTTTAGATAGTCTCCTAAGTCCTAGATATAGGACTGTCAACTCACTTTGCGGTTAATAATACAAGGAGAGGCATAATTGATGTTATATTACAAAAGGCCGAACCTTGTATGATTGGCATTTTTATTTATTTATGTGTTTATCACATTATGAAAAGAAAAAAAAAAAAAGAGCCAATGTATGGCTCAATAAAAAAAAAAAATCATTGTAACTTGCATTTCCTTTATAATTATTATTATTTTTATAATTTGATAGACAAGAGTGAAAAAATTGAACCTTAAATGCTCTTTTGCTAACACGTTATCAAGTTGCACTCTTTTAAATTATTAACTTGTTCAAACAATCCACCATCGTGCATTCTTGGTGTGGTGATCACTTCATAAATATAAATGCTTGTGAGGTGTGAGGGATAAAAGTTGGGGTTCAAATCTTCAGGAGGGAGTTTCACACACACATACACTTATATTGGGGTAGAGTAGAATTTACATCTTGTATAAAAAAAACTTGTTCAAACAATCCCATTTTCAAGTAGCTCAAAAATAAATTGTATCAAACGGACTTGAAACAAAAATAAAAATATTAATGTAAACAAGCTAAAACTTTGATGAATTAAATATCAAGTTTTTAATATATTTTGTTTTAAACCATCTGTTGATTATTAATAAGTATAGGGACACAATTAAATATCTATTGATTATCAAAATGATTGACTGTAGGAGAAAAAAGTAATAGGACGATGAAAAAGTTATTATCCATTACTCATAATCGATCACTTTAACGTTCATAATATTTTATTATAAGTAGTACGTTATTATTGGTTCAAATTTAAACTTACCACTAAAATTACTCTTTTACCTACCATTAACAACCCGTAACAACTTGCCACATATAATTTGTTATGAAAGTGTGGGGTCAGAGAATTTGTGTCCCGGCCCACTTTCCATTAGGGCCCAGGGCCTGCGCCGAGGAGAGTAGTTGCCGAGGATAAGTAGTGAAAGACCAAATAGTTTAGAGATGCAGCCGAGGATGATCCTGTCCTTAGCATCCCAAGGCCTAAAAAGGAAGAATGATATGTCATCAAAGGCAGCCTCCAAAGCGCTCCCAGAAGAAAAGGCGAGTAGAATGAGACTCGCACGGGGGTACAGTGTGGAAGTGGTTCAAGAAAAAGACATCACCTCCTCATTAAATGCGCCAACAAACGTCCTAGCCATATTGATGGGAAAAGACTCCTGAACAGTGTGGTTTCGGTTATTGCAACTAACAGAAAGTAGGAGGAGGCGGCTGATGGGACAGATACTCGAGTAGTTACCTGCCTGATCAACAGATGGAAGGTCGGGATCAACTGAGAAGGGTTATATAATGTAAGGGTTTATGCGCCAAAAAGAGGGTGAAACCATGGTTCCCAGAAAGTAAAAGGTTGAATAAGAACATTAAGCTCAATGGACAAGGTCCATGGATACACTTAGTTCACCTTTGTGCGTCCACCATAAACACCTTGACAAATCACTGTCCGGTGATCAAGACCTAACCTTTCAGCTCACGCTCTACAAATTTTATTGTTTGGGCCTTAAACGTGCGAACCCAATACTAGCTTGGGGTCGTTACAAATTGAGTCCTTACAGAAAGTATTGTGGACATAACATTTCTCATAATTATATCATCACAAAAGTTATATATACATATGTTTGATGCAAGAGATAATTAATTCATGCAAAAAAAACTTGAGTTGAGATGTTTTTAAGTTCCCATTCAATTTTTTTTTTTTTTTTTTAAGAAACAAAAGTTTAAGAAAGTTGAGTTCTTTGCATTGAAACTCGAATTTTAGAAACTTAAGTTCCAAATGTAAATATTTATCTAAATAATTTGGAATGACTAATGAGACTCTTTAACAAAATTAATTATATAAAGCATATGAGAATCAAATGGAAAAGAAGTGCGGGTGCATTTAGCAATAGTAGAGAGGCGAAACAGAGGATGAAACTTCTCTCACATCACGTTCAAAACAGCTTTCTAACTAAAAGTAAATAAATAATCCTAATCCAATTTATGACTATCTAATCAAACTCTCACTCTCTCACTCTCACTCTCACTGTCTCACTGTAGCAAAATTTAAACCCGCCTAAACCCCCCTCTTAATCCAACCCCTATATATACTCCAAAAACAAACAAATACCAAATCCCCCAAACTTCTCTCTCTCTCTGTATCTCTCCATTTCTTTCTTTCTTTCTTTCAAGGAACTGTTGAATGAGCACGGGAGCACTGGATCTCTGATGTCGTCGATCGTCCACGTCAGCAGCAACGGTGAACCCGAGCCGGCTCCGAGGCTGACGTCATCGGCTTCGTTGAAGGCTCGGACCAGGAAGCCTAGTAATGCCGCCGTAGCCAGCGGCGGCGGCGGCGGAGGAGGAGGAGTCATAACCAGAGCCGGCTCCGAGGTCGATGAGATCATCACTCTCTTGCACGGCTCCGATCCCGTCCGCGTTGAACTCAACCGCCTGGAGAATGATCTCCGAGGTTCGCATTCTCACTTTCTGTTTGTTTGTTTCCTGAGAGAGTGTTTTCCCGAGAAAATTTTAGAATGCGCGCATTAGTAGTATTGTCCTCGAGCTTAATTAATGGTGGAAAATTGATTTTTTTTACTAAAGTAAATGATTTCCATTGAAATAGTGAAACGAACATTTTTCTTTTTAAGTAATATTCTGTCCAAAATTAGAGATTTTTTTTTTTTTTTTCCGAATTGTGTAATATTTGTTTATAATTTTCATTTTTATTCGTTATTATTGGCATGATTAAGTAAAAAAAAAAAAAATGCATTTGTGATTTTTATTGATAAATGCGTTAAATTGTTCTGACAAATTTAATTAAAGTTAACATACAGATATATTTTTTTGTGTGTGTGTGTATGTGTGTGTGTTTTCACAAAAATATGGAATTGTGGTAAAAAAGAAATGTTGTTAACCAGAGATTATTGGAATGACATGATTTGGCTACCCAAAATTTTATTTTATTTTTCAAAGTTAACTCAATTGATGTTTTATAGTTATGCCAGTTATATTCAACGGTGAAATACTGTTTAAGAGCCAGTTCAATTATAAATTCTTGACAGTTTAAACTCACAAGAATTTTAGAATTAATAAGGGTTGATGTTTCTGTTGCTAAAATATGCTTATAATTTGAGTTTATATTGTATTTTATAAAATACTTTAATTTTACAATATATATATATATATATATATATATTAATTGTTTAAAATAATATTATACTTATACATACTTGTTTGGTAACTATAATGTGACCCAAATGCCCCAAATGCCCAAATGCCCTTGAATGATGATAAGGTTCTTATTTGGGTGAAATAATGAACTTGGTTTTTTGTTAAAACTTAACTTTATTTAGTTAGTTATAGAAAAGGAAAAAAAGTGTAAAATTATATTGTCACAAATGCGAGGTATATGAGTTGAAATTTCCTACCTGAAAGGTGAGAGTTGGAATTCTCACTTTTTATGGGAATTGTAGTTCTTGAGAGTTTTGTCAACTATACAACCCAATCTTCACAAATTCTTGGGAATACAATTCTCATTCTAAATTCTTGTATAATGAACGCAGCTTAAATGAAAAAGGACTTTTTTTCTTCACTTATCAACAAAGTGTAAGAACTAATCCATAGCTAAGGAGTTAAGCGAACTATTTCCTTTCAAATTTCAACCTCGCTTTCTACCTACTAAAGAGCATTCATGTGTTATTTGGAGCTTGCATGTACATGTTAACTAAGAACAATGGTTGGTTGAACTTGGGTAGAATTCTGTTGAGTTCTTAAACTGTTTTCACTTTTTGATGGCTGTTGTTATGAGCCAAATTTGTTCCACTTAGGCATTGTTGTTAAGCTTTTCGTGCTTCTAAATTGTCTGGGCTACAACTAGTGATCTTTGTGCTAACCCTTGGAATTAATATTTATGCTTGTAGTTCTTTATAATATTGAGCATATTATTGAATAAACTGTAGGATTTGACTGCATTTACAGATAAAGATCGGGAATTGGGAGATGCGCTTGCAGAAATCAAGTCTCTGAAGAATTCGGAGCGCCTTAAAGAGAAGGCAGTTGAAGAGGTGCTACTATAGTAATATGAACTAATGTCAACCTGAAGATGCATATGAGAAGAAAGAATGTGTTTATATTCTTTCTTTAATCATACAGCTTTAATAATAACACAAATATAATGACAATGAAGGCCAGATTGTTATCTCAACATTGTTTTACTATACATAATTTCAGTGCAATGGAAATATAATAAGACTATCTTATCAATATTTATATGTATTACATGTTATCACATATAATAAGATCTAAGTGCCTAAAATGGAAATGCCTGTAAATTGACATTTCCTTGCAAAAAAGAAGAGGTTATAATTGTTTGATGCTTCAATTCTGTCCACTTTAGTTACTATTATTATTATTTTTTTATATTCTTAAAACGGGATTAATCTATTTTTTTAGTTTATGTTATATCATATATGATAAATATAAGTTATTAAAATCAATAAATATTTTGTGATGGTTTTTTTTTTCTATTTATTTATCGTAAAACATCATAATTACATGCGCATTATAGTTCAATTTTCACATCGTAGAAGGATTATTGTTAAGGTTTAATATTTCAGGGTTTTTGTATGACCTTGTCACATCCTCTAGTTGATCCATGCGGACATCAATTATATTTTGATATCTCCATTATGTGACTTCAAATCCTCATTAAAATTTCCTTAAAAATAAACATCCTAATTTTTTTCACCTATTTCATCCATGGCCCATGTATTGTAGCCATATTAATGGTATTTTGTCCCAAAGGTAGCATTCAAGGTTCCCCACCCTCCCACCACCACCACCACCGCCGCCCCCCCCCCCCCCCCCAAAAAAAAAAAAAAAAGAAAAGAAAAAGAAAACTCTAGAAAGAAGAAGCATAATAGAAAGTCAAGTCATCTTCATAGAAAATAGAGAAACATAGAACTAAAACTTTTCTTACTTCTGGCATGAATTTTAGAGTGCATTTGGGTATAGCTTTTTGCTGAAAGTTTATTTGCTTATTTGCTGAAATTTGTTAAAGCATAGTTGTACCTAGCAAAAATGAGGCTTTATAAAGCTTACAAAAGAAAATAAGCTAAAAAACTAAAAGAAAAGGCCTTTGCAAAATGGACTAGCTGGCCTTTATACGACCAGAATAATTGTAAAATTTCTATTGTCATTAATATACAAATCTTATTGTCTCTATATGAACAATATTAAAATATTTTAACATTTTTTTTATCACTATCGAAAGATTATTAATAGTCAACAGAGAAAGCAATGTATTGGATGATATTTAATTCTGCTAATAAAGAGAGGATTCTGATTATTCTCTCTGGGTTACAATTTCAGTTGACAGATGAGCTAAATAAATTGGATGAAAAACTTAAAGTGACTGAAGCTCTTTTGGAGAGCAAGGTACTATTTTTCATTGTTGCTTAATTGGAGTAACTATTTTTTATAACCAAAATAGGAAGTCATTTTTGTTCTCACAACCATGAGAATGTTATTATCTTCAGAACCTTGAGATCAAGAAGATAAATGATGAGAAAAAAGCTGCTTTGGCTGCACAATTTGCAGCTGAAGCTACACTTCGAAGGGTCCATGCTGCACAGAAAGATGATGAAATGCCTCCCATTGAGGCCATTATTACACCGCTGGAGGCAGAGCTTAAACTGGCCAGGTTGGAGGTATTATTTATATTTTAACCTTGAAATTTTGTGACTTCTTTTTGTTGTTTGTGGTCATACTGTTGTACTTAGAACTGTTAAGTGTCACCCATTCATATAGATCAACCTCAAAGAGTAATGCAGTAAACTTTTCTACCTCTGCATGATGTTTTGGTATTTAGGTAGCAAAGTTGCAGGATGACAATAGAGCACTTGATCGGCTTACTAAATCCAAAGAGGCTGCTCTTCTTGAGGCTGAGAGAACTGTTCAGATTGCTTTGGCTAAAGCATCCTTGGTTGATGATCTGCAAAACAAAAACCAGGAGCTAATGAAGCAAATTGAAATATGCCAGGTTTTCCTCTCATTCAAAATTTCTTCCTTCATGATGTCCATGCAAATGAAGGCATGTGCTTAGAGGTATCAATGAGTGACATAGTTTGGTTTGAAATGTCTTGTCACTAATCAGGAGGAGAACAAAATCATGGACAAAATGCATCGGCAGAAGGTTGCAGAGGTTGAAAAGCTAACCCAAACTGTTCGTGAGCTTGAGGAGGCTGTTTTGGCTGGTGGTGCTGCTGCTAATGCTGTGCGTGATTATCAACGAAAAGTGCAAGAGATGAATGTAATGACTGTTACCCTTGGAATTTTCAGTTCTACAAAACAACTGGTAGTCCTTTTGAATGTGTTAGAAATGCTCCAAATTGCTTCTAATCTTCAAGCTTGAATAGGAGGAGAGAAAAACTTTAGAACGGGAAGTAGCTCGTGCGAAGGTTACTGCAAATCGTGTTGCCACTGTAGTTGCAAATGAGTGGAAAGATGCCAATGACAAAGTGATGCCTGTTAAGCAATGGCTTGAGGAAAGAAAATTTTTTCAGGCATGTTACCCATTCAATGCCTCTTTATCATTTTCTTCAAAGTTCATTTCTTCAAAGAATACCCTGAATACTGAGCAAGTATTATTGCTGGAAGTCACTCTCTAATGGATGTTTCTGCTACGGATATTCTTGAAACACTTGGTTCTGCTGTTAGTTTGTACTCAATTAATATGTTTATTGATACATTGATTGATTGATAAAATAATCCCGGAATAGGAAGTGTTTGAACTAACATCAAAACCTAGTCTTCTTGTAGTGTGCTGGGTTTATCATCTAATTACTGTAAGTGAGCTAGGATTCTTTCATAATGCATGGAAGAAAGAGGCATACAACAATCTATCCTTGTCTGTTATTTTTAATTTTGATTTTTATTGCCAACTATAAAATAGAAACCAGGATGTTACACAGGTTGATGTCAGAATAAGACTGGGTGACATATGGTTAGACCATGTGAAACAGAGTCATAAATTTTGCTTTAATAAAACACAAAATGGAGTAGTGTTTCAAAATACATAGTTGCTATGGAAAGCTGAATATTGCTGTTTTGAAGTGCAATAAATTATAAGGTATTGTGAAGACTAAATATAGTTTTACGTATATTTTTAGGGAGAAATGCAACAGCTTCGTGATAAACTGGCAGTAGCTGAGCGCACCGCAAAGGCAGAAGCGCAGCTTAAAGTGTGTAAGCTTATATAACTTCATTCCCTGCTTTTGTTACTTGCTGAATATTCATTTCTTGATTGTTCATTTATTACTTGATTTTGTAGGAAAAATACCAATTGCGATTCAAGGTTTTGGAGGAAAGGCTTAAAACGTCTAATGGTAACTCTCGCATTGCCTCAGAAGGGAGAACCATAAGCAATGGATCTTCAAGGCGTCAATCTCTTGGTGGAGCAGAGAATTTCTCAAAGTCATCCTCCAATGGGTACCTATCAAAGAGAACTTCAAATTCACAATATGGGCTTCTCAGATCAAACAGTGCTAGCACATTATTAAAGCATGGTAATATCTCGAATAGATCATTTGATGGTGGTAGTAGATCACTGGATAGAGGTAAGCTGATACCAGATGCAAGTGGGAAAGATAATGTGCCCACCAATACCTGTGATCATGACCTAATTAGTGAAACAAATGGTACTCACATGGAGAGTGCAAATGGAACTCCAATTGGAAACACCAAACCAGAACATGAAGATTATGTTTCTGGAATGCTGTATGATATGCTACAAAAAGAGGTTGTATCTCTGAGAAAAGCTTGCAATGAGAGAGATCAGACACTCAAGGACAAGGATGATGCAATTGAGGTTGGACTTCATGCTGATCTGATTTTGCAGCCTGTTCTGACCCCCATTTATGCTCTTAATCTAATCTATTTCTTCTAATGTGAAATTAAGCAGATGTTGGCAAAAAAGGTTGATACATTGAACAAAGCAATGGAAGTTGAAGCTAAAAAGATGCGAAGAGAAGTTGCTGCTAAGGAAAAGGAAGTTGCTGCTATACGTGTCAGCAAGGATCATGATCAGAGGATGCGGCGTATAAGTACTCCTAGGGGGGCTGTAAATAGTTCACATTTGACTTCTGCAAGGTAAAGTTCTTTACTTTGTGTAAAAGTAAATCTGTAGTGACTTTATTGATCTTCTAAATATCAGAGGCTACATTTTCTTTCTAGGTGTTTCTCTTGGGGGTCTCGTGTGATAGGGTTGTGCCCCTTTTTATGCTTTATTAATATATTGCTTATAAACAAAATATATTACGTATGGTAACTTTAAATAAAGCACTTAGTACAGGTGAGCGCACGATTCTACTACCAAAAGATCCAATGAAGATGAATATTTCACACGCACAGCAAGACACTTCAAAATCTACAAATGAAGTAAAATACAAATATGGGCAATGTGAGAACTTTTATGGTATTATGAATTTAAGCAACTTTTATGGTATCACTGATTTTCTTTATGGCATGGCGAGGAATAGGAAATGTGTCTTGTAGACGTTAATCTATGTAATGTGGTTAATTAAAATTTTTTTTATCATTTGTTATATTAGCTCTATATGGCCATATCTTCTTTCCATGTCTCCTGCTTCTGCTTTGGGGATGCGGTTACATTGTTTTTTTGTCACACATCCATGGCTGTGGTAAAGGTTTATGGTCGATAATTTTAGCAAGGCTATTTTTGTATCATGGAGATTATTACAAATTTGTTCAACATCCAAGCATTTGCAGTATATAAAAATACAGTCATTTCTCTTAACCAGTAATAATTTTGCTTCATATTTCAGGAATGCACGGAACCCATAGGCAACTGAAATTGCTGCAGGTCCTATGTAATTGACCAGACAAAGGCATCTCTTTAATTTATCCTCTCTCCGGTCTATATAAGTATATGGTTTTGTCTTGGTTTTTTGTCTTCCCTCTTCATATATTTAAACTGTCTCAGTCAGGTAGTCGATTTGTAAAGAACTGACTCTAGGTTTTCCAGGAAATCGTCTTGTCATGTATATTTGCTGTACACTTGTGTACTAATGTTATTACCAAAGATATATCATCAAGTTAAGGGCGCCATGAAATCCCTTAAGATAAAACTACCTCCTTCAAAGGAACCTTGAAACTACTATAAAATCACTATTTACAACTGTATAGGTATGGAAGATCTTATCACTTATCAGTACAGTTTTCGGGATAGTGTGCTTTTAAAAATTTTGGCAAATAATTGATGGGTTGTTTGAAAAATGGTAAAAACTTGGACGGTCTTGCTTTGCCTTAAAGTAAATATATGCCTTTACAAGAGACTACTGCCAACTTGACTACCTCCATTCAAATGTTGAATTTCCGGGTTGTTCGTTTGGATTGATACAGATTAACGCCATGTTCTTGATTTTAATGCTTTCATGGCCATTGTGTGCAGCCAAGTTCTGCTTTGCTTCTGTCCCAATACCATTTACTGGTTACGTTCATGATTTCATGTGATTGACAATTGACAACCACCTTGACATTTCAATTTGGGATGTGAGCTTTTTCATTTTCACGTAACGTTTCTGTTAAGATAGAAAAGTGTAAAGATAAAAAAACTATGATGGAAAAGTGAGAGGATTATAAAAAAGGGGAAAAAAGATAGAAAATAGAAAAGGGATAGATAAATTTTTGTTTTTGTTTAATAAAACTATAAAAAATAAAATAAAAAAAAAAGTGAAAAAGAGGAGTATGTGAATGAGAAAGAGAAACGTTTATTTTTCATCTAAACTCATCATTTTTTTTAAATAGAAAAAACATTTTTAATCTTGAGGTATGTGGGAAATAGGAAAAATTTGATAATTTTATCTCCCACTTTTATTAAAACGATTTAATAAATATTATGAATTTAATAGAAGGTGTTTGTTTTTCTTTCATTTTGCAATTTGTTCCCCTTTTAGCAAAAACTTAACATCCATGGGTCCATTCGATTCTAAAAAAAAAAAAAAAAAAAACATCCATGGGTCCATTCCAGTTATAACTAATAGTCTAGCGGGTTAAATTATGGGACAAAAATTAACGTCCCTAGGAACAAAAAGAAAATTTCCCACAAAAAATAGAACTAAGAGCAGCTTTTAGCTTTGGGGAGAAGGGGACAATAAACCAAGTAAGAGATGAGTGAAGGTCTTGTAGAGTTTTAGAATTTCATATGAGGTTTCGATACGCTACTTTCATAGTGGCCCAAATTTTTGGTTACGGTGGTTTTGAAGTAATCTTCTTTATTTTAGTAATACTACCAACAATAAATTTAACGATTGTTGAATTCGTCGATTGTGAGTAAGGATTTATAACTATTTCTTCATCACTCATAGTCAACCAACTTAGCAATTGTGATTTTTTTTTTTTTTTTTTTTTTTTTTTGTGTGAAAGAAGTTATCTGTAGACTGTAGCATTACTGCTTTTATTTTGTTAACTAAACATAAATTTAAAGTACAAAATGATTATATTTGACTATCCAAACTCATGTATGATAATAGCCAATGGGGCCTTCACATGGATAAGCAGATTAAGATTCAAAATTTTGTTATTATATCTAAAAATGGGCTTCGAAACTGGGTTTGCATTTTTGATATGTAACATTGACAGTGACCCAAAATTTTGGTCTTCAAAACTGAAAAATTCGATTACATCAAGTTAATCCAAATTAGATGCACCCTATAAAAAATGTTAGCAACTCTTTAAAAATGAAAAAGAAAAAAGAGTGTTATAGTTCAATTGATTGGTATCTCTCGTTTCAACGGAGACATCCATAATTTAACTACACCATCCCCAATCATTGAATTATAAAATAATAATAAATTCTGGGCCTTTACAGGGGTTTAAATTTCAAAATGTAACTTTTAAGAAAGGCCCAATAGGGTTTTAAGTTATGTTTGTCAAAATTCTGCAAAGCTCTCAACAAAACCTCAAAAAAAAGCCCTCCATTTTATCACTTTTTAACATTTGATGTTAAAAACCAAAAGAAAAGAAAACTGAGATTGTCATGGCGCTTCTTCTTAGGCCTTCTTCTTCCTCTTATCTCCTCTCACTTCGTTTCATGGCCTCTCGCTTCCTGGCTTCCTCTTCTCTCCATTCTTCTTGTTCATATCCTCTCTCTTTCTCTCGTCCATCTCTTATCTTCAAGCCATCCAGGTATACTTCTCTCTGTCTTTTTTCTCTCTCTCTCTTTTTGCTTAGTTTCTGTTTGGTTCCATGGAAAACAAAGGAAAATGAGAGAAAACTTTCTTGAATGTGATAAAGATTTGAATTTTTTAAGTGGGTTTTTAAGGAGGAGTGAAGAACTTAGTCTCAGTTTGAGTTAAAAACATAATTTTGCTTTTTTTTTTTTTAATTTTTAATTTTTAATTTTTATTTTTAAAATTTTTAATTTTTGGGTTCTTTTCGTCTGAGTGTTACGAGGACATTTTCTTAGCAACCAAACGGAGTTTTAATGTTTTCTGTTCTTTCTGTTTCTGAAAAAAGGATTATTTTTTTTTCGTTTTCAGTAAAGTAGAGTTGAAGCCAAATGGGGGTTTTTGGGTGGTTTTAGATGGTGTTTGTTTTGTCTTGATGACAATTCTGTGTTTTTTTTGTAGTGTCAGGGTGAATTCTCCATTGAAAAGGGTTTCGTGTCTTTCAACTCGAAATGCGGTGTCTCCGAGGGCTTTCATGTCGACGAGCACCACCGAGGCTCTACAAGGAAGTGCCAGTTCAAAAGCTTATGGTTCTGATCAAATTCAGGTGTAGTTTTAGTTGTTATTGAATTCTAAATTTGCTTATACTAAACATTGTACACTTATATCAGTAATGTAGAAATTGTTATAATGAATTATGCTGTTACTGTATCTGACATTGATTGTATTGGAAGGTGCTTCTTATTGTTGGAAATGGTTTTATTTGAATATCGGCTTTGAGGGGGTTTTAACTTTTCAGGTTGAGAAAGTTCTGGGTTTGGGCTTATACTGGTTTTCTTGATGAAATAGGTACTGCAAGGCTTAGACCCTGTTAGGAAAAGGCCGGGAATGTATATTGGAAGCACGGGACTTCGTGGTTTGCACCATTTGGTATAATCTTCCTCACTTTGGTTTTTGTAGAATTAGTACTATCATTTTGCTGACTTCATCAGAGCCCCTAAAAAAAAATATAATAGTTTTCTTGTTCATTGGTTGTGCTCGTTTAGGTTTATGAAATATTGGATAATGCTGTGGATGAGGCTCAGGCTGGATTTGCTTCTAAAATAGATGTTGTCTTGCATGCTGACGGTTCTGTGAGCATTACTGACAATGGTCGTGGGGTATGGTTTATATTCATTTTTTTCAGTCTGGATATATATATCTGGCTGTAGTATTTTATGTGCATTGTGTTTGTTGGGCTTGTTTTCTACTTGGACATAACTTTGACCAATATCAGTTTGAGCATTTGCTTTTAAGATTTTTGGGCTAGCTTATGTCAAGAGTCTACACATCTCCTGCTGCACATTGCTGAATTTGTTTCTTGATTTGTTATGATGCTGTACAAAATTCAGAGCATTTTGTGTTAAAGAAATTTTCATGAAAAAAAAATTTATTAAGGTTGGAACATTTTGTCATGACATGCTTTTATAAACAATGGTATGTTTTATACATTTATACGCATCTTGATGCCTGCAGAAATTGTACAGTGTGGAGTACACTAAAGCACCAAGAAGTAAGAACTATCATATTGTTCACTCTGGAATGTTAAGAACCAGTAGTCCTAAACCAGGAATAGATTTACAGGAGGAGCAGGGGAATATGATATATTTTTATATTAATTTAGGCTTTCCAATAATATGCTTAAGAAATATGACCTATTTATGCTAGATTTTAATATGTTTTGTTACTAAGTTCACTTGTTTTCTTATTTGACTTGTACAATGCAGATTCCTACTGACTTGCACCCAGTTACCAAGAAATCTTCCCTGGAGACTGTGTTGACGGTATTATTGCATATATTGACAATTTTCATTAGAACTTTTTTTTTTAGGTTAGAATCATCATTTGTCTACCACTTAAAATAAATGAAGATTTATGGTTCCCTGCATTCCTGAATATATAGTTTGATGTGCTTATTGTTGGTATACCTTTCCATGGTATCATCTAGCTTCTCAAACTATGTTTGGGTGATTGGTCAAGCAAATTGTAAAATCCAAATTCCTCATTGTCCATGGAGCACTCTATTTCCACCACTTGCACTAAATTATATGTTAATTGGCATTATTTTTACTATGCACAAAAGAAAGGTGGTTTTCTGGCCAACAAGACATGCTTGGTAAATTAAAAGGTTCTCTTTGTATCTACATTTCTTAAAACTAACCTACTATGTCAGACTTTCAAGGAGATGAATAAATTCAATGCGTATAAGTGAACTTTGAATTATAGTGTTTTGATATGTGGCTTGTCCAAAAAAAAGTATTTGGTTTGGGTGATGAAATTTAAATGCACCTTGTTAACTGGAAGTCTACATCAGCCAATACAATCGGGTGGTTTGGGGATTAGAAGTTTCACTAATTTTAACACTGCTTTATTGGGAAAATGGTTTTGGCATTTTGCTATGGAGACAAATGCTATGTGGAGAACTGTAATAGCTAACAAATATGGCAGTGATGGGGGGTGGTTGGTGTTCTGGAGCTACAAATGAACCCTATGGGGTTTCTTTATGGAAGTACATAAGAGGTAGTTGGGAAAAGTTTTCTCAAAATATCAAATTTGAGGTGGGAAGGGGTCTTCGAATATGTTTTTAGGACGATTTATGGTGAGGAGAATTATCTCTCAAGGAAGCTTTTCCGATGTTGTATTGCATAGCAATAAATAAGGATGTGTTTGTAGCAGAGTATTTGTGTTGGCTTAATGGGATTGCGCACTGGGATGTGCTTTTTGTTAGACCGATACAAGATTGGGAACTGGTAAGTTTGGAATCTTACTTTGCTCTTCTTTATTATTCTAAGGTGGATGGGAAAGAGGAAGATAAAGTTGTATGGGTAACTGCCTGGAGTGGTTCTTTTGAAATGTGGTCATTCTATTCAATTTTATCTGATAGAAGTAATCACCCCCTCCCCTGGAAAAGTATTTGGAAGGTGAAAGCTCCTGCTAAGTTAGCTTTTTTCACTTGAACAGTGGCGAAGGGGAGGATTCTAACTTTGGATAATTTGAGGAAGAGAAATGTTTGAGTTGTTAACAGGTATTTTGTGTAAAAATGATTGGGAATTGGTGGACAACCTGCTCATTTATTGTCCTTTTGCCTCTGAGTTATGGTCCTTTGTATTTAGCTTGTTTGGTATTTCCTGGGTTATGCCTAAACAAGTGATTGAGTTGCTTGCTTGTTTGTTTAGAG
Organism: Quercus lobata; assembly: GCF_001633185.2. Classification (NCBI taxonomy): domain Eukaryota; kingdom Viridiplantae; phylum Streptophyta; class Magnoliopsida; order Fagales; family Fagaceae; genus Quercus; species Quercus lobata. Next base: position 11,013,629 of record NC_044910.1, read on the forward strand.
GTGTTGGGCAACATAGTTTGGCATCTGTTTAGGATGTTATCCGTAGTTTAATATGTGGAACATCTGGCAAGAACAGAACAACGGAATTTTTGAAGGGGAGGAGTGTTCTATCATTGAGTTGAAGCGCATTTTTCTTCTGTCCTTGTTTGAATGGAGGACTGCTTTGATCAGTCTTGACATACCCTCTGTTTTAGATTTTGTAGATTTATGTAATTTTGGGTAGACATTTGCTTTCCTTGTACGCATCCTGTGTACCAATGAATTTGCTTCTCCTGTTTTTCTCATTTGTTCTATCATTGCGTTGAAGCGCATTTTTCTTCTGTCCTTGTTTGAATGGAGGACTGCTTTGATCAGTCTTGACATACCCTCTGTTTTAGATTTTGTAGATTTATGTAATTTTGGGTAGACATTTGCTTTCCTTGTATGCATCCTGTGTACCAATGAATTTGCTTCTCCTGTTTTTCTCATTTTTTCAATAAATTTTTTATTTACTGATAAAAAAAAATAGTTTGACCCTTGTTTCTTGTGGGAAATTCTTCTTCTTCTTCTTCTTCTTCTTATTATTATTATTTATAACAATTCTGCTTATATTGATAAATATTCATACTTATCAAAATTTGCAGGTATTACATGCGGGTGGTAAATTTGGTGGCTCCAGTAGTGGATATTCTGTGTCAGGCGGTTTGCATGGTGTGGGTTTGTCTGTTGTTAATGCCTTGTCTGAGGTCTGCATTGTCTCTCTTATCACTTCTTTTTGCTACTTTTCTCCTATGATCATAAAGTATCTACATTTGTATCTACTTATAAGATTTTTTGAGGACTGTTAATTCCTTTATGGCTATGGATCAAGTTGTGAAATATCTTTTATATGTATTATAAATTTTTTTGCACCGGGGGGGGGGGGGGAGGTGGGTGGGTTCTATACTAATTACTGCATTTCCATTAAGGTGGTTTAACTTTACTCAGGAATATAACCTTTATGGGTTTTTATTTATTATTATTATTTTTTTACATAAGGATTGGTTTTTACTTTAATGTATGTATGAATTATACTTCGTAATGCATATGTAACACATCAGGAAAAAAAGGTTCAAACTAAAAGGGAGTTAGATGGCAATCATATTATAACATCTTGACATATCATCATGGTAATAATGAACATTTGAGGATTTTCCTGTAATTGATTTTTCTTCACTTGCATTGTCTATGTTTGGGGTTTGCAGTTCTTGCTTCGCACTATGGATGCAGAGGGGAAATCACATTATAACACCTTGATATAGATTAGTTTTTCCTTAATTGAGTTTTTGTCACTTGTTATGTCTTGCATTGTCTATATTTGAGGTTTCCAGCGCTGGCTATCATTGTATGGAAGACTCAATTGTGATGTCTTACTTCACAGGCACTAGAAGTTACCATTTGGCGTGATGGAATGGAATATGAGCAAAAATATGCTCGCGGGAACCCTGTGACAACTTTATTAAGTCAAATTCTTCCCCCTGAATTGAAAGATCATCAAGGAACACGAATCAGATTTTGGCCTGACAAAGAAGGTCTTCTATGACCCTCCAAACCTCATATACATTTTATGGTTTTTGGATTATGAATTATACCACTTTATATATTGGTAGTCACAATGATTAATGTATATGCTTTGTTTGATTCTGGGCATGCAGTTTTCACTACCGCTATTCAGTTTGACTACAACACAATAGCTGGACGAATTAGGGAGCTAGCTTTTCTCAATCCTAAGGTAGAATCATAGCTTTTGATTAGGTGAATTGATGTTTCCTCACATATGATAACTCATGGATTTTTAATAATTATTCATGGAAAGTTATGTTCTTCATGTGGCATGCTGGTGGCAATATGAAATTTCTCTGATTCTTTGTATTTCACAGTTTACAATCTCCTGTGACTTGACCTTTGCAGCTTACTATTGCTCTGAAAAAAGAGGATAGTGATCCGGACAAGAACCAGTATAATGAGTACTTCTACGCTGGGGGATTGATTGAATATGTGACATGGCTAAATACTGATAAGGTATGCTTGACCTTTAACCATCTTCACTTTTTTTGTAGTGCATCTGTAGTTGTTCTGTTCCACTTGGATGTAGGATTCATATTGGTTTGAGATCTGTTATGAACCTCTTTATACACACACATGCACACGTACATGTTCCTTTGTAAGTATTTATATCATGTATAGCAGCATTTGTGTATCTTTTTATATGACTAGTAATGCATGGAGGCTTTCAAATGAGTGAAGTGGATGGTGTAAGAATACCAGCAATCCCTCTAGAGTAGCTTTCTTTGTATGGACTGCTGTCTTAGGGAAATGCTTGACGATTGATAACTTACGAAAAAATGTGTGGATTTTGGATTGGTGCTACATGTGCAAGAGTAATGGTGAATCGGTTGACCATCTCTTCCTTCACTGTTCCATTGCTATGGATCTATGGTCTATGGTTTTGGGTTTATTTGGAGTATCTTGGGTTATGCCGCATACTGTTTTGGGGCTGTTAGGGTGTTGGCAAGGCAGCTTTGGTCGTCATCGAAATGGTTTTATATGGTCCATTGTTCCTCATGGCTTAATGTGGTGTCTTTGGAGGGAGAGAAATAGTCGTTGTTTTGAAGATATTGAGAGATTTATTCTGGACCTCAAGCTTTTCTTTTTTTGAACTTTATTGGATTGGTTGTTTGCTTTGCAAAACCAGTCATTCCCTTCTTTTATTGATTTCCTAGATTCTTGCAATTTTTGTATTTGATTTGCTGTCCCCTTGTTCACTCCCTGTGTTCTAGGGTGCTTCATTTTTGGTATCAATATATCTTATTACTTATCAAAAAAGATTTCAGTTGACACTACTAAATTCTAATTTCTATACTCGGCATAATTTAAATATGATTTATCTTAGTGTGCATTCATATTTGCGTTTGCATGAACATTCTATATCCATATTCCATAATGTAATGTTACTCTACCAGTGGGTCTAAAAAATTGAACCTAGCTCATTCTTAATGAGACAGCTGGATACCACTAGGTCACAAACCCTGTGATGAATAGGATGATCTGATATTTTATTTTATTTTATTTTTTATATTATGATTCTTGTGATATTTGACCATCTATGGGCTTCTTGGCATTTGCATCTTTTTTTGAAGTTGGTAGACTGATGATTCTTTGATTTAGAAACCGCTTCATGATGTCGTGGGTTTCAGAAAAGAAAAAGAGGGCATTTCAATTGATGTAGCTCTCCAATGGTAAATCATTTAATCCCCTGTTCCTGCGCATGTTTAAATTTTCCTTCTTCATCTGATATGGAATACAAAGAGAAAAGATACAATTTCTATCAACTTTCATTTTTTGGTGGGAATAGGGGTGTTGTTAAAACAATTTTTTATCCTTTATAAAGTGATGGATCTGTACCTTTCCTATTGGTGCTTGCATCACTCTGTGAGTTGGGATTAACATTGTGTTGTCAAAATTAGGGGATGTATCATATGTCAAGGACATCAATTCTCAAATTATTGGGATAACATTATGCAAATTATTGATGATCATTTCTTGTATTTAATGATTTGATTATTAATTCATTTATTCTCTACTAGGTGTTCAGATGCATATTCAGATACAATGCTGGGATATGCTAACAGCATACGTACGGTTGATGGCGGCACCCATATAGATGGTACAAAGGCTGCTTTAACAAGAACTCTGAATAGCCTTGGGAAGAAGTCAAAATCTATCAAGGTGCATTTTTTCTTCCATTTTTCAAGGGGTTTCTCCAACCATACCAACAAACTCTGATTGTTACTTTTTTTTTCCTGGGATTTTAGGGTGGGAGAGGTCTTTGATTAGTAATAAAATCAATTTGAAGCACAAAAGGCAACAAGGAAAAAAAAAAAAAAAAAAACTGAAAAAGACAATAAATTATGATCTAAAATTAAAAAGATCACAAATAACTTATGTATCTTTTTGGTGGATATTCCCTTCTTCATCCAACTCCTACTGGTTCCAAGGCAATGATTCTTTCATTTCTTTTTTGGATGGACTGTAAGGGGAAGGGGGTTGGTTTCAGATGAGTATGAAACTTAGCTATCACAGCCTTTTTTTTTGGGAGGGGGGGGGGTGTGGGTGAATGAAATGAGTATGGCCCCATCTAAAATGGACCCATTGAGGAGTTGGGTAACTATAATTTCTGCTACAAATGTCAGGTCAGACAATTTTACCATGGCTTTAGATTCATCTTATTGTGAAAGTAAGTACAAGGGTAAATCAGATGCGTCTGCATGTCTAGCTGTATGCTTGAAGGACCGCATGATATGTTTCCATTATGAGCTTCTAAAGGTTTTGTCCTGCCTTCCATCTTCTAAATGTCTTAAGTTTCTCTTCATGGTGTTTAAAGAAACAGAAAAACAAAAAATGGTTGAGTTTTTCACCAGAGAACAAGTTACCAAAGTTCTGCTGTACGGTTGTGAGTTGTAGTTACCTATAGAAACAGGCTGTTCTGCTTGTATTATTTAAGAAGTGAATGTCCCCATAGTACATCCCCAATGTACTAGGGTTGGCTATTTTTTTCTTAATAAAATTTTTTCGTTACCTATCAAAAAAAAAGAAAAAGAAAAGTGAATGCCTCCTAGGCAAGTCTCAGGAATATGTGATTTTAAGATTTTACTGCCTTCCATTGATTCTTGTGAGCCATACATTAAACATGAGTAGAAAGTAAAATGAAACTAGCTCAAATTTCAATATTGTAAAGTTTCATCTGTATTATTCCAGGATAAGGACATTACTTTAAGTGGTGAACATGTGAGGGAGGGATTAACATGTGTTGTCTCAGTCAAGGTTCCAAATCCAGAGTTTGAAGGACAAACAAAGGTATTGCCTGTTTTATAATATTCGAAATTGAGAACTGATTTCTTTTGCTCACACAGTTGCTCAAACGCAGTTCCATAATTGCTGTTATCTTATTGTACTGGTTTTTCTGTCTGTTGCCAAAAGACTAGGTTGGGAAATCCGGAGGTGCGAAAAGTGGTTGATCAATCTGTTCAAGAATATCTTACTGAATACTTGGAGTTACATCCAGATATACTTGATTTAATCCTTTCCAAGTCTTTAAATGCTCTCAAGGTATCTTGTTGTGGCTCAAAACACTACTTTGATTCAGTAGCGATTTTGCTAGTCAAAACGCTCTTGCTTAGTATGTCCACCATCTACATATCTTAAAATTCAGACCTTTCCCTCTTATCTATTGTTTCCCTTTTTAGGCAGCTCTGGCAGCAAAGAGGGCAAGGGAATTGGTGAGACAAAAGAGTGTACTGAGATCATCATCTCTTCCTGGAAAACTAGCTGATTGCTCATCCACAAATCCTGAAGAGGCAGGTATGTTTTGTTTTTTTTTTCTTGTGAGAGCTCTCTCTTGTTTTTAATTTCAGCAACATTATGTAGATGTGTATTCTAATGAGAAGTTTATTACTTGATAAGTTCCTATGACGTGATGTCTTTATTTACTTCTGAATCTTCTGATCTGAACTTCATATCCACAATGTTTCATGATTCCTCTTTGCTCCATCTATTCGGGCTTTCTTTTCCCTTACTCTAACTCTCTTTTATGATGTAACTTGTTGGCTATTTACATGCTAATTATATATTTGCTTCTGTAGAATTTTTTTACAGCGTCTTTTTTTTTTTTTCCTTCATTTTCTGCTGTTTGTTCTTATCAGAAAACTGTGTTTGTACCTCCATCATTATTTCTTTTTTTCCTGCTCTTTAATTTCTTTTTAGAAGTTGAACTTATCAAATATCTACATTTATTCCATTTTATTTTCTTCCATACAGTTGTGCAAACACATTGGTTTGTTATGTCTTTTTTCTTGCTCTCTCTATCTCTATAGAAAGCTGCATTTTGCCTTTTTATTTTCATTATATATTTCTTAATAATAAAGAAAAAGAATTGATGTTCCTACTTAATCTTTTATAAGTTGATGTTAGGTTTCAAATTTTGATGCATTTGCATGCTGGAAAACTTTAATGTATTAGTAAATTGTATCTACCATAGTTGTCAAAACGCAAATTGTTTTGTGATCAATGTCATATTTTTTTGGTATTTCTTGTCAATGTTGTCATATTGTATGTGAATCATAAGATACATCAACACTTTTTAAATTTTTTATAAAAAAAATTAGAGTTCTTTACATATATATTGGGAAATAATTGTAGTCATTTGTGCAATAATATTTACATATCATTACATAAGACAAATAAAAATATACGTATTCAAATTAATTTTACTTAAAGATGATAGCATGACTTATTTTGATAATTCTTTTTCTGAACATATTGTTTCAATAATTATATAGTTCCTAATATTTTAATGGGAAAACTATACAATTGAAATGGAACAAAGGAAAAGGGAGCCCCATGTGAACCAACATACATAACAACACAGTTCATACTTCATATCTAGTGATAAATTTGCAATGCATCATCCTCCTATAAAGCTCATCACAACACATGGTCCTCAGCATCAAATGTGTCATCTATAAAGGCAGCCACTTATTACCCCGAAATTGAGCTCCTCTTCCCTTTCTCTCTCATCCCCTTTTTCTGCAATGAAGAAGACACAGAAACCTCAAACCTCACCATTGCCTCCTTTAAACAGAGCCCTTTCAAGACCAACCTTTCTGGCTCTCTCTCTCTCTATCTTTCTCTCTGTGACTGTCCCATAAGCCACCCCAATGCTTTAGGCCAGAAACAAGTAATTGTACTACTACTTTTCAAATGGATTCTGTATCACTCAGTTTGACATCATCCTTCAGCAGATTGTTTACAACCTCCCTGGCACCTTGCCTTCTTTCTCAAAGATTCAGCACAAGTTCAGGTACAGAACAATACAAACCCATACATTGATTCATTACAATTTTGATTTTCCCACCATACACAGACGCGAATCATTGGATACATGAGCCTCCCCATTACACAAATACAATTCAACACGTTTTACTGATTTGAATTCTATGGGATACGTAGTGTCCAATACTAACAATTGTGGTATACTATATATGCATAAATGCATGTTTATTGTTCTATTTTACTAGTACATGTAAACTTGTATGCACCTTATCTCACAGCCATTTTACTTCTCCCTGAAAAGAAAAAATTTAATCAGTGTATCTGTGAATGATTCAATGGCTCCTTAATTCTTTCTCTAATTTGCTGGATTTTCTTGATTGTTGTATTTTTAACTGAGTTATGATGCACCTCTAGTACACAAGCTGTGTACTTGGAGGCACCTCTTCTTCTTTTTATGTTTGTTTGTTTGTTTGTTTTTGTTTTGTTTTTTTTTTGTTTTTTTTTTTTGTTTTGTTTTTTTTTTTTTGTTTTGTTTTCATTCAATAAAATTTACTTATTAAAAATAAAAAAAAATCTTAGGTTTGAAATTTCACCATGTATCCCATGGTAGAGAAGCTCCACATCCTGGGCATTATAGTTCAAGAAATCTTCTGTAACGAGTTTGTACCATATTTCCTAACCTTAGATTCAATAATGAGTATATAAGTTCAAGATCCTATAAAGCTTTTCACAATGATTTTGATATTTATATGTAAGTTGTATATTACCTTACAATACGTGTAAAATTCATGACGCGTCTAACTATTGTATTGAACTTTACTAAGCCTATTTATAAGAACAAGATTAAGATTTCGATTCTTATCTATTATTATCATAGTCTAGTGGTCAATTCTTACCATTGAGTTCATTTTGATCGCTACTTGGTATTCAAGAATGGTACCATTTTTTATTATTTATAATTGGATCGCTCCTTTGATAGCAGAAATGACTCAAGCAGTTATTTGTGTTGTTGCTAGGATGCTTTAACTCCATCATCTAATTCAGCGAAATGGAGAAATTTTTATTTATTGCCTTGGTTTGACAAAACCAATTGGATGTATTTATTTATGAGAGTGGTGGTTGTAATAGTTGAGTTAAAAGTTGATAACCAATTCCTAAACTTGGATTTCTCTAGTCTCTTTTGGCCTCAATTTATGTTAAGAGCATAAGGAACATTTTCACACGATTAGTTTGAGCATTTAAAATTTGATATTGGTTATTGTACTCTTGCAGAGATCTTTATAGTTGAAGGAGATTCAGCTGGTGGAAGTGCAAAACAAGGTCGTGATAGGCGCTTTCAGGTAAAGTTTAGCTTCTCCCAGTTGGTAGTTTGGCAATATTGATATGTCTCAATCTACTAGAAATTGTGCAAGCTTGTCAAGAACAATTGCTAGGAAAGTTCATATTCTTTTCCTACTTATCAAAAAAAAGTTCATATTCTTTTCCTAGTAAAGGCAAATAATAATGTCACAATTAAGTTTGTTTAAGTTCCTACAGATTGCAATTTTAATCTCTGTTAATGCTAAGAAGCTGAAAGGAAATGGTTATAGTGGAAGCAAACTTTAATTTCCTGGAAAGCAAGCATTTCCATTCCTCCTCAGTATTACTGCCAACACAGCTTATTTCTACCAATACAGCTGCTCTACAATTGCGTTGCCAGTTCCCACCTGTACCATCTATGGCACCTCTAAACTGCCACTTTTTTTCATATCATCACCCTTTTCCCAATGTTGGGGACAAATAGAAAGTGTTTGAATGGCTATCTCATGCTTTTAAAATTGTTCATGAGATAGGTTTCTTGGCAACAAAATCTTTTATTTATATATAAAAAAAGAAAAGAAGGTGTTTGACTGGCATCTTGATAATAATTTTCTGATAATATCACAAAAATGTTGGTGCAGGCTATTCTCCCTCTGAGGGGTAAGATATTGAACATTGAAAGAAAGGACGAGGCAGCTATGTACAAAAATGAAGAGATTCAAAATCTCATTCTTGGTCTTGGACTTGGAGTAAAGGTTATATCTTTATTTTCTTTTCTTTGTTCTTACATCTTTTCGTTAATACTTTGTTTAGTTCACATGTCATTATAGAAAATCAAGTGGACTAAAAGAAGAGAAATACAAAGAGAAAAGAAAATGGAGAGAAAATAAAGAGGAGATTTTAGTATCTTTCTTACCCTAGGTCTCTCTATACTGAAGAGAAAATTTTGTTGGGCTTGAGAGGAAAATATGTCAATATAATCCTCACTTTCTTTTATTCTGTCCTCTACAAACCAAAATCTGGAAAAGAAGAGAATTCAAAAACTCTCTCCTTTAAGGATCAGCTGAACAGTGTTAAAAAAAAAAGTTAATTGCTTAGCCATTCATTGTGTATATATATGCGTGTATGTTTGTGTATAATTTCTTTTTTCCGTTTCAGGGGGAGGACTTTAAAAAGGAGGCTCTACGATATCACAAGATTATCATCTTAACAGATGCTGATGTAGATGGTGCTCACATCCGGACATTGTTGCTGACATTTTTCTTTAGATATCAGGTAGAAAATGGAACTAATTGTCTGCAAATTCATTCTATGAAAACTAAGGGAAAAAAACCCTACTCCAAATGCCGAATGAATTCAATCTAAAATAGGAACTTGATGCAGTATTTATTGTTTGCAGAGAGCCCTATTTGATGAAGGTTGCATATATGTTGGTGTTCCACCACTTTACAAGGTTTGCCTTTGGCTATAATGTAACCAGGGAGCATCTATTTTGAATAATGAAGTTAAGTTGCTGTTGTATTATTCTGAAATGAGCAGGTTGAAAGGGGAAAGCAAGCATACTACTGCTATGATGATGCTGAACTTAGAAAGCTTCAGAGTTCTTTCCCTTCAAATGCATCATACAACATTCAGAGGTTTAAAGGTAAGATAAAAACCAATTTTGTTGTGATGAATGCATTGGGAGGTCTTATTCTCACACACTCAGGCACACACATACGTACTCTTTATGCTCCATTTTGTTTGTCTGGTATACAAAATCCAACTTTTTAAGGGAACATCATTTAATGCTTTGTCTCTTAGAGAAAGATATATAAGTTTTCAAAATTGCCCTTATAAACTTTCAAGAATTTAAACCTGGATAAAATAAAGGGCTTGGGATATTGGGAAGTCAATAAATTAAAGACCACTTACTTTTAAAACTGGCCAAGTATTTTGGGACAGCCAAAAATGGATACTAAACAAACAAATTGGCTGTGCAAAATACTGTATGAATTGTGTAATGGTTATGCTCTGATATCTCTGCAATCTGCCATGGTAAATTCTATGTGTGACATATTTATGAGTTTGCAAGCCCTCTTTTTTGTCATGCTCTGTGCTGCGGGGAATTTAAGTGATGACAAACGTTATTCTTAAGTTTCTACTTGTTGGCTTTCCATATAGTTTGTTCTATGAGTGGGAGTCAGCTAACTATTTAATTCATGGTAGCAATGAGCTATACCTCAAATGGCACTTCATCCTTCTTTATTAATGGGATAGAGGGTAAGGTCGTGGGTGCAAGACCCATGGGTGCATAACTTACAATAAAAAAAAAAAATCAGGTTTCTAGTTGGTTTGAGTTATATATACCATAATATCTATATGCATGCAATGCAGGCCTAGGAGAGATGATGCCTACACAATTGTGGGAAACAACAATGGATCCAGAGCAAAGGTTGCTAAAGCAATTAGTGGTTGAAGATGCCGCTGAAGCAAATGTTGTCTTTTCCTCCCTTATGGGTTCCCGGGTAAGTAGATCATGATTCATGAATATGGGGGCGTTTTAGTTGTCTTATGATAAAGTGAGCTCTTGGCTAATTGGCTAGCTGCTTACAATTTTTATTATTTTAATAAATTAAGTTGAGATGGTGTTTTCACCTTTTGTAGTTGGGGGATTGTATGATTCTCTCTCTCAAATAAAAAAAAAAAACTGAAGGAATTGAATTCTGTCATCTTATGCACAAATTATAATGTTATTTTTGAAAAAATTACATGACTTTCGATTTTGTATCACCTTATACTTTCTAGGTCTTATGTTAAGTTTCTCAACTGCAATGCCAGATGATGGAGTAATATTACTGTTTCCTGGCAATTGTCATTATTTGTAATATTCCAGAATTCTGTCTTGTGATATTTCTGCAGAAGCTAATGGTTCTTGTTCAATCTTAGGTGGATTTTCGGAAGGAGCTCATACAGAATTCTGCAAGCATGATTAACCTTAACCAGTTAGATATTTAAGGGTGCCTTAAGTGTACAAGCATTATGTATACAGCCCACAAGACAGATAAGTGAAAAGTGAAAACTTGTTTAGAGTTATGTAGTGGTAGTGCAGGAGCTTCATTGCTGCATCTTCTTATTCATTGTGATTGACACCATGTCCAAAGGCATCCCGTTTTCCTGAGCCTTGGGTTAAAATGCATGGAATTGTATTCTTTTGGGTGTGGTAGGAAAATTTAGGATGGTAGATAGGTGCAGATTTTGACATAGTATACAAGTAATGTTGTAGTGTTGTTACCATATCATGGTTTTTCTTTGAAGTTGTATTATTTGACATGAGAATATGAGCTCCAATGTTACCAAAATATTCAATCCACCCTTGATCATCTAGAGTGTACAGTTGGTGTATATGCACTGCTTCACCCTACTTGCTAATACTTTTGGCTGTTCTCCAGATACTTTATAAAATTTATGAAATATTCTCGTGGCTAATGTATTGTCTTTTACATATTTTTCTGGCAAGATAGATTTTGTTTTAGTTTAATATAAAGTTGTGTGACTCTGTTTCTATTTAGCATGCCATCCTACTAAAAAATTGAAGCTTTTTGACCCACACGACAGTTTTCTAGTTCACATCCAGTGTAGGCAATTGGGAATTTTACACCATGCTGAGCTTGAATTCATGGGCTTTCTTGAAGGATTTTGATTTACAAGTTACAGTTAATTTTTGGTTTTTTACACACTTCCACAATATATAATGTTTCCCTTTTAAGCTTTGCCAAGGGCTATTGTTGATTTGATTTCTAAAATTTCAATTTTGCCAATGTCAATCCTAACGTTTGAATAGAATCTTGAGGGACTAAATAGAAAAATTAAAATTGACAGCCCTATTGCCAAAATGTAATGTACCCTAATGCGTATTATCCGTTTCTCTTTGATTTCCTTCTATTTGATTTGTAACAAAATGACCTCAGGGGTGGCCGTGTAGTAGGAATTTTTGGAACAGAAAGTTACAAGATGATAATGTTTGATAATTGTTCGATAGCAGTCATTACTACACTGACATCTTGCATCAAACCTCAGCAATTACAGTTGTTTCATTGGCAACGCCTCACGTGACCTAATAACTTCAATAGGAGGTTGAGGCTGTTGAGCATTCAGATCAGCTCGTGAAAAACTTTCAATTTTAGCATAAAAACTTTTTTTTTTAAATTTTACATACTCATTTTCTAAAACATCATAAATCAGATTATCCTATTTTACACTACATTTTATTAAAATATCAATTTTTTTTTTTTTTGAATTTCGTAATTGTTTTTCTTTTTGGCCCATAAAAACCACTATCTAATTTCTTCCTCCATTCTTAGGATATGTAAAGAAAAAAAAAAAAAACTAAATATAAAATGAATAATATTAGTGTAAATTTATAAAGTTACTGTAGCAAACTTATAAATTTACATAATTATATACAAATTAATGTTGGTCGTTTTTGGGCAAAATTATATAATTTTTTTTTTTTTTTATTGTGCTCTGCCGCAAGTTAAGTCTGAAAAATATGAGCTAAGAATCTCTTATTGGGTCGGACCAATAATGAAATAGCATAAAGTGATATTATCCGTAACATATGAATTTAGTGCGCGCAATGCACAATCAATGAGTACATATGGCATACAACCACATGAATGATAAATTTACAATAATTTTTATGATAAAATTTGTAATTATTAAAATTTCTCAAAAGGGATATATGGAGCAAAATCCATAGTTCCAGACGGCATAAGTTGTTACATTTATACTTATATCATGGGCAATTAGGATTTGGCTTATATCTTATTTGCTCCTTGGGTGTTGTATAATAGTTAAAAAAATGATAAAACTTATATAGATTTATTCGAGTGTTGTACCTTCCTAAAAAAAAGTTTTTACGATAGATTTTCTAATTTAAATTAACTATAAGGTTGTATTGACTAATAAATCACATAGTTAAATTTAATTGTCCTTGAAAACAATAGCACTAGTTTTATTGCATAGGTTAATATAACTATGATATTAAATTTAATTAGATAACTTAATGTACAACATCCAAAAAACTATAATTATGATTTTGTACTACATATATTACAATTTACAAACAAATGTGTCTAATAATAAATTCACAACCACAAAACACTAATAGAACTCACATTACACATGATCAATTCGTTGTTGCGTTAATAGTCATATTCAAAGTCCACACACAAACACTATGTTCATGATAATTGTTGCTCATAGTTGCGTTAGAACACCCTTTGGTTTTGCTAAAAGTCTTTGGTTGACACCTCCTATTTTCAAAGGGTTCAATTCTCCTCTTCCACAATTATTAGATAATAATAAAAAACACTTCTGATTTATTTTTTATGGGTACTAATAGGGTTCAATCCCAACCTTTTTTATTCGAGGACAGAAACCATTACCAATCTTTACTAGAGAAACATTAATATTACTGTTACATAAAGTTATGTGATATTCTTCTCAAAAAAAGAAAAAGAAAAAGAAAAAAAAGTTATGTGTTACAGTGGTAGGATTAGTTAGCATGACAAATAGGATATCCCACTAAAATATCCGAATCATCTAGGAGAGAGAAAGAACATTCCTAAACTATGTAACGCTTTGTTTCTATTTTTGGGTAGTAGAAAAATATACATATGAACCTTAAAGACCTGAAAACAATACTAGGTAACTGATGCCATCAAAATGTCAAATATATGCACAAGCAAAAGCTTCTTTTATGAGTTAAACTCCAGAGTGATCACCAGGCAAACTTCAACATGTAAGCTTATATACTAAACCCCTCAGAACTACCTTTTTCTTTGTTTCCATTTTTTTTTTCTCTAGTGGGTATCTGAAGCTTCCTAGTGTAAATTGTTAAATGCATTGATTCTGTATGTGTATATAAATTCTTGGGTCTAAATTTTGGATGCCCAGATATAAAGTTCTGTCTTTTCTTTTTTATTTTATTTAATTTTTCTTTGCTTTATTGTTTTTTTCTGGTCTAGATCATCCAACTGTTTGTTTAGAATATTACTCTATGATTTTGCTGAAATAAGTTTCAACTATGTTGAATTATATGGTTGAAAATATTGCGTTAGTTTCTTTGTGTTTTTCTAGTGTAGACTTTGTTAGCAATGTATCTGAGTTGGGATCAAGCAAAGTTGACTTGTTGATGCAAAAAGGTTGTTTGATGAAGTGTTTGAAAATAGGAATGATACTATTTGATATTTGGGTTTATGGCCATCCTCTTTGATTTATATTGCTTATTTTGATGAGTAATGAAAGACCAGTTTGATTCTGTAGAAAATGAAATCTTGGAAATCACTTCTTCCTCCTTTTTTTTAGAAAAGAGTTTTGGATCATTATAGAGTTTGAAATCGTTGAAAATTAAACTAGTGCTACCAGTGGTTGGGTAGTAGAAGAGGGGTATCTTTAGCCCAATCTCCTATTGTTTCTACAGAATGACATGAATTTGTCCACTAAATCTAAACCCAGGAGAAGGGTGTTATGATTTCAAGCTCACAATTGGGTCTGTAGATTGAAAGGTTTACAAAAGAGCGGCTTTCATTTTGTATCAAAAGAATGTAATGCTTGATGTTGAGTATTGAATTCTAGAACTGAAAATTTTTGTTGCTCATTATCATTTTTAAAGTAATTTACGCATACTCACTATTCAAGAACCATGAGCTCAGGAAAGATACGCCCAGTATGAAATGGAACAGATGAAATTTGATGTTGCATTATTTAAGATGTAAGAAAGGACTATGAAGGAATGCACATCCATAAAGACCTAAAAGTAGCTCAGGCTGAGATTTTGAATTGGGTAGTGTCAAAAGGTATGGTTTTGAGACTCTGACCTTAATTGAGACTTCTGACCTTAAATACTTTGGATAACTTTTGTCCAAAATGTGATCACTTTAGGAATACAGTCTCGCACTTGGCAAAAGGAGATCATGCCAACAAGATTTATCTTACTTGGATCCAGGAATCAGTCTACCAGACACACGACTGTTTTGCTTCTTGGGAATTATATTTGAAAAGTTTGGTTGCAAACCTTCCTCTTATATGGTAATATTCTTTTTATTTGCTGTAATTGATGAAATTATTAATTGATTAAAAAATTGAAAAATCATTAAACTGTCCTCTTTGAGGACTGATATCTTAAAGAATCTCTAAATCTCTAAGGTTTTTTACAAAGCTTTCTCCAATAATGGAACCAGCCTTTACAAATACAGCTGGATAACCAATTGGAGCATCTACCCAAGCTTCACAACCTTGTTCTGTAAATAGCTTCCCTGTCCAGATATGTTGCCAATTGGAACTTTCTCCCACTGGAAAATAGGCCTTAACATTCTTCTTTCCTTTGTCTAGGACAGGAACCACTAGGATCTCAGTGCCAACCAAGAACTGCTGGTAAGTTAAGTGATGAACATGTTCGTCTTCTGGGTAGTGGAGAAATAGGTGGCGGCAAACTGGGAGGCCTTTTTGAGCAGCTTCCTGTTTTCAAATAAATTTACAATGAGAGAAGGGGGAGAAAGTTGGGAGGTGGGGGAACCATCGCTTACTTCACCAAATTTGATAATAAATTAGTATCCAGAGTTCTAGGAATACCTTTACAAGTTGAATTCTGTAAAACTTCCATGCTTTGTACACTTTAGCAAGGCGAGCAAATTGTGATAAAGTTTGGTGGTTTGAGTAGAATTGGCTATTGCTGGATGGCTTGTTCCCCTGCATGGAAAAGACAGGTAAATTCAGTTTCTAATGAGATTACACATCTTATGGTCTTCAGGTGAAGGAATCATAACGTGTTGGTCAGCAAATGAAAATTTGAAAGGATTATTTTTTGAGGTTGAGTGAATTTAGTCCTCCTTTAGATGTAAATGCCTGACTAAATTTTCATCATTGACAACCAACATTATTTTTGTCCTTTTTTCCCCTTTTTCTTTTTCTTTATGATCTTTTTTATGCGGGAAAGAGATTCTAATGATGTTGATAATAACAATAATAATGCATGTTATTTTTTCACATGGTAGGTTTTTTAACTTACTTCATGGGTCCGGAAGACAGTGGTGAAAGCATTTAGCTCCATCCAACGCAAAAGCAACTCTTCACTTCTTGTATAGTTTATAAAAGGTAAGTTTACTGCACAGTAGCCTCCAATATCACTGTGGTTAAAAGCATACCCTGAAAGTCCACTGCTAAGGAGGCCAGTGACCGCACTCTTTATCCCATCATTAGCCTGCCAACTTACCATTTGGTCCCCTTCCCAAAATAGCATCCCCCATTTGGGACTATTTCTGAAACCAGCTCTCATGAAGAAAACTAAGGCCTCTTCTGGGTCTTCTTTCCCCTTGCCCACACATTTACTTTTCCATTCTTCCACAAACTCTCTGTTTATTTGGGCCCATAGCTCAGGGTATCTATTATGCGCAGATATAGGATCTTCACCTAAAATGGCAAGTATCCTGATTAGTAGTATATCTGAATTCATAAAGAATAATCAAGTGAGGAATAATACAAAGATTATGTGGCTATTATCACTTAAACCATGGGTACCAATAGACCTATATAGGTTCCTTCTTTGGCTTGGGACACTTGTGTCTTTTCTTATTCATATATTTCATTCTTTATAGTTTCTTATTCTTTTGTTCTTTAAATTTTTGTTCTTTTGGGGCCCAGAAGGCTGGCAGCTTATGAAATATGACGGTTAAAAATATAAATAAAAAAGACTGTGGAAAAGCCTACTGAGTTGGCTTGCCTTGAAAATCTCACACAATAATATGATGATTGTTACATCACTAGAGGTAGAATATTACTTTGTCAAGTAGGTGTACAAAAAGGCATAGGTTTGGGAGACGTGAAGAAGAGATGAATAATTATGGTGATGCTTAACAGTAAATCCTTATTTAAACTATGACAGAACATGACATATTGTTAAGTGTTGGAAAATATGTTATACTAATTCCTACGACATTACTTGCGGAAAAATCAGTTGTAGAAGAATGTTTATTTTGGAGTATTTCTGAAAACTACCTCTGGGATTGAGAAACACATTAACAAAACCTAGACACCCCCACCTAAAAGAGAGATGAAAAAAAAAGTCATGAAAATGGGGTTTACATTGAACCTGGAAAGAGGATTCTACTTCATTAATTTGTTATCTCACTTTGGCATCACAAGAGACCCACGAGTTGTTACTCCCTCATGTTGACTTTCAAATATAGGTTAAGATTTAAAACCTGAATAGAGAGTGGCATCCACAGGCAGGCCTTCACCAAAATCAGCCATCCATCCTCTGACTCCATCATCCACCATTTCTTGTAAAATCTGTTTGAACCAACTAGCAGTATTTGGGTGTGTCAAATCCATCATTCCAACATCAAAAGCTGTATTAGGAACCATGTATGGTTGTCCATGCTTGTCTTTCACTAAGATGTCTAACTTTATTGCCTCCTCAAAGAGGTTTCTCCTTCTGTTTGGCTTCTCATGAGTCTGTCAAAGCAAGTGAAAACTAATTTTAAAGTGATAAACTCTCAAACTATCACAAATTGCAACACAACATTTTGTACATGGGGTATTGCCATTGTATCACTTACAAGATAAAAATATGATTAATGATATATAAAAAAATCATATTGGCTTTTTTAATGGCATTAGCCTTCTTAGTTCTTACAATGATGCAGTGCACTGTTATTAATGGCAGGTTAGTAGTTGCAGGAATTATACTAGAATTTATAGTGGAGAGCATAAGTCAGGGACAAGATGTTTACTGGAGCTAGACAAGGATTGCAGTATGTCATCACTTTGATATGCTGAGCTTTTAGATCTTGAACTAATTGTTGCCATCCGCAGTACCTTTTTGTATCCACTTCCCAATTCCACCACAATTGTGATCCAATCAATGTCTCCCTTTGGCCCACCCAATCCTGTTCAACAATCACTATACAATATAAATGAATGCACATAGATGCATGTAACTAGAACCGCATATTGTAATTTCAAATCTTTTTGAAAATAATGAAAATTGTCTATGGATGGAGAAAAGTCATACTTCAGTAGTTTCAAAAGTTCTGAAATGGCTCATCATTGACATGGGTGTCAAGATTTGTAGAATAATTGTTGAAAAAAATTTAAGAACTTCACATTTTTGACAGGTTTAATCATGTCATGCATTACCTGCAACCAAAATGCTGAAACGGGAACATTATAAGTCCTTAGCTTATCCCAAGTATCGCGTACGGTTTCTGTGCCACCTTGCATTCCAACTACAGCACCAGATATTATCCACTCAGGAAGCACGGGAGGCCTCCCAATGGTTGCTGTAAAATGTTCAACGAGCTCAGAAGGTGAATTCCCGTGCAATATCCGTCCTTGAACTGAGGTCCCATGTATCTGCAAGCCCCAGCATACAGAAAATGGGAAACTGCATGTTTAAGATCTCGAATGAGCCCATTATTTATAAAATGGAATTATGGTCTTTTCCCTTTTAAATTCTTATTTATGTTTTTGCAAAAGTCCCCCTAGTTAATTACTATTGACACCATGTGAGCTTATCCTTTTTTTTTTTTTGGGTATTATTTAAGAATATGAAATTCATTACCAATTACTAATCCAAATAGTTCTTCTATAACATCATGAAAAGTATTCATCTTCTTTAACAACATGCATTGCTTCTTCCAATCCAAAGTTCAATTTTTGCTAATAATCTAGTTGCTTTAGCGAGCAAGATTCCCTTTCAAAAACTTTTACAACATTCTCCTTATTAGTATCTGAATTACTTATCTGAAACAATTATATACTTATAAGTTGTCATTATGGATGTAAGATCCAATAGTTATCAGAAAGTACCTGAATCTGAACTCTATCATTTCTGGTTAAATCGAATACTGAATAATCATAACCTTCAAGATAAAGAGATCGCATCTTCGATGTCATATAGAATGGAGAAGGAGCATACGTTGTACTCCAATCACCCCCAGCTCTGCAATGAGGAAAACAATGATTCAACTTCAAATTTACAATACTAGTCATTAAAGAGCATTAGGTGGTGTAAGAGCTATTCTTTTTCATTTACCTGTAGCTAACCAAGTTAGCTGCAAAAGTTATAGGCTGATCTCCTCTTCCTATGCCTTGCTCCTGAACAAAAATAGGCACCCTTTTGCCTTTGAAATCCATGTGTGAGAATTGCTCCCCAAAACCATAAAATCTCTCTTTAGCTTCACTTGAATAGGTCAAGCAGACCCTGTTGAATTTCGTGGATTCTGCAACTTTCATCTCTTGTATTTCTTCCTCTGCTGAGGAAACTGTCACATACCCTCTTGGCCTTGAAAGGTACCGACAGAAACCAAGCTTCCTTTTCCTTAACTGCCCCAGCCTCCGCCTAAAGCTCCGGTATCTTCCTGTAGGTGTTGGGGAGGTTTTGTGGCTTTGTTTAAGGCCTGGTTCCCCAAGCATCACTTGGAAACCAATCTGATTTCTGTTTTTCTGATCAAACAGGAGCCAATACCTTGCAGAAGTAGAAGTCTCCTTTGTCTCAAATTGTATATCTGCAGAAATGCCAGCTTTATGAAACTGCTTTTTCCTTTTTTCCATGCTGAAAATCCAACCAGATATTAGCAACATAGGGAATTGGGAACTATTCAAATCATTTTTCTGCTCAAACCCATATTGAGAATCTTGATTTATTGCCTCTAATGAATGATCAAACTGATTGATTACCCTTATTTCCTCAATGGTTTGGTGATTACAAACCAAATGAACATCTCCATCTTTCACAACAAAGGATCCTCTGCTTTCCTCCACCTCTGTTTCAGCCAATGCAGCAGACACAAAGGCTTGGCCTGGAATGGTAGACCATATGAGTTTAGATGGATTTGATTGATGTGAAATGGAGAGATACCCACCATTGTTTGAGCACCAAAGAAGCTGGAAATCCTTCCCAATTGAGAATTTTTTGTGTGAAGGCACTGTTTGGGAATTGAAAAACAGAGTTCCTTCAATGAAAGGGTGGGAAGTTTGAGTTGATGGGAAAGGGTTATTAAGATGTTTGTGGTGCTTTTTGGTGATTTTGAGGTTTGACATGTTGGGATTAAAAAGAGAGATGGTCCATCCAATCCTATTTATAGATTCCAAATCCGAAACTTTAATACAATGTAAAATATTTTCAAGATTCCTCTGAACTTTTCTTGCAGCCTGTCAAAGTTCAAGATGGAGAAAAGTCTTTTGCTTTTTTTTACACACTTTTTTGTTGACGTTTGTAGTAATCTAATCAGTGTTTTTGGAGGATAGGGATTGTTTTAAATAGTATTTGATTTTTGTGGCATGGCAGTAAATGAATTTGCCAAACTGGCTAACGACCTCATGATTTATTGATGTTAGAACTTAGAATTGTTCTTTTTGCATTTCAGCCCCATTTATTGATATATTTTTCTTTGCTCCCTCTTTTAATAGGTCTATATACTTTTACAATAATTTCCCTTGTTCTCTTTTCTCTTTCTTTCAAAATTTACTAATTGAATTTGAAGTCAAAAATCCTAGCTGATATTTTAGTTGATTGTAGTTCCGGGGATTAATTCTTTTTTAAGGTTATTGAGGTCAATACTCTATCACTAACCAACCTTTTTAGCTCTCAATTTTCTGCTGAGGCTTTCAATTAAAAGATACCATGCAACAAATTTGATATGATATTGCAGCAGAATTGAAATTTTTGGATTGCTATTTTCCTTTTGAACTTTTTGACAAAAAAAAAATTGAGGGGTTCTTTGCTTTCTTTGGTGCCATGGTGGTGTAGTAAACATAATTTTAGAAAGTTGGGCATTGAAAATTAACTTCAGTTTATCTACTTTTGGTGCCTAAACTAAAATTGTAAATAAAAAACTGTTTCATCTAACACATAGAATTTCCTATATAGGTCATGAATTTATCCAAATTAAAATGATGACCAAGTCAAATTGAGCAAAATTTGTTCAGCTAAAATAGTACGTTACTAGAGTGGCTTGTTAGACCGGTGAGGGCTAGAAAGGTCCCAATTGGCTGGCGTTTTTTGGATTTCTATAAGAGGTCAATACTCAAATAGAGGACAGGATTGGGAAAGAAACAAAATTTTAGTTGGACCGTTCAGGTTGTTGACTATATTGATTATTGTATGAAAATATTCAATAAGATTAATGAGTTTTTTGGCTGACTTTTGGTCATGCTAATTTTGACGATTGCTATTTCAAAAACTTACTAGGTTTCATCCATTGCATCACTTTTATTATCACACCTCTTCTTCCTTTTTATTTTATTTTATTTTATTTTCTTTAAAGTATTATATCTGTTTCTCCCTTTGTCCTTCTTTATTATTTATTAGTATTTGGGTATTCTAAAGTTGTGTTCAAAATATAAACATACCATTTCACGGTAAAGATGTAATTTTTATTAATAAAAAAGTTGACATTTGTAGTTTAATTGGTTGACATTTTTCATATTTTTAATGGAAATATTTAGTATTTAAATTCATTTATCCCAAAGTTTTAAACTTTATATATAATTCATTGAAAATAATGAGATATAATTCTTTATTTTGTGAAGTGATTTTTTTTTTTTTTTGAGCTAGTAAAGTACATTTTTAAATGAAATGACAACATGGGAGTTGGGACAACATTTTAATCTTTAGGTTCTTGTAAGAAAATGAATCCTACCTCGCCATTTGTTTTTACAAATTTCAAAATTTTTACTATAAAGACAATATTATCCTACAAATTTGATTCAAAACTAATTTTTTCTCTAATATGGTCCTTAATTCCAGGCAAAATGTTGCTTCAAAATGGGGCTGCTACGCTAATTAATGGCTTACTATCACTTTCTTGACAGCAAGTGTTATGATTCAATTTTGTAACTTACCCAAAATTGTATAATGGACAATTTGAACTGAACACTCACTCCATTTTGTAATACTACTTTTCCTAATGATGTATCTGACCTGAATTGGTTTCTTGGTTCATTTTTTCAGTTCATCTAGCCGTTATAACCGGCATCATTCATTTTGTTCATACATGTGTTTGCTTATTAAATCTTTTTTTTTTTTTTGAGTAAAAATAAATAATAAATAGAATGCTTGTCCTAGTTTGTCTTTTGAACTTGGTCAATGTATTTGCTCCAAAGTTCTGTCCTTATGAATGCACGTAGCCTTGTTTTAGGCAAAGTTCATTGCGCAATCATGCACGTTCGAAATTTTGGGCAGAAGTGCAAA
This sequence comes from Quercus lobata, assembly GCF_001633185.2. Taxonomy (NCBI): domain Eukaryota; kingdom Viridiplantae; phylum Streptophyta; class Magnoliopsida; order Fagales; family Fagaceae; genus Quercus; species Quercus lobata. Next base: position 11,036,016 of record NC_044910.1, read on the forward strand.
AAGTGCACGTCTTTTGCTCATTCAGACAAATCTTGGATTGATTATCCATTGGTGGGATCTGCCAAATGCATACATTATTCTTCCATACATAATTTTTTATTGAAAATTTACATTTTCAACTTGTGATTTTGGGTGTAATAAATTAAATATTATAATTAAAGTAAGAAATTAAACTCATAGAAAAATTTAAAATTTATAGTTTCAATTTTCAAAAATAATAAATTAAATCACAAGGTTACAAAAAGTAACAAATTAAACACCAATCAATTATGTTTGAACTATAATATAGGTTGATGCTTTAATTTGTTACTTTTTTTTAACCTCGTGATTTAATTTGTTATTTTTTGAAATTATGAGGATTTGATTTGTTATCATCATTAAATTATAGGGTTTATAATGAAAATTTTCCCCCTTTTTAATGTCAAACAGTAGCTTTAATGATAAATAATAATCTATCTAAAAAAAATATAAATAATTTAATGTATCATAGTTATTAAATCTTAATCATTTAAATATTAAAATAGCTACATTGATGTGAATGCTCTTAAGTGGTTTAAGTTTGTCAAGAATCTTATAATTCAACTAGTTGTTGTTAATACTTTTTAGTGTTTCTAATAACGATATCCAAGATTTCAATCCCTCATCCCATGTTGTAACTATCAAATTAAAAAAAGAAAAAAAGAAAAAAAAAAGAAAAAAGAAAAGAAAAAAAGAAGAAGATAAATTACATTTTACACTCTTTGATTTGATCCTATCATAATTTAGTTAATAAATATTTAATTGTTATAACTGACTCTCTAAGAAGTTTGAACTAATGAAACAATTACGTTTCTTTCAAATTAACAAATTTAAATTAAATGAACAAACAATATAGCTCCTTATGGTTGGATCATAAACTTTTTTAATTGCTACAGTTTGACAATGTTATTTTTGTCCAAACTTCCCCTATTTTTTGAAACCCTTTTTGCGAGGATAAGGATGAGAGTCATGAGACCTTATTGGATATGATAGACATCTCCTTTTTTTTTTTTTGCTAAAATGATAGACATCTCTTACATGTTCTACTCAAATTGCTTTTACATGTAAATCTAGTAACTGTAACACGGTTCTCAGCCAAAAAAAAAAAGTAACTGTATCAGGGTGTTTCAAATGTTAATCTATTTTGTTGGAGGATTTTATCCTAACGTATACTAACTTTTTATTTTATGAATAAAATATGTAATTTCCAAAATAAAAAATTAAAACATTTATGGGACCAAATGTAACCATTTGCTTCTGTTATTTTGTCTTTTGTCTTTTCCACAAATGATGTACTTATTGTAAGTTAATTTTCGGTTAATTCTACTCTACTCTACTCTACTCTCATTTTTTTCTCTCTCCATCTAAATTGGCCATAAAAGGACAAACTCTTCAGTATCATGAAGCTAGGAGAAGGTTTCTCAAAAAAAAAAAAAAAATGAAGCAAGGAGCAGCAGTTAAGAGGATAACAAGTTCAATTAAGATAACAGCATTCAGATCTCAAAACTAAAATTTGGGAATCAATAGAACATCTTAATTTAGCATGGGGAGCATTTGACTGGATTTTCAACCATGTTCCCAGGATTGCAAACTTTCTATCATAGTATCATCCATGAACTAGGGGGTGTAATGGTGAAATAGTGTCTCAGCATCCCTCAAGGGGTTAGTATTTGCTATAAGGGCTCTAACCCAACAAAGGAGCAACTAAAGAAAACTACATTGATTGGACACAGTTATATTACATAGATCCCTTGAGCTCCTAACATGAATAGCAGTATATGAGGCAAAACCATAATAAATCCATAAAGAAAGTTGAAACTGAAAAAGTCAATAATTTCTAAAACAAACAAAGTGAAGTTCCTCAATCAAGTAAATCTGACATAGCTGTCCTCCTAAATGCATCAACCTGAGCTAACTGGGATGCCAAAGTTTTGTTTGGGAATATATTATCTGCCTTCATCCTCTCCCTAATCCCATAAGCTGGCGCCTTTGCATTTATATAGGCCTGGGTTAGAGTCTGGAACTGCCGGAGTCTAGCCACATATCCAGACTGTCTCATCCTATGAAACATTTTTTCTGAATTATGAATATCACCCCTCTTTGCATACTGTTCCATTATAGCCATGAAAGAATTGAACATTGGCCTCATCTGGTTCTGCTGAGTTGCCTTGTGCAAGATGGAATCAGCCTTTTCCACCTCCCCTGCTTCCACATAGAGCTTTACAAGTGCATCCCAAGTCATTGGGCCAATCCTGCACCCACTCTCCCCCATACGCTTAATAAGATCCTTGCCCTTGGTCAGCATCTTTTGGCTTGCATACACATTCAGAAGCACAGAATAATGCCTAGAAGAAAGCTTCTTCCCCATTTTTGACATTGTATCAAAAACTGCCTCTGCTTCTTCAATCTTCTTCAATTTTCCCCAAGCTTCAATAGCAGCCATGCAGTCCTCAAGCCAGGGATTCGACTCACAGATCTTCCAAACTCTCCTCACATCATCAGCCTTTCCCAGCTGTGCATAAAGAGGAAGCAACAGTCGGCAAGTAAAACGATCTTTTAAGTTATCCCCTTCCATCTCCTTCAAAATTGCTTCAGCTTTTTCTGTAAGCCCACCTGAGGCATAATGCCTAGCTAAGACGGCTAGTGTATTGATGTCTGGTTCAATGCCTTCAGCCTTCATTGTTTCAACAATTTGGTCCATACCAGCTATGTCATTCGATTGGCCTTTGGTGTCTATTAAGATCTTATATGTGAACAGAGTGGGCTTGACACTTTCTTTCTCCATTAATAATAATACATCAGCTATTTTCTTCTTGTCAAGTCTCTTGTAAAGTAGGAGCAACTGGTTGCAAGAAAATGATGTCATTGGAAATTCAAGGTCCTTCATTTTGTTGAACACAACCTCTGCTTTCTTAACGTTGTTGTCAGCAACACAGTTTGCCAGCAAGGTTCGGTAGATTACTTCCCCTCTAAAAGATTTTGGAATCTTCTCAATGTAGCTCTCTGCCCTCTGGAGACCCCGTACCTTAGAAATCAAATCAAGGCGAGAAGCATAATCTCTCTCAACAAAGTCAAGCTGCTTTTTTGCCTCCAGCCACTCTGAGAGCTGCAAAACCGATGTAGCATAAGAAGAGATGAAAACTGCTTTATTTAATAAATTTTAGAACTCAAATATATAACTTCAAAACCAAATCTTCCTTTTGCACATGCATAAAAATGGACTCTAAACAATAACTCAAGTACTCAACAATCCAAAAATGGTGGCATCAACCACTAGTATTGGTGGATGATTTTCCTTATCAACAATCAAAGTGCCAAGGGCCTTTGTTTTAGTGGCATCTCCACCCTTGTTGGTGAGAAATATCCCAGGTTCAATTAATCACAAGCACACAGAGAAGCAAAGAGCAATGTAGTAACTATGTATCTCTGTTTAATTGAACAGAATCTGTTACCACCCACTTGAAACAATAGTAATAACAGAGGTCAATTTTGAGCAAAAACCAGAAGGCACTCACATTTCACAAGGTTCCACCCTAAGGATCTCCATCCCCCCAATATCCTTTAAATCATTTTTTCTAGAAGTAAATCTGCTCACACTTACAGTCATTGGATTAATTGGGCATGAAAGAAGATTTCTAAAATCAATATACAGGAAAAAGCTGCATGCAACAGCATAACAAATAAAATATATAAAAATCAACCAACCTAACAGAGTCGGATATAATTTTTTTTATAAGTAATGAAAGATTTTTTTTTTTAAAATTTTTTATTTAAAATAGCACCTACCAAGTACACCAGGGGTGTACTCAGAGAGAAATACAACCAAACTCAACAAATTCAGATATCATGATAGAACTATATGAAGAAGCCCCACCCAAATCCTTTAAATGAACCTATTGTTCATAAAAGCCAGCTTCCTTGGAAAAAAAATATTAACCTTCAAACGCAATCCATACCTTTTTACTTAACAGGTGGCCTGTTCTACCATACATGTATTGAACCATGTGGCCCAAATGAACAGCACATTGGCACACAACTTTAACACTGTCATAGTCTACAAGATTTGTGCTAGGAACATTGATGCGGGAGATGCAAGAAAATTATTATTTAATATTATTTATGTTTGCAAGTCAATTGTATTTTTATGTTTTAGGTCCTAGTAGTTTATTGGGCTATTAGTATTTTAATTTGGAAAGCAAGGTTATTTTTGTAATAAGGCAATTAGGATTTCCTAGCCGATTAAAATTAGGGTTTAGCAATCCTTTATAAGCAACCCATTGTACTCCTTGAGGAGATGGTTGGTATTTTGATGAATGAAAAAAATGGTTGTTTGGTCTTTCTTTGGTCTGGTGCTGACTCCAGGTTTATCCTAGGTACTGACTCCTAGTGGTTTCCCTGCTTGGTGTTGACTCCAAGCAAGACCTAGGTGCTGACTCCTAGATCATATCTCTTTATTTTATTATTGTTTCAGTTTTGTTCTGGTCGTCCTGCGTCATATTTGGTATCAGAGCAAACACCGATCTGTTTGAAGAATCGTTGCAGTAAAAAAAAAAAAAAAAAAAGCTGTCACCGAATATTTTCCACCACCAGAAATCCAGCCACCACACCACCTTCAAAATCCCTTCACAACATCTCTGCCGAACCAACATCAGAAAACCACCTCTGCCAACGCAATCCCAATAACTAGCCTTTTATTTAATTTTAAAAAACCCAGCACCTTATTTTCTGTTCAAACTCTTCCCGATCATTTTTAATTTGCAACCCCACAGTGTTTTCCCACTAAGAACAACTTGACCTGGCCCATCTGAAATAAAGAACTCAAATTGAAACCCATTAACATAAACAACCCAGCCACTCCAAGACCCCAACCCCACTGCCAGATCCTACTTCCACGCTCAAATCACCAACCCTTTGCAACCACAAAGACAGAGAAGTGGTCCTGTTGCCGCCAACCTGGATCGTCAAATTTTTCCCTTCCTCACGACGGCGATCCTCCTCCATCAGTTCCTGCTTGCCACCGTGACTACCACTATACACACTTGCAAGCCCCAGTTGCAGCGACCCACCATGAGCACCTTCCATCCCTGCCTTGCGCCGCCATGACCTTCACTTGCTCACTGCCGGCCCAAAGGTAACCCAGTACAGCCCCCTCTGTGTTATCCACTTTCTTTAGCCAAAAAAAAAAAAAAAGGGGACCCAGCCCACGAAATCCAAGCCTGTCTACCAGCCCAGTCCCAGCAAATATTTGAGAGAATAGTCTTAGTTAGAGAATCATGGTAATATTAGAAGCACTTTATTTTGATGGTTATGAAACTTACCCATGAGATTTTGTCAACTAGATGAATGGGATGGAGCAATTCTTTGCGCCAGCAAATTTTGCAGATAACAAAAAGGTTAGATATGCCAAGTTGAAGTTAAGAGGTAAAGCACAAAGGTTTTGGGAGAATCTTGAATATTTCCACTATATGAGGTATGAATCTGCCATCAGTGTGTAGGAAGATACGAAAGAAAAGCTTTGTGATGAGTATTTGTCACCATACTATCGAGCTAAGTATCTACCCCAATCTCAATGTGGTACTTTTCAAGTTGAAGCAAATACGATGAATCCTAATCCTCATCCCATTTCATGTCCTCAGTGCACTTTTGAACAATCTACCAAGGAATTAAAGGAATTATTTTTAAAGTTCATGAAAGATGTTCAACACAGGATTGCTCAAATGAAGCAAAAGAAGACTCAAACCAATTCAATTGGGAAACCAAGGACACTAGATTACAATGAACTTATTGCTGCTGCCCCAATAGAAGACAAAATTGATGATGATATCTTGGTTGTGGAGAATCCTCCAGCAATACCAAAGCCTAATGTTGACACAGATGTACATGCCTCGACAAGTGTTGTTTTAACACGCGTGCAAGGAAATGAATCTATTGAAGAGCAGCAAGGTGAAGAGATGGTGCCTAAAGAGAGTATTATGTTAGAGGGTGCACATGATATGAAAGTTGAAGTTGTCGAACGTGCTTCTGATCAACCCTCCACAGTCCTTGAAGGTCTACATCTTGGTGAAGTCGAAGAGGTTAAAACCACAATGCTTCCTATGGTTCATAAGGTTCAAGAAGAGATTATATTGATTCCACACATTGATTTTATTATTCCAAATGAGTTTGATGAGGTGGAATATAGGGTTTTTCTTTTCCCTGTGCTCCTTAAGGTGATTTCAGACTTGAAGCAAGTGTTATTTGTCAGCATCCTAATCCTTCAATGCTTTAAAACTCGAGGTCGAGTTTTCTCCAACCAGAGGAGAATGATGCGGGAGATGCAAGAAAATTATTATTTAATATTATTTATGTTTGCAAGTCAATTGTATTTTTATGTTTTAGGTCCTAGTAGTTTATTGGGCTATTAGTATTTTAATTTGGGAAGCAAGGTTATTTTTGTAATAAGGCAATTAGGGTTTTCTAGCCTATTAAAATTAGGGTTTAGCAATCCTTTATAAGCAACCTATTGTACTCCTTGAGGAGATAGTTGATATTTTGATGAATGAAAAAAATGGTCGTTTGGCCTTTCTTTGGTTTGGTGCTGACTCCAGGTCTACCCTAGGTGCTGACTCCTAGTGGTTTCCCTGTTTGGTGCTAACTCCAAGCAAGACCTAGATGCTGACTTCTAGGTTATATCTCTTTATTTTATTGTTGTTTCAGTTTTGTTTTGGTTGTCCAGCGTCAAACACACCATAAACCCACTTGCATTTCAAACAAGCACCAATTGTGGGCCAATTAGCTCAACCGATAAAATCTCTTGTTGTCGAATAAGAAATCTGGAGTTCAAATCCTGTCTATACCAAAAACTAATTGTTGTCTTGGCCAAATGATAAAGAGAAATCATCATGGAGCAGATGCAATATGCTGAAATCCATAGTATCTATCAAAATAAATAAAAAAGTGCAAATGCAAATACACCACATGATACTCAAGGGAAGTATCTTCCAAATTTTGCCACTATGATGTCTTCCAAATGCCCCTTCAAACATGCCAATAAATCAACCACCATATATCATAATGTATGAATCCCCAAACAGGCCAAACATCCATTGAACACATTTCTCTAGCTATTTCACATTAGGAGTAGATGATCTCTTGATCCCTGATTCATTTAGGCATGCAATACTAAACCACTACTGTTTTGATGCTCCCGCAGATGATACATTGTTAAAATCTTCTGTAACGAAGCTGTCCAAATAAGAAATGCCAGTCTAAGTGGTACTTCATCCTTCTAAACACTCCTCCAAGGGAAGAAGGGTAATAAAATTTCAAAAAAAAAATCCCTCCCTCCAATCTGAAAGCCTTATAATAAGATTTAAATGAATATCATGACTTCTAGAAGGTTCAAATCATTTGCTCCCCACCCTCTCTCAATGAACATTGGCAGAGTATAAGTTATATAGAAAACAAACCAAGGATTTCAGTTCCCAATCTTGCACCATCCTATTAAAGCTTGGATTCCAGTGAAGATTTCCATTTGACCAGTCCATATACTCAGTTGTCAACAATATGGGATATTCAACTTCGGTATAACTGCCTATTGGATGATTTCAGCTAAATGAACACAGAGATATTTACGATATGCACATCATACACATGCACAAACAACTACTAGCTAGGTACCAAATTTATACAAATAGCCACCAAGGAAAAGGTAAATTGACTATTGAAGCCCAAAAATATGCAATATGAGGACAAGGTGAAATTTTTTTCCCTGCAAACTATTTCTAATAAAAGTTTTTAAGTAAAGAAAAAGATCATATTAACTTACCTGCAATGCCCGCCCATACATCCGACGTTTACGAAGGTTAATCATGGCCAATGAGATTTCTGCCCGGCTCAAATCATGTCCTTCTTCAAGCCACTTATCAAGAGCGGTATGTATAGACAAACCTGGAGCAGCCATGATGGCTTTGAACAGTTCTGATTGAGCCCTTCTAGATGATTTTTTCTCAATAGGGTCAGTCTCAATGTCTGATAACTCTAGCTCATTTTGAGAAGGCTCTTCAACATCCACATCAGAGAGTTCTGGTCCAGAAATTAATTCGTCATCACTTTCATCTGCTACATTACTGTCTTGATTTTCCTGAACACTAGAAGTTGTCTCAAGTTCAGAAAAACCATCTTCCAAATCATCTTCTTCACCACTGCTTTTTGCACCAGCTTGTGAAGAAAAACTACATCTACCCACAGAGAATTTTGAAGAAGCATGCTCTGTATGGTAAAACCTCTTCAAATACAGCCATCTATCGTATGCCTCTTGAGGAGACTCAAGGACACCAGCCTTGTCATCCTCTATGCAGGAACTTGGTATTTCTAATTTAGCACAGCATGCGCGAGAAGTTCTTCTACTGAATCCTCGGCTCCTGAAAACAAAAGAAAACATAAATAAACTATCATATTAGGCAACCACAACAAGGTAAATATGAATAATATAAGATTCTACTCAACTTTGAAGGCTGTCACTTCACAGGATTTTCCAGGAGAAAACATTAGATAAATTAATAACTAACAGAGAGGTGTCATGATGTATAAAAGAGAGTTCTGGAAAATTTTATAAGAATCCAGCAAACAGTTAGGGCTTGGATTACATAAGATATTCTTTACAGCAAAAGAAAACGTAAAGGGTGGAAGCAACAGTAACTGAGTATTACAGAAAGAATGGTAATTTTACAGCTGTTGCTCGTCATACATTAATATGATAGCGATCCCTTCTATACCACTTTTCAATGTCAGAAGTCACTAAAAGCCGGGTCCCAATAATAATCCTCCAAGTTTAGAACCATAAATGTCGAAGAAATAAGAGAAGGGAAGGTATCTAAAATTCACATGAAGATACTAAATTATTTTAGTGCAGAAAAATGGTAATTGACATGTTCGACAAAAGTACGGGCTCATTATCACAATAAAATGAAACCATGAAATGAGAAACATCCAAGTTATAGAATTTTGAAAAGATATCTTCCCTTTTACCACATATTGATTGAATAGAAGAAAGTTAATCCTTGAATCATGTGCACTACAAAACTTATAAAGGTACAAACAATTTTTTTTTTTTTAAGTGGAAAGTTACACACGCACTCAGTGGATCATGAATGCACAAGCAGCACAACCTTACCTCTCCATTCCATTCTTTATGGAGAGAGGAAATACCATTTTAGCTAGAGATCATTGGCCAGTTTGAATCAAGTATAAGATACCACAAAAGAGAAACTCAAGCAGGCAGAGGTTGCAGAAACTCCCTAAAAATTAAAGCCAGGTTGGTTTTTTCAAAGGGAAAAACATGTTTTGATAACCACAATTTAGGCAAAACGCATTTGATTAAGCATATAACGAATATCAATGATGTGGCATCAAAGTTGATGGCAGAACTTACCCTATATCTTTTTAAAAAGAAAAGAAAAAAAAAACCATGACAAGAATTTGGTTAGCGCTTTGTAAAAAAAAAAAGGACACAATAATTTATTATAAAAAAGACTTTTGAAACTTTAGAAATCAAATCACAATGAAAATGGGGAAAATTAGAAAATAGAGAAACCGAATGAACCATTAAACCCAAAATTCCACTATCTTCCATTCTTTTACACTCTCACAAACAACCAAACCATAGGGGATTAGCCAATAAAAAACCGGAGTAAGTATGCTTTACACTAAATCTTTTTTTTTTTTTTTAATTGAGAAAAAACAGAAAGCATGAAAAAAAAAAAACCACTATCCATCTTTTTCCGGCTCTTTCTCAGCAACCAAACAAGTGGGATGAGATACTAAGACCCAAATAAGTACACATTTGCACTGTGATAAAATAACCAGCCAGCCAAAGAAGCCCATTAATTCCTAACATCCAATTTCCCTTTCATTTCCCTCAGCTTTCCCAGTAATCAAACTGAGGGATCAGATACTAACAAACCCCAAAAAAAAAAATGCAAACTTTTCGTCACGAAAACACCAAAAACCAAAACCCATTTCAACATTCAATTTTCCCTGCAGTTCCCTCATTTTCTCAGTAACCAAACAGATAGTAAATCCCATAACACACAAAACAAAACACAGAGAAAAGGGTTTACCTGAGAGGAATAGAAGCCCGACGAAGAGCCCACATGGTGAAATGAGACGTATTTGTGAGAAAATCAAAAACCCTGATAGTCGGAATCAGAGAGAGTGACTGTGATCAAAGAGAAGGCACACTCTTTAAACCCTAAAAACCCTCAGTGGCATTTGGTAATTTCGCCTTTGGACTAGGATTTTATTCGATAGTTTTTTTTCAGAAGTACCCCAAGTTTTTGTTGAAATGGCATTTACTTCCCCACGCCTGGATTTTTTTTTTTTTTTTAAACTAAATTATTAGCCTTAAGATTTGAGATTTTTTCATTTTAATTCTTTAAGTTTGAGATTTTTTATTTTGGTCTACTAAGACTTAATTTTTTTTTCAAATGGTAATTTTATTAATCTTCGTGATTGAATTGGTGAATAATTATATATGTACCAACATCATGGTGCTTATTTTTTTTTACCTTCCCTTTCTTAGTGAACAAATTATTTATGAACATGAATAGGACTACTTTGAAAAAGTGGAATCAAATTTGGTGAAAGAAAATGAAAAATATCAAACTTAAGAAACCAAATTTAAACCACTTCAAATTTTAAGAGTTAAAAGTATATATTCTAGTTATTATTTTTAAAATAAATCTAGTGATACAAAAAGTTTTCAACTCTTTTGACAACTGTCGAAATGTGTAGACTGTAAACACCTCACTTTACAAAGTGAAAATTTTAATTTTCTCAAGTGGTTTTAAGGGTAAAATAATCATTTTAGTCATCCGAAGGTAAAATATATTGTCATTTTATATTAACAATTCTAAAATTAACATAAGGGTTACTTTATCATATTTGGTCTCATTTTGTGTCAAGGGAAGATAATGTGTCATAGTTAGGAGATCTTTACCAATTTTGTGAAAAAAAAAACTTAATTTTTGAATGGTGGAAATCCGGCCTTCAAATTAGCCACAATGCGTGGAATGAAAATGTTTTAATTTTATTGGTCATTGGACGAAATAATAAAAGTAAAGACTTATGTTACGTTCTTGCGTGCCCTTGGTAATTCTACAAGATAATTATGGAATTTTTAATTATAAAATAAATTTTTTGATTTTAATCTACAACTAAATATTTAAATTAGTAATTCTAAAGATCAAAATCTGGTTAATCCTTTGCATTCAATCTCTTACTTTGACCAAGTTTGAATAGACCTTATTTTATTTTAAATATTTTTGTAGTTAATTTTTGATAATTTTTTTAGACATTTTTTTGGAACTCAAACATTTCAATTATCATCTGGATATGAGTTTCCAAGGTCCATAGGTTACTCAAGGCTCCCTCCTCTATAAATGGAGAGTGGTGCATTAGGAAAAGGAGTCTTTCTGCTACAATTTTTTACAAACTAGAGAAAGCTCTCCTTAGATCCAATTTTTAAAGCCCTATTGCATAAAGAAACTGCAATCTGCAACAGAAGAAAAGGAGGGAAAATTATTGACAAATTTAGATGTCTTTAAGATTGCAAGAAAGAATGTGAATAAGTCAATTACATTTTTGTATGATTAATGAATCTTGCTTACTCACATTTTTAGTCTATCAATCTTCTTCTCATTCAGCCCGCACATTGTCTTTTCATCAAGCCGCCTCACTGTCTTTTAATCACAAATTAATTTACAATACCCAAAGGATTAAAAGCAGAAGAATTTAAATAATAATAATAAAAAATTGAACTTTTGCAAATGCTATAGAAGAAAGTAAGGGAAAATTATTAGTAAATTTAGATGTCTTTTTTTTTTTTTATTTTTTTTTTTTTGAAAACTAAATTTAGATGTCTTTAAGATTGAAGAAAATAATATAAATAAGTCAATTGAATTATGGTATGTTTAATGCACCTTGCTTGTGATTTTAAATAAATGGGCCCACTAAATATGTTTTTGTTATTTTTTTCAAGTCCCTATTTGTATTAAAGTAGTTAGAAATTAAAATTTCTCAATCTTTAGGCTAATATATATCCATTAAAAAAAAAAAAAAGGATTTCAAATAAGCATTTTTGTGAGAGGGACGAATCTTTCCTCAATTAGGTATTGTTTACTTTGGAAATGGGCTGAGGAGCCGATGTCACCCTTACGAATTTGTTCAATCCCACATTGGGGAGAGATGCCTCCCACCCTTGCCTTATAAGTACTTGGTCTAAGGAAGAGTGTACCATAGTGTATGTGATCGTGGGAAGAACGAATCTTTCCCCAATTAGGTATTGTTTGTTTTGGAAATGGGCCAAGGAGCTTGTGGGAGGGACAAATCTTTCCCCAATCAGGTATTGTCCTCTTTAGAAATGGCTTTGAGCCTTAATCCTCAAGGTTTTGCTCAATCTCACATCGGGGAGAGACGCCTCCCACTCATCCCTCCCACAATTTTCATTTAGATTTTTATCCTCAAGATTTTGCTTAATCCCACATCGGAAAAAGACGTCTCCCACTCATCCCTCCCACAATTTTCATTTAGATTTTTATTTAGAAACATATAATGTTTGAAAAAAATCATCTAGTAGAGCACGGTTTTCACATTAGTAATAAAATTTTGCTTTCGCTAATACATAAAGTAAAGCACGGTTTACCCTTATAGTTTTTTTGTTTTTTGATATTTTGTTAATTACAAATAATACACATTGGAGAGGAATGATTTAAACTCTAGACTCTAGATATCTTCGTTAGAAACGTTATAAGTTACCAACCAATTCAGTTAAAGATCTCTTTATCACTTTTTTCATGTAAATAACAAAAGGAAAAGTAAAATGTACACGTAAAATTGTCATGTAGGCATACCATATGAGCATATATAGAGTATAAAGTGGCCAATTGAAGACCAATCCTCCTTTCCTGAGTCCAGCGCTGTGTTGTGATATTCAAAGAATTGCCTTATAGCTATTATTATCTTCCTGACCAGCTCTAAAAGCAAATTGCACATCATATGACATTTCCGCTAACACAGGGTCTTCAACATGACTTTTAGCAGCCATTGGTTCTCTTAATGCTCTTAATTTCTAGGGGAAAAAAAAATTAAGGTCTGATAGTTTTTAGAAGGAAAAATTATAATGTTGGTCTCCAACATTGTCAATTTCATCCATAACATTTTAAATGTGTCAGTTTAGTCTCTAATCCTTTAATATTATGTCAAAACGGTCCGTGTTATTAAGTGGTAGATGAAAAATATTGATATGACTAACAATGATATTAAAATATTGATATGGTAAAGTTTCTGATAGTTGTATAAGAGATCTAGGGTTCAATCCCCGCTTACACCAAAAACTAATTGGTGTCTTGGTCTGATGATAAAGAGCTATCATCAGAAGCAGACGCCTTGAAACTTTCTCCAAAAAAAAAAAAATTTATTTTTTATGCCACTCGTACTGCCACATGGACAACCAGGTGCCAGTGACCAAACCGAATTCGAAAGTGAAAATTTTGCAGTTTTTTTTCTCTTTAAAAATATATCATTGGGATTTGGGACAAAGAAGAAAATGAACAAATTCAAGCAACTTTTTCCCAAATTGAACAAAATTATTTTACAAAAAAAAAAAAGCCCAAAAATTCATTTATTGAATTAGAAAAATTCAACCCCCCAAAAATATTACTTTGTTCTCCAATTTTAGAACATGAAAAATTCTAAGAAAAATGAAGTGAGAATAACGTTAGAGACCAAAATCATAACTTACCCATTTTAGTATATCAACTTTCACCAAGGGATAAATTTTATGGTAAACAATCGTAGGCAGGCAACATCTTTTGCACTATTAATCATTAAAATAAGAAACTTTTTTCAATAAATAAATGTCATACTTTTCGTCCATAATTGTGGTCCATTAACCCAAGGATCAAAGGGCATGCTAAATTAACTCCAAACCAGGAGACCATGCAGTTTCAACCAAGCCAATTTCACTATGTTTTTAGCCACTTTTTTTTTTTTTTTTTTTTTTTTTTTTTTTTTTTTTTTGAGAAGAATGTTTTTAGCCACTTTAATGCCTCACTTGGTTACAAGCTCACATTACTAAGCTCAACAATAAATATCATATTTTAATCTTGGCTTACACCTTAGTTTATGTCTACTTCTTAAATGATTTAAAAGTTCAAAAAAAAAGTAGCAATGAAAATGCAATTCGTATTTTCATGCTATCATTACACTATTTTAATCCAATTCCTTTGGAAATTTTTGTTTAAGTTTAGCTTAAAATTACGATAGAATTCACATTATGGAGAAGACAATTTAATGTAGATCATTTTTTTTATTTAAAATTTAAAAGCAAAAGAGAGAAAACATTTCAGTCTTTTATTGTCAATTATGTAGCTCATAAGTTTGACAAAGTGTTTTTCGTAATTGTCTTATAAGCTCAAATTTAATTAAACCTTTGGAATATACAATAATTAATTAACTTGTAACCTTTGAAATATCCTAACTGGTAATGGCTAGTTCATATACAACATTGACATTTCCAACACCTAAAATAAAGTAAGTTATGTGATTTTCAATTAACTCAACTTAAAGTCTCTTATTTTCGAATAAAAGATCTGGGATTCGATTCTACCTACACTAAAAACCAATTAGTATCTTGGTCCGATGATAAAGAGCAATCATCAGGAGTGGACACTATAGGTTAAACTCTCTATAAAAAAATCTAAAAATAATAAAGCAAGTTATGTTATATATACCCTTTTTTTGCAACTCCATTAAGCACAACAGAAGCTAATTATGCCTAAAATTACTAAATTCTTTTGTGTCTTTGTTTTCCTCTTTATCTTTTCCTTTCCTGTTAACGGAAGACCCAAAGGTATGTAACTTCAAATTTTCTTATTGTATCTATATTTAGCCATTAAATATAACTTTCAGCTTTAAATTTCTTAAGCTAGAAGTAGGTCATATTAATATTAGGCATTTTACATCATTAATAGTTTTCTGAATATTTATTTATTTTTGATAAGTTGATAATTACAATGAGGGAAAGAAGATTTGAACTCTGAATGTCTTAGAAACACCGAAAAGTATTAACAGTTAAGCTAAAAGACTCTTGGTCCGAATATTTATTAGAAACACATGCAAGTTTACTTAGGTCTTAGGGTATGAATTGGAATTTTTTAAATTTGCAATCTTGTTGTGTGGTTCTTACGTTTGTGCTCATTGAGTCACCAACAATGCTGAATTTTTAACTTCTATCCTTTGAAGAAATTAGCTTAAATGTTCAGTAAGATCAGGATAATCTTCTCCAAGAGATTGTTCGATACAATAATTAATAATTTAATACTATATGTAGCAATTTTTTTGAAAATCTTTCTTTCTTTCTTACCTGCCTTTCTTTTTTCTTTTATATAAAAACTAGCATATTTTATATTTGACAATGTGTGTACAGTTTTTCAGATGTGATATTCCGTCGATGATATATTGTGTCAATGGGATATTATGTGTGTACACTATAAGGAATAGCTCTCTCTCTCTCTCTCTCTCTCTCTGTTTTTCTCTATTTTCTATGGCTGTCTTCCTTCTCTTATAATTTCGGTTGAAATACAATTTAAATATAAGTAGAGTTTGAGCTTGAGGTGGCTACAAATATGTCCTTGGAAAAAAAAAAAAAAAAAAAAAAACCGAATTTCCATAATACGGTCTCAATCAACTGAGTGTCTACCAAGAGTTTTTGTCTAAATCAACATTCTCACACCATCGCGCTTTGAATCTTGCTCGACCGTGGTCTTCGGTCTTATACAAAGAATAGAAGTTTCAACTTTTATTGAGTCACATCAGCAGCCACGTCATTCATTTATTTTTTATATTTTCTTTTCTCTATTTAAACTTTTCTTCCCCCTATTTCCAAAAAAAAAAAAAAAAAACCTCTTATTCTCCCTATTAGTTTACACCTATTGTTACACTTCTTCCAACCTTTCCTTTTCTGTTTTACCTCTTTATCCCCCCACTACTTTTCCATTATACTTCCTTCCTCTTTTTTATATATATTTTTTCTCTATTTAAACTTTTCTTCTCCCTATTTTCAAAAAAAAAAAAAAAACTCTTCTTCTCCCTATTAGTTCACGCATCAACTGATGCACTTTTTCCAACTTTTTCCTTTCTTTTTTGTCTCTTTATCTCCCCACTATTTTACCATTATACTTCTTTCCTTTTTTCTTTTTTCTTTTTATTTATTTATTTTTTGTTTTTATATTTTAACTCTTCTTCTACCTATTTTATTTGTATAAATTTGATATCATTTTCCCATTCAATCCATATTTTTCCCATACAAAACTGTGAGTACTCTCTCTCTCTCTCTCTCTCTCTCTCTCTCTATCTCTCAACTTTCTTTCGATGAATTTTTGTTCTTTCTTATAATTCTAATTAAGTTTGATATATATATATATATGTGTGTGTGTGTGTGTGTGTGTGTGTGTTTTGGTATTCTGTTTTTTTTAATATCCCGTCAGAAAGTCTTTTCTTTTCCTTTTATATCTTTGGTTGAATTTTAGTTTGGGTTAATACTTAGTTTTTTTAGAAACAGTCATTTGAATATGCATGCCAATTGTTTGAGTAATAAATTATTATAAAGCCTATTATTTATTCCTTTAGTTTCATTTTAATTTTGGCTAAGATAACATTGTAATTTTGTAATGAGTTTTGATTATTATGATAATTTCCTTATTCTTTAAGAGATGAGAAATTTGAATATTAAATTTGAAACTTCTAAAGTTTAGTTGAATATTAAGCAAATATAATACACTACAATAGAAGTTAGAAGAATATAGTTCACCTTAAAAAAATATTAATCAAACGTAAAAATAATAATAATAAAATGATATATTTGTAGAGATAAAAAGATAAAAAAATACTTGTAGAAATCTTTTTTTTTTTTTTTAATAGACAATACTTGAAGTAATGGTCACTTTTTATATATTACACCTTATTGTATAATATTTATATTCCCACGCATTGCGTGGGTCTACAGCTAGTTTATATTAAAACTCATAAGCTTTGAATTCATTTTCTTTGTTCCCAGTGGTGGTGGGGGGGTTTTTGTTCGCAACATATTGGGTTGAATTGGCATTGTATTGGCTTTGAATTGTTGCAATTGAGGATGTTGGTGGTGGTGGATGGTATTGCGGTGGTGGGTTTGCTAAGTGTGGGTGTGGTTGGGTCTATGATGTAGCAGGTTTGTTCCAACTGAGAGAGAGAGAGAGAGAGAGAGAGAGAGAGAGAGAGAAATAAATAAATAAATCAACAGGGTTGGTTGTGATGTGAAAAATAAGATATGAGACGTTGGGTGAGTTGTAGAATGGTATGGTTAAATAGATATATTTTTACATTCTCATATGCTAATGCACTAAGCTACCGAGTCAATAATAATTGGAATATGTTCAGAGATAGTTGATGTCAAAGTTGAGAACATGTATACAGAAAGAAGGTTTGTTCATTCTCAACATTATTGGCTGAGTATCACCAACAAACTCCCTTATTACCAGCTTGTTTTTCAGTTGGAGGACTAAATTTGTTAGAAACATCCTTAAATTCGAATAAAAGGGATTTTCTACAACCTTTCCAAAGGGTCTCCATAGACATTTTTGGTTATTTAATTTCATTGCTTCCAAATTGAAATTTTTTGTTTGTTTACAACTTTTCCAATAAACTTTGGTGATCTCAAGGATTGAATGCTTTTTTACAAAAAGTAATTAAGTTTTTGAATCAGTTTGATGTTGTGGAAGTTACAAGAAAACAAACACATCTTCTAAATGTAAACAAAACTAAATATGTTAGCTTCAAAACGAAAATCTTGAATTTACGAGGGGTTCCTTGAATCTACAAGGTGATAGAATTCTTGAATCCATTAGAGAGAGACAATAGAAAAAGTCTAAATTTATATTAATATGAGAATTAAATTGCCTTAGAGGTTGCAATGCGTTTAAATAGTAAAAGAAAACCTAGGGTGCTTAGGAAAACGCATAGAAAACCTTAATTCGCACTAATCACATAATTAGGTGGTCACACTAATCACAATTAGGTGGCAAAATAGTAAATTTACCAAAACTATCAAAATTGAGATAATTGTGAAAATTGAAACTAATGTCTCTAAGAAACATCCCAAAACAGATGAGACTTTATTCTAATTTTGTAAACTAAAAGTTATTGAAGAAAACAAATATTACTAAAAATGGAAAAATCCTTCTTTCTGAGGCCTTAATGGAGGAATTTGCTTAAATTAGGGCGACCCTCAAGGCTTCAAGTCTTGAACAAAAGACTATTTCCCTTTAGCCCTCCCAAATTTCGTGCAATTCCGACACCATTGCCCTGATGAGGTCTACCGACATCCCTCTTGATCTTGAACGGTGATTTTCAACGCTCTTATGGCTCCTGGAAGGCCTATTATATTCTACATCACAATTAATAATTTATAATGGTATTAAAGTAATTAAGTGGTCTTAAATTTAAACTATATCTCTACTTTACTAGCTCCCATTTAGAAAGTGAAAAATACAATGTGTTGAGCCCCAATTATTAAGAGAGAATCTGAGTCCACACTATCAAAGCATCTTTAGATCTTTCTCCAAGGATTATTCTTCGCCAGCTTAAAATTCAAAATGGTAAAATACTATTTTGATCCCTAAACTTTGCTAAAAGTTTGTTTTTCATCCCTAAACTTTAAAAGGTTCTTTTTTCATCCCTCAACTTTGTAAAGAATTTTTTCAATAGTTAAGAGACAAAAATAGGGATAAAATAAGAACTTTTTTCAATAGTTTAGGGATGAAAAACAAACATTTGGTAAACTTTAAGGACATAAATGAAGAATTTCCAATAGTTTAGAGACGAAATATAAATTTTTTAATAGTTTAGGGACAAAAAAATGAATTTCTTAAAGTTTATGGATAAAAAATCAAACTTTTGGTAAAGTTTAGGGACCAAAATAATAATTTATCCGAATTGAAAAATCGCTCAAAAAGAACAAATCCCTACACAAAGGACCATGACATCCTTACCGTATTTAATTTTGATTTTATTGTTGTTGTTATAAAAACAAACTCATCAAGATCTGCATTGCCTATTATGTGGGAGAATAAGATTTTTATTTTTCATTTTGTCAAACACAACTCCCAGGAACCAGTGTTTTAATTTTAAGCTATAGAATGAAAACTTTATCCTATTTATGCCGTAATGCAAGGGAAGCACACGTATTTACCGATCACTCTCTTTCTTTATCTTGTCTTTAAATGTGGTACAATTGTAGAATACTATCCAGGATACTACATATTGACCAGCAAAACATTACTGGGGCAGGAATGCCAGAGCAGTTATAGAGTTCAAGTTATGCGGTGTCTATTTACTTGCGTCAATTTGAAGCATGCAATTACTGGAGAATGCATAGCCAATGTCTGCTACTGCCTTTATTCAAGTAAGTTACTCTACAAGTTAAGGAACTAAAATTGGGGAGCCAATATTGGTAAAAACAAACAACCAATAGATTAACTACAATCTTAAAGACTTCAATTTAACTATTTGGTGCATTATAGCAGGATTTAGACATGTGAATTTAAATTTGGATGATTAAAATCAAATAATAGATTTTGAAACTTTTACTTCACTTTTAATATAACTTTAAATTGGATTTTGTTATCTTTACCATAAAAATATTGAAAGCTTGCTCAAAAGGATTTGGCCATGATAATATTGAGTAATAATAACTAGTTCAAATCCATCAAGATATAGAATTCTTGAGAAGCTATGTGAACACAATTCCAAGGAAGAAAAGTTCTAATTTAGCTGTGAAAGCAAGCACTAACAACCGGAGGAAACAGACTTTGAAAATTGAGGAAGAAGAACATAACGGCTAGTTATTGATACGATACCGTTTCACTTAGATAAAACGGTGTCACTTGGTTTAATGAGAAACTGAGACAAAACGGTGTCACTTGGTTTAATGAGAAACGAGGTCGTTTTGGTGCTGTGTCTTCTTCATCAATAATCGTTCCAAGATGACTCTGTTTCTTCAAAGGGACTGTTTCTCCAGCTATAGCATCTCAGTGAGCAGTTGAGCCACAACTGCCTTCCAACTGTCACTCCTAGTTTCACGGAGCATAATGTGGAATATGGTTGTTAGGCGTAGAGTAATTATGCTATATATATGAGATGTGGGTTAATGTATAGTTAAGCTTGTCATATTGAATACACAGAAGTATTTTTACAGAAACTTCTCTCTCACCCTCTCTTACATTGTTTTGTTGTTATTTCCGCCATTTTTGTACAATTTGCGAGCTTCAATTTTCTTTCATTAGCCACAATTTTAATTTACTTTATTCTTACACATTCGCATTCTTTTTGTTTATCGTTGTTCAATTGTGTGAATATTGTAGACGAAGCAGAGAGTTTGATCAAGGAGAAAATTGCAAAACTCAAGAAGAAATAGTAGTGCAGAGTTTGAAGCGGGAAATTCCTCAGAATCCTTAACGAGGATATGTATGAATACTCATGTCAAATTGATGCATGGAGCACTTACAATAAAGGTTAAGGAATCAAGGCTGGCAAAGAGACATCATTACACATGAGGCTAGATGATTAGTGTTTTACCAAAAAATTAACGTCCATTTAGTTTGATTGTGATTACTTTTATTGCATGATAAGCAAGAAATTAAAGGATGGTGACATCTTTTATAAATCTTGAAAATTTACAAAAGATTTATTTTTTATATATATATTTAATAACCAACAATGCAGCCAATGAATGGCGAAAGCTGATGACAATTTGTAAATATTAATGTAAATAAGTTACTAAAAATAAGCAAATTCTCAAACATATACAGAGAGTAAAATAAACTTATGATGTTAAAGCACTGAAAGCCCTCGTGATGGAATTGAACGTGTTATGGTAATTTTGACAACTGAACCTCAAGAATTAAAAAGATATTGAAGAAACAGAGTACGCCAAAAAAGTCTGATTAGACCCCCAAGAATTAAGAAACTAAGCAATGTCCTATTGGGTGGAAAGTTGATACATGTCATTGGGTGCCAATTTCCAATTACCTTCCTAGTTAAGTTTCCCCTATAAGCTAGAACATTAGCAGAATATTTAGTGTGAAATATATATCCTCCGGTTTATGTGTACTGTATGTACGGATGACCCACTTGAAAATTTACGTATTTGTATATATTATTATCTAAATGTTTCTTTTTATCTTATACGGAGTAATTTCTTTATTTACAAAGCTAAAAGTACTCTTTTTTTTTTTTTTTCTCTACAAATTTTTTGTAAAACTAAAAATATCCATAGTAACTCTAGCATTTCCGTATACATATAATTTAAGATTTTAAATATATTGTTGCGTGGAATGTACTCTTCTTCTTCTTTTCTCTTTTTGTACACAGTTCCTTTTTTTTTTTTTTTACACAACCTAGGGGGATCAAACCTGTGGTCTGGTACCATCACTATAAATGGAATGCCTGATAAGCTACAGCAGTCTCCATCCAAAAGCTTATAGGCAATTAACATGGTTCACTAATTTATTTATTATATGGACTAAAAACAAGTAGTCACGGTGGTTGAGGAAATAGGCAAATAGCTAAGGAAGAGAAACTTCAAAGCATTCAAGTGGAGGGAGATTTAAAAATTTTGCATTGAGAAATTGCAGTCCTGGAGGCGGATGCAAAGGAGTTAGCAACTTAGCAAGGTCTTTTGTAAGTTGTAATTTCTAATAGCTCACTGTCGTTGTAAATGGGCTGTAAAATTTACAGCCTTTTTTTTATTAACTCATCTTCCTTCTGCTGTTATTTTTGCTTGGAGGAAAGATTTTTTGTTCTTCTGATTCAGTTAAATAATATTCTGATTTATCTATTTAAATGTATCCAAAAAAGAAACCCAAGTAGTCAGTTAATTCAAATCAGAAACTGGTCTTTTAAGTCTATCTCTCTTTATATATTATATACGAAACAAAAACAAAAAAAGTTGTCAGTTTTGGTAACAAAATGGTTTGGTTGCCTGATGATATTCCTAGCATTCATTTATTAGTATGTTGCCTGTTAATGATAGACTATCCACTCTATACAGAGTTGCTAGCTAGGGATAAGAGGGATACGTGTGTTTTCTGCAGAAGCCAAATTAAGAGTAGAAACCATATACTTTTTAAGTGTTTTCAGTAGGACATAATGGCAACAAGTTTTCAAATTGTGTTCTTTCACTAGGAGATTAAGGGAAGAAGATTCCAAATGAATCTATGTAAGATTGCTTGGGCTGCTACAATCTACCATATATGACTGCAAAGAATGACAAGGATTCGTGGTGGCACTATCAAGATAGAAGGCATTTTCTAGCCATTAGAGAAGATGTTAGAAGGATGGTTGGTTTTTGTTAAAAAGAAGAGCAAGTTACATCTGCTTTAGACCAGAGTTTCATGTTCAAGCAAGAAAGCAAATCAATCCAACAGCTTGTTGGCAATTAGCAAGCTACACTAATTTGCTACTCTTTTAACGGTTCTCTTTGAATAATTTGCTGATCAATATCATCTAAACTGCATTTTCAGATTTTGTTTCAATCCAAAACATAAGATAAATAGTCACAGTTGCTTAAATTCACAGTATCACAACCATAAACATTCTAGAAATTAGTTTAAGACTGTCTTGCTTACAAACCAGAATGCCCAACTGTATTTGGCCACCATAGAAGTCGGGGACTCTTCAATTAAGCCAATGGTATTAGAGAAATCAAAGTACAAAGGCACCTAGAAGAAAAGAAGGTTTGAAAAGTTGTACATAAGTAGATAAACTAATAAACTAAAGCTCATCCAAACGCAGCGTAGGTGTAACCCAAATTGGTCGAGAATAAGAACGAGGGCTGTCCTTACCAAATGGAAGGCGTTGGATTACCCTCTGTGCCATGCTAAAAACTCCAACATCACGGCCTCCATATGCCACTCCTGGGTACCTTTGCCACTCCCAATTGTCATCTGTGAAGTAGATGCAATTACTTCTGCGAAGGATAGCGCTTGTATGAATGCACCAGGAATTGCCATCACCAACAAAAACAGCAAGATCTTCCAAGTCTGTCACTTCCTCCCAAGCCAATGCACCAAAGTTGAACTTGTAGACCAAAAAGCATATAGTCTCGTGCCTCATCTTCGAAGGAATAAGAAATCCGTAATGAAAAACAACGAAAAGATTTTCTGATGAATTCATCAAATACAGTTTTTGGGGCATGCCTACTTCTTCTTCGCTTGGTTGGGGAGCAATAACTTGTATCTCAGCTGCCAGAGGAGCATCAAGCTCAAGGCACACCAGTTTGCCGTTGTCACAAAGTCCATACAATTGATCATTAAAGCATGCAACATCATTGAATTTCAAAATGTCTGGATTGGTAACAATAGCCCACTGACCCTGTCCCCTTCTATTCAAAGCCACTTCTTCTCCTCCTCTGTCGAAAGCCACCCTAGCAAAAGCTAAGCGATTCACAGGGCCGAAAATTGCAATGACAAGTAACGATGAGTCCTGGGAAGAGTCATTTAAAAGAATGAATTTGTGTACAAGGCAAAACCACTCTTCTGTAGCAGCCAGAGTTCGAATTGTGTTTAGTGGCGGAAGAGGAATTTGTACTCTTTTTACAAGGTGCAGAAGGTGGGTTTCATAATCAGGACCCAAGGTTACAACCCAACCATGTGGAGATCCCCAACAGCGTTTTCCTTGGACTTCAGATAATTGTAATTGATAACGATTGTTGTCGCAGAGACTGAAGAAATGTCGCATGTCTGTGGAAGGTGTTTCGGAAAGCATCAGGCAAGGAAGCTGAGGCCTTCTACTGATGCTCAAACAAACAGAGCGCCATGTTCGGGAAACCCCTGCAGCCGCTATAAAATCTTGGAAAGTATGTAGTCGATTTACAATCTCACGAACGACTTCTGGGGGGAGTTCGGACTGGGCATTGGAGCCTAACCCAATTTTCAACCGAAAACATTCTGCATGTCTTCTGATCATTTCAAATGCTAAATCAGTAAGTAAAATAAAAATCATTGACGCTATGACTGAGGCAAGCGGATGGAAGGGATCCGTCAGAACTCCTTGGATCGACTTAACAATTAGATAAAGAATCCTGCTGAAACTTAAAGAAATCCCATAATGGGGACCGAGAGTGACGGTGATGGTGATAATATAACAACCTCGTGAAGTAAGATAACCTAGATATCTTTCTATACAAAGAACTAATACAAAGACAGGCCCATTTATCAACATCACAATGGAGCTCACAGCCAAGGAAATGCGTGAGGCCAGAACTATGAAGACCAACAAAATTAGGAAAAGAAAAGAGGCGAATCCTGAAGAAATCACAAAACCGCGACTGAGACTAGTGATGGAGCTAAAACTGTAATGTTTTAAATTACGAATAGTTAGATATCTTTCCCTACAAAATTTTTTGATTGACAAACATCCAATCATTAGTAGGAGGAAAGAGTAGTAAGCTCCCCAATACATATAGAAACGCTCCTCTTTGGTATATGGGTCCAGAAATGAAGAGAACATCGAAATGAAAGAACCACTAATTAAGAGGCTAGAATGAATTTCGCTACGGTGGGTGTCAGTGATGGCCTTACGACTACAATGAACCGAATATAAAGCACCGATAAACTTCATGATGGGAATTGGATGAGTTACTCCATAGACTGATGAAAATTGAAAGCAATCAAGCTCCAAACGCCGATATATTTTGAGTCAACGTCGTGTTTTGACAAGAAATTCAGACAGAGCTGGAGGCAGGTCTTCTGTTACGAGTGTGGAGGCTAACAGCAACAGGTACTAAAACTGTCAGAAAGAGATGAGTTTGGGATGGTATAAGTACAGCTTTCATCTGTAAATTAAAATGTAACCTTTTGACAATTGAAGCCAAGAAAAAGAAAAACACACTCAAACACCAAAAAACCCTAAATGCTATAAACCCCTCCCATGAAGTATTCTATAATAATTGGCACACATAAACAGTACTGTTCACAAAAATGCTAAAATTTTTTTTATTCATTTTCTCTCTCTTCCTTTAGATTTTCTTTCTTCTCTCTCTCTCCCTTTATGGTTTTCTTTCTTCTCTCTCTTTCTTTTTTCTTCTTTCTTTCTTCGCCGCTCCCTTCATCATCTTTCACTCTCTCTTCTTTTTTTTTTTTCTTTTTCTTTCTTCTCCAAAATCTGAGAAATTATACAATCCTCATAGTGGACAAATGATGTGGTCCACCATTCCAGTAAAAGATTCACACTTGTTTAAAATTGTGGAGTTTTAAATAAAAACTAAATACTGACTCAACAATTTTAAATAGGTGATAGTTTTTTATTAGAATGGTGGACAAGTAACGTGGTCCATCGGCCGTTGCCATTGAGATTGACCGTCGTCGTGGAGTTCGGCCTCACCAATAAGGTCGACTGGTGAAGATCGCATGTAAGTTTAGGTTGTTGTTGTTTTTTTGTTTTGTTTTGGTTTTTTTTTTTTTCAATTGTGGATTCCATGTGATTGTGGGTGGTGGTGGAGTTGGGTTGATTCCATGTGATTTGAGTTGTATAAATGGAGTTGATTCATCTCTTCATTTTTCATTTTTTTAGAGTTTTGTGTTAATTCTGGGGATTTTTTTTTGAAGTAGTGTTGGGTGGTGGTGGCGGGTTGTACCTGCGGGTGGTGGTTGTGGGTTTGTTACAGTTCTGTGCTTCTGTTTGTGTATGATGGTGGGTTTTTATTTTGTATTTTTTAAAATATTTTAAAATATTATTTTAATGTATAGAATTGAAAAATAGAAGATGTGATGAACTATGAATTGTAAAATGGTATGTTAAAATAATAAAGTAAGTTTTTTGATATGTCAAAATGGCATATTTATAGAACATCTGATGCGAATGCTCTAATAGTTAGTTTGAGATATCATTGGATATATTTACCGTGTGGATGACTACTTTAAGAATTAAGTATTATAAATTCTTAGCGTAAAATAGAGTGATGCACGGGGTTCCAAAAAATTTAATGGTACAATTATCTGTTAATCACAAAAAGCATACACCAACAAAGATCTGTCCAATACAGCAAACAGAATCGATTAAGGTAATAAAATTTATAATATTTTGATAACACTATATCATAACATATGCAAATTTGATGCCACAATTTTGAGAACAATAACAAAAAAAAAATAATCATAAGTGAAAAAATAGTAAATGTAATTTTAAAAAATCCACCAAAAGTGAAAAAGAAAAAGGAAAAAAAAAATAGAGAGAAAACCTTTTTTTTTTTTTTTAAGGCAAAATATGAGAAGGTTGGAGTGGTACAAATGGAGTAATAAGAAGTGAAAGTGAGAAGTGGAAGGTTAAACAAAATGTAAGGGAAAAATATAAGAGGACATGGAGAGAATTGAATAAGGCAATAGAGAATGATTTTGACAAGAAAAAAAAAAAAATTCTTGAAAATATGATTGATGATATAGCATAACAAGAGGTTTGGAAAAGTAGATGTAATGCTTCCATATTATATGTGGTATCGATTTATTCTTCATATTTCTTTGTCTCTATTTTATTTTACAAAGATATAAGAGCTCTCTTTATTATCAGGAGTCTTGTAATTCAACTTATACAATTATACTGCATGGTATTTCCAATGTAAACATCAAGGATCAGTGGTGGAGTTAGGAATTCATCATTGGGAGAGCCACTCATAAAATTAGACAATGCATATATAAATTACATCCATTTTTTTTAATGATTCTTGATACAATCAAGAAACAAAGAGAAACATTAGGCACTGTCAAATTAATTACATCCATACTCCATACTATATATAAAATTTAAAATAGTATCGTGCATATAATTTTAATAATCAATGATAGATAGTATTTCAGCAACAAAAAAAAAAATGATAATAGCATTTTTTTTGGGTCTCGAGTTGGTGAGCTAGAGTTTCGGATCGTGAAGCAAGTTCTCGCCTTTCATGATCTTCTTGATCTCAAAGGGGACCCAAACCAGGGTGGTGACCACGATGAAGCCCAATTGCTTGGTGGAAAGGAACGGAGGCCGGTGAATTGGACTGACGACGAGCTTGGTCTTGACCTGGATGAAATCGGCCATCAACTCGGTAAGTTGCGAGAAATCGCCCTGGTCCATCTGCTCCGATTGCTTCAGGGACTGGTGCGGAGCGACGAGGTGGATGTGAAGGAGGGCATTGACGCCGAAGAGAGTGAAGCTCTGCTGAGACTCTTTGAATTCAATGTCGTAGAAGAAGAGGTTGGGGTTGCTAGGGTTAGGGTTAAGGTTGTTGGCGATGAAGGATTGGGCAAGGAGAGAGAATTTGGAGTGGAGGGTTTTGAGTTGGAGCTCTGACTTGTCGTGGAGCTAGGTGGCGTCGAAGAAGATGAGGAGGTAGTAGGGTCTAGGGATTTTTTTTGGTGATTATGTGGTGGTTGTTTCTTGTGGATGTGGCTGCTATTGGTGGTTTTTGGAGGCTTAAATTTTGTTTTTTTTTTCCTTTGTGGTGGCTGTTTCTTGTGGTTGTGGTTGTTGTTGGTGGTGGATTTGGTGATCTAAGTTATGGGTTTTCTTGTGGATGTGGTTTGCTCGGTTTGATCTGAATTGTGTGTTTAGTGCTTTTTTTGCAGGTTTTTTCTGTGGGTGTAGTAGTGGTGGGATGGTGGGGTTTGGATGGTGGTTGTGTGGGGTATTGGGTTTTTTCACGGTGGTGAGAGACAGGGGAGGAAGTGAGACAGAAATTAGAGAAAGGAGATATATTATTTTGCGAAATATATTTTATTGTGTAGATATATTATTTTAATGTATAGAATAGGAAAATAAAAGTTGGGATGCTAGAGCATCCACATCAGTGGATGTAGATATTCCATCTATTTTGCACACAAAAAACTACTTTTTCTATTTTACACGTTCAATTTTACAAAACACCCACATCAGTCTATCTATTTTACACATTTATTCAATAAAATATTCATTCTTTTACTATTTTTTTTTTAATTATTTTCTTCACTGCATCTCTCTCTCAGACCCAACCACCATCGTCATCACTACCCCGATCTCTCTCTTAGACCCAACCACCAACCCAATATCAAAAAACCATTCAAGATCAGAAAACCAACCCAAGATCAGAAACCCATGAGGAGAGAGAAAACGAAGGAAATGGCGGCGCAAATGAAGCGTCGGATCATGAAGCTGTTGAAGGTAGGAGGAGGTGGGAGGCGGAGGATCAAAGTGGGAGCATGAAGAATCGCTGTCACCGCCACCGATTTCAAAATGGCTTCTTCCTCCATTGCTATGAGCTTTACCTTTTGTTTCACAAACCATAAAACACAGAGAGAGAGAGAGAGAGAGAGAGAGAGAGAGAGAGAGAGAGAGAGAGAGAGATTTAGTTAAGGGTGGTTTGTGGTTTACTTGGAAGGTCGGATTGGAGGTTTAGTTAAGGTCGGTAGTGGTTTGATCTTTGATGTTGATTAAATGAGAAAAACGGAGAGTTAGGTGAGAGTGAGAGTAACCAGAGACAAGGAGAGAGAAAGAATAACTAAAATATTAAATATAAGTGCTACAGTAACTGTGCATATATGCACAGTTATTGCATTTATGTACATTTTTACACTCACTGATGTGGGTGTTTTTTTTTTTTTTTTTGGTCAAAATGTGTAAAATGAAGGTTTTTTTTTTCATTTTGCAAGACTTTGCACCCACTGATGTAGATGCTCTTAGCATGTTGTAAAATGGTATGATATAATTGATAAAATAGCTTTTTGAGATAGTAAAATAGAAGAGGATGACATTTCCGGTTGTGAATGCTCTCATTAATGTGGTTATCTAGTCTACTGTCTGCATTTACTATTCACACAAAAGCTATGTTACATTGTAAATGACAGAAACTGGAGTCTAGAGGAAAGAAAAAGTGAAAAACAGAACAAATATAAAAAGAAGAAGGTGAATGGAGAGAGAGAGAGAGAGAGAGAGAGAGAGAGAGAGAGAGAGAGTCACAGGTGTCCAGTCATGTGATGAGCAAAATATTTGCAACTATGTGATGGTGCGGCGAATCAAAGCTTCCAATCTTCAATCTTTTTGTTGTTATGGTACAAGTAAGTCCTAGAAGTATTAGAGTGAAAATTAGAATTTTTTCCCCTTTATTATTTGGTGAGATATTTGTTAAAATAACTCTATATTCATCTTAAGATAATAAAAATATTTAATTATTGTATTTTTTCTTACTAATAATTAGCATTTTGTAAAAAAATTATAAAATAATTTGTATCTTTAGCATTTTTTAAATCCTATTTAGGAAGGAGGGCCAAAATGATGGGTTTGGCTCCCCTCCCATTTCAAACTCTCATGTTTTCTCCAGTTTTAATATAGATGAAAGACACCTGGCAGACCAACAATCTAAAGGCTAAAAAACCCATGCCATTCTCTCTCTCTCTCTCATTCTATCTCAATTACAGACCAAGCAAACCCATCGTCATACTCATACACCCAACACGTTAAATACAATTTTTTCTTCTTTATAATTTGTCCTTCTTTCCCTTTCCTTGCTCCAATCTCTCTCCAATATCATCATTGTCAACCGGGTATTAGAACTAAGACTAGATCTCACTAGAGAAGAAGGCAACACCCAAATGGAAACAAAATTTTTTGGACAAATTCAAAGAACCTAGAAGAGGTAAAGCAAGAACTCTCTCAAAAATGTCTCTCTGTCTCCCTCAAAAAGAAACCCCAAGAATAACCTTGCAAAATCCATAACAGTAAAATCAAAGAAATTTAAGCCACATACCATTACCCATAATCAATCACCCATCCATCAAATATATCACAAAATGAAGTGCTAGAAACAAAAAGAGAGAAGAGTAATCATGCAGTAGTGATGAAATCAGTAGCAAGAGGGAGAGACATAGACGTTGGAAATTAGGAATATAAAATCAAAGAAAATTTGTTGAGCTTCTAAGTATTTGCAACAGTGATCTTGATGTGCTGGCCACGCATCTCAGATGGAGTCTCCGGCATTATTTTCAACAACCCCTTGCCATCCTTTGCCAATGGTGTTGGGTGTATGTATAATAGTGCCTAGTGGGTTTGCTTGGGCCGTGAAAACTTCTAAGTAAGTGAGAGAGAAAGAGAGACAAAATTGAGAGAGAATGACGTGGGGTTTTTTTAGCCTTTGGATTGTTGGTCTGCCAAGTGTCTTTCATCTATATTAAAACAGGAGAAAACATGAGAGTTTAAAATGGGAGGAGAGCCGGACCCCAAAATGATAAGCTTTCCTTGAAAATTTTCAAATTAGCTAGGATAAGTAAAAAAAGATTATATATCTACTAAATTTTTTCCAAAAATTTTGGGGGGCCCTAGGCACCCTTCGGTCCCAATGTGACTTTACCACCGTCAAGGATTCAAATCCTCCTTCTCATTGTAACTATTGAATATATATATATAAATATATATATATATATATATATATATATAACTTTCTTTTATTTTTTGTTTTTTTTTTAATATATAACTAGAGCAACAATGACATGACTCATTTCTTCTGTTGTTTTGAATTTCTCACATAAAATATTTGACATGGCAAGGAATACAACATGGTATCTTCCGTGTGAACGAAGATATCAATTTGTAAATATTTTAGGCATTTTCCTATCCTTATTTTTCTTTTTAAAACTTTTGAAGCTCAAAAATCATTGATAGAGTATGAAAGATGTTATTTCTATTGAAGCCGAATGGGCTGTGATTTTACTTCGGCTTGGTTAGATTTAGTTATGAGGGTTTCGCCTTTAGTTTGGGCACTTTATTTGAGCATAATGGGTCAGATGCATGCTTGGGTCAGTTAGTCACATGTGGGTATAGCTTGGGTCTCGTTTTGTTAGATAGCTTATTAGGCATATAAAATTAGACACTTCACCAACATCAATTAATCTATTAATAAAATGCTAGACAATAATTCACATTATTTATCATGTAGGTATTTTTTGTAAATAAAACAGTATAGACTAGATTGATTGCAAGTTAAAAAAATACAAGAATTAAATTGAATGCTTAGAAATTGTGATAACCAAATTGAAAGTACCAGCATAATACAAGGATGAAATTAAAAAGTATTTCTTCTAATAATTATCATCTCACCACTCAACAAAAATTTTTGTTTTTAATTTGGCCTTTTCCCTTTCATTTTCCTTCAAAAATGATTCAAAATTTTCCTATCATTTGATAAAAGAAAAGAAAAGAAAAAGTTCAATTGACCTGATCATCCTCAAATGTGTGTCCAAAGAAAATACCTGTTAATTTTGGAAATTAAATGAACGTTGTGACTTGAGCAAAACATTTCCAATTATAACACTAGTGAGAACCAAATTGGTCACACGTTTTTACTATGGATAAAAAATTTTGGGTTCAGTTTTGTCCAATTTTTTTTATGTTTATCTTACATAGTAGTGAATCTCACTAATTAAATTCATAATGGGGTCCACTATTCATGTAAAATGATAGAGTATGCATTTTTACTCTTAAAGTGTTCTATAATTTTCACTCACTTTCTTGTAGCTAATTTAGTTCACTAGTCTGTATTACTTTTAGTGTAATTATTTAGTTAGTACTTCAGGAACATGCATTTATTGTGCTCCTGGAACACTAAATGAAATGGATTAGCAACCAATTTGGAAAGTATAATTCATTAATAATATAATCTGCCAAAAAACCATTACAAATTCTTTCTTTTGAAAATTTTGGTTTCTTTTTATTTTTATTTTTATTATTTTTTTATAGATAAAAAATTCATCCCCAGCTTTCCACCCCCTAATTTAAGGTAACTAATGTTGGGTTATATGTGTAAGTAAAATCTCATAGTGAATAATGATGAGAAGAATGAGTGGTTAGTATAACATAGTATATTGAGCACATACCACTCAAGGAAGCTCCACAAGGAGTATCTCTCTAACAACTAACACAACCTAGCTAGCAAGATCAAATATGCAGTCTAGTGCCTTCACTATGGAATGCCAGTTGAGCTAGCAGGCACTATCTAAAGCTTGTTGGCAATTAACATGGGGTTGAGGCAACTTAGACAAGAAGCAAATAGTAAGGAAGAGAAACTTCAAAGCATTCTAACTGGAGGGAGATTTGGAAAAGTTGCATTGATGCAATCAATGCTGAGATGGATACAGTGTCATACTGTCTTTGCAAATGGGCTGTAAAATGTATAGCTTTTGTGTTTTCCTCAGCTTGTCTTCATCCTGCTGTAATTCCTTCTTGGCAAAAAGAATTTTACTGTTCTTTCGATTATGTTAAATAATACTCTGGTTTATTTATATAAAACAAGTAATCAACTAGTTTACTCACTTTGTGGGGGTAACCTTGTTGCCACTTTCATCTAAACTTGGTTTTCACATTTTGTAATTCAAACCCAGATCACAAGAAAAATAGATTCACAGTAACTGAAAGTCTGAAACAACAAAATTCACAATATCAAGTATGAAGAGAAGGACAAAAAAGTAATAGAAAAAAGACTAACAGAGTAATGTCTAACATAGATCCTATTACAATTAGTCTGACTTAGATCCTATTACAATTAGTCTGACTTACACACACAGAGGGTCTACTATTTATGGACATGGATTTAACTTGTATAAGACGTGGGCTAACTACAAATAGTTACAGCCTAACCACAATCTGTCACTTGACAGTTTCTAATTTACTCACATGTGGGGGCAACCTTGTTACCAGTTTCATCTAACCTTATATTTCGTAATTCAAATCCAAAACACAAGATAAGTACATTCACAGTAACTTAAACAACAAAATTCACAATATCAGGTAAACTTGGGGAAGATGGTGTTATGAATTGGATTCCTTCTAAGACAGATCAGTGCACTTGTGGTTCAACTTGGAATAAGATTTGTACACTTTGGATGAAAGGTGCAAAATGGTATGGTGTCTGTTAATGATAGACTCTCCACTAGATACAGAGGTGCTAAATGGGGATATCAGGGAGACTAGTGTGTTTTCTGCAGAAGCCAAATTAAGAGGGAAACCATCTGTTTTTGAGTTATTTTTTCACTTGGATTATGGCAACAAGTTTCAAAATTGAGTTCTTTCACTAGGAGATCAAGGGAAGGAGGTTTCAAATAAACCTGGGTAAGATTCCCTGGGCTGCTACAATCCACCAAATATGGCTGCAAAGAAACACAAGGATTTTCAGTGATGCAATCTATGCTATTAGGGATACCATATCCTGAGAAATTGCAGTCATGGCAGCAGATGCAAAGGAGTTAGCAAGGTCTTTCATAAGTTGTAATTTCTAATAGCTCACTGTCGTTGTAAATGGGCAGTAAAATTTACAGCTTTTGCGTTTTCCTTCACTTGTCATCCTTCTGCTGTTATTTCTGCTTGGAGGAAAGATTTTTTGTTCTTTTGATTCAGTTAAATAATATTCTGATTTATCTCTTTATATGTATCCAAGAACACAAGACAAACAGATTTGCAGTAAACTGAAACAACAACATTCACAACATCAAGTAAATCTGGGGAGGGAAGTGTTATGAATTGGATTCATCCTGAGACAGGTCAGTACACCTGTAGTTCAACATGGAATGAGATTTGTAACAGAAAACCCAAGGATGAATGGTGCAAAATGTTTTGGTTGCCAGATGATATTCCTAGCATTCACATATAGTATATTGCTCTATACAGAATTGCTAACTGGGGATAAGAGGGAGACAAGTGTGTTTTCTGCAGAAGCCAAATTAAGACTTGAAACCATCTGCTTTTAAGTGTTTTCACTAGGGCATTATGGCAACAAGTTTTGAAATTGTGTTCTTTCACTAGGAGATTGAAGGAAGAAGGTTCCAAATGAATCTATTTAAGATTACTTGGGCTGCTACAATCTACCGTATATGGCTGCAAAGAAAGACTAGGATTCATGGTGGCACCTACAAGATAGAAGGCATTGTCAAGCCATTATAGAAGATGTTAGGAGGAGGGCTGGTTTTTGTTAAAAGGAAGAGCAAATTGTATCTGCTTTAGTCCAGAGTTTCATGTTCAAGCAAGAAAGCAAATCAATCCAACAGCTTGTTAGCAATTAGCATCCTGTACTAATTTACCCAGTTTTATGGTTCTCTCTGAACAATTTACTGACCTATCATCTAAACTGCATTTACAGATTTTTTTTTTTTTCAAATCCAGTACATAAGATAAATAGAGTCATAGTAGCTTAAATTCACAGCATCACAACCATTAACATTCTAAAAATTAGTTTAAGATTGTGTCTTGCTTACAAACCAGAATGCACAATTATATTTGGCCACCATAAAAAGTTGTGGACTTCAATTAAACCAATGGTATTAGAGAAATCAAAGTACAATGGTACCTAGAAGAAAAGAAGGCTTGAATATTTGTAGATAAGCAGACAAACTAATAAACTAACAGACAAAAGCTCATCTAAACACGTAGTAGCTAGGTGTAACCCAAATTGGTCGAGAATAAAAACGAGGGTTGTCCTTACCAAATGGAAGTTGTTGGGTAACTTTCTGTGCTATATTAAACACTCCCACATCCCG
Organism: Quercus lobata; assembly: GCF_001633185.2. Lineage (NCBI taxonomy): Eukaryota > Viridiplantae > Streptophyta > Magnoliopsida > Fagales > Fagaceae > Quercus > Quercus lobata. The sequence goes on from NC_044910.1 coordinate 11,070,641, forward strand.
GCCTCCATATGCTACTCCTGGGTACATTTGCAACTCCCAATTGTCATCTGTGAAGTAGATGCAATTATTTCTGCTAGGGATAGTGCTTGTAGGAATGCACCAGGAATTTCCGTCACCAACAAAAGCAGTACAATCTTTCAAGTCTGTCACCTTCCACTTCGATTCACTAAAGTTGAAATTGCAGACCAAAAAACGTTCAGTCTCCTGCCTCATCTTCTTAGGATTGTGAAATGTGTAACGAAAAACTGCGATAAGGTTTTTTTGTGACTTCATCAAATACAGTTTTTGGGGCGTGCCTATTTCTTCCTTGCGTGGTTGGCGATTAATAACTTCTGCCTTAGCTGCCAGAGGAGCATCAAGTTCAAGGCGCAACAGCTGGCCGTAGCCACAAAGTGCATATATTTTATCTTCAAAACATGCAACATCATTGAATTTCAAATTGTCTGGATTGGTAACCGTAACAATAGCCCACTGACCTTGTCCTCTTCTATTTAAAGCCGCTTCATCTCCTCCTCTATTGAAAGCCACTCTAGCAAAAGCTAAGCGATTCACGGGGCCAAAAAAAGACAAGGAACAACTTCTCATCGGAAGGGTCATTTAAAATAATGAATTTGTGTACAAGGCGAAACCACTCTTCTAATTGAGCCAGTGCTCGAATTGGGTTTAGTGGTGGAAGAGCAATTTGTTCTTCTTTCCTAACGTGCACAAGGTAGGCTTCATAAGGACCCAAGGTTACAACCAAACCATGTGGAGATCCCCAACAACGTTTTTGGTCACTTGTAGGTAGTTCTAACCAGAGATTAAAGAAACATTGCAGATCAGAATCTAGTTTGTTGGAAAGCATCAGCCATGGAAACAAAGACCAGGTTGTAGTTTCGAAACAAGCAGAACTACAGGGGTTACAAAACGTTAAAATCGCTTTAATATCTTTGGAATTAGGTATTTGATTTCCAATTTCACCGATCATATCTGCGGGGAGTTCAGACCAGATGGGAGCCTGAGGTCCATTGGATTCTAACCCAATATTGTTGGAGGTCACAAGAGAAGTGGAAGAAGAAGAACGATTAACTAGAAGCTGAGGCCTTCTACTGATGCTCAAACAAACATATCGCCATGTTCGGGAAACCCCTGCAGCCGCTATAAAATCTCTGAAAGTATATAGTCGATTTACATTTTCACGAATGACTTCTGGGGGGAGTTCTGGCAAGATAAGAGCCTGTGATCCATTGGATTCTAACCCAATATTGTTGGAGGTTCCAAGAGAAGAAGGATTAACTAGAAATCTTTCCAACCATGGTTTGATGTTAGATATAAGTGATGAATCAGTCAGGATAAGAATCACAATTACTGGAGATTCACTAATGACAAAAGATGAAGTGCTAGTTAAGATCGTTACGAAAAACTCAAACAAAGACAAGTATTTTTCAGCATGAGCAGGGGACAGAAATGTGAGGACCAACACAGTTACAAACAGAGTTAATCGAAAACTTGAAGTAGAAATGACATAACCACGAATGAGAGTGATGAAGAGAGCTACTTGAAAATACACAAAAACCTTAAAAATGTTGAGGATTGTAGTAGTACTAACCGACCTCGCCATGGAGCTAAGGAGAAGAAAGTAACTGATTATAAAGTTGAAGCTTGAAATGGAATCGGACACGATACTATCTATTCTATCAGAAATGTAAGAAGAAGAAGAAGAAGGGGCTGCTAGCTAGGATTGTGAAGCTTTTGAAGTGGTCTGAACAACTTAAGAAATGTTTTACTTTTTTTTATTATGTTTGGGGATTGGTGGAGTACTTGTTTTTGCTTTTTTTCTTTTTGTTTTTGTAATTTAATAATTTTACTTTGTATTATTTACTTTTCAATGCAGCACATGGCCGCGGGTCCCTGGTTACAACCTTTGTTATATACCGCTACAGTATCATTACAATGTTATTTATCTCTCTTTTCTGCAAAATGCGTGAAATGTAAAAAAAAAAAAAAAAAACGCAGGTGCCAGACGCAGTTTCAGCCGAATCCAAACGGCACCCATAGTATCATATAATATGCCAAGAATGTTTGGATTTTATTATCGAAAAAACAAAAAAAAAGTTCTTGCATTTCTTCTACATCAACAACAACAACAACAACAAAATAAAAATAAATAAATAAATCATCAAAAAGGGAAAAGTGTTTAGATTAGCTTGGCTGACTACCCACGATCTTCCACAAAGTTGGACCCTTTTATACTAAAGTATATGCAAAGATTATTTCTTTATTATTATTATTATTTTGAGATAATAGATTATTTCTTTATTAAGAAAGGTATATCCCCTAAAAAAAAAGATATGAAGAAAGGCATAGAATAAAATTAATAAAGGAAGATTAGCCTTCTTTATTGGGCTTTATTTATGGTACCATTATTTTCTTATTGTTGTCAACAAATTAATTGTCCTATTGTATTTGACTCCGCTACTGTGTTATTTCTTGCTTTCTGCTTTGTCTTTGGTTCTCCACTCTCACCGCTGGTTCCTTGCTCTATCTGACTATCTTGCTTGCCTTTCATTTTGGTTTCATTGGTTGGTCGTATATTTTGCTTTTCTGGGGTTTCTAGGTTTGCTCTGGGAATTTTTCTTTGTTCTTTTACACTGTTTGGATTGAGAGGAAGAGGAAAGGAGAGTAGAAAAAGTGAGTCTTTTCCATTGTTTGGATGATAGGATAGAAGAGAGAGAAGCAAAGAGTGACTCACTCTGAGTGGGGGAAACCGAACATTTTGTGTCCGCCGCAAATATTGACTTTTCTAAACTCTAAAAATTACTTTTGTGGCCATGAATTTTTGTTACCTTCTTCATTTCATTAGGACATAAATGTAAAATAGAAAACATTTTCCTTTTCACTTCTTTCTCTTTTTGTTAAAAGGTCATTCATTCAGAAACTAACTAGCCAACATAGGTAGAGTATTGGCTCACGCCTTAAATACAAACCATTCACATCATTGTTCACAAAAGCTACCATATCTGGGGTGGGGGGTACATTAAAGCTTTCAAACTACAGTGGCATAGTGCATCCCTTTTTCGCGAGCCAATCTGCACATCTGTTTACTTCTCTAAAAGCATGGCCGACTGTGACTTGCCGAAACTTGCTTAGGAGGTACCTGTAGTCATTTAAGAGGGGTGAATATGCTGCAATGTGGTTTGAGTTAGAAAGTAAAAGCTAAACAACAGTTTTGGCATCCAACTCTACTTCTAAATAGTTAATTCCCAACTGTAATGCTATTTGCAGCCCATCTCTCAAGGCCCAAAATTCAGCTAATAAATTGGTGGCGTGGCCTATTTTTTGAGCCAATCCTTTGATCCACATCCCTCTGTGATCCCTGATAACTCCTCCACCACCTACCCTTCCTGGGTTGCCCAAGGATGCACCATCGGTATTTAATTTAGCCCATCCCTCCCTTGGCTTTTTCCACCTGACTTGAGCTGCCGTATAATGCTTTTCTTTTGAGGTTTCCCCAACACAGTAAAAAAATTCAATAGATTGATTAATGCAGTAGGTATGAAGGTTCATATTCAGGGTAGTATTTTTGAACACCACCCTATTTCTGTGCTTCCATAGGTACCAAACAACAAACGGAAATTGGATTCTCCATGGACATCCATTCACCATAATATTTGGATCACATAGACAGTTGCTTTTTAGCCAATCTAGCAGCTCCAATTGAAAGGAAGCTTGAAGAGTCATTGGTGTTTTGATATTCCTCCAAGACTCCAAAGTAAATGGACATTCTCTCAAGGCATGACTAAGTGGTTCTTCTGCATTCTTACAAACTAGACAAATCATATCACATTCCACTCCTTTAGCAGCAATGGTCTCCCTCACCGACACACTTCTATGATGGCATAACCATAGAAAATGTCGCATTTTAGGTGCGGTATCAAGCTTCCAAATCCATCCACCCAAGAACTCAGGAATTTGGCATTCATCAGGCTTTGCTAATTTATAGGCTGAGGTCGTGCTGAACTCTCCATTTAGGGTATATTTCCAACTGATAAAGTCTTTGCTTTCCCCAAATAAAGGGATGGGGATTTCATTAATTTTTTCCTTGATGGTGCTTGGGACCACAAAAGACAGCTTTTCCCAATTCCAGCAACCATCTTTGAACATTTTCTCAATGGTGAGTTTGTTCTTGTTATATTGTAGCGGGCCTTCAATAAATTCCCTCATTGTGTCTCTTTTAACCCAAGGGTCCACCTAGAAATTGAGCTTCGAACTCTTGCCTGCATTCCAACAAATTCCCTTTACAAATATTGGAAATCCCTATTTGATTGCTTTCCATGTGATAGAGCACGGAAGTTTATTTGGATCCTTAGATTTGCTTCTTGTTTGGGAACAATATTTGTTTAGGATCACTTTAGCCCAAAGTGCATCTTTCTCCATATAGAGCCTCCAATTCAATTTTGCTAGCAAAGCTAGATTTCTTGCCCTGGTTACATGGATTCCGAGCCCTCCTTCCTTCTTGGCTCTAGTGATTTTACTCCATCCCACTAAATGCATTCTTTTCCTCTCTTGTGTGGTGCCCCAAAGAAAGTCCCTATTTATTTTGTCCAATTTATCACACAGATGCGTAAGGAGAGCCACTCCTTGCATGACATATGTTGGAGTTGCAGCCAACACTAATTTAACTAGCATTGTTCTTCCTGCAAAGGAAAGAAAGTTGGCCTTCCATCCTGCCAACTTGCTTATGGCCCTATCAGCCACATAGTTGAATTGATTTCGATCTGAGCCTTTGTGCTTCAAGGAGAACCCGAGCTACAAACCCAGGTTACTTATGGCTTGTATACTCAGAGTATCACATATGCTCATCTTTAGACTATCTTCCACATTCTGTGAGAAATATACTCTCGATTTGTCAACATTGATTTTTTGGCCTGATTCACTGCAAAAACAGTCCAGCACTTCTTTAATAGCTTCACTGCCTTTTTCACTAGCTTTAGCAAAAAGGATCAAGTCGTCAACGAAAAAAAGGTGTGAAACCCCAATATTATTTCTAGATGCCTTGATTGGAACCCAGTCTCCCTCTAAACATTCTCTTTCAATGAGGGTTCCCAAGTACTCCATATAGAGAATGAACAAATATGGGGATAACGAGTCCCCCTGTCGAATGTCCCTGGAAGGGTAGAAAGACTCCAATGAACTCCCATTAAAGAGAATAGAGATGCTAGTGGTTGAAACACAACTCATGATGAGCTTTATTAGTTGCTCTGGAAAATGATAAGCAATAAGGACTGTGTATAAAATTCCACTCCAGCCTATCGTAGGCTTTCTCCAAATCCACTTTAATTGCCATATAGCCTTCTTTCCCTTTCTTATTATCTATTGAATACACCAATTCTTGGGCAATCAAAATGTTGTCCAATCCTGTCCTGCCTGGGACAAAGGCTGTTTGTACTGGAGAAATCAGTTTATCCAAGTAAGGTCTGATGCGGCTAATGATGGTTTTGGTGATTAACTTATACACCATAGTACATAGACTGATGGGTCTATAGCTACCAAGCATCTCAGGGTTTGGGCATTTTGGAATCAAAGCTATTAGGGTCTTGTTTAGATATTTAGGTATAACCCCAGATTGAAAGGCCTTTTTTACTTCCATACAGACTATGTTTCTTACATCAAGCCTAAATGCTGGTAGAAACCAGCATGAAAACCATCAGCCCCAGGTGCTTTAAAAGGCTTAAGGGCCCAAAGACTTGTTTTTATCTCCTCATCAGTCACCTCTGTACATAGCTTGGTTTTTTCCTCTTCTAATAAGAAGCTATGAGAAAAGCAAGACACATCTGAAGTACTGGTAGAAACTCAAGTTCAGTTGTGAATAATCTGCTAAACCCATCTAGGATATGATTCTTAACTTCCTCCATATCAGTTATTCATTCTCCTACAGAATTCTTGATGCTCTTGATCTTGTTTCTTTGCCTTCCAATCATGGTAGTGACATGAAAAAATGTCGTATTCTTGTCTCCATGCATAGTCCAGTTCAGCCGAGATTTTAGTGCCCAATATTCTTCCTCTTATCTCCTAATAAGGGCATATTCTTCAATGAGATCTTTTTCTAGTTGCACCAGAAATTCGTTGGGATTATTGGTTAATGCTTTTTGGGCACCATTAATCCTTGCAATGACTCTCTTCTTTCTATTGAAAATATTTCCAAAAACATCAGCATTCCACTTTTTGGCTTTCCTGGTGAAGTTGGTTATAGTTTCAGAAAGAGCTTGGTCTTGATCCCAACTGTTTTTAACGAACCTAGGAAATTTTGGGTGCATAAGCCACATCGTTTGAAATCTAAAGGGTCTGTTTGAGCATATCGGAGGGGGTTTGTCAAGCTTAAGCAGGACCGGGCAATGGTCAGTGAAGACTCGAGGTAGATGAGTCATCGACGCCTCAAGAAAGGCAATCCTCCAAGATGGGTTTCCAAAACAGTGATCAATTCTCTCCAAAATTAAATCAGTAACTTGCCTAAGATTTGACCATGTGAATTTTGGACTTGAAAAACCCAAGTCCAGTAGATTGCACAAGTCTAGGCATTCTTTAAATTCAAGGGCCCTATTAATATTCACTTGCCTTCCCTCATACTTATCTTCTCCACACAAGGCTTCATTAAAATCCCCCAGAACTAACTAAGGCAGATTATGTAATTGAGCAACTTTCGTTAAATTAGACCATAGAATTTTCCTTTCAGTTAAGCGAGGACTTGCATACACAGGTGAAATAATCCAGGTAAGATTAGATGAGTGTACCTTCACAGTGGCGTGAATTTCTTATTCAGTGGATGAAAGTACTGAGATTTTTGCTTCTTCCTTCTTCCATAAAAGCCAAAGGCCACAGGCATAGCCTACTGTGTCAGTGGTATAGAAACCATTAAAAGGCAATTCTGCTATTATCCTTTCCGCTCAGTCTCCTCCAACCCTGGTCTCTGTGATCACCATAATTGAAGGTTGATGATTCACCATCATTTCTAGCACTTTACGCTTGAAATCTGCGTTTAGAGCTCCTCGGCAATTTCATAAAAGAATATTCATATTGACGTAATTCCCACATGGCACTTCCACCTGATTAGGCCTCATTGCAGCAGCCTCCATCATGCTCCATCCTATCTTCTTCAGCAGCTCCTTGGATGCCATCCAATCCGGCTTCCACACGATCATGTATTTCAATATCCCAACTATTTCTTCCTTGCAGCAAATGAGGAGGTTGCAGTTCTACACTTGGGTTAGGACTTGAAACAGCTTCATCATTGGGAAATTGCCCATATGCCTCGAGGTCGTCCCCCTGAAATCTATTACCTTCCTCTCCTGCACCAACCACCCTGATTCGTCCAAGTGTGGTACCACCAATGGCCTTCTTTGCTCATTCAATATCATGGCTTCCTCCTCCGTTATCAGTGGCATGTCTGTGATGAACTTCCACCAAGGATTTGGGGTTGAGCTCCAAACAGGGTGTTTTAGCTCCAAATCCCCACTTCTGATGCTTGCTGGTGTTAAGGGAAACAAATGTTTCATGCTGCTTTCAATTCCTCCTTGCACCCACCCAGATCATCCGTCGGGGATGCTCGAATCTGTGCAATGATTTCCTTTGGTATTGCTATTACCCGATTCTTGTATATCATTGCCCATCTTTTGCTTGGAAGGCTTGCTGTTGTTGGCGCCGAAATTTCCATTCTCCGTTAAAATACTCGAAGCTTTGAGGAGTGGAGAAATTTTGCTAGAGCTCCTTCTTTTGAAAGAAGATGTGCTTTTTGCACCATCAACTTTCTTTGTACAAGTGGTTTTAGTTGAACGGCTATGTGTCCCATCGCTTGTAGAGTTTCCATTGCTCGAGGACTCAGGGCAATTAATTACTCATTGTAGGAGTAGGTCGGTTAGCTGGAGAAAGTATACCATGTTTCGGTAATTCTAATTTAGTATCTGTTTTGGTATTTCTTACCCAATAAATGAATGACACCTATTTCAAAAAACTATATCAGACTACTCCAATAAATGATTAATTTATTTTCCCGATAGTATAGAAGATTGTGATTAATTTATTGGAGTAGTCTGATGTGGTTTTTTGAAACAAGTTTTACTCATTTATTGGGTAGAAAATACCAAAACAGATACTGAGTTGATATTACCGAAACATGGTATACTTTCTCAGTTAGCTGACACATTTTGCGTGTGGGAAACCACTTCGTTTGGCTTATCACCTTCTCCCTTGCCATTTGATATGACCACTTTGTTCTCCCTAGAAGCATCCACTACTTTAATATTAATACTAAGACCCACTTCTCCATTAAGTTGCTCCGAATTGCCTCATTTGCCCTTTTCTATTTTGCCCCCGTTAAGGTTAGGACCTCTCCCTTGTCCAATCCTAGCAGGATTCTGCTTTCTCGTAAATAACATCCATGCACCGTAGTTGGCATCAGATTTATCTTCCTCTTGGTTAGACTTGTGATTCAAGCTTGCTGTATCTAACTCCCCTGTCTCCGCCTCTCTTGGTCTGATTTTATAACAGCAAAATTCTTGCTTGTGCCCAAGTCTGCCACAGCAGAAGCAAAGAGCTCCAATCCCTTCATACATTATCTTTTGTTTCAATCTCCCCACTTTGACTGTGTTGATGAGAGGCTTCTCCAAATTTACTTGGATACAAAGTCTAGCATAGCTAGAGCCAATGGCCGTATAGGAATCAATTCTCTTAGAACCGGCCCAATTGCTCCACCAATTTTCCTTAAAACTTCTAAATCATAGAACTCAATGGGGAGTTCGGGAAGTCTAACCCACACTGCAACTGAGCTGAAGGTGGCCTCTGATGCTTTGATATAAGGTTCCCATGGCTTGATGGCTAAAAAATGCTCACCAAAAAACCATGGTCCTCCCTTTAACACCTTATCATAGTAACTAGGATCACTAAATTTGATTAAAAAGAAATCTTTTCCCAGATTCACGCAATCCATCTTGGCCATAGGTTTCCATAGGGCATTGAGCTTGAAAGTGAGGTAGCTGAAACCAACAGTCCTACCATACACTTTCACTATCAATGCTTTGGACCATGGAGCTCTGATTCTAGCTTTAGTTTCTTTAGACAGCACCACTTCCGTCATACCTTCAACAAGATCCTCTACTTCTGTGTCTGAGTCTTCATGCTCTGTTATCTCATTGTCAAACTTGAATGCTTGAGCATAAGCACCTGGTGTGTCTCCTATAAGACTATCCTTATAACTGACTAAGTGACGTGGTTGAGTGAAGGGTCAATCTCCACTACTATCTTTGTATTTCTTAGTGCTACGGCATAGCTCTTCCTCTTCCTCACTTGAACGCTGGTTTTCCTGTGTGTATTCAACTTCCATCTCTAGGTTTCTCTCTTCGAGGTTGTAGTTTGGTGGCGTTCTTTTCACTTCTCTTTTATTTGCAACCCAAACAAAAAAAAAGTTCAACATATTCTATTCTTTTCTTTTCCCCTCCCCTCCTTGTTACCAAATATGCATGAGAGAAACATTTTTTTTTTTCCCTTCTTTTCTCATTCTCTTTTCTTTTCTTTTCTTTTGCCCTACTTGCAACCAAACACAACGTTAGGTTGAGAATGAAGAAGATATTGATGGAGAGGCAAGTGATGCATAGGTAAGGAAAGATAGAAAGAAAACAAACAGACATAGTGAAAGCCGAGAAAAAAGGAATTTCGAAGGGTGATGGACTGATGGGTTCCATTGTTGGAAAAAATATCTAATCAAATGGAATGGCCATGACTCATGACTCATGATGACTTCTCTCTCACATCACATGTGAACCCCACACATATAAGTCCATATGCTTTGCGAAATAATTTTTTTCTTTCTTCTTGAATCTAGACCTAGACCTATATTAAAAAGAGCAAATCTAATTTGATAATATCTAGTGGTTATATTAGCCCATCCCATTTCTCATATGTTGTAGATTAAAAATAAAGATAAAATATTATTTTGGTTCCTAAATTTTACCTAATGTTTATTTTTCATCATTAAATTTTAAGAATTTTTTTTTTGTCCCTAAATTTTAAAAGGTTCACTTTTGTTTTTAAATTATTGCAAATGGTTTTATTTTTGTTCTTAAACTATAAAGAAGATTTTTTTTATCCCTAAACTATTAATTTTTTTTTTTCATCTCTATTTTTGTCTTTAAATTATTGAAATTTTTTTTTATAAAAATTAAAAATGAAAAAAGAATTTTTTAAAGTTTAAAGACGAAAAACAAACTTTTAGTAAAACTGAAGAACAAAATAATATTTTACCCTTAAAAATAAAATGGGGGAGAGGTTAATTAAGTTTGATTGCCAAGTAATTAATAGATGATATACATTCCATTTATTTCATTATAAAATGGTTAAAAGTTGATTAATTTTGTGACAACTAAGGTCTAAAACCCTAACAATTGCGTACTTGTAGTTAAATTGATGAGAATGTGGTTCTATATCAAGTGTCCCATGACCTATATTTGAAATTTTATTATTTTTATGGTAAAATGAAAATTATTCTTCTCATTTGAGAGAGAGAGAGAGAGAGATTCTAAAGTGTCTAGTGTTTTAGTTTAATACTGAGTTCTTTTTTAAAAAAAATTGTAAAGAACTCGATCGATAATATATAACAATATATATATATATATATATATATATGCGTGGAGTTCAGACCAGATGGGAGCCTGAGGTCCAATGGATTCTAACCCAATATTGTTGGAGTTCACAAGAGAAGTGGAAGAAGAAGAACGACTAACTAGAAATCTTTCCAACCGAGGTTTGATATTAGATATAAGTGATGGATCAGTCAGGATAAGAATCGCAATCACTGGCGATTCACTAATGACAAAAGATGATGTGCTAGTTAAAATCGTTAAGAAAAACTTAAACAAAGACAAGTCTCTTTCAGCATGAGCTGGAGACAGAAATGTAAGGACCAGCACCGTTACAAACAGAGCTAATCGAAAAATTGAAGTAGAATTGACATAACCACCAATGAGAGTGATGAAAAACGCAATTTGAAAATAGGCACACACTTAAAAGACGTAAGGTAAAGCGCCGACTGACCTCGTCATGGAGCTAGGCGAGCTGTGGCAGATATAAAAGTGGAAACCTTAAAACGATTCTGAGATCTGACACAGTTTGATCAGAAATAGAAAGAAAGGGAAAAAAAAAAAAAAAGCTGCTTGGCTTGTCTCTGTAGAAACAGATTAAGTGCTTGAAGGAGAAAGAATTACAGTTGGTACGGACTTTTTTTCTGTCGCTTTGTTTAAAAAGAAAAGGCTTATAATAATCTTTTTGATTAGAAGAACGACACATAGGTTGACATGAGCATTTATGTCAGCATTTTATATCTATTAAGAATCTACTTTTCTTTTTTTATCTTTTATTATGTGTCTCAATTTAAAGGCTGTATCTTTTGAAGAAAAACTAATGTGAATGCTCAAGTAACTCGAAGCACGTGGTTGTTTGTCACAGGCTACAACATATATTATATACTGTATTTTGCATGCTGTAGTGATAGTGTTTTGATTGGCTTGGCTGCTACTAACTACATCGTATGCCATGGAATTTCAGATCATTGGTTTGTGCGGATTAGAGCTTTCAAATATGGTGACCGACACACAATACAGGGATCTTCCATAAAGTTGAACTCGAATTCTTTTTTTTTAGAAGCACAAAGTTGGACTCTTTCATTCAATATATAATTATATATGCAAAAATTATTTATTTACCTTTCTATATTGAAGAAAGGTAGCACAAATAAAGAAAATTTTACCTTTCTTCATTGCGCTTTAGCCTTTATGGTACCATCATTTATTGGCAATAAATCTCATCCAAAATATTTCCAAAAAAAAAAAAAAAAAACTGATGCAAATGTATAGGTCCGAATATACGTGTAATGGTGTGTGTGAGATTTGTAACCATGTATAGTAAAGTTGCTATGTATGTACAAGTGTACCGTGTAAAGGTCAGATTATATGCTTGCTGTGATGAAAGAGTTACTTCCCCCTGTGTTCGGCTTTCTTGCTGCTATTGTCCTCTTGTATTTGCCTCCAATGTCTGCTCTCTTGACTTTCTGCTTTGCTGTGATGAAAGATTTTTGTTCTTTTGATTCAGTTAAATAATATTCTGGTTTGTTTATTTAAAAAAAAAATCCACCAAAAGTGAAAACAAAATAAAAGAATAGATCTATCAACCAAAAAAAAAAAAAAAAGAGGACTAGCTTGGAACTGTCGAGGTGCTGGTAGAGCCCCGACAGTTAGATCACTAAGAAGCCTCATCCGTAACTCCAGTCCAGATTTAGTCTTTTTATCTGAAACGAAAATAAAGGCTCTTAAGAGTAGAGAAAATTAGAGTAAAGCTTAATTTTGTTGATTCCTTTTGCGTGGATGCCAATGGTCGCTCAAGCGGTTTGGCCATTTTGTGGAGACAGGGCATGGAATTAGAGGTAGTTTATTCAAGCAGATATGTTATAGCAGCTCTAATCTACTCTGACCCTCCAAGGATCCCATGGCTCTTTTTTTTTTTTTTTTTTTTTCTACGGGCCACCTTCTAGAGCTAAAAGAAAACAGTTATGGGAATTAATGGAATCCATGGTCAGTACCTTCTCTGGTCCATGGGCAATGATCGAAGATTTTAATAGCATTAAAAATGCTGGAGAAAAGAGAGGAGGGAAACCAGCTACTAAAAGCTCAGTCAACAGCATTAGAACCTTCATCACAAATTCTACAGCAATTGACTTGGGTTTTAAAGGCCCACCCTTCACCTAGACTAACAAAAGAGAGGGTCTAGCTAATATAAAAGAAAGATTGGATCAATGCCTGTGCAATCAGGAGTGGCAACTGCTATTCCCAAAAGCAGGGGTCACTCACCTTTGTGCAACTAATTTAGACCATTCTCCCATCCTTTTGGACATAAATTTTGAAGATGAAAAGATAACTCGGCCATTTAGATTTGAAGCTATGTGGACAAAAGATTAAACAAGCAGAGAAGTTGAGGACAAAGCTTGGCAATTACAAGTGGGATGTTCACAAGGTTTTAAGCTGGCAAGGAAGTAAACAAACACTAAAAATGAGCTGAAAAAATGGAACAAGGAGCATTTTGGTAATGTCAGAGAAAGAATCAAAGAGTTAGAGAAAAAGATTGAAGAAGTCCAAGGTGCAGAGCCTACCAAAGAGAATTTGGAATTAGAAGCTGCCCTTAGCCTTGAGTTAGATGACTGGTTGGCCAAAGAGAGTCTCAAATGGCATCAAAAATCTAGGGAGATTTGGCTCAAAGAAGGGGATAGGAATTCAAGGTTCTTTCATCTCACCACTTTGGTAAGGAGGAGAAGAAACTTCATTTCTGATATCAAACAAGAGGACGATTCCTGGATTTCGGGTAGAGAGGCCATCCAAGAGTATTTTAAATGCCAATTTTCAATCCCTATATCAGTCAAGTAGACCGCAAATCCCAAAAAACTTGGAAAATTTCATTGATGCTTGTGTCTCAGTAGAAGAGAATGTTGAGTTGTGCAAAATCCCTACTAGAGAAGAAGTTAAGAAGGCGATATTTAGGATTAAATCACTTAAATCTCCTAGTCCAGACGGCCTTCCAGCATTCTTCTATAAGCACTATTGGGAAATTGTTAGGGACCAAGTTACTTTGGCAGTTTAAGGCTTCTTCAGGCATGGGAAACTTCTTCAAGAATTCAACAACACCTTCATTGTGTTAATTCCAAAGAAAAATGGAGCATGTAATTTTAATCAATTCTGTCCTATCAGTTTGTGCAACGTGGTATACAAAGCGATATCAAAAATTCTAGTTGGCAGATTGAGACCTCTTCTGGATAAAATGGTGGATTCAGCTCAAGTTGCATTTGTTCCAAGTAGATGCATGACAGAAAACATTCTGTTGGCACAAGAGATAGTTCACAGCTTCAGATACATGAAAAGGAAGAAAGGATTCCTAGAAGTGAAGATAGATTTTCAAAAAGCTTATGATAGGATGGAATGGGGATTCATCCAAAGGGTCCTGAAGGCATTTGGCTTCAATGAACAGTTTACAAATCTAATTTAGCAATGCCTATCTACAGTTCATTACTCTTTGCTCTTAAAAGGTGGAATTTGCCCTGCATTCCAACCGGAACGAGGATTAAGACAAGGGGATCCTCTATCCCTTTATATTTTTATTCTTGGCAGTGAAGTGCTGATGCGCTTGATCAATAGAGAAATAATCCAGCACAAGTTGACTGGAGTAAAGCTCACAAGAATAGCTCCTCCCATATCTAAACTTTGTTATGCAGATGACATAATTCTCTTCTACAAAGCTTCAATGGCTGAGTTATCTTCCTTAAAGGAGTGCTTGAGGAAATATTGCCAATGGTCAGGACAAATAATCAGTGTGGAAAAGTCCGGGGTTTTCCCTTCCAAAGGGGTTAGTCCTCATTTCCTCAATCAAATTCGAGCTCATTGGGGCCTAAGCAAACTCCCTCCTTTAGCAAAATATTTGGGAATCCCATTATTCCTCACCCCCCACAAGAAAAAGGACCTTAATGACATTAAGGAGCAGATCGAGAACAAGCCCAGTAGTTGGAAAAGCAAGAATCTATCTTGGGCAGGTCGTGCTACTCTTATCAAATTTGTGGCTCAAGCCATACCCTCCTACTCCATGTCTATCCTCCAATTCCCCAAGGGGCTTTGTGAATAGTTGGATGCTATTGTAAGGCGCTTTTGGTGGAATCCAAAATCTGATAAGGGATCTTATTCGTCTCCTATTGCTTGGGCTTCGTTGTGTTGGCGTCTCAAAGAGGGTGGATTGGGATTCAGAAAGTTTTGGGAATTTAATCAAGCTTTGCTATCTAAACTCGCATGGTGGCTCCCAGCAGGTAAAGATTGCCTTTGTATAAATCTCCTCCATGCAAAATATAGAGTTAGAAACAATTGGCTTAACCATAAAGCCTCTGGTAGTATTTCACCGGTTTGGAAAAGCTTAGAGGGTATAAAACAACTCATCGCTCAAGGTGCGTGCATTTTGATTAGAAGTGGGGATTTTGTTCGTATATGGGAAGATCCTTGGATCCCAAATCACCTTCACTTTCGGCCAAATTTGTGTGAGAATGCATCTATGGGTGGAGCTATAGTTGTATCACAACTGCTGGATCATAGCAAGACACAGTGGGATATATCCAAATTGAGGTCTATTTTTGATGACGCAACGGTAACCTCAATTGGCTGAATCCCTTTACCTCTTAATGTTTGTTCCGATAAATGGATATAGACCTAATCGATGTTTGGAGAGCTGTTTGTTAAGTCAGCTTATTGGCTTGGTAGAAGCTCTAACCCTCCTCCAAACCAAGACTTGCTGAGAGGCCAAATCTGGAAGACCAGAATTCAGGAAAGATTGAAGATGGTTTTATGGAGAGTAGCTGCAAATTGTCTCCCTATGAGGGATCAAAGGCTGAGGTATGATGCCAATGCAAACACCAGTTGCCACCTATGTAATACTGGGCAAGAGTAAACTATCCATCTTTTTATCAATTGCCCTCTAGCTAGAGCATTATGGTTTAGTAGTCAATGGGGAATAAGGATTGATAATTGCGAGCTATCCACCTTGGCCCAATTCATCCATTTTCTGCTTGATCCTCCTTTCCAAGAGGCTAGTAAGGACTTGCTTCTTTTTGGGGCCTTACTTTGTGATTTGATTTGGAGACTAAGGAATGAGGCACTATTTGAGGGTAGAGTAGCCAGTTATGAAGATCTAAGAGCCAAAATTATTAAACTATTTGCGGAGCATTGTAAAGTCAGACCCTTTCCTCAGATTTTGAGGCATTATAGTTCCAGCTAAATGGTTGAAGCCTGGGAACGGCTCTTTTAAAATAAATATCGACGTTGCTGTAGGCGACCATCATTCTGCTGTTGCAGTCATAGCTAGGGACTGGAGAGGGGAGTTGGTATTTGCTTGCTCTAAAAAAAGTGAACACCACCCTCCCTCTCCAGGCAAAAGCAGAGGCTTTCTTATGGGCTTTGCAACTTGCTGAGCCTTTAAATTCAGCCCCAATCATGTTAGAAGGCGGCTCTCAGGTTTGCTTCAAATCAATCACAGTGCAAGGTATGGACATCCCATGGGCTATTGAGAATGTCATTCAAAGTTTAAAGTATCTGGCTTCCGAATTCCCTTTTTTGTCTTTTAGGTGGTTCCCTAGAGAAGCCAATGAGGCCGCCCACACTCTTGCTAAATGGAGTTTGATGTATAGTTTGTATGGTTCTTTTGACTTTGGTAACAACCCCTCCTGTATTGTTAAGGTTATCAGGAAGGAGGCTGGGTGCCTTATTGGTTTGTAGTGGCTTTCTCTTTGAATAAAATTATTCATTCATAAATATATATATATATATATATAAATAGAGAGAATATAAGCCTTTTTTTTTTTGGTAGGCCGTAAAACATGGGGATGGATGGAGAGGTGTAAATGGAGTAGTAAAAAATTTATAAAGAAAATAAGATGGGAGAGAAAGGGTTGCCAAAAAGAATAAGGTTAGAGTGAGAAATAATTATGAAGGAAGAAGAGTGAAAATGAGAAGGGGAAGGTTAAACAGAATGTAAGGGAGGAATATATATAAGAGGACACAGAGAGAATTGATTCAATTGAATAAGGCAATAGAGAATGACTTTGAAAAAAAAAAAAAAAAAAAAAAAAAAAGAGGAAAATTTCTTGAAAATATGGTTGATGATGTGGCATAACAAGAGGTTTGGAAAAGTAAATGTGATGCTTCCATATTATATGTGGTATAGATTTATTGTTCATATTTTTTTGTCTTTATGTTATAATTTTTTTCTTTTACAAAGATAGAAGAGCTCTCTTTATCACGAATTTTGGAATTCAACTTATCCGGTTATACCACGTGGTGTTTCCAATCTAAACATCAAGAATTCAAATCTCCCCTCCCATTGTAACTATTAAATAAATTAAAAATTAAAAAAAAAATCTCTTTTATTTTTTGTTTTTCTCTACATATAACTAGAGCAACAATGACGTGACTCACATGAGGTATATTATAATTTCTTCTATTATTTTAAATTTCTCACATAAAATATTTGACATGGCAGGGAATACCTATATGACATGGTATCTTCCATTTGAACGAAGATATCAATTTGTAAATATTTTACACATTTTTCTATCGTTAATTTTCTTTTTAAAACTTTTGAAGCTCAAAAACATTGATAGAATATGAAAGATGTTATTTCTATTGATCCCAAATGGGTTGTGATTTTACTTTAGCTCGGTGGGATTTGGTTATGAGGATTTCGTTTTTAGTTTTTAGTTTTTAATTTTTTTTTTTTTTTTTTTGAGCAAAAGAATTTCGTTTTTATTTTGGGCATTTTATTTGAGCACAATGGGTCAGATGCAAGCTTGGGTCAGTTAGTCACATGTGAGTAGCATGGGTCTCATTTTGGTAGATAGGTTATGTGGCAATTAAAATTTAGACACTTCAGCAACATCAATTAATCTATGAATAAAATGCTTGCAAGTAGTTCACATTATTTGCCGCGTAAGTTTTTTTCATAAGTGAAATTACATTAGAGACTAAATTGATTGCAAGTTTAAAAATATAAGAACTAAATTCAATGCTTAGAAAATGTGATAATCAAATTGAATGTACCCGCATAATACAAGGATAAAATTAAAAGGTATTTCGGCCTATAATTATCATCTCACCACTCACCAAATTTTTTTATTTTTAATTTGGCCTTTTCCCTTTCCTTTTCCTTCACAACTAATTCAAAAAAAAATAAAAATTACTGATTCAAAATTTTTCTAAAATTTGATAAAAGAGAAAAAAAAAAAAGTTCAACTGACTTGATCATGCTCAAATTTGTGTTCAAAGAAAATACTTGTTAATTTCGGAAATTAAATGAACGTCGTGACTTAAGAAAAACATTTCATAACACTAATGAGAACTTGGTCACACATTTTACTATGGATAAAAAATTTTGGGTTCAATTCTATCTAATTTTGTCATGTCTATCTCACGTAATAATAAATCCCACTAATTAAATTTATAATTAATGAAACCTACTGTTCATGTAAAATAATAGAGTGCACATTTTCACTCTCGTAGTGTGTGCTATAATTTTCACTCACTTTCTTGTTAGTAATTTAGTTCACTAGTCTGTATTACTTTTTTTTTTTTTTTTGAGAAGAAGTCTGTATTACTTTTAGTGTAATTATTTAGTTGCGATGCCCCAATTTATTTATTATATTTTAGATAAAAAATTGGATATTTGGAAAAGTTGCGTTGATGCAATCAGTGCTGAGATGGATACAGCTTCGTGGGAAATTACAGTCCTGGTGGCGGATGCAAAAGAGTTGGCAAGGTCTTTTGTAAAGTTGTAATTTCCAACAGCCCACTATCTTTGTAAATGCGCTGTAAAATGTATAGCTTTTGTGTTTTCCTTAGCTTTTATTCCTCCTGCTGAATTTCCTTTCTTGGCAAAACGATTTTTTCTGTTCTTTTGATTCTGTTAAATAATACTCTGGTTTATTTATTTATTTATTTATATAAAACAAGTAATCAACTAATTTACTCCCTTTGTGGGGGCAACCTTGTTACCACTTTCATCTAAACTTGGTTTGCACATTTTGTAATTCAAACCCAGAACACATGAAAAATAGATTCACAGTAACTGAAACAACAAAATTCACAATAAGAAGTATGAAGAAAAGGACAAAAATATAATAGAAAAAGGACTAACAGAGTAATGACTAACATAGATTCTATTACAATTAGAGTGACTTACATACAAAGAGAGTGTGCTATTTATAGGCATGGATTCGACTCGTATAAGACTTTGGCTAACTACAATTGGTTACAGCCTAATTAACACAATCTGTCATTTAACAGTTTCTAATTTACTCACTTGTGGGGGCAACCTTATTACCAGTTCCATCTAACCTTAGTTTTCATAATTCGTAATTCAAATCCAGAACACAAGATAAATACATTCACAGTAACTTAAACAACAAAATTCACAATATCAGGTAAACTTGGGGAAGATGGTGTTATAAATTGGATTCCTTCTAAGACAGGTCAGTGCACTTGTAGTTAACTTGGAATAAGATTTGTACAACTTGGATGAAAGGTGCAAAATGGTAAGGTTGCCTGATGACATTTCTAGCATATGCATTCATCAATATGTTGCCTGTTAATTATAGACTCTCCTCTAGATACAGAGGTGCTAACTGGGAATATCAGGGAGACGTGTGTTTTCTGCAGAAGCCAAATCAAGAGTAGAAACCATCTGTTTTTGTGTTATTTTTTCACTAGGATTTTGGCAACAAGTTTCGACATTGTGTTCTTTCACTAGGAGATCAAGGGAAGAAGATTTAGAATAAAGCTATGTAAGATTCCTTGGGCTGCTACAATCCACCACATATGGCTGCAAAGAAACACAAGGATTCATAATGGCAATTTCAAGATAGGAGGCATTTTCGACCCATTAAAGTTGATGTTAGAAGGAGGGTTGTTTTTGGTAAAAAGAAGAAGAAATTGCATCTCTTTTAATCAAAGTTACATTTTGAAGCAAGAGAGCAAATCAATCAAAAAGCTTGTTGGCAATTACCATGCTATACAATCTACTTTCTTTGAACAATCTAATTTCCAATATCATCTAAATTGAATTTTTGGATTTTGCATTTCAAATCCATAACTAAAGTTGAATAGGTTCACAGTAACTTAAATTCACAGCATCACAAGAATAAATATTCTAGAAATTAGCTTAAGATTGTGTCCTGCTTACAATCATAATACCTAGGGGATCAAACCTGTGGTCTGGTGCCATCACTATAAATGGAATGCCTGATAAGCTACAGCAGGCTACATCCAAAAGCTTGTTGGCAATTAACATGGTTCACTAATTTATATATTATATGGACTAAAAACAAGTAGTCACGGTGGTTGAGGAAATAGGCAAATAGCTAAGGAAGAGAAACTTCAAAGCATTCAAGTGGAGGGAGATTTAAAAATTTTGCACTCAGAAATTGCAGTCCTGGAGGCGGATGCAAAGGAATTAGCAAGGTCTTTTGTAAGTTGTAATTTCTAATAGCTCACTGTCATTCTAAATGGGCTGTAAAATTTACATCTTTTGTGTTTTCCTTAGCTTTTCTTCCTTCTGCTGTTATTTCTGCTTGGAGGAAAGATTTTTTGTTCTTCTGATTCAGTTAAATAATATTCTGATTTATCTATTTATATGTATCCAAAAAAGAAACCCAAGTAGTCAATTAATTCAAATCCAGAGCGTGAGATAAATAGATTTGCAGTAACTGAAACAACAAAAATCTAAAAATCAAGTAAACCATGGGACAGGTCAGTACACTCGTAGTTCAACTTGGAATGAGATTTTTACAAGAAAACCCTAGGATGAATGGCACAAAATGGCTTGGTTGCCTGATGATATTCCTAGCATTCATTTATCAGTATGTAGCCTGTTAATGATAGACTATCCACTTTATACAGAGTCGCTAACTAGGGATAAGAGGGAGACGTGTATTTTCTGCAGAAGCCAAATTACGAGTAGAAACCATATGCTAGTGTTTTCAGTAGGACATAATGGCAACAAGTTTTCAAATTGTGTTCTTTCACTAGGAGATTAAGGGAAGAAGGTTCCAAATGAATCTATGTAAGATTGCTTGGGCTGCTACAATCTACCATATATGAAAGAATGACAAGGATTCGTGATGGCACTATCAAGATAGAAGGCATTTTCTAGCCATTAGAGAAGATGTTAGAAGGATGGTTGGTTTTTGTTAAAAAGAAGAACAAATTACATCTGCTTTAGACTTTAGTCCGGAGCTTCATGTTCAAGCAAGAAAGCAAATCAATCCAACAGCTTGTTGGCAATTAGCAAGCTACACTAATTTGCTACTCTTTTACGGTTCTCTTTGAATAATTTACAGATCAATATCATCTAAACTGCATTTTCAGATTTTGTTTCAAATCCAGAACATAAGATAAATAGAGTCACAGTTGCTTAAATTCACAGCATCACAACCATTAACATTCTAGAATTTAGTTTAAGACCGTCTTTGCTTACAAACCAGAATGCCCAATTGTATTTGGCCACCATAGAAGTCAGGGACTTCAATTAAGCCAATGGTCTTAGAGAAATCAAAGTACAATGGTACCTAGAAGAAAAGAAGGCTTGAAAAGTTGTACATAAGTAGATAAGCTAATAAAGCATAGTAGGTGTAACCCAAATTGATCGAGAATAAAAAAGAGGGTTGTTCTTACCGAATGGAAGGCGTTGGATAACCCTCTGTGCCATGTTAAACACTCCCACATCATGGCCTCCATATGCCACTCCTGGGTACCTTTGCCACTCCCAATTGTCGTCTGTGAAGTAGATGCAATTACTTCTGCAAAGGATAGTGCTTGTAGGAATGCACCAGGAATTGCCTTCACCAACAAAAACAGCAATATCTTCCAAGTCTGTCACTTCCTCCCAAGCCAATGCACCAAAGTTGAGCTTGTAGACCAAAAAATATATAGTCTTGTGCCTCATCTTGGAAGGAATATGAAATCCGTAACGAAAAATCCCATAAAGATTCTCCGATGTCTCCACCAAATACAGTTTTTGGGGCATGCCTACTTCTTCTTCGCTTGGTTGGGGCGCAATAACTTGTAGCTCAGCAGCCAGAGGAGCATCAAGTTCAAGGCGCACCAGCTTGCCGTTGTCACAAAGTCCATATATTTGATCATTAAAACATGCAACATCATTGAATTTCAAATTGTCTGGATTGGTAACAATAGCCCACTGACCTTGTCCTCTTCTATTCAAAGCCGCTCCTTCTCCTCTTCTGTCGAAAGCCACCCTAGCAAAAGCTAAGCGGTTCTCAGGGCCAAAAATTGCAATGACCAGTAACGATGAGTCCTGGGAAGGGTCCTTTAAAAGAATGAATTTGTGTACAAGGCGAAACCACTCTTCTGTAGCAGCCAGTGTTCGAATCGTGTTTGATGGTGGAAGAGCAATTTGTACTCTTTTAATAAGGTGCAGAAGGTGGGTTTCATAATCAGGACCCAAGGTTACAACCCAACCATGTGGAGATCCCCAACAGCGTTTTCCTTGGACTACAGATAATTGTAATTGATAACGATTGTTGTCGCAGAGACTGAAGAAATGTCGCATGTCTGTGGAAAGTGTTTCGGAAAGCATCAGCCAAGGAAGCTGAGGCCTTCTACTGATGCTCAAACAAACAGATCGCCATGTTCGGGAAACCCCTGCAACCGCTATAAAATCTCTGAAAGTATGTAGTCGATTTACAATTTCACCAATGATTTCTGGGGGGAGTTCGAACCGGACATTGGAGATTAACCCAGTATTCAACCAAAAACATTCTGCATATCTTCTGATATTGTTGGAGGTCACAAGAGAAGTGGAAGAAGAAGAAGAACGATTAACTAGAAATCTTTCCAACCGCGGTTTGATGTTAGATATAAGTGATGAATCAGTCAGGATAAGAATCACAATTACTGGAGATTCACTAATGACAAAAGATGATGTGCTAGTTAAGATCGTTACGAAAAACTCAAACAAAGACAAGTCTTTTTCAGCATGAGCAGGGGACAGAAATGTGAGGACCAACACCGTTACAAACAGAGTTAATCGAAAACTTGAAGTAGAAATGACATAACCACGAGTGAGAGTGATGAAGAGAGCTACTTGAAAATACACAAAAACCTTAAAGACGTTGAGGATTGTTGTAGTACTAACCGACCTCGCCATGGAGCTAGCTAAGGAGAGGAAACTAACTGATTATAAAGTTGAAGCTTGAAATGGAATCGGACACGATACTATCTATTCTATCAGAAATGGAAGAAGAAGAAGGGGCTGCTAGCTAGGATTGTGAAGCTTTTGAAGTGGTCTGACAAAGAGTGGTCAGAATGAGATCATTTTGGGAAAGTAAGTAGGGTTTTCATCTGTAATACTAATTTGATAATTGAACCAAAGAAACAAAAAACAAAGCCAAAAAAGTATGTTTAGTCGCCTAAGAAACAATCAATTGTGCCCAAGGATAGAAAAGACACTCAGAAACAGACAAAGAAATAAGAACCGTGAAAATCATCCATGAACATGCACAGTTGTACCCTTAACATTGTACAAGACCCTTTCTTTTTTTTTTTTTTTCTTTCTTTTTTTTTTGAGAAGAAAGAGTCATTCTTATTTCACTAATTTAGGAACAAACATCAGGATCAACTAGGTTTTTAACAAACAATGGAGCTTTCTTAAATCTGAAACATAGTGTGTGAACAGTGTTTTTTTCCCCCTGATAGATCAATCAACAGATTTTGTGTGTGTGTGTGTGTGGGTATATTTCATTTAAATAAAGTAAAATTTGTTTGCTAAACAAAATTCTCATTTATTAATCAATGTACAAGCCTCTGGTTTATATATCCTAATTCAGAGCATAACAAACTTAAAACTAAGCTCCCTCCTGTATGCTAATTCATTGTAGAAATCTATCTCAGATAAATGAATAAAAGGGAGTTAAATCACAAAAAATAAAACATGTAAATACGTACATGAATTAGCATACCAATTTTTTTTTGAATTAGCATAATTACCAGATGACCGAAAATTTGAATAAACATAATTTTTTCCAAGTGTCTTGCTATATCAGCGCTCTGAAAGTTTGGGTTCCAAACACGTAGTCTCAGACACAACTAGGCAAATATAAATTAATTTTTTTTAAAAAAATAGAGAAATGGTGAAGGTGGAGGGGTAGAGTAATGGATTAATGGCCCATGCACATGCAGAGGTGGTAGTCTGGATTTTAGACTTTTAGTCCATATGGTGCACGATTCAAATAAAATGTTGAAAGCCAAACTAATTAATATCAGTAAGAAGTTCTTAATTAATTACACGAAATATTTGATTTACATAGAAAAAAATAATGTGAATATAAATTATATTTATATATATATATATATATTTTGTACTTGGTGTTAGAGTTGGTATTTTATTTTTATTATAGAAAGGAGTTGATACTTAGTATAAGCATTGTTATTATACTAATGGTACTTCATACTCTAAGATGAAAATAAATATATATTTGAAACAGTAAAAGATATAAATAAAAATAATCAATATGTGGCTTATGAAGTTAATAGATTAACCTAAATATAAAATATTCAAACAAGTCATTTCATTTAAACAATTTCAATTTTTATGTTGAAATTGTGTTTTAAAAACATAATTTAAAGAAATATATTAGATCTTCAATAGCTTCATAATCATGCTAATTTAAATAATTATTTTAAGCTAGAATGCAAAAACACCCCTTTAGAATTTCAATTTATTTTTTATAACTTCTTAAGATTTCCATATCTACTAAATCGACCCTAAGACTAATTTTTGTTAACTTCAATGGACAAAAAATTATGTGACTATCACATGACCACTTTAAAAAGACTTATCAATTGATTTATGTTATGTGATAGTCACATGATTTTTCTGTCCATAAATGCTAATGGCCTAGAAGTAAGCACTAGAGGTAAATTTGCGGATATGAAAACTCTATATTTAAAAAGAAGAATTAAAACTTGAAGGAGTGTTTTTGCAACTAACCCAAAACCTAGAAGATGTTTTTGCAGTTATGCTATTATTTTATTAAAGAAATGTAAATTTTCAAATTAATCGATTGTCTTGATTTCTAGTTGGAACAAGTTTGACTCCAAATATATTTGAAATTATCTTACTTCAAACTATTATGTAGCAACAGAATAAACTAATCATGTGTAATTTTAGTCACATAACTTTTTTAAAAGCATTCACATTGGTAGAGTCATAAATTTAGCAATTTAGTACTACAAAAAGTTACTTTATCTATTTTATCTTCTCACTTTACAAAATATCCAACATCAGTAGTTTTATTTTAGCTTTCAACTCAATAAAATAATATATCTATTATAATAAAATAATATATTTACTACAATAAACAACAATCACAACCATCGTCATTGCCATAGCCACCGCAACTGCAATCGCCACCGCCACATAATAGCAAATAATTTGAACACACTACTGAAATTATTTTTTTCTCTTTCCCAAAATAATTTTTCTTTTCACCAATATTAGCTAGTAATAACCTACCATTTAAGATTTATTGTGATAGCATTTCTTAATTTTAATTTCTTATTATTTTTTATATTATTTTTCCCTTTATCTCTTTATTTGCTTTCATCCATACATGATTCTTTCTTTTCTTCTTTTCTTTTTTGCTCCATTTTTCACCTCCACACATGTATTCTTACTCTTCACTCTCCTCCACACACGTATACTTCCTTATCTTCACTCTATCTTCATTTTTTTCATCTCTCTCTCTCTCTCTCTCTCTCCCTCTCAGAGATCTGCGGATAACAAAGGTTAGAGAGAGTTATACTTTTAAATCGACATTCATCATTTCACCTCGTCTACTCCACTGTCGCTCGTCTTCCTCCAACCGCGGCCTACATGGGTCAGATTTGTTGTCTTTTTTTTTCTTTTTCTTTTTTATCGTTTTGATTTGATTAGTTTTAAGATTGTGATTTGTGTTTGTATTTTAATTGTGATTGACAAGGTCAACACTAGGCAGGCGAGTCAGGCTAGTGAGGCAAGGTGGAGGGAGAGAAAAAATTTGAGTGCAAGACACGAAGAGTGGAAAAGTGAAGAGTGGGAAGAGAGGAGCAACTAGCACAAATGAGAAAGGAGGAAAAAAAAATTAAAATATTCTAACCAATGTGAAAACAATATAAAATAATATATATATATATATATATATTTATTTATTTATATATTTGAGTTATAGTGCACAGCTCTTTGGCTGTGCACCGTAGCTGATAAGCCAAAATTTTTGACCTTGGCTTTCTATAATTGTTAGGAAGTTTCTATAGTTTAGTTCTGTAATTGTTTGAAAGTTTCTATAGTCTATCTGTCCTTCCTTCTAATCTCTCCTAAAATTCCAAAATAGTTTCGTTTCCACCTATTTCGTGTAGAAGAGAATTATTCAACTGTTAAATCCTTACCATCTCTTTACCCCAATTCCACATCGATCCAAATCATCCAACATCACCCATATTCTATTATATATACACACACTACCAGGGACGGACCTACACTATGCAAGAGGGGGGCCATTGCCCCCCCCCCCCCCCCAAAAAAAATAAAAACTAGTATAAAAAAATTAAGATTTGCCCTTATATATATATATATATATATTTGTCTCTCCTCCTCAGGTATGAATCCTGGTTCCGTCCCTGCACACTACAAACATTCATCATAGAAAACCCATATTCACTTTCTTATATAATATCATCAACCTTAATTAATAACTACTTCTCATACATCACCCACCATGACCATGTCCACTAGTCTCTTCTTCTTCATTTCCCTCCTCTCTCTCTCCTCCGCCTCTCACCACCCCCATGACCATTCTTCCTCCAACACCACACCCACCACTACTTCGATCCAACAAGTCTGTAAAGCCACTTGCTTCCCTGACCAATGCGTGCGCTCCTTATCCAAATCCAAACGACTCCCTCCAAACCTAACTCCTCTCCAGTTCGTCTACTCATCAATCTCTGTCTCCTCTCACAATATCCGTAAAGCTCAATCAATGGTGAAGTCCATCCTAGCCTCCTCCACAGGTAATAAAAACCGCACAATCGCCGCGACCAACTGTCTCGAATATCTCCACATTTCACAGTACCGGAACTCTATTACCACCCATGACGCTCTCCCCCGTGGCAACCTTAAAAACGCTAGAATTTGGATGGGCGCTTCTCTTCTTAGCCAATACGACTGCTGGGCAGCTCTCAATAGAGCAAACGACACGAGGTTGACGAACGAGACGATGTCGTTTTTGGAGTCGTTAACAAACTTGACAAGCAACACGCTGAGCCTGTTGTTTTCGTACGATAATTTCGGAAACGACACCGCTTCGTGGGTTCCGCCGAGGACCGAGCGTGACGGGTTTTGGGAGGCGGTGAAGAAGTCCGGTGGTAGTGTTGGTGGATTTAAAGGTGGGGTCCCGGCGGGCTTGAAGGCGGACGTGACGGTGAGTAAGGACGGAAGTAGTGGGTCTTATAAGACGGTGCAGGAGGCGGTGAACGCGGCGCCGGAGAAGGGCGGTGGAAAGAGGTTTGTGATAAGAATAAAGGAAGGGGTATACGAGGAGACGGTGAAAGTTCCGTTGGAGAAGAAGAATGTGGTGTTTTTAGGAGATGGAATGGGTAAAACGGTCATTACCGGGTCTTTGAATGTGGGCCAGCCTGGGATTACCACCTCCACCAGTGCTACAGTTGGTAGGTTATGTTTTACTGGGTCTTTGAATTGAATTTGGGTTTTACAGTACACTTGCTCTGTTCTAATGTGTTATTTGGGGCTGGGGCAGCTGTTCTTGGCGATGGATTCATGGCTAGTGGTCTCACAATCCAGAACACAGCCGGTCCTAATGCCCACCAAGCAGTAGCCTTCAGATCAAGCAGTGATTTATCTGTCATTGAAAACTGTGAATTCCTAGGCAATCAGGATACTCTTTTTGCTCAGTCACTCCGCCAATTCTACAAATCATGCCGCATTCAAGGAAATGTGGATTTTATTTTTGGAGGCTCAGCGTCTTTTTTCCAAGACTGCCACATCTTACTCGCTCCTCGCCAAGTTGATCCAGAAAAAGGCGAGAGTAATACCGTTACTGCACATGGCAGACTAGATCCTGCCCAATCAACAGGTTTTGTTTTTCAAAATTGTTTGATTAACGGCACCGAGGAATATGTGAAATTGTACCAAAGCAATCCCAAAGTACACAAGAATTTCTTGGGGAGGCCGTGGAAGGAGTACTCCAGGACAGTTTTCATACAGTGCAACTTAGAAGCTCTTATTTCGCCACTAGGCTGGCTGCCATGGAGTGGTGATTTTGCTTTGAAAACGCTTTATTATGGGGAATCTGGGAATTCTGGACCGGGTTTTACTCCGTCCCAAAGGGTAACTTGGAGTAACCAAATTCCTGCACAACACATTGACACATATTCCGTTGCAAATTTCTTTCAAGGAGATCGGTGGATTCCACCATCCAAATAATTAACTAGTCATAACTCATGAGAGAGAGTAGCTTCAATTGGAAGTGGTAAACCAAAAGGTGCATTTCGCTATTTCATAACAATTGTCTTTTGTTTTTTTATAACTGTTTGTGTCTTTTGTTTTTCCATAATGTTTGTGTCTTTGACTCTTTCACATTCTAAAATTTTCTGTTATGAAACAAAGAGTCATGACAATAATGACAGCTCTTGTAATTTCACCCTATAAAAGAGGATAGATGTATGATGTAAAAGTGTGTGAGAGAAAAAGTTGTAGTGATCTCTCAAGACAGTAGCCTAATCTCTTTGTTTGTGAGTTTGAAGTACTCTAATAAAATTTTCATTCCTCTCGTTCTTGTGAGTGTTTTGTTGAATTTTAAGTCAAGGCTTTATAAAGCCAACAAAGTGGTATCAGAGCCAGGTTCTTAGAGCCTAGAGTTTTTGTCTACACCATTAGTATATGGTGCAACCACAAATTCCTAAATTGATGAAAGAAAATTATGAGAGTTGGCATATTCAAATGAAAGTGTTGTTTGGATCACAAGAGCTATGGGAGCTCGTCACTAATGGGTATGTAGAACCCACAAGTGAGCAAGAAGCCACCTACAACGTAGAGCAAAAGAATTTGCTTAAGGATCAGAGGAAGAAAGATAAGAAGGCACTGTTTCTACTTTATCAAGGGGTGAATGAGTCAACTTTTGAGAAAATTGCCAAAGCAGAGTTGAGTAAAGAAGCATGGGAGTTTCTTGGCATTTTTGTCAAGGGTGTCGATTGTGTGAAAAGAGTACGTTTGCAAACTCTTCGTGTCGAGTTTGAAGTTGTTCACATGAAAGATGGTGAAACTATTTCTGATTATTTTTCACGATTACTTGTAATTGTTAATCGTTTGAAAAGTAATGGAGAGAGTATTGAAGATGTTCGTGTGGTGGAGAAAATATTAAGATCTCTTGCAAATAATTTTGAGCATGTTGTGGTGGCTATTGAAGAGTCCAAAGATTTTGAGACTCTCTCAATTGATGAATTAATGAGATCTCTTCAAGTGCATGAGCATCGTATGGAAAAGAATTCCAACTATGTTGTCATTGAGCAAGCATTATAGTCAAAATTGACTCTAAGAGAGGAGAAGCCTAATGGCTTCCGTGAAGGATATACCAATAGCAACCATGGCAAGGGTCGGGGAAGAGGAACATTCATTTCTTGAGAGATTATGTGATGCAGATTAGGCAGGCTGCCCTGATACCAGAAAGTCCTTGACTGGATATTGTGTGTTTTTAGATGATGCTTTGATCTCTTGGAGATCAAAGAAGAAGATGTGGTCTCTAAGATCTTTTGCTGAAGCAGAATACAGATCTATGGCCACAACCACATGTGAGGTAACTTGGTTATTGTACTTGTTAAGGGATTTATATGTTCCACATCAAAAACCAGTGTTGATGTACTGTGATAACCAGGCAACACTACATATATCAGCTAATCCAGTCCTCCATGAAAGATCAAAACATATTGAAGCAGATTATCACATAGTAAGGAATAAAATCTTGGAAGGAACAACTAAAACTTTTTATGTTTCATCAAGAAATCAATTAGCAGACATTTTTACTAAGGCACTTGGTGTTGAGAATTTTCTGAGGTTACTTGCTAAGTTGGGAGTTATTAACATCTTCAATCATCATATTCAGTATCCAGATTATACAAAAGATTATGAAAGAGAAGGAAGATAAGGAAGCAAGAGCTTTGCTCTTGAGGGAGAGTGTTGCAAATACATGTCCTCTGTAGCAACTAGGTGCTAAGCAGGAAGCATGCACTAGTCATCGGGAGAAGCTGTCATCATGTGTGGTGCAGAGTGCACCATAGCATCGGAAGAAGGTGTAATCATGTGCAGCGCAGAGTGCACCTTAGCATGGAGAGAAGCTGCAATCCAGTGCAGCTCAACGTGCACTGCACTATCAAGGGATGACTCAAGATGCAGTTATAACAAGATGGAATTATGAAGATGTAGAAGACTTGATAGAATCTATACCACATTATGATCAGATGATTAATTCAATTCAAGTGATGATGTAGTTGATGTACACGTGTAACAATTAGGTAGTTTTTGATTGTAACAAACTTTCTCTCCAAAATAGTGAGTTAGTTATTTTTCTGTTTTGGCATCAGATTGTATATAAAGGGTAGGATTAGCAGTTAGACGTATTCATTCATTCATAATCAATAAAATTCAGTTTCTATATTGAGAAAGAATCCTGAATTTTGCATCTGAAAAAAGAAATGTTTTACTCTTTTTATTATGTTTGGGGATTGGTGGAGTATTTAATTGCAACACATGGTGGTGGGAAGAGTGTTTGGATTTTATTATCGAAAAAAAAAAGTGTTTGAATTTTCATCAACAACAACAAAATAAATCATCTAAAAGGGAAAAGTGTTCGGATTAGCTTGGCTGATTACCCACAATAGTAAGGGATCTTCTGTAACATCCCGTGAGTTAAAAAAAAGAAAAAAAAAGAAAAAAAAAAGAGTAAGTCAGAATTTTGTGGACCACATGTGCCCCCACCTAACCCCACTACCCATCATTCTCATCCACTCAATTTCACCCACATCTCTTCTCTCTTTTGGCCGGCTCTCTTCTTTCTTTCTTTCTTTCATTTTCTCTCTTTTCTTTTCATTTTGCTGAAACACACACACTCACCGCCAGCCTCCACTCCAAAATACACTATCTCACCATCATTTTTCCGGCAAGATCACCGGAAAAATACTTAGGAACTCCAAAGCATCTTCATTATTTTATTTGAGGTAAAAGTTCAAATCTTTTTTGATGAGTATTATGTTCTTGTTTGAGGTTATTTTACTCAAGGTTTAATAATGTTATTCATGTGATTTAAGAGCTTTGGAAATGATATTCATGTGTTTATATGTATGGATTTTGGTCTTGGTGGATGTATTTGATGAATGAGTTCATGATTTTTACAATGATGGTTATCTAAGGCTTGTTGTGGTGAAAATTTAGAGGTTTTGAGTTATAATATGTGATAGATGATGAATATAATTTTTATTGATTATTTGGAGCTAGTTAAAGATTTAAATTGTTTGTCTTGGAGAAAATTATGATTTTGGTGTCATGGGTCACTTGATGATGTTATAAAAATCTTGTGGGAAGCACTTGTAAAGTGTGGAGGTTTTGATGTTAGATATGACACCTTGAAAGATTTATGAGTATAAATGGGAGTCTATGCCTTGCAAATTAAAGTGTTTTGAGAAATTTTGGAAGTAGAATACATTACATGTGAGGTTGAATACTAGGCTTGCCTAATTGAGTTCTTACTTGGCAATTCCTAATTTGTAGTTAGATACAATTTCAAGCTTTGTGCTCATTGTGATAGATTTGCTTGACATTGTTTAGGTTCTAGCTAATCTCCCCTTGGAGCTTGGAGAATTAGGATTTTGTGGTTGCGAGGTAAGTAGCTTTTTAATGGGTATTTTTGGAAAATAACCATATCTTATAAATATTGTTTTTGAGTCAAACACATTTTGGAAAATGATATATATGGATATATGCTTTCTTAAAAGTATTGTGTTGTGACCCTTACTATATATGAAAAATGCATCATATTTGATATTACATTTGGGGAAATGCATGAATTGTTGATATGGAAAAAAATGAGCATCTTTTATTTAATCTTTGATAAGAAAATCATTGATTTTATGGTGTATTGAAAAGTTAAAGATGCTTATCTTGTCTTGTATTATTTGAGAAATTGTTAGAAAATCTTTTGACAAGAATGAAGTTTGAAAACCTTACAAACTTTGTAGAAGTTAGATCATTTAAGGTTTTCTGAAACTATTTGAATATGAACTATGTGTTTTCAAAGTAAGGTAACCTGTGAGTTTATGTGATTTTAGCCCTATGCCATGTGTGATTTCCCGGTGATCACCCGATTTGATTTCCTTAGTCTTTGTGACACTGGAATCAAATTTAGGTTAGTGCCCTTTCACTTTGGATGACGCGTTCTTCCCTGCTGTCCATGGGGGGAAGAGGTTCCTTGATTGTGTGTGGGTGAGGCTGCTGTCCATGGGGCCAAGAGACCACATGCAAGAGAGGTCCTATTTGACGCGCTCTCTTTGTTGCCCATGGGGGGAGAGAAAAACCTTGAGGGTATGGGTGAGGCTGCTGTCCATGGGGCCAAGAGTCTGCATACCAGAGAGGATAATATCATGCCAGTTGTGAATGGGTGGATCCCCTGACCGGTCTATGTGCTAGTGTGGTAGATTTGTGATAATTTATCTTATGTTAGATATTATGGTTTTAGAAATTATATTGTTGATACTCACAGATTATGATATATAGTTTCAAGGTATTTACTTTGAGAAACTTTGTGCTTTATTATGTAATCATTCTTGTCATATTATTATTATTGAAGATGAAACTTACATTTCCCCCACCCCCATTATTGTGCTACTTACTGGGCTTTGTCTCATTCCATTATTTTTTTATAAACTTTTCAGAGTAGGCAACAATCTTTTGAGACAGCTTTTTGGTGGCTAATAGTAGTTAGACTAACTACTGATGGAGGCTGAATTTTTGTAATGGATATATTAGATGGTGTACATCTTAGACCAGGCTTAACTCATTCTTTTGTATATTATAGTGGTTATGACTATATTTCCACTGATGGGACAAGCTGTTGTTATGTAATAGTTTTATTAAGACCTCTATTCTTTTGTGGCCTATGGTCCTTGTAATTAATGCTTAGAGCTCTTACTTACTCAGAAAGTATATTCTATGGGATTATTATGATAATTCTTGTTGTTGACACTTGATAAAAATTTGGTGGATTGAATTGTCAAAAAGGAGAAAAAAAATTTACAGGTACTTGAGACGTCTCTCTCATGCTTTGGACCCTTTTGGGTTTGGGGCGTGACATCTTCCACAAAGTTGGACCCTTTTATGCTATGGTATATGCAAAGATTATTTCTTTTTTAAGAAAGGTATAGAATAAAATTAATAAAGGAAGATTAGCCTTCTTTATTGGGCTTTATTTATGGTACCATTATTTTCTTATTATTGTCAACAAATTAATTGTCGTATTGTATTTTGACCCTGCTACTGTGTTATTTCTTGCTTTCTGCTTTGTCTTTGGTTCTCCACTCTCACTGCTGGTTCCTTGCTCTATCTGACTATCTTGCTTGCCTTTGATTTCGGTTTCATTGGTTGGTCGTATATTTTACTTTTCTAGGGCTTCTAGGTTTGCTCTGGGAATTTTTCTTGGTTCTTTTAGGCTGAGAATGAAGAAGATATTGATGGAGAGGCAAGTGATATGCACAGGTAAGGAAAGACAGAGAAAACAGACAGACATAGTGAGAACCGAGAAGAAAGAAATTTCAGAGGTTGATGGACTGATGGGCAGCCAGTCCTCGAATTGTGTCTAGTGGTGGAAGATCAATTAGTTTTCCTTTCATAAGGTGCACAAGGTGGGATACATAATCAGCACCTAAGGTTACAACCCAACCGTGTGGAGATCCCCAACAACGTTTTTCGTGAATTGTAGGTAGTTTTAACAAGTAACATTTGTCGTTGCAGAGATTAATGAAAGATTGCAGATCAGAATCAAGTTTATCGGAAAGCATTAGCCATGGAAACAAAGACCAGCTTGTAGTTTCCAAACAAGCAGAACTACAGGGGTTGCAAAACGTTAAAATCGCTTTAATATCTTTGAAATTTGGTGTTCGATTTCCAATTTCACCGATCATATATATCTGCGGGGAGTTCAGGCCAGATGGGAGCCTGAGGTCCATTGGATTCTAACCCAATACTGTTGGAGGTCACAAGAGAAGTGGAAGAAGAAGAACGATTAACTAGAAATCTTTCCAACCGAGGTTTGATATTAGATATAAGTGATGGATCAGTCAGGATAAGAATCGCAGTCACTGGCGATTCACTAATGACAAAAGATGATGTGCTAGTTAAAATCGTTAAGAAAAACTCAAACAAAGACAGGACTTTTTTAGCATGAGCTGGGGACAGAAATGTAAGGACCAACACCGTTACAAACAGAGTTAATCGAAAAACTGAAGTAGAAATGACATAACCACGAACGAGAGTGATGAAAAAAGAAATTTGAAAATAGGCACAAACTTTAAAGACGTAAGGTAAAGCACTGACTGACCTCGTCATGGAGCTAGGCGAGCTGTAACAGATTTATAAGTGGAAACCTTAAAACGATTCTGAGTTCTGACACAGTTGGATCAGAAATAGAAAGAAAGGGAAAAAAGAAGGATTCACATCCAGTGCAATACCTAGGGTATTGCACGGTGTGCAATACCTCAAATCCCAGCCACCCATTTAATCCAATGTCTTCTTATTTTGACACCTCACCAGGACACGCTGGCAATCCGTGTACTCACCCAAACTTTCATTTCAGCTTATTTTTGAATTTCACTGACTCTCTCTCCCATTTTTGAATTTCACTTAAGACTCTTTCTCCTCTCTCTCAATACCTCCGAGCTCTATCCGTCACTCTCCACTCTCTCAACCCCGACTGCGCCTCCACCACTCTCTCAACATTCACGCTTGCTCTCTGCCTCTCCGTCAACCCCGTCTTCACCGCTTCCCGCATACCCACATCAGACCCATAAGCAAAAACAAAGAAAAAATGGCGGCTCACCATCAGAGATCCCGACCCCCAAACACGCACACCCTTTTTAGACCCAGATCAGAGAAAGTAAGGGTTGGGGTTTGGGGAGAATCGGGTTAGGGTTTGATGCTTTTTCATGTTAGATCTATGTAGGGATATGAGATTGAGAGTGAAAGAAAGAGAGTTTGGTCGAAGGAGACAAGAAGCCACCATCGGAGGTGGTGGTTGTGATGAAAATTATCCTTGCCGATTTGGGCGGGCTTGTTTCAGAGAGAGACCACCACTCGGTAGGGTTTTCTTTTATCTCTATTATTTTTAATAAACTCTGTTTTCTTTTATCTCTATTTTTTAATTCTGTTTTCTGTTTTTTGGTTTTTAGCTTAGGAATTGAAATCAAGTCTTATATTGCTTGCAATTTTTGTCAATTGTTTAAAAATGCTTGATACAAAAATAGTGATTGTGGAATTAAAAATGCTTTCTCTGGCATTAAAATCTATCAACGTGATACAAAAACAGTATATTAGAACTGTACATCTTTTTCTCATTGGGGCTGAATTTAGTTCTGTTCTCTCTTTTTTGGGGTTTTAGCTTAGGAATTGAAATCAAGTCTTAATTCTGCTATTATTGTTATTGTGGTTGTTGTTGTTGTTGTTGGAACACCTGGAAAAATATTGGCTCTAGCAAGGGATAAAGATCTTGGATTGAAGAATGTGAGGCATTTTATTCTTGATGAGTGTGATAAGATGCTAGAATCACTGGGTATGGTCTTCTTATTCTTCTGCCTTTTATCCCCTTGTTTATGTGAATTAGTTCTGACATGTGATACTTTGCAATTCTCTTGTTCTCTTTACAGTGTATTGCATTGTTTGCGATAATAATTTTCTTATTTTAAGCCTTCTGTTGTCCATGTTCTTGTATGTTTTACAGACATGAGGAGAGATGTGCAGGAGATCTTCAAGATGACTCCTCATGACAAGCAAGTTATGATGTTTTCAGCAACTCTCAGTAAAGAGATCCGCCCTGTTTGCAAAAAATTTATGCAAGAGGTGTGATAAGGCATCATAAAGTTATGATATTCTTTGTATTTATAAATGTCATGTCATTGCCTTGTTGGTTGTGTCAATTGTGCGGTTTTGTGGCTTAGGTTTCAATTTGTCATGCAAGGGAATGAATTTGTAGTTGTAGTACTAGCAATATTTTTAGTTTTTCCTACTTCTAGTCTGAATTTTCTTTGGGCGTAACCATTTCTCTTGATCCTTTTGGTTATATATGGTTGGGTGATTGTGTTTGTGGGGCCTTGGTGAGGATATTGGTTCCACTTCTTATTTCTTGGGTAGGAGCTGGATGTTTCTACCATTTGAGAGATGAGTACGTTCAATCAATACATCGTAGTTCAGAAGGATTGACTTTTTGGATTGCCAGTTATTTGTTTATCTATTGTTGTTGAGTTTTGGTTGCTGTAGAAGATGGTATTTTGATGCACTTTATATTGACACTCGTTTTTTTCAGCCAATGGAAATTTATGTTGATGATGAGACCAAGTTGACTCTTCACGGTCTTGTACAGGGTATCTTCGATGCTTTTTTTTTTTTTTTTTTTTTTTTTTTTTTTTTTAATTTTTGCAATATTTTTGTTTCATCAGTTGACTGTCTCTTGCTCATTCAACTAATGCACATTTTCATTGTCTCTCTGTGCAGCACTACATTTTATTGAACGAGGCAGAGAAAAACCGCAAATTGAATGACCTTCTTGACGCATTGGACTTCAATCAGGTTGTCATTTTTGTCAAGAGTGTGACCAGAGCTGCTGAGCTGAACAAGTTACTTACGAGTGGGACCAGAGCTGCTGAGTTGAACAAGTTACTTTGTTCATGATTTTTACTTTTATTTTTCATATTTTTATTGTATGGGGAAAACACTTAGATGGCTGAGTTTTTTGCTTTGTCAAGTTAAGATTAACAGACAAAATCGTGTAATATTTTCCACACAAAGGTGATATAAATATGTATTTTACTTTCTATTTGTTCCACTATTTGTTCCTTACAGACCTTAATTTGGTACATACCAGTACTTGAATGTCTCCAAAACATCTTGTCCTCCTTAAAAAAACAAGGAGGGGTGGTATAGATTTATAATAATGCTGGGATTCCAGTTATTA
The DNA here is from genome assembly GCF_001633185.2 of Quercus lobata. Classification (NCBI taxonomy): domain Eukaryota; kingdom Viridiplantae; phylum Streptophyta; class Magnoliopsida; order Fagales; family Fagaceae; genus Quercus; species Quercus lobata. Next base: position 11,107,512 of record NC_044910.1, read on the forward strand.
GCGAATGACTCAACAAAGTCAGCCACAGTTTTCAAATTTGAGCCAACAACTCCCTGATATTTAGAAGTGCTAGGGAACCAAGCTGGGTGGTAAAGTTATGCTCAAACTTGTTCCTATCATCCACCAACCTTGATGTGTTAATGGATTGTTGTAAATGATATTCTTCCAAGTCTAAGATTGGTGAGGGTTGGGTTTGCAGTCCTGGAGAGGATTTTCAGGGAAGTATTTAGCTAACAAGGAGTTGGGATGGTAAACCATTCACCAAAATTCCACAATTCCAAGAAGTATTTAGACCACCTGAACGTGCGCCAAGCTCCACAATTCCTCATTCTCATCCTGTGCTTTTCCTGTCTTTATCTCTTTCATTTTTTTTTTTCTTTTACACACGACAGAATGAGACACTCAATAGCACCAAATCTAATATGAAATTGGAAATCTCTCATTCATTCTAGCATGTACTAACAAATTTAGGAAACCAAAGTTAGGGTATGAAGAGACATTGCATTTAAAAATATTAATCACTTGCATATATAATTAATATTTAACTAGAAGTTACTCAAACATGCACTTGTACAATCTAACATATTTAACATGTTTGACTAACTTTTTTAGTTACAAAAATTATCCAAAAAATTTGCTACATGTGCAATCAGTTGTCTAAATAAGTTAGATTTGCTGTCCAAGAAACTGTCCAAGGCAAAGCTGTCCAAAAATGCTGTCCATTGTGCAATATGCTACCATGTCCACTGTGCAATATACTATCAAACAAACTGTCCAAAAAATGTTATCCATCATACTGCAAAATCAATATTAACCTGAAAATATGTCAAAAAAATCAAGTTACATTTTAAACTTGAACAAACATAAGAAAATTTCACTATAATTGAACTTACCATTTATTAGTTTTTTACATACCAAAAAAGTGTTGTGTTTCCAAGCAAGCATTTGTATTTTCAACACATGGAGTTAGTCCATAATTGAACCTAACTTCATTTTCCTGTGTATATATATAAACAAATAAGTTTTTTCATTTGGTAAGTAAAGAGGATATAAACACATGGATTTATTTTTTACTTGACCAATATTCATTTGGTGAATAAGAATTAAAACTAAATATTTTAAATTTGAGAGACCAAAACCAAACTTGCCTTAACCAAAAATATAAGTCACTCACCAAATTGTTATAGGTGGAACTCACATAAAAGGTCAATCAGGAATGATGGAGTTACTCATCATAGGCCAAGCCACTCACACAAAAGGTCAGTCAGGAATGATGGAGTTACTCACCACAGGCCAAGCCACTCACACAAAAGGCAAGTCACTCACCACAGGCCAAGCCAAAACCCAAATCACCCATTGCCAGGTATGCATAGCCGAGAGACAATCAATAACCAGCCACACCCAAATCATCCATCGCTATCAACCATCAAAGAGCCAACCCAAATCACTAGTCATCAAGACAACACACAGCCAAGCAATAACAATATCCCAACCCATCAACTACCTGACTGGCAGCCAAGACCCACTTAAACACATAAAGCCACTTCAACAGAAACCACTTCAACAGAAACTTCATAATACAAACCAATTAGAAAAACAAACTTCAAATCTAACAAGTTCATGAAAAAAAAAAGTAAAGAAGATAGTCATTTAAAACAACGTTTACATTTTACCTGACAAACAGCTGCATCATTTGATACTTGAGACAATGATGGAGTTAATTGAGACAATGATGGAGTTAATGGTGCCTATGTAAACACAATGATTATAAGAGAAATAATTTACGAAATCATTTAATTACTAATAATTGCAAAACAAGTAAACATGTAAGTTTTTTCAAAATTTCATGTATGAAAACATTTACATTTTACCTGACTAACATCCACAGGATTTGATACTTGAGACAACAATGGAGTTAATGGTGCCTACGTAATTACAATAATTATAAGAGAGAGTTTAAGAAATCATCTAATTACTTATAAATGCAAAACATGTAAACAAGTATGTTTACCCTTAAGAATGACGTGAAACTAGTTTGGTAACTATGAATTGGTCCCAATTCAGATGTCATCATTGGCGTGGAAAAAGTGACAGGATAAGTCCGCTATATCACAAAAAAGAAAACTTTATTAATAAATTCACAAATAAAAAGGCAAATGTAGTACAACCTCCACCTTCACAAATTATTAAGTTATTTCACTACAAATAAAAAAATAAAAAAAAAAAAAAAAATCTCTTACTTGATGCGAATAATGTTCTCTATGTGAGTCATAATTATTGTTTTGCATGTTAGGAGCAAAACTAGGTACCTATATGAGAAAATTTATATATATTATTATTAACCATAACAATATAAAAGTTTACAAACACTAGAAACTTAGTAAGGGATAAAAAAAAATAAATAAAATTTACTTTGGAAAACCATTGACTAACCTCATCATTTACTTCAACTCTACCCCTTTTTTTGGTTTGCTTCTCAACCCAACTTTTCTTTCGTTTTCCACCCTTGCGACCTTCTTTTTTCTTAAGACCTTTTGCTCTTTCAACCAAATCTTTCAAATGTTGGTTAGGATCAAGATTTTCTGCACCACTACATAATGACATTTGATGGGGCAATTGATGACCACCCATATTTTTTGCTACAATGTCTTCAACCTTCTTTTCATATTCTTCTATCATCTTCTCTATTAAAGCAAATGCCTCTTCATTGTCTGCCGCTCGAGAAGCTAATCGTACCAACTTAGGACATAATCTTCTATATCGCTGTGTAACACTCAAGTTGATATCTTCTTCCACATAGGTTCTCCTATTGTCCAAGATACATCCACTTTTTGCCTCTCTTGTCCATCTTTTCAAAATGTACATATTAGGAATTGTCTTTATATCAAGAAAGTCAAAAACTTTCAAAACATGACAACATAAAATTCCAACAATTTCAAACTTTCTACAACTACATGAAAATGTCTTATCTGCAGTGTCATAAGAGACTATGAACTCACCAGGCTTATGCATAAACTCAATAGTGTATGTATGCACTAACAAGTCCTCTTGGCGATTTTTTATCCTTGTAGCTGATGCAAGGTCATATTGATCTTGAAGCATTCGAAATATTACAGGTGTGTACACTTGTACTGCTTGCTTCAACAATGGAGAATTTTTTAAGCTCAACTGGGGAAATTTTTGCCTTGCATTAAATTCAGCTCGTAACTCTCTTTCTCGTTTTTGCTCAATCACCCGATCAAAGTGTTCAAAAAATTCTGCCACATCCAAATCAGGTCTCAAGTAGTCTTTCAAATCTCCATTCAAGCTTTCACTAAGTTGGGTACTTTGTATTCCCAATGTAAATTCATTCTTCATATAACACCTTGCCCATTTTCCTTTCAATTTGTAGATAGTATCCAACCAACTACGATCATGTATAGCATATGTGTCAATCATGTCCTCCCAAGTTTTTTCAAATTCAATTTCATCATTAAACTCAAACATACAAGTTTTAAAAACTTGAAGAAAAGAAGAGCCATCCTTCATCAAATTCCCCAAATGTTTTATCCCATTTTGCATTATGTGCCAAGTACATAACCCATGGTAAGTGTTAGGCATTACCTCACTCAATGCTTTTGCCATTGCGGGATCTTGATCCGTAAAAATTGTTTTAGGCCTTTTACCTCCATGTGCAACTAAGAAGGTTTCAAACAGCCACTTAAATGATTCTGCCGTTTCATCATATAAAAGAGCAGCCCCAAAAACCGTTAACCCTCTATGATGATTGAAACCGGTAAACACCCCTAAGGGTCTTAGCTCTTTATTAGTACCATATGTAGTGTCAAATGTCATCACATCACCAAAATTAGCATAATCAATAATCATTCTAGCATCAGCCCGAAAAATGTTTGTAATTTGCTCAACATTATCTAATTGTACTGCATATTGGAAAGATGGATTTGTAGTCAATTGTTTCTGAAAGTATCCTAATAAGCATGCAGCTTGACCGTATATCAAATTTTTTTGCCGTCTTGTTCTAAGATAATTTTGCTGATCAATCTCAGTAAATCCAAGATTAGCTCTCCCACCAGCCTCTCTACTCATTAACTCAAGTGCTGCTTTTGGCTTGATTCCAGAAGAGGATGCTAACTCAATCAATCCTGCATGAACTTCTGAGATTTTCCGTTGAGATCTCATCATATAAACTGTTTCTGATAGATGAAGAGTGTGATTATGTTCTTCAATAAAATCAGTCACTTTATACTTTCCAGTTTCTCGCACTAATGAAACATACAGCTTTACAGGACAATTAGTCCTTGTATCGTCTCGGTTACGAGTGCGAATCATATCTTCTTTTTCTGAACCTCGAATGCCCTGCTTTGCACATACAAATCCCCTTGATGTTATCTTTCCATCCTTCTTACTTTTATTTATGTAATGCTTTCTAACATCAAAGCCCATTCGCCTTCCATATTTTAGCCAAAATTCCCATGCATCTTCTAATGTATCAAATTCCATACCAGCTCTAGGACTCAAATCTTCATTGTCATCCATGACTCTAGGACTCAAATCTTCATTGGCATCCATGACACTATGCAATGAATTAAACAATACTCCTATAATTAACAAACAAATGTACAAAATATCAACTATTATAAAAATAGAAGAATGAATGTTTTTCATTAAAAATCAAAGCTGAAAATTTTTGTACAAATATTGTGCTTATCATATATAAGAATTACAAAAAACCAATATATGATCATGAGAGATGATGACCCTAATTGGATAGTTTCAAGCTAAATTTTTTTAAGAAACTGTTAACTGTGTATCATGACAAACTTTCAATTATCAAAATTTTCTATCCCTATGACAATTAAATTTTTATCACTATATTTTGACTGCAAACTTGAAAGGCAAAGATCAAAACACTATAGTTTAAATACAATGAGGACCTAAAAGCATAGAATTCATGAAGAAAACCAAAGGATAGAAACTTATATAGGACAAGGAAACAATGAAAAACACATTAACAATTCACAAGTGATACTTCAAATTAGAATGTAAAAGACATCAGTAAAGTTATTGAGGACGATTTGTATTCATTGATCTTTGAGAGAGAATAAAGTCATAAATGATAAGATTTTGATTTATTTTGATAAGACCTCTACTGGTGGGACAAACAGAATTACTAAAATCGTCTAAAAATCTTAAAAGACTTAAAAGGAGGTCATTTCAGGGCTAGTTGGAAGCAAAGCAATTCTGGTATCAGGGGTTCAATGTAGCCATTGAGTATTGACACTAACCTACATGGTCATTGACTCATGTACAATTTCCACCCTAACCCACAATTATTTTTGCAATATCAACACCTTAATTCAAGATTAACTTGTAATGCCCATCCCAATATCTAATACCAGTATTAAAATGCAAAATTTAGTAAAGGCCCACTTGGGTGAACATTGGTATCAAAAAGTAACTTTTTTCAACTCAAATTATATTTTGCCTAAATATTCCAATGGATAGGGAGATTTAACCAAAAATAAAAATGATGATTTTCTTTTGGCTATAAGAAATAACAAATACATATCTTGGGCAAGATTAGAAAGTCAGCTCATTAAGGAAAAGAATAAAGAGTATGCCTTTCAAAGAAGAAGAAGAAAACAAAACCCGGTATTTGAGTTGCTGAACTCACCGAGTGGAAAGGGCGAGTCCTAGATCGAGATTGAAGCGTGCATGGTGGAAAGAAGCAGAGGAGTTTGAGGTTGTTCTTCTGACTTCTGTCTTTCTGTGTTCTGTTCTTGTCTTGCTTGATCTTCTTCTATGTTGGGGATGGACCCGTGGTGACTATCACAAAGGCATTTGGCTTCAGAGAGACCTCCACTCCATGAGAGTTGGGACTTGGGACAGCTTCACACACGAGATAGAGGGAGTGTGAGCGTTAGGGGGTTTGGTTTCAAATGCTAAGTTTCAGTGTTTGGGTATGAGCTGGGTCTGCTGTGACAATGGATTGAAGGAGAGGCAGAGAATGGGTTGAAGGAGAGGCAGAGACGGCAGCTGCGCAGGGGAGAGAGGAAAAAATTTGATTTTCTGTTTGGTTACTCAAGACTTTTACCAGAACATTGGGCGGGCTGAATACAGTGGGCGGGCTGTGAAATATTTTAAGGGTAAAATTGTCTTTTTCTATTTGGTGAGGTGTCAAAATAAGAAGACATTGGATTAAATGGGTGGCTGGGATTTGAGGTATTGCACACCGTGCAATACCCTAGGTATTGCACACCGTGCAATACCCTAGGTATTGCACTGGATGTGAATCCAAAGAAATAGCTGCTTGGCTTGTCTCTGTAGAAACAGATTAAGCGCTTGAAGGAGAAAGAATTACAGTTGGTACAGACTTTTTTTCTGTCGCTTTGTTTAAAAAGAAAAGGCTTATAATGGTCTTTTTGATTAAAAGAACGACACATAGGTTGACATGAGCATTTATGTCAGCATTTTATATATATTAAGAATCTACTTTTCTTTTTCTTTTTTATCTTTTATTATATGTCTCAATTTAAAGGCTGTATCTTTTGAAGAAAGACTAATGTGAATGCTCAACTAACTCGAAGCACGTGGTTGTTTGTCACAGGCTACAGCATATATTATATATTTTGCATGCTGTAGTGATAGTGTTTTGATTGGCTTGGCTGCTACTAACTAATATGGTGACCGACACACAATACAGGGATCTTCCACAAAGTTGAACTCGAATTCTTTCTTTTTTTTAGAAGCACAAAGTTGGACTCTTTCATTCAATATATAATTATATATGCAAAGATTATTTATTTACCTTTCTATATCGAAGAAAGGTAGCATAAATAAAGAAAATTGACCTTTCTACATTGGGCTTAGCCTTTATGGTACCATCATTTATTGGCAATAAATCTCATCCAAAATATTTCCAAAAAAAAAAAAACTGATGTAAATGTATAGGTCCGAATATATGTGTAATGGTGTGTGTGAGATTTGTAACCATGTATATTAAAGTTGCTGTGTATGTACAAGTGTAAGTGTAAAGGTCAGATTACATGCTTGCTGTGATGAAAGGGTTACTTCCCCTGTGTTTGGCTTTCTTGCTGCTATTGTCGTCTTGTATTTGCCTCCACTGTCTTCTCTCTTGACTTTCTACTTTGCTGTGATGAAAGATTTTTGTTCTTTTGATTCAGTTAAATAATATTCTGGTTTGTTTATTTATATAAAAGATATCTAGGACTAGGAGTCAACTCAGTTACTCAGTTTTGGGGGCAATTATGTTACTAGAATTCGAATCATCTAAACCTAGTAACTAAAACAACAAAACTCACAAAATCAAGTAAACAAGCAGAACGGCAAGGGTTGCAAAACATTAGAATCGCTTTAACATCTATGAAATTAGGTATTCAATTTCCAATTTCAGGGATCATATCTGTGGGGAGTTCAGACCAGATGGGAGCCTGTTGTTCATTGGATTCTAACCCAATGTTGGAGTTCACAAGAGGAGAAGAAGAAGAAGAAGAAGAACGATTAGCTAGAAATCTTTGCAACCAAGGTTGGATGGTAGATATAAGTGATGGATCAGTTAAAATAAGAATCACAATTAATGGTGACTCACTTATGACAAAAGATGATGCGCTAGTTAAGAGTTAAGATCGTTAAGAAAAACTCAAACAAAGACATGTCTTTTTCAGCATGAGCAGGGGACAAAAATGTGAGGATCAACAATGTTACAAACAGAGTTGAAAACTCGAAGAAGAAATTACATAACCGCGAATGAGAGTGATGAAGATAGCCACTTGTAGACAGACAGAGACTTTAAAGACGTCGAGTAAAGAACTGACCAGCCTCATCATGATGTAATTGAATGTGTTACTCTATGAGACTATGAGTCTATGACTGATGAAGATTGAAAGCATCAAACAAGCTGAACAACATGGCTTGCTGGCAAACCCTTAGCTGCAAAGAAACACAAGGATTCATAGTGGCAATGTCAAGACAGAAGGCAATTTAAAAGATGATGTTAGGGGTTGGTTTTTGTTAGAAAGAAGAAGAAATCGCATATGCTTTAGTCCAGAGTTGCATTCTGAAGCATTATAGCAAACCAATCCAAAAGTTTGCTGGCAATTAGCATGTTATACCAATTTACGCAGTTTTAGGGCTCTCCGAACAATCTTCATACTGATATCATCTAAACTGAATTTTCAGATTTTGTATTTCAAATCCAAAACACAAGATAAATAGATGATAGTAACTCTTTTTTTTTTTTTTAAGGACAACAGATGATATTAACTTAAATTCACAAAACCACTACTGTAAATATTCTTAAAATTAATTTAAGATTGTGTCCTGCTTACAAACTAGATTACCAAGTTGTATTTGGCCATCAAAGAAGCCAGGTTCTGAAGATTCAAAACCACTTCTACCTCTTCAATTAATAAGCATACAGTTTTAGAGGAAACAAAGAAATCTACGTATATAAACGAGGTGTAACCCAACCTGGTCGAGAATAAAAGAGAGGATTGTCATTACCGAATGGAAGGGGTTGAATAACCCTAGTTGCCATGTCAAACACTCCCACGTCATGGCCTCCATATGCCACTCCTGGGTACCTTTGCGAATCCCAATTGTCGTCTGTGAAGTATATGCAATTACGTCTGCTATTGATAGTGCTTGTAGGAATGCAACAGGAATTGCCATGGCCAACAAAAAAAACTTGATCTTCCAAGCCTCTCACCTCCTCCCAAACCTTGGCACCGAAGTCAAACTTATAGACCAAAAAATATATAGTCTCATGCCTCATCTTTGAAGGAATATAAAATTCATAACGAAAAACCCCGTAAAGATTTTTCGATGTCTCCATCAAATATAGTTTTTGGGGTGTGCCTACATCTTCTTTGCTTGGATGGGAAACAATAACTTGTACCTCAGCTGACAAAGGAGCATCAAGGTCAAAGCGCACCAGCATGCCATTATCACAAAGTCCATATATATGATCTTTAAAACAAGCAACATCTTTGAATCTCAAATTGTTTGAATTGTTAACAATAGCCCACTCTCCTTGTCCCCTTCTGTTCAAAGCCGCTCCTTCTTCCACTCTAGAAAAAGCCAAGCGATTCATGGAGCCGAAAATTGCAATGACAAGGAAATTTGATTACTCATTGGAAGGGTCCTTGAAAAGAATAAATTTGTGTACAAGGCGAAACCACTCCAGATCAGTGCCAGCCAGTCTTCGAATTTTGTCTAGTGGTGGAAGATTGATTTGTTTTCCTTTCATAAGGTGCACAAGCTGGGATACATAATCAGGACCCAATGTTACAACCCAACCATATTGAGATCCCCAACAACGTTTTCCGCGAAACAATAGACGTTTTCCGCAAAAGTGGTAACGTCTATTGTCGCAGAGATTAAAGAAACATGGCAGGTCAGTATCTAGTGAATCGGAAAGCATCAGCCATGGAAACAAGGACCACCTTGTAGTTTCCAAACAAGCAGAACGCCAACGGCTACAAACCGCTGAAATCGCTTTAAAATCTATGAAAGTAGGAAGTCGATTTCCAATTTCACAGATCATATCTGTGGGAATTTCGGGCCAGCTGGGAGCCTGCGGTTCATTGGATTCTAACACAAAGATGGGCTTTACAAGAGAAGTGGAAGAAATAGAAGAACGATTAGCTAGAAATCTTTCCAACCGAGGTTGGATGGTAGATATAAGTGATGGATCAGTGAGGATAAGAATCACAATTAATGGTGATTCACTAATGACAAAAGATGATGTGCTAGTTAAGATTGTTAAGAAAAACTCAAACAAAGACATGTCTTTTTCAGCATGAGCAGGGGACAGAAATGTAAGGATCAACAATGTTACAAACAGAGTTAAGCGAAAGCTTGAAGAAGAAATGACATAACCGCGAATGAGTGTGATGAAGATAGCCACTTGAAAACAGACACAGATTTTAAAGACGTCGAGTAAAGAACTGGCTGACCTCATGATGGAATTGAATGTGTAGCTCTATGACTGATGAAAATGGAATTGAAAGCATCAAAACAAGCCTAACATGGTTTGCTGACAAACCCTTAGCTCCAACAAACTCAGGTCTGCTGTGTGTGGAAGCTTAGCCAACAGATAGAAGAGTGGTCAGAATGAGATCATTTTGGGAAAGTAAGTAGGGTTTTCATCTGTAATACTAATTTGATAATTGAACCAAAGAAAGAAAAGACATTAAAGAAACAAAAAACAAGGCCAAAAAAGTATGTTATGTCAATTGTACCCGAGGATAGAAACGACACTCAGAAACAGACAAAGAAATAAGAACCGTGAAAATCATCCATGAACATATACAGTTGTACCCTTAACATTGTACAAAACCCTTTCTTTCTTTTCTTTTTTCTTTTTCTGAGAAGAAAGAGTCATTTCTATTTCACTAATTTAAGATTGTGTCATTTTTATTTTCATTTTTATTACACGAAATATTTGATTGACATAGAAAAAAATAATGTGAATATAAATTTTATATATATATATATATATATATATATTTGTACTTGGTGTTAGAGTTGGTTTTTTATTTTTATTATAGAAAGGAGTTGATACTTAGTATAAGCATTGTTATTATACTAATGGTACTTCATTCTCTAAGATGAAAATAAATATATATTTGAAACAGTAAAATATATAAATAAAAATAATCAATATGTGGCTTATGAAGTTAATAGATTAACCTAAATATAAAATATTCAAACAAGTCATTTCATTTCTTAATTAAAGCAAAGCAAAAAAAAAAAAAAAAAATTAAATTAACTTAAAAAGTATGATAATATATTTGGAGTTTTTAAAATGTTCTATGTACACTTGTTTTTTTTTTTTTTTTACAAAATAGAATTTCTAATCTAGCCTAATCTAAGTATATGTGTGTGTGAAACTTCCTCCTTAAGATTTGAACCCCGACTCTTCTCCCTCCACTCTCATACCTCATAAGTATTTATACTTATAGAGTGCCTACCGCACAAAGGGTGCACAATGGTCACCTTAATTTCTTTTTTAAAGAGACTATATGACGTTTTATTTTTACTTTAATTTAAAATCATCAATTTTTATTTATCGCAACTTAGCTTTCATTTCCAACTATTAAATGGTGGGTTTATTAGAAAAAAAATGTTAAGTAAATATCATTGTAGAAGTTTTTCTCTTTTTTGATGTTGTAATAATATATACCAGTTGATAATTCTAAGGTTGCACATAAATTTTTTTTTTTCCTTTAATAACTACATTAAGATAAGAAAATACATTCATATTACTATTTTTTTTTTAAAGATTTTTTTTAAGGGGGGAGGGGGTGGGGTGCCCCCTTGTCAAGTCGTCCCTGCTGGCTCCGCCTTTGCTCTTTTTGATAGCACTGAGGTCAATGGCCAGTGGTCAAATTTGGATGAGATGGCAGCAATCATCAGCCACAACACTCTTACAAAATGGAGGTGGTTATTCTTTTGATCTTCTTTGTTTTAAGCTTTTAGTGACTTTTTTTTTAACCCAAGCAAGCTTTGGGGATTTGATATATATAGATAAATTGTTTTTTTTTTTTTTGAAGGGACTTTAAATTTGGTCTAGCAAACCATTTTATTTTTTGGAATCGATCTTTTGGGCCAACTCTTGATTTTTAGGTCATTTTTTTTTTTTGTTAAATAAAAAATTTGTGTTTCAAACTCCGTTTATATAAAAAGTCAATTGGTGTCTTAACTTGATAAAAAAGAATAATCATTATAAAGTGAACATCATAGGTTAAAATTTGATGGTATCTATCCTATTAAAAAAAAAAAACTTAATTCTTTGGGAGCTAGGTATAATTTGACCGATAATAGATATAGAAAAACAGTTATAACTATAGACCTTTCCAAAAGAGGTTGGATAATAAACATAAGTGATGGAACACTTCTCATAAAACTAATCACTATCAACGATATCATTGTGGAATAATTAACGCAAGGAGCACCAACTGGCCTCATTAATGGAATTGAAACTCACACCAATCTTGCATGGAGCCAGGTCTGCTGTGTGTGAATGAAAGCTAATGGGGGAGGAAGAAATTTGCCAAGGAATTGGCACTTGATCAATTATGTAATCACCATTCATCAACAGTAACAATTTTGTTTTTAATTTGGCTTCTTTGATTTCCCTTCAAATACGACTCAGAATTTTTTTTTTTTTAATTTTTATCATTCAATAAATTTATAAAAAACGAAAAGGTTCAGTTGACCTGATCATACTCAAATTGGCATCAAAAGAAAATGCAGGTTAATTTTTGAAATTCAATAACCATCGTGACTTGAGTACAACATTTCCAATATTACCATATAAAATTTCATTCGTAACAGGAAAAATAGAATCTAAACCATATAGCTCAATCAAATAATATAACCAATTAATGAAGCATAGAAAAATGAAAAAAAAAAAAAAAAGTAAATCTTGAATCTTTTAAACCTGTAGTAGATCAACATCGTCCAGTAAAAGAAGGCTATCGAAGCATATTTATGTGGCATATAGTTTTTTCAGAAAAGTAGTGTTTGTAACAGTTTTTTCTGTTTCCTTCTCTATATCCCACAAAATTAGCATGCTAGGGTAATTATGCAAATCTAACAACATTTCCTTTCCATTACTATACAAATAAACAGGCTTCAGGTATTCAAAAAATGTTGGCTCTAATGTGTGCTCAATTTTGTAGAATCTTGTCCAAGAACTATCTATACCGTAGTCGTTCATCACCCAAACTTCATTATAAGCTTTGCCCTCATTTTTTAACATAGTGGTAGAGAAGAGTTTTTCTTTTATTACCTCTAGATGGCACATCCTGTATCTGTTGGCGTCCAGTTGAATTGAGCACTCTTTTGAATTGCAACAATGAATATAATCCAACTCATGCAACTCTTTTGATTCCCTTCAGTAGTATAACGTCTCCTATTATTTGGTTCTTGCAATTTTAAAAATTATGTTTAATTTTGGTTACCTCCAATATCTTAATGAACTTAGATATTTTTATATAAAAAAAATTATAATTCCATAGTTACAATAGAGCGAGAAGATTTGAACATTAGATGTCTCGCAAGAAATACCAGAGTTGCTAAGTAATTAAGTTATAAAATTCTTGGCAAATAAGCTTAGATATAAAACATTAAGAATACCAAGATTTTTATTATTTACATCTGCAAATATACATAATAAAAGTAATAATAACATGATTTGTCACCAAAAAAAAAACTTATTATCACAATAAATTCATGCAAAGGTAAAATTAAAATACCGTTAATATACATAATGTGTGAAGTGAACATTTGACATAATTTGATGATGATTGGTATCTGACGATCATGTCATATTGGATGTTTAATAGTTGTATAATATTGGGAAGCATAACCTTTGGATTTATATATGTGGAATTTTCTTGGTGGATTGCATGCGGGATTTATGAGGGTCCTTAATCAACTCTATTTTTTTCTATGAATTTAATCAACTTTATTTTATCACTTCAAAATTCAAATACATAATGGATAAGCATTGCAACGAGTGTTAGACAATAAAACGAGATACATAGACTATTTCCACATAAAAATGTGGAGAAATCAAGCAGAGCCTGAAATTTTTATTTGAGGGGTCAAATTGCATGCAAAGAAGTAGGAACTGGGGATAAAAGATTATAAGCTTCTTTATACTGCCTAAAACAGAAGGACTGTTTTTGTTTAAGGGGCCAATGGAGGCTTATTTTGTTTAAGGTCTAAAAAATAGTTATTTATATTATTTTAATATGATGAATTGAAAAAAAATAAAAAAAATAAAAAGAATGAAATGTAGAGTAAATTGTGAAAATATAAAATACATAAAAGTAAATTTGGGTAGTACAATGCATTTGTTTGTCAGAAAGCCAATGAGAATGCTCTTGTTCATAAAAGCTACAAAACAAGGAAAAAGCAGCTGCCAGTCAAAAGACTTGAAAATACTTACTTTATTAAAAAAAAATCCTTCAAAAAAAATTATTTTATGTTGTGAAAATTATAGTTTAAAAAGTATGATGAAAATACATATTTATAATATTTATAATGTAAAAAATGTGGTTGATATCAAGTTTCAAATGACATATTTTAAAATATTAAAAAAAACCATAATTATGTATTTGGTATGTATATTTTTTTAAGTGATGAAAATAATACTATTTAATTTAAGAAGAGAAAGAAAAGAAGAAGAAGAGAGAAAGATAAAGTGGTGGGCCCGTGGGAGAAAAAGAGATCTAAAAAAGAGTTTGGTCTTATCAATAGACCTCATTATTTTCAATTTATTTACAAAAAAGAGTACTAAACAACATTACTTGAAAAATAAAAACCAACCTTTGTTTGTTAGAGCATCCCATCAGTATGTGCAAAAAATTTTCCATTTTGCACATCTAAAACCTACTTTTTCTGTTTTACGCTTCTATTTTTACAAAACACCTACATCAGTTTATTTATTATACACATTTATTCAAATAAAATATTTATTTCTTTAACACTATCATCTCCCTCACAGACCCAGCACAACCCACACAGCCCCATCTCCCTCACAGACACTGGAATCCACACATGTCGATCACACCAGAATCCCAAAGAAAACCAGTGAAAAAAAAAAGAAAAAAAAAAAGGAGAGAAACAAACCCAGTAAAAAAAAAAACTAAAAAACCCCAAAGAAGAACCAAAAAACCAGCTCTACAATCACCGATACCACCGACCCAAAACAAAGCCTACGTGTGGTGATCTGCTCGTCAGCACTTAGAATAAAGCCTTAGGTTTCTCCGTCGGAGAACTCCGTTCATGTTGTAGGCAACGGACTCGTCCGGCAACTCGACTTGCTCGACCTCGTTCTCATCGACGGCAATGGCAATCGGCGAAAGCTAGAGGAAGAAAGATTAATGAAATGAGAGAAAGAGAGAGCTGTGTGCTAAGAGAGACTCTGATGAAATGAGAAAAGAGAGGGAGGTGAGAATCAGGTACAGAGAGGAAAAAGAAAAAATTATTAAGATATTATATGCACATGCTACAATAACCATGCATATATGCACGGTTACTATTCATTTGCAAGACCGTTGTGTATATTTAGACATGTTTACAAAGACTGATGTGGGTATTTTTTGGGTTAAAATGTGCAAAATAGAGCACTTTTTATATTTTGCACATTTTTACACATACTGATGGGGATACTCTTAGATGTAACTCCACCTTCCAATGCAAATGACACCTCTAGCCCACACAATCAGCTTTTTCTTTGAATGAAAAATCTGGATACCTATTCTGTTTTTTTTTTTTTTTTTTTTTTGGGTAAATGAATATCTCATTAGAGTTTTTGGCTAAATATTGTAGAAATGAAATTTATTTGTGATATGGGCACTGTTCAAATTTATTTGGGAAAATGAGGAAAGAAGCGTATTCGGTAATGGAATTGTCGAAATATATGCCCAAAAAAACCTATCTGGCCTGCTTGAAATTGGAGACTGACCTGATTGAGAAAAAAAAAATGAATTGTGGCAATTTAATTGCCAAAATTGGAGTAAAATAAAAAATAAAAAAAAGATAGAAAACTGAATTGTGGCAAGAGTAATGCTATAGCTGCAAACTATTTTATAATATTTTTACAAACAATTGTTATGGCCAACTTTTTACTAGTTCTCATCTGGATCCACTAATAACATCACTTTTTTATTTGCCAATAATCACTCACCACATTAGCCGTTTGTAAATAATTTGTATGTCTAACATTTTTCTTTTGTCAATTGAATTGCCGAAATTGGAGAAGTAAAAAAAAATCCACCAAAAGTGAAAACAAAATTTAAAAAAAAAAAAAACAAAAAACAAAAATAGAGAAAAGCTCGTGTACACAAATTGGCAAGATTACGCTCAAAATCTATATAAATGTTATTATTAATAGATAAAAAAACAAAAGTAATGATGGTAACGTTCTTATATGAGAATTAGTAATAATTTGTTAAATAAATTATTATGAAAAAAATTATAAAATTACTTATAAAAAATGAACAAAAATTTCAAAGCCAACATTTTTCACTTTTTTTATGTTTATTTTTCTCCTTAAAAAAAATCAAACAAACAATTGACTTTTTGGTCAATATTAGATGAGAACGGGTTTGAATTCTTTTTTGGGTCCACTTTTTTGATTGATTAAAAAGAGTAGATATTCCATTCATTAATGTCAACATAAAAAACATATTTTTTTTATAGTAATAATAATAAATTGTTTATACAAATTATCCAAATTTCAACAATTGATACACACATTTACAAATCAGCAAGCTTATTTGCAAAGTATAACAAATAGAGCAAGTTGCAGACACAACTCAATAGAATTAAAGCTGATAAACTGCTGAGACTCGCAACAATTGAGGCATAATACACAATAGGACTATTTAGCTACAGTATGCTGGAAAGCACCATTGCATTAGAGAACAATAAGAATTGAAGGAGGAATTCTCATTCGAAAATGCAGATTAAAGCTGTAAACCAACAAACAACATCCTCCCAACAACAAGCTATTGCAAATCCTCACTTATTCCTTCATTGTCTTTGGAATTAATAAGCTCATTAGCAATTCTATCCTCACTTATTTACATCCCTTTTTTTTTTTAAACTTTCTATAGTGGCATTTTAAAATGCCACTATAGAAAAATTTCTAAAAATTTTGTTTATGACCTATAGTGGTGTTTATTACCGCCACTATAGGCAATTTTAAAAATATATATATTTTTTGACCCATAGCGGCATTTAGAAAATGCCACTACAGGTTTGGACCTATAGCAGTGTTTGCAAACGCTGCTATAGGTCAAATTAAATTTCTTTTTTTCATTTGGCTATAGTGGCGTTTATAAAATGCTACTATAGCCTTTAAAAAAAAAAAAAAAATTCAACCTATAGCAGCATTTCACAAAAGCCATTATAGGGTATGAACCTTACCCTATAATGACATTTGTAAAACGTTGCTATAGGTCAATTTTTTTTCTTAATTTGTTTATAGCTGTGTTTCACAAATGCTACTATAGGTCCATACCCTATAGTGGCATTTATAAAACGTTGCTATAGACTTTAAAAAAAAAAATTTCATCCTATAGCAGCGTTTTACAAACAGCACTATAAGGTATGGACTTATAGTAGCGTTTGTGAAACGCCACTATAGCCAAATTTAAAAAAAAAAAAATTGACCTATAGCAACGTATGCAAACGCCACTATAGGTCCATACCCTACAGTGGCATTTACAAAACGCTACTATAGCCTTTTTTTTTTTTTTTTTAAAAGAACAATTTCAACCTATAGCAGTGTTTTACAAATGCTACTATAGGGTATAGACCTATAGTGGCATTTTACAAAAAAACCATTATTGGTCTAGAATCACAGTACAGTAGTGATGTTTGTAAGCACCACTATAGCAAATGCCACTATAGCCCAAATTGGTCTATAGTGGCATTTCACAAACACCACTATAGGTCCAATTTTTTGTAGTGAATAGATGGAAATTTTAAAGACTTGAACACGATTAAAGAACTACATGATTTTGTTAATCTTTATCTGATTGAATGGCTACTTTCATGGCCATTCAATACTAAGAAAAATGGTTGGAGCTATTCAATACTAAAAAAAACTACATATCAAATATTACCATATAAAATTTCATTCCTAATAGGAAAAATAGAATCTAAACCATATAGCTCAATCAAATAATATAACCAATTAATGAAGCATAGAAAAAAGAAAAAAAAAACAGTAAAACTTGAATCTTTTATTCCTGTATTAGATCAACATTGTCCAGTAAAAGAAGGCTACCGAAGCATATTTCTATGGCATATAGTTTTTCCGGAAAAGTTTTGTTTGTAACAGTCTTTTCTATATCCTTCTCTATATCACGCAAAATTAGCATGCTAGGGGAATTCTGCACCTCTAACAGCATTTCATTTCCGTTACTATACAAATAAACAAGCTTCAGGTATTCAAAAAATGTTGGCTCTGATGCATGCTCGATTTTGTAGACTCTTGTCCAAGAACTGTCTATCCAGTAGTCGTTCATCACCCAAACTTCATTATAAGTTTTGCCTTCATTTTTGAACACAGTGGTAAAGCAAACCTTTTCTTTTATTACCTCTAGACGGCACATCCTGTATCTGTTGGCGTCCGGTTGAGCCAGCGTCTTATAGTACTTACACTTTTCCGTAGCTAGGTTAAAACAAATAACGGAGTATTTGTTTGATTCCAAAAGCAACCAATGCAGGGATCCATTTACACAAACAGAACGACTCCAATTTACTCCAATATTTGTAGCCGGCCAAACTTCTTAAATCTATTTCCAAGAATGCATATTAAGACTATACATTTTTACTTCGGGCCTTTTCTTTTGAAACTCTACCACTCTTAGCACCTTGTAGTCATCGTTTACAACGTCATAACCAAATGTAAATTTAGTTTCAAATTCCAACTTAAAAGGGTTGGATATAAACTTCTTAGGCAAAATTCTGTATTTTCTTATAAATGGGTTCCAAATAACTAACTGAGTTCTCTCATTCCGGTCATTGAAAAGATAGACTTATCCATGGCAATAACAAATGTCTATTGAGCGTAGCAGGGGGTAGATTTCAATGGTATTTCCAAGAACTTTGTTCTTGAAACTAGCGATGTATATTTGCAGAAACCCATTATAGTTTAGGTCCATACCCTATAATGGCGTTTATAAATACTGTTATAGCTTTAAAAAATAAAAATAAAAATAAAAAACAATTTCAGCCTATAGCAACGTTTCACAAACGCCACTATAGGGTATAGACCTTACCCTATAGTGGTGTTTGTAAAATGCTACTATAAGTCAAAAAAATTTAAAAAAAAAAAATTGGCTATAGTGGTGTTTCACAAACGCTACTATAGGTCCATACCCTATAGTGGCATTTATAAAACGCTGCTATAGCTTTTCCAAAAAAAAATTAAAAAAAAAAAAAAATCTAGCCTATAACAATGTTTTTCAAACAGCTCTATAGAGTATAGACCTATAATGGCGTTTGCAAACGCTGCTTTAGGTCAAATTATTTATTTATTTATTTATTTTTAATTTGGCTATAGTGGCGTTTCACAAACACTACAGGTCCATACCCTATAGTGGTAGTTATAAAACGTTGCTATAGCCTTTTTTTAAAAAAGAACAATTTCAGCCTATAGCAGTGTTTTACAAATGCTACTATAGGGAATAGACATATAATCACAATACAATAGTGATTTTTGTAAACACCACTATAGCAAATGCCACTATAACCCAAATGGGCCTATAGTGGCATTTTTAGGATCTATAGTGGCGTTAAACACCACTATAGATCTAGTTTTTTGTAGATGGACATTTGAGAGACTTGAACACGATTAAAGAACTACATGATTTTATTCATCTTTATCAAATTGAATGGCTGCTCTCCTGGCCATTCAATACTAAAAAAAATGGTCAGAGCTATTCAATACTAAAAAAAACTACTTATCAAATATTACCATATAAAATTTCATTCCTAACAGGAAAAATAGAATCTAAACCATATAGCTCAATCAAATAATATAACCAATTAATGAAGTATAGAAGAATGAAAAAAAAAAAACAATAAAACTCGAATCTTTTATACTTGTATT
Organism: Quercus lobata; assembly: GCF_001633185.2. Taxonomy (NCBI): domain Eukaryota; kingdom Viridiplantae; phylum Streptophyta; class Magnoliopsida; order Fagales; family Fagaceae; genus Quercus; species Quercus lobata. The sequence continues at coordinate 11,127,175 of NC_044910.1, forward strand.
AGATCAACATCGTCTAGTAAAAGAAGGCTATTGAAGCATATTTCCAAGAACTGTCTATCCCGTAGTTGTTCATCACCCAAACTTCATTTTAAGTTTTGCCCTCATTTTTTAACATAGTGGTAAAGCTGACCTTTTCGTTTAGTACCTCTAGATGGCACATCCTATATTTGTTGGCATCTAGTTGAGTCGGCATCTTATAGTACTTAAACTTTTCTGTAGTTAGGTTAAAACAAATAACGGAGCATTTGTTTGATTCGAAAGCAACCACTGCAAGGATCTGTTTACACAAACAGAACAACTCCAATCTACTCCAAGATTTGTAGTTGGCCAAACTTCTTGAATCTATTTCCAAGAATGCATATTAAGACTATACATTTTTACTTTGGGCCTTTTCTTTTGAAACTCTACCACTCTCAACACCTTGTAGTCATTGTTTACAACGTCGTAACCAAACGTAAATTTAGTTTCTAACTCCAACTTAAAAGGGTTGGATATAAATTCTTCAAGCAAAATTATGTATCTTCTTATAAATGGGTTCCAAATAACGAATTGAGTTCTCTCGTTCTAGTCACTGAAAAGCCAAACTAATCTATGGCAATAACAAATGTCTGTTGAGCAAAACAGTGGGTAGATTTCAACAACATTTCCAAGAACTTCGTTCTTAAAACTAGCAGTGTATATTTGCAGAAACCCATTATAGTCTTCGTGATGAATCAGAACCTCGGAGTGTGTTTTGGTTTGGATGGCATAATGCACTTGCATCTTGATAAAATATGAACTTGATATCTTGTTATGCCACTCAGATGACATTTTAAGACAATGAATAAGAGTTTTTACAGGCAATTGGAAAAGAATTTCGGTGATGATGATTATCAATATTAGCATATCAAAGTTTGAGCGTGAGTGTCATTTTTGGACAGAGAGAGAGAGTAGATAGGGTAGAGAGAGAATGGAGAGAGGGAGTAGAGAGGTAATGGGAGAGAGGGAGTAGAGAGAGTAGAGAGAAAATGGAAAAGTGAATTTCAAATTGTGTTTAAAAGCAACTAAGGCCAATGACAGTTATTCACAAAATGCATACACCAACAAAAATCTATCCTTTATTTAAAAAAATAAAAAATAAAAAAGATCTGTCCAATACATCCGCAAAGTAAATAGTCGTCCGTAACAAAATTGAATTGATTAACTTACTAAAATTTATAATATCTTGATAACACTATATCATACCATGCAAATTTGATGTGACAATTGAATGAACATTAACAACAACAACAACAACAACAACAAAAATCATTAGTGAAATTTTTTTAAAAAATCAACCAAAAGTGAAAACAAAATAAAAGAATAGTTCTATATAAAAAAAAAATAAATAGAGAGAGTATAAGCCTTTTTTTTGGTAGGCCATAAAACATGGGGATGGATGTAGAGGTGTAAATGGAGTAATAAAAAATTTATAAAGAAAATAAGATGGGAGAGGAAGGGTTGCCAAAAAGAATAAGGTTAGAGTGAGAAATAATTATGAAGGAAGAAGAGTGAAAATGAGAAGTGGAAGAGCTCTCTTTATCTTTATTTTATAGATTTAATCTTCATATTTTTTTATCTTTATTTTATATATTTTTTATTATTTTACAAAGATAGAAGAGCTCTCTTTATCATGAATTTTGTAATTCAACTTTTACGGTTATATTATATGGTGTTTCCAATCTAAACATCAAGGATTCAAATCTCTCCTCCCATTGTAACTGTTGAATTAAAAAAAAAAAAAAAATCTCTTTTATTTTTTGTTTTCTCTACATATAACTAGCAAGGGCAACGCCACCTTAAGGCCAGGGTGCTCCCAAGACCACCCTAACCTAAATTTTTTTTATTTTTTTTATTTATATATATATATATATATATATAACAATCTAAAAATTTTTATTTGTCTACCCTTTAAAAAAAATTGGAAACTCCCTCAGTTTTTTTTATACCAATAAAATTAAATTTTGCTCCATAATTTGTTTTACATTCAGTGGATGAATGATTACTTGGTTGTGTACATTGAAAGAGATGTAGCTTGTAGCATTGATAATGAGACTATCATGCACCGATTTCAAAATATAAAAACTCGTAGAAGGCAATTGTAAACTTTATGTATTTGCATTTTTTTTTGTCAATATATGAATTTCTCTTTTTATTAGATTGTATAATTTATACTTCTTAAGAAACACTCTGAGAAAAATTTCTAGAGCTACCACTGATAACTAGAGCAACAATGGCATGACTCATATGAGGCATATTATAATTTCTTCTATTATTTTAAATTTCTCACAAAAAATATTTGACATGGCAAGGAATATCTATATGACATAGTATCTTCCATTTGAACAAAGATATCAATTTGTAAATATTTTACGCATTTTTCTATCATTAATTTCCTTTTTAAAACTTTTGATGCTCAAAAAACATTGATAGAATATGAAAGATGTTATTTCTATTGATCCCAAATGGGTTACGATTTTACTTTGGCTTGGTGGGATTTAGTTATGAGGATTTTGTTTTTAGTTGAAATCTACCCGCTGCTACACTCAACAGACATTTGTTACTGCCGTGGATTAGTCTGTCTTTTTAGTAACCAAAACAAGAGAACTTAGTTTGTTATTTGGAACCCATTTATAAGAAGATACAGAATTTTGCATGAAAATTTTATATCCAACCCTTTTAAGTTGAAGTTCGAAACTAACACTATAAGAAAATAACCTTATTGCAACGAAATTTTTTGTTGCAATAAATTTCAAATTGTTGCAATAAACCTCTATTGCAATGAAAAAATTTTGTTGGCCACTGTTGCAATAAAGTCTGTGGCAATAGACTATTGCAACAAAAATGCTGTTGAAATCTACCCGCCCAACTACACTTAACAGACATTCGTTATTGACTTGGATTAGTCTATCTTTTCGATGACCAAAACAAAAGAACTCAATTCGTTATTTGGAACCCATTTATAAGAAGATACAGAATTTCGCCTGAAGAATTTATATCCAACCCTTTTAAGTTGGAGTTTGAAACTAAATTCACATTTGGTTATGATGTTGTAAACGATGACTACGAGGTGTTGAGAGTGGTAGAGTTTCAAAAGAAAAGGCTCAAAGTAAAAATGTATAGTCTTAATATGCATTCTTGGAAACAGATTCAAGAAGTTTGGCCGGCTACAAATCTTGGAGTAAATTGGAGTCGTTCTGCTTATGTAAACGGATCCCTGCATTGGTTGCTTTTGTAATCAAACAAATACTTCGTTATTTGTTTTAATCTAGCTACGGAAAAGTTTAAGTACTATAAAACGCCGACTCAACTAGACGCCAAGTTAAAAGCCCTATTGCAACAAATTTTGTTGTTGCAATAAACTCAATTTTTGCAATAAACACCTATTGCAACAAAAAAAATTTGTTGCCCACTGTTGCAATAAACTCTGTTGCAATAAACTCTGTGGCAATAGGTTATCGCAACAAAATTTTCGTTGCAATAGTGTTTTGTTGCAATAAACTTGTTGCGATAAAACATTTTTATTATTATTAAAAATATTTATTGCAACGAAATATATTGTTTCTATAACTTATTGCAACAATTATTTTGTTGTAATAGATATGGTGGGTAAGCCGGGAAAGGTATTGCAACAAATTGTTTTGTTGCAATTGGTTACCGCAACAATTTTTTTGTTGTTGCAATAGGTTACTGGAACAAATTATTTTGTTGCAATAGGTTACTACCACCTTTGGAAACATATTGCAACAAACTATTTTGTTGTGATAGGTTTCCGCAACAAATTATTTGTTGTGATAGGGTATTGCAACAAATGTTTTTGTTGTGATAGGTTATTGTAACAAATATATTGTTGCAATAAGGAACAAACGGTTTGACCTTCAAAAAAAAAAAAAAAGAGTTTCCTGCTCTAAGCATTGGCATTGGGGGTTGTAAAACCCCCCCTAAATTGTAAATTTATAGCATCAAAACTTTAAAAGTATGCATTATCCAAAACTCTAATTGTAAAAAATTTACAGTTGTGCTACAATACCATCTTATAAATAAAATGGTACTGTAGCAAGATGGTATTTTTAAAAAATAATATTTTATTGGGTTTTGGGTTTTATTTGGGTATTAGGTTATATTTTATTTTATTCTGTACATATATTATTTTAACATGTTTTATGGTAAAATAAAAGTTGAGATTTTGGATGTATTATAAAATGGTATGATATAATATAGAAATTAGCTTTTAAGATTATAAAATGAAATATTTTTTAAATACTGGATGCTGATGCCCAAAAGTTAGTGAGATATCAACAGGTATATTTAAAGAATTTTAGTATTAACATTGCCCAAGGGCAGTTCGGGAATTTTGCACAAAATGATCATCCAGAAATTTAAATTAAACAAAAATTTAATATAATAAATTTATAAACATCACAAGGGAGCACTTGAATAATATTTTCTAAAATTATTGTTTTGGCTACAAATTACCAAAAATGTCTCTATTAGGTATTTATCAACAAATAATCCTAAGAGCACTTAAATAAACCCATGTAAAATGCGTTAAATGAAAAATTTTGACCCAAAAAATCACCTTCAAATCATCTAAAATTATGCATTTTCTTTCATAGTTACAGTACCAATATAAATTTATACAGGTACTTTTCATGTGTTAAAGGATTATTATATCAAGTTCTTAATTTTCACTTTTTAGATTAGTGTGAGCGCAAATGATTTGAGTGTTTTCAAAAAGTAGTCATGTAAAATGGAAATAATAAAAAATGAACGAAGAATGAATATTTTATTGAAATAAACTTTAAAATAGATAATTTGATATGAGTATTTTGAAAAAGTAAATATGTAAAATAGAAAAATTAAGTTTTTATATTAAAATAGATAGAAATTTTGTATGACTTGATGTGAATGCTCTAACTAACATAAAACCAAAGAGTCCAATTTATAGGAAAAAAGAAAGAAATGATATGTTTACAATATTTTTACAACAAGTTCTAAATGACAAACTGTAACTAGTTGGCAAAAAAGTAATTTCGGTAATGGGCTCATAACCAATAACAATTTGCTATCTAAATTTTGTTGTGAAAATATTTTTAACTCGTAGCATTTCTTATAAATAATAAAATAAATAAAAAAGAGTACACGTGGAGAGTGAAGACACCCCACACCATATGAAATACCTCACCAATTAACCTTATACCTTACAATGAAAAGACCACTCTATATTGTAATGAATTTTAAATACAAGTTTCCTGTAACTAACGTTACCACTTTCACTTAATAATGCAGATACTCTACACTTGTTGTCCACTGTGTAGCTCATTTCATATTCTTCCCATTGTTATCCTCACTATTGCATACCAAATTCAGGTAAAGCACCAAGCCCAGATCCTCCTGCCCAACATGTTGGCCACCATTCTCCATAGTTTGCTGCAGCTTGCAGAGAAGCTGATGAGGGGTGCCAAGAGTTTTAGTGTTTAATTTTGTTTTTAATCACTTGTTTGAGGCATTTTGATGAATTGACCCCCAAAAAAATATGGGTTAGCGAAAATGTGATATTTGCTTCAAATTGGTGTGAATTTGGGGAGGGATATCATTTTATTTTATTTAAAAAAAAAAATGGCTGTTTTGTGTATCTGTCAAATACGATAAAATACACAATTCCAAAACAAAATTGAATTGATTAACATAATACAACATTATAATACTTTGATAACACGATATCATAACATGCAAATTTGTTGTGACAAAATATTAACAAAAACTAACATTATTGAAAAAATATTTAAACAATTCACCAAAAGTGAAAGCAAAATAAAAGAAATAGAGAGATTATAAGCATTTTTTTTTTTTTTTTTTGGTTGTTGGTAAAACATGGAATAGATGGGGAGGTGCAAACGGAGAATTAAGAAATTTATATAGAAAACAATAAGGATTGCAAAAAAAAAAAAAAAAGGTTAGAGTGAGAAATTATGAAGGAAGAAGAGTGAGGGTAAGGAGAGGAAGGTTAAACAAAATGTAATGGTAGAATAAAAGAAACATGATGGAGACATTTGTAGGAGGTTTGGAAAATTAAATTTGATACTTCTATTATTATATGGTATAGATTTATTTTTCATATTTCTTTGTATTTATCTTATAATTTCTTTATTCTTAAAAAAATAGAAGAACTTTCTTTGTCAAGAGTACTCTTGTAATTCAACTTGCACCACCTAGTGTTTCCAATGGAGATGTCAAGGATTCATATCCCCATTCACATTAATAGTAACTAATGAATTTATAAAAGAAAAATATATATAACTCTCTTTTATTTTTATTTTTTTTCTTCATATAACTTGAGCAACAATGACGAGGTATATTTCAGTTTCTTTTGTTGTTTTAAATTTCTCTCATAAAATATTTTACATGGCAAGGAAGACGACATGGTATCTTCCATGTGAAGAAAGACATCAATTTGCAAAAGTTTTGTAATTAAATCCATAGTAACTCTAATATTTTTCACGTAGACTCAGACACAACTAGGCGATTATAAATTAACTTAAAAAATAGAGAAATTGTGAAGATGGAGGGATAGAGTAATGGACTAATGGCCCATGCACATGCAGTTGTGGTAGAGTTTGGATTTTAGTCCATATGGTGCATGATTCAAATAAAATGTTGAAAGCCGAACTAATTAATATCAGTAAGAAATACTTAATTAATTACGCAAAATATTTGATTGACATAGGAAAATAATAATGTGAAGATAAATTATAATTAATTTTTGTACTTTTTTTATATAATATTTTTTTGTACTTAGTGCTAGGGTTGGTATTTTATTTTTATATTATAGAAAGGAGTTGATACTTTGTATAAGCATTGTTTATTATACTTATGGTACTTCATTCTCTAAGATGAAAAAAAATATATATTTGAAACAGTAAAAGATATTGTAGGGACACAGGCCCAAAATGTATATTGGGCCCTAGGCCATCTCCGAGGAGGCTTTAGTGGTCTGAGGACAGATCAACAGGGAGGAAGGTATAAGGATTTGAACTTCCCGAACAAGTTATGACTGTGAAAGATGGGGGAAGTATGCCAAGGAGGAGTATCTCCTCAATTAATGAAGTGGAGGTCAGAAAGTGTGTTCTGACGTCCAAGGTGACATTCCAGGAAGTTTAGTTGGTGAGGATATGCTTTGTGAACGTATAGGACAAATGGAAGATAGGAAATATCTAAGGGAAAGTTGCTACCACTACATTGAATGTTTTGCAGCTAACTCTTTGACCGCATTAATGAGGAAATGATACCTGAACAGTGGTTTTCAACTTTACAGCTACTCTCCAGGGACTTCAAGAAGGTGCTAATGTGACAGAGATTAACACCAACAATCTAACCTACATGTGAAGGGCAGAGATGGAGGCACAGGGATAGTATAAATTAGGAAGAAGACAATGAGAGAAGGGGATCGAGAAATTAAGAGAGAAACACTGTAACAATCTAGAACTGAACTTGTAATCAAATTTAAGAATCAATATATAAGAACTAATCTCCTCGAACTGTGCCGAGGACAATTTTCTTTAGATTAAACCAGTCCATCTACGTTTTCTTGTCATCTGAATTCACTTTACTTGTCCACTGATTCATTAAAGCCCAGTTTCTCAACCCACCTTCTACAAATTCATAGCATTAGGCTTTTTGGGCCTAAGTTCATTTATCCTTGAGCTAGGAACACAAATTGCGTCCTTACAATTGGCGCCATCTGTGGTAAATTCTTGTGTTTTAGTGAGTTTGACGTTCAACTATGGTAGGTTCAGGTCCAAACCAGGCAGAATCTATGGGGTCCCAATGTGAAGATTATTTTGTCAACCTTGAGCAAAGAAGGGACTGGGAGGTTAGTGTGCATATCACCCATACTAGCAGGATCCAATCTCGAAATGGGAGCCACCTTTCTCATGAGGAGGATACCAGAGCCCTACAATTGGAGATTGATCATTTAAATAGAAAGCTACACCATGAACGGCGAAAGCAAACTCTCTCCAATTCTGACTTCTCTTCTGACAATGAAGAGGATGGTAGTTATAGACACAGATCAAGAACTCCTCTTAGTGAGTCTTTCTCGTATGAAAAGGACTACCACCATGAGTACAAAAATAGGAATTCATCTTCCAAAGGCTTGGGAAATGATGCGATGAGTAAATCACTCAACCAAATTTTCAAATCACCTTTCATGCGCAAAATTGAGGAAGGGAGACTCCCTCAGTGGTTCACCCAGCCCACGTTCACCATGTACAATAGTCGAACAAACCTTGTGGAACATGTAAGCTTCAACCAGAGGATGATAGTGCATTCCAAGAACGAGACTCTGATGTGCAAAGTATTCTCATCTAGTTTAGGGCCTATGACAATGAGGTGGTTTGATAGCTTGGGAGCAAGTTCCATTGATCCTTTAAGGAACTCACTCAGGCCTTTGGGTCCCGCTTCATTACATGCAACAAGGTTCCTCAACCCTTAGACTCCCTACTGTCTATGGCCATGCGAGAAGGGAAGACCCTGAAAACGTACTCAGACAGATACTGGAAGATGTTCAACGAGATAGATAGTGACTTTGATGATGTGGCCATCAAGACTTTTAAGGTCAGTTTACCTGCCGAGCATGGTTTGAGGAAGTCTTTGACTGGGAAACCTGCTACCAGTGTACGCCAGCTCATTGACCGAATTGATAAGTATAAGAGGGTCGAGGAAGACCAACAACAAGGGAAGGGAAAGGCTAAGGTTGTCCCTCAGGAAAGGACGGACTTCAGGTTGGACCGATACAACAATAATAGACCCCGAAGGGATTTTGTCAAGCAATCTGGGCCTACGACTCCTCAGATGGTTAACACGGTGTTCTAAGAACCAGTACATCAAGTCTAGGAGAAGATGAAGAATGAGTTATACTTCAAATGGCTAAACAAGATGAGAGGAGACCCCAAGAGGCGCAACCAAAACCTTCATTGCTAGTATCACCAGAAACGAGGACACACCACTAAGGACTGTAGAACTTTGTGAAATCTTCTGGAGCAGCTAGTCAGAAATGGAAGGTTAAAACAGTTTTTGTATTGACCCAATGGGCAAGGAGACCAAGCAGGGTCAAGGGCTCAGGGGTATGCTTCATCAAGGCCCCCTTTGGGCACCATCAATGTCATCTTCGCAGCCTTGGGGAGAACCGACTCTCACCCCTCTAAGGTGATGTTTGTAGCCCGACTACTTGCCAAGGACTCAAAACTTGAGTCGAAGAGAGCTAGAATGGAGAACCAAGCAGTGATGAGTTTCTCTGAGGAGGACAAGGTGGGAACTATACAGCCGCATGATGATGCCCTAATGGTCACCCTCAGGATAGGGGGATATAATGTTAAGAGGGTGATGGTGGATCAAGGCAGTGGAGCAAAGATTATGTACCTTAATTTATATAACAGGCTGGGCTTGAAACCTGAGGACTTGATAGCTTATGATTCGTCTTTAGTAAGTTTCGATGGGAAAGCTGTTATTCCTAGAGGCCAGATTCGACTGCCCATACAAGCAGGATCAAAGGTGGTGGAGGTGAATTTCATTATAGTGGATGCCTTTGCTCCCTACACGGCCATTATGGCAAAACCCTACCTTCATGCCCTGGGGGCTGTTTCCTCCACTCTGCATTTGAAGGTAAAATATCTGTTTGGGGACCAGATTGAGGAGCTGGTTGGGAGCCAATTCGTGGCGAGACAGTGCTTGATCGCTGCAATAACACATCAGCCAAGATTGGAATCCTCGGCCTCTGCTGAGATGAGCCTATAGCAATCAAAGACTCCAGCATTACCCATGGAAAAGGCAGCCGAGGGGGTGAAATGTGAGGACTTAGAGAAAATTGTTGTAGGTGATGATCCGAAGAAATTTTTTCAGGTCAAAGCTCAGCTACCTCCTCAAGAGAAGGAAGAACTGATAGGGTTTCTCAGAAGGAACATCAACATGTTCGCGTGGAGTGCTTACAAAACTCCTGGGGTGGATCCAAGCTTCATCTGTCATCATTTGAATGTCAATCCATATATTACCCTCCAAAAAGCAACCACCTCAGCGCTCATCTAAGGATCATTCTGATACTGTCAAAGACAAGGTGATGAAGTTTAAGCAAGCTGGGGCTATCAAGGAAGTGTTCTACCTTGAGTGGTTGGCCAATACTGTAGTGGTGAAAAAGAAGAGTGGAAAATGGCGAGTGTGTGTGGACTTCACCGATTTAAATAAGGCCTACCCAAAATATCCTTTCCCTGTGCCTCAGATAGACCAGCTGGTAGATGCAACTGTAGGTCATCATCGGATAAGCTTGTTAGACGCCTTTCAAGGATACCATCAAATACCACTGGCCTTGGGTGATTAAGAGAAGACAGTTTTTATCACCCCTACTGGAAATTACCACTACAAAGTAATACCTTTTGGTCAGAAGAATGCAGGGTCGACCTATTAGAGGATGATGACTAGGATGTTTGAGTCGCGATTGAGCAAGAATATTGAAATCTATATAGATGATATGGTGGTAAAGAGTAAGGTGGTGTTTGAGCATGTAGGAGACCTTGAGGATATTTTTGAAATACTAAGGAAACATAAGCTGCGCCTTAATGCTTCCAAGTGTTCTTTTGGTGTGGAATCAGGCAAGTTTCTAGGCTATATGGTCACACACCATGGAATTGAGGTCAATCCTAATCAGGTTAAGGCAATTAACAGTCTACAACCACATCGGAATCCCAAAGAGGTCCAGAAGTTAACAAGGATGATTGCTACCCTGAATCGGTTTATCTCTTGGTCAGCGAAAAAATGCAGACCCTTCTTTTAGTTGTTAAATAAGTGGAAGGGATTTGAGTGGACCAAGGAATGTGCCTCGACCTTTCAGCAACTTAAAGAATACCTTTTTTGGCCACCTGTTATGTCCAGGCCTGAGGTGGACGAGGTCTTATTTGCTTATATTGCTATGGCTTCTCATGTCGTGAGCTTGGTGCTGATCTGAGTTGATGATGGTGTGCAGAGGCCAGTTTACCATGTAAGCAAGTCATTACATAAGGCAGAAATTCGTTATCTACCATTAGAGAAGGCTATTTTGGCAGTGGTGCATGCTACACGTAAACTCCCCCTCTACTTCCAATCCCACACAATTGTTGTTTTAACCCAACTTCCACTTCGATCACTACTTCGAAGTGCTGACTTCACAAGGAGGATTGCTAAATTGGGTACAATCCTAGAGGCTTTTGACATCAAGTACATGCCTCGTACATCTGTCAAGGGTCAAGTCCTCGTAGATTTGATGGCCAAGTTCGCTAAATCCCCAGTAGAAGAAGAAATGGAGAAGCAGGACATGGATGCAAAATTAGTTAGCATGGTCTCCTCGCTGGAGCCTTTATCTTGGAAGGTATATGTTGATGGCGCAGCAAATCAAAGGGATTCCGGACTGGGGCTAGTTCTAGTATCTCCTAAGAAGATCACTATTAGGAAATCCTTAAGACTGGACTTCTCGGCCACAAACAACGAGGCTGAGTATGAGGCTCTATTGGCAGGGATGGCCATGGTTCAAAAAATGGACGGAAAAATAGTAAAGATATTCTCAAATTCAAGGCTAGTTGTGGCCCATGTGAAAGGGGAGTTAGAGGCCAGGGATGTGAGAATGCAAGAATATTTGAATCAAGTTAGGCATTTGCAATCAAGGTTTAAGTCTTTCAGTTTACCGCATATCCATCAAATCAGGGTGGGGCCTAACTGGATGGACTCCATAGTATTGTTCCTTAAGGAGGATATCTTACCCGAAGAGAAATCAAAGGCTAACAAGGTGCGAAGAAAGGCTCCTTGGTTTTGGTTGTCCGAGGACAAAAAGCTGTATAAGTGCTCTTTTTTTGGACCGTACTTGCTATGCATGCACCTTGAGGCATCAGAGCTACTTCTGGAGGAGTTACATGAAGGGATTTATGAAAGCCACACATGAGGTAAATCCTTGTCTCATAGAGCCCTTACACAGGGATATTGGTGGCCGAACATGCAAAAAGAAGCACAAGATTATGTGAAGAAGTGTGACCAGTGCCAAAGATTTACCCAAAATATTCATTAATCAGGAGGGGTCCTTAATCCTCTGTCTAGCCCTTGGCCCTTTACTCAATAGGGTTTAGATATTGTTGGACCTTTCTCTAAGGCAGTTGGGAATAAGAAATATTTACTAGTCAACACGGATTACTTCACCAAGTAAGTTGAAGCTGAACCATTGGCAAATACCAGAGACGTGGATGCCAAGAGATTTGTTTGGAAAAATATTGTCACTCGGTTTGGGATCCCACATACACTCATCTCGGACAATGGACTTCAGTTTGATAACAAAGCATTTAGGAGTTATTATTGTGACCTGGGAATTATGAATAAGTATTCCACCCCGGCCTACCCACAAGGGAATGGACAGGCCGAGGCTATTAATAAGGTCATAGTGGGTGGACTCAAGAAGAGGTTGGATGATGCGAAGGAAAAATGGGTGGAAGAGCTACCACACGTCCTTTGGACGTATCCTACTACACCTCGAAGGTCCACTGGAGAGACATCATTTTCAATGACTTATGGAGCTGAGGCTGTTATTCCTCTGGAAACTGGATTACCAACACTAAGAACAAGTTCTTTCACTCCGAGCAACAATGATGAGCTGCTAGGAAAAAGCTTAGATTTAATTGAGGAGAGAAGAGAAAGTGTCATGGTCCAACTGGCGTATTATCAGCACAAGCTCAAGTAAAGGTATGGTGCCAATGTAAAGCTAAGGCCATTAGCACTTGGAGACCTAGTATTAAGAAAGGTTCTGGGTACTGCCAAGAACCCAGCCTGGGGAAAGTTAGGGCTTAACTGGGAAGGGTCATACTGCATCACTTTAGTGGCTGGAATAAGCGCATATCATCTTGAAGATCTAAATGAAAATATTGTACCACACCCCTAGAATGTAAATAACTTGAGAAGGTATTATTATTGATGAAAGTTTTCTTTACTATATTTTTGTTTATTACATTATGCGTCATGCGTTCTACTATTTGGTTGAATATCAAACAGAATTTTGGTCATGCCTGACTCCTCGAACCACATACCTTGGGTAAATTAATATATTAAGTTACTTTTCTAAGTATTAAACAGAACTTTAGTTATACCTGACTCATCGGACCACATACTTTAGGTAAATTAATACTTCACACCGTTTTCCTAAGTATCAAACAAAACCTTGGTCATGCATGGCTTCCTAGACCACATACCTTGGGTAAATTGATATATTAAGTTACTCTTCTAAGTATTAAACAGAACTTTAGTTATGCCTAGTCCCTATAATCACATACTTTGGGTAAATTAATACTTAATGACATCTTTCTAAGTATTAAACAGAACTTTAGTTATGCCTGGTCCCTCGGACCACATACTTTGGGTAAATTAACACCCTCTTTTTATTTTTCTAAGTGTTAAACAGAATTTTAGTTATGCTTGGTCTCTTGGACCACATACTTTAAGTAAATTAATACTTAATGGCATCTTTCTAAGTGTTAAACAGAACCTTGGTTATGTTTAGGTTCCTCGGACCACATGTCTTAGGTAAATTAACATTCTCTATTTATTTTTCTAAGTGTTAAACAAAACCTTGGTTATGCCTAGCTCCTTGGATCACATACCTTGGATAAATCCACACTCTATATTTATTTTTGTCTAAGTATTAAACAGAATCTTAGCTATGCCTGGCCCTTCGGACCATTGATTTGGGTAAATTAATACTTAATGACACATTCTTAAATGTTAAACAGAACCTTGGTTATGCCTGGCTCCTTAGACCACATACCTTGGTTAAATTAACACTCTACATTTATTTTTTCTAAGTGTTAAACAGAACCTAAGTCGTGTGGGACTCTTCAAACCACATACTTTAGGTAAATTAACACTTGCTATCATCCATTTAAGGGTTGAACATAACTTCAGACGTATTAGGCTCCTTGGATCATGCACCTTGGGGACATTAACACTTGGAAAGTCCACCTTGGGTTTTGATTGAAGGATTCTAGGGATACATTAGTAAGATGCACTTAAAGGGAAAAACCTTGGGCACCCTTTTTCCCTATTAAGCATTTCATTTGTCCTTTGGAACTTAGTCATTTTTCTCACCCTGCACACATGTTTAGCTTACTCAAGTTGACGGTTAGTTATTACTTCTAGCTTTGGTTAAAGTGTGGGTGTTCACCTTTGGATACATCATCAATTTAAAGATCTCAACAAAGAGCAAGACAAGAATTACAGCCAACCAGAAATAAGTGTTGCAAGGAGAATAAAGATTCATAAAATAAAGTTGAAGTCTTTTCATTAAATAAAGGAAAAATACATCATAAACAATGGCAAATTGCCACAACAAAAGAAAAGAAAAGAAGTACCCAAAAAAAAAAATAAAGGAAAAATCCTAAAGCTATGCCTTGGCATGAGGAGGGTCGTCCTTGAGATCAGCATCCCTGGTTGTGGAACTAGCATCTTTGGCATTGGCAGCAGCATCCTTGGCCTTAGCAGTAGCATCCTTGGCCTTGGAGTCAGCATCATTGATCTTGGGGGCAACCTCTTTACCTTTGGCTTCTGGTAGGGCCTTGGCCTCCTTGCCTTTGCCCTTATCCTCAGACCAAGGACCCCCCCTGGCTAGCCTCCTTGCCTTCGACCACCTCATCCTCCTTGTCGAGCCCTTCAGAGACTTCGGAGGGAGGAAGGAAAGCCTGGGTGGTGAAGGGCTACTCTGAGGGGGGAAGAGTAAGAACAGCGAGAGGAGTGAGCACCTCTGGAACCTCTCGGATATCCTTTGGGAAGAAGGTGTTCTCAAGAAGCCTCCACTCGGAAATAGCAGGGACTCCTGCTCGGTTAAGCACTTCTACCCACACCTCCTCGCAGTAGTCTTGGCATACTTCCACTAACTCATCTGCCAACCTTCTCTCAATCTCTTGCACCCCACGCTCGTAGGATGCTTGCTCCAAAGCCTCAGCAGCTTCCTTGATTGTCCAAGCTTCTTCCTTAGCCTTTTGCAGGTCTGCCTTTAGCTTTAGGACCAACTTTTTTTGAGTGACCAGCTTTATCTCAGTATGATAGAGCTTTTTGTGCTAGTCTTCAGCCTAGTCCTAGGCATTCTTCAGGCCAGCCTCAACGCTCTTACGTGCCCTCTCTTCGGCGGTCAGCTGGGTTGCAAGCTCTTGGTTTTCCTGTTTGGCAGCGCCCAGGGCCTTATTAGCCTCAGCACGGAGATTGGCTGCAACCCTGACTTCGTTCCATGTGTCCTTAACCCATTCCTCGGCCATAGAGACCTCCTGGATAGCCTGCATATAGGCAAAAAAAGAGTGCGTTAGCAAAAAAAAGAAAAGCAAGAAGAGAAGGAAGTGGATCACTCTTAGTAAGGTATGTCGTGGAACTCACCATGGCCAAGTCCCTCTTCAAGGACAAGAAAAACCCTGGTTGCCTCATGCGGTTTAAAGCATCCATATCCTTGGGGAGAAGGAGGGGATGCTCTAAAGCTTCGGCCACGTGGTAGGAGTGGCCTCTCTAGAATTCCCTGATTGAGGAGTTCCAGGTCAGTGCTGCACCATCCAACTCCAACTAGGGATTCCAAGTTGGATGGCGCACATCGGTCGAGTGCTCAGCCTCCCTACTTTCCATCGAAGAGGCCCGCCCTCCGTCTTTGGCTACTTTTTTCTTTTTGGGGTCCTTCGGTGGAAACTTCCCTATCTCCTTCTCCTTTCTCTTCTTTTTCAGGTTAGGGATAGATAGCAGGTTGGTTGTGGGGATAGAAGGGGGAGGGGGAAGAGAAGGGAGGGGCTGAGACTCTGGGGCATCCTTAGATGCTGACTCCTTCTTCCTCCCCACAAAGAGGTCTCTTAAGCCTCTTCTCTGGTTCAAGGCCATTTCCTCCTCCTCGTCTTCCGAACTATCATCTATATGTGTAACTACAAGGCCGAGGGGGCGTGCAGTAGAAACTCTATCTAGGTCGTCCTTGAATTTCAGAACATGAACCACCTGTTCTCCCTATTCCTCTCTCTTGTCCTCAAAATGAAACTGATCTATCTCGGCCTCATGAGACAAGCGGAAGGAGGTTGTTTCTTCTCTTGGAATCGCAACCTTACGAGGAGAACGGTGGAATGGTAGTTCAATGGGTGGCAGGCCTTCTCGGGCTAAGAAGTCGGTGGAGTGGTAGTTCAACAGGTGGCAAGCCTTCTCGAGCTAAGAAGTCGATCACTGAAACATCTATTTAGGCTAGCCTAGGATCATCGGATCTTATGGCGTGATCCACCTCTTGGAACTGATTCGTTAGGGGCTCAAAGTCCAAGATAAGATGGACGGCTCGTAGTCGCCTGTCTTCACTCATGAATATCTTGGACCTTAACACCTTGTTGAGACCTGCGACATTAACAAGGCTGAGTCTGGGAGCAACGTGCCTTTTATCTGCAAAAAAATCTGAGGAGCAAAACTACGGTTAGTATACTAAAATCACCATCAGAAGTGAACGGAATACAAAAAGAATGAAAGAATGGTGAAGCCGTAAGGCTAAAGGAGGACCTAAACCTAGGGTACCCCACCTGGCTCTCCCGCTCGGACTGGGCAATGGAGACCATCATGCCAAGCCCCTAAGGCTATCAAGAAGTCGCCCTTCATACCCTTATTGGATTTAGGGAGACACAAGACGAGCCTGACAATGGACGATCTAGACTTAAGATAGTATCCTGCGTCTTCGAGCAGGTGGCACTCGTACATATGGACGACATCGTGCCAAGTGAGTCCCAAACCCCTATGCTCGTTGAGAGCATCGACACTACCTAAAACTCTAAATAAGTTGGGTGTGCACTACCTATGATTGATTAGGTAGTCTTGGGTCACCCTACCCATGGGAAGCGTTGTTCCTTCTTCTATGAAAGCAATCATAGGGATGACAACCTCCCCTTCTTTTCTATCTTTAACTATCTGATCTGGAGCATAACACCGTAGGGCAACTCCCTGTGGAATGTGATATTTAGCCCTAAAGCCTTCCAGACCGGCAGAAGAGTATACAAGATGCTTAAATCTACCCATCTAGGGAAACTAAAGGGAAACGAATGAAGTTTTCAGGGAAAGGAAGTAGAGAATTGAAGGCCGAGAAGATCGACCGAGGAGAAAAAACCTAAAAAAGAAGGAACTTACAAGAATGAGCACGTGTGTTGCTTCCTGTACTTCTTAAAGATTTAAAATTTTTAGAGAAAAGGACTTGGAAGCTTTAGAAACTTGGGAAGCCTTGAAGGTTTGAGAGTTTAGGAATTCTGGAGAGCTTGAAGATTGGTAAAATGAGGAAAAGTGATTCCCCCAAGCGCCTTATATAGAAGGTATAATTGAGTGGGAGTTATCTCGCTCAAAATTAAAGGAGAAATGTCACTCGTGGGATCTATATCTCACTATAGGATACGGGGAACAGAGAGCCACTTAGAGCATTTAATGAGACATCACGGGCTTCGAAGCGTCAAGAATAGTTATGAGACATGCGAATCGACATTCTCACGTGTGGAAATCAAAGAAACATGTGGGATTTATTATTCAAACATTAAAACCCCAATTTTCTCCTCAGATAAGAAGGGAAAACCGAAGTTTTAAGGGGCTCTTGTAGGGACATAGGCCCAAAATGTATATTAAGTCTTGGTCCTTGTCCAATGAGGCTTAGTAATCCGAGGACAGATCAACACAAAGGAAGGTATAAGGCTTTGAACTTCCCAAGCAAGCTATGACTGTGAAAGATGGGGGAAGTATGCTGAGGAAGAGTATCTCCTCAACTAACGAAGTAGAGGTCAGAAAGTGTGTTCTGACGTCCAAGGTGACATTCCAGGAAGTTTTATTAGTGAGGGTATACTTTGTGAACGTACAGGACAAATGGGAGATGGGAAATATCTAAGGGAAAGCTGCTACCACCGCATTGAATGCTTTGTAGCTAACTCTCTGGCCGCATTAATGAGGAAGTGATATCTGAACAGTGGTTTTTAGCCTTACAACTACTCTCCAGGGACTTCAAGAAGGTACTGATGTGATAGGGATTAACACCAACAATCTAACCTACACGTGGAAGGCAGAAATGGAGGCACAGGGATAATATAAATTAGGAAGAAGGCAATGAGAGAGAGGGATCGAGAAATTAAGAGAGAAACACTGTAGCAATCTAAAACTGAACTTGTAATCAAATTTAAGAATCAATATATAAGAACTGATCTCTTCGAACTATGCCAAGAACAATTTTCTTTAGATTAAACTAGTCCATCTACATTTTCTTGTCATCTGACTGATTCATTAAACCCCAGTTTCTCAACTCACCCTCTACAAATTCATTGTATTGAGCTTTTTGGGACTAAGTTCATTTATCGTTAGGCTAGGAACTCAAATTGCGTCCTTACAGATATAAATAAAAAAATCAATATGTGGCATATAAAGTTTAAAATTAACCTAAAATAAAATATTCAAACAAGTCATTTCAGTTCTTAATTAAAACAAACCGAACAAATAAATTGACTTAAGAGTTTGATAATATATTTGGAATTTTTAAAATGTTCTATCTACACCTTGATTTCTTTTTAAAGAGACCGTCTGCCGTTTTTATTTTTAAGTTAATTTAAAATCATCAATGTTTATTCAGTCAATCTTAGATTTCATTTCCAACTATTAAATGGTGGGTTTATGGGAAATTTTTTTTAAGTGAATATCATTGTAGAAGGTTTTTTTTTTTTTTTTTTTTTTTTTTTGACGTTGTAATAATATATACCAGTTGATAATTCTAAGGTTGCATATAAGATTTTTTTTCCCATAATAACTACATTAAGATTAGAAAATACATTCAAATTACTATTAAAAAAAATTCAGATTTTTTTTTTAAAGGGGGGAGTGGGTGGGGTGCCCCACCGTCCAGTTGTCCCTGAACTGAGGACCTTCAGGTCAATAGTCGGTGGTCAAATTTGGATGAGATGGCAGCAATCATCAGCCACAACACTTATAAAATGGAGGTGGTTATTCTTTTGATCTTCTTTGTTTTAAGCTTTTAGTGACAAGCAAATTTTGGAGATTTGATATAGATAAATTGGTTTTTTTAAGGGACTAAATTTGGTCTAGCAAACCATTTTATTTTTTGGAATCAATCTTTGGGCCAACTCTTAATTCTTAGGTAAAATCTTTTATCGTCGAATGAGTGATTTGTATTTCAAATCCTGTCTATATAAAAAGTTAATTGGTGTCTTGACTTAATAAAAAAGAACAATTATTATAGAGTAAATGTCATAGGTTAAAATTATATGATATTTAATACACCCAAAAAAAAAAAAAAAACACTTAATTCTTGGGGAGCTCTAGGTATAATTTTTGTGAACCAAGCTATAAACTATTATGTATCTATATATTATATAAATATAAAATTAGGGTTAATCCATTACACAAATCTACCCTAAAAGGTATTTGCGCTTTGCACCTCAAACTAGCAATGAATTAAGGGTTTTTTTTTTTTTTTTTTTTGGTGTGAGATTAGTTTTACCATTTGTACTTTTGTAAAAACAATTTGTACGTAAATACTCCCTCCGTCCCACTTTGTTTGTCCTGTTTGAAAAGTCAAATTTTTTAAGGGAACATAATTTATTGTTTTGTCTACCTTTTAAAAATATACAAGTTTCCAAAACTACCATTAAATAAATTTATCAAAAAATTGAATTAGTAAATTAATAGGGGTATAATAGGAACATTAGTAAATTAATTACTTTTATTTTTAGAAATATAACAATATTTTGGGACATCCCAAAATGGAATAGAGGACAAACAAAGTGGGACGGAGGGAGTATTATTTTATGACGTTGATTATAGTAATAGAAATTGAATGTTGTCTCCTTATTGAAGTGTTTGATGCTGTTTGAAAGAGTTTAGTGGGGATCCTCTTGAAAATGCACATAAATTATCTTTCTTCACTCTTCCTTGTGATCTACTATTGAGTGAGGAGGGGTTTGGATTCCTGAAGAGTTCTTTTTATGTGCCGGATGCAGAACTATTTTGGTCGTTTGAAACACAAGTGGACGTGGCACGTTATGTCATTCACAATCACGTTACAAGGATTGATTCTAATGAATCAATTATGAAAGATGTAACTCGCGAGATATAATTGTGTGATAGTCCAACCAGTAACCTCTCCAACGGCTAGTGCACAGTAGCAAATTACAAATATTCTCTATAAAAGAATAATTGTTTTTGTTCTTTCAATGGGAATCTGTCCGTAAAATTGCTCTCAAAAACTCTTAGTTCTACTTCATTTTCACTTGCTCTGTTTCCTTTTCTTTACTCTCTGTTTTCCATTTCAGTCTTTAGTCTTTAGCTGCTTTTCTATTCTGTGCTTCCGTTTTCAATATAATCAAGTAGTACTGTTGATTGAGGCAAGAAGCAAAGAGCTAAGAGAAACTTCAAAGAATCCAAGTGGAGAGAGATTCAAAATTTTTGCATTAACGCAATGATTGTCATTGTAAATGGGCTGTAAGTTGTAATTTCTAATAGCTCACTTTCTTTGTAAATGGGCTGTAAAATATATATAGCTCTTTGTACGTATTTTCTGTGCCTTGTCTTCCTCCTGTTGTTATTTCTGCTAGGAGGAAAGATTTTTGATATTCTGGTTTGTTAGTTTATATATATAAAAAAATATTTAGTAGTCAACTTATTTACTCAGTTTTGGGGGCAACCTTGTTACCAGTTTCATCTAAACTTAGTTTTCATATTTTGTAATTCAAATCCAGAACGCAAGAAAAATAAATTTATGGTGACTGAAACAGCAAAATTTAAAATATCAAGTAAACCTGAGGAGGAAGGTATTATGCATCGGACTCCTTCATTCTAAGACAGGTCAGTACACTTGTAGTTCAACTTTGTATGAGCTTTGTACAACAAAACCTTAGGATGAATGGTGAAAAATGATTTGGTTCCTATCAGAGTTCAAGTGACAGAGTCAAGATCAGTAGCAAGAGCAGAAGAGAAGTCAAGGATACAGAGGATCAAAACACTGAACATAAAGATGTTGATTCTGAAGCAGAGCATAAACGGCAGGTCAATGCAAGAGAAGAATAATGAACATACGACTTGTAGCTTAATGTGTATGGGTATTTACTTAAGTGTTGGTACGTGAGAATGTTAGTTAGTCCTGTAGCTTGCACGTGTGTTAGTTTGTTATTTCTGTTAGTTTGTTAGCTGGTGTGTTCACACCTGTACAGATCAGTATATATAGTTTATGTAATCCATTCAATTCATTAATGAAAATACAGTTTTTCAATTCTTCATTTCGTTATATGGTATCAGAGCAAATTCCCAAATTCCTGTAGGGTTTTGCATTTTCTTTCTTTCTCAAATTTTCACAAGAAAATCTCTCTGTTCTTGAGAAATTTAGTTCTTAGGAAATCTTATTCTTCATTGTCGTCATCTATGGCTTCTGCTACGAATGCAAATGGTTCAACAGATGCTTCCACATCTGTGAATCCATCTTCTTCATCTTCACAAGAATCTCCAATGGATGACCCTCTGTTCTTACATCACGCAGAGAATCCAAGCTTAGTTCTTGTCACACAGCCATTGATAGGTGGTGAAAACTACTCAACCTGGGCTCGTGCAGTAAGAAAAGCCTTACTCACCAAGAATAAGCTAGGGTTCATTGATGGAACTTTGACTCTCTCATCACCATTGGTATCAACTCCTTCGAATGTGCAGGCCTGGATAAGATGTGACAACATGGTTGGGACATGGTTAACCAATTCAGTCTCACCAAAGCTCCAAGCAAGCATCATTTATGAAGATACTGCCTTAGAAATCTGGAATGACTTGAAGAATCGTTTTGCCCAAACAAATGGACCTAGAGTTTTCAATCTTCAAAAGGACATAGCAGAGCTTCATCAAGGAGAAATGTCTATCACTGACTTCTTCACTCAGTTGAAGGTATTTTGGGATCAATTACAAAACCTTAGTCCATTTCCCTCTTGCACCTGTGGTAAATGTATTTGCAATATTAACAAGAGGCTTACTGATCTGCAAGTAAGAGAATCTGTCATGAAATTTTTAATGGGATTGAATGATTCTTTCTCCCAAGTCCGATCTCAAGTCTTGCTTATGGATCCTATTCCATCTCTTAGCAAAGTTTACTCATTGCTAATTCAAGAAGAGACACAAAGATCAGTACCTAACACATCCTTTGCTAAGGTTGATTCTACTGCTTTGGCTTCTAAGTTGTCCAATGAACATCTTGGTTCATTTCTTGGTAATGCTGGTAAAGGGAAGGAAAGACCAACTTGCACATATTGTGGCAAAACTGGTCACACAGTGGAGAAGTGCTATAAAAAGCATGGTTTTCCACCAGGCTTTAAGTTCAAGAATAAGCCATTTATGGCTCATCAAGTATCTTCAGATGCATCACTCATTGCTGCTTCACCAATGCACCATCAGACTGCCTTTACACCAGAACAGTACCAACAGCTTTTTGCACTATTTGGAGCTTCTGGTTCATCCATTACACCCCCTGCTCCAGTCAAAGAAGCTTCAATGGCCAATATAGCATCATCTTCTACACCTGCTAGTGCTCTAATGTCAGGTATTGACTTCTCTCACAGTGTTTTCTCTGCACAAGTAGTAAATAGAAGAGTTTATGATAAGTGGACATGGGTTTTGGATACTGGAGCTACAGACCATTTTGTTTGTTCAGTTGATCTATTAACTTCAATTACTGCTACAATACAGTCTTTGGTTCACTTGCCTAATGGGGAATCAGCTCAAGTCACTCATATAGGCACTGTTGTCCTTTCCCCTTCACTCACCCTCACTAATGTTCTTTGTGTTCCCTCATTTAGCTTCAATCTGCTCTCTGTCAGTACACTCACATTATCCCAGCCTTATTGCCTTGTTTTCCTTTCAAATTATTGTTTTATCCAGGACCTTTTACCTTGGAAAACGATTGGGATGGGCAAGGCTGTTGATGGGCTGTACTTGCTGCAGTGTGATAGTCTACAACACATTCCTCACTCTTCACTTGCTGATTACTTAAGCAATCACAAGTTCAATGCTTCTTTCCTCCCTTTCTCTGCAACCACCACTGCAAGTTCTGCATCTTCTTTTCTTTGGCATGCAAGACTAGGACATCCTTCAGATATGAAACTTAAAGTTTTAGGTTCCAAAATTCCATCTTTGCAATCCTTTTGTAATAAGACTTGTCAAGTTTGTCCTATGGCCAAGCTTAAAAGATTACCTTTTCCTTTCAATAATAACATTTGTGCTTGTCCTTTTGATTTAGTTCATATGGATGTTTGGGGACCTTATTCTATCCCTACTTTGGATGGCTATAAATATTTTTTGACCATTGTGGATGATGCTACCCGAGCCACTTGGCTTTTCCTAATGAAATCCAAATCTGATGTTAGGCCCCTTTTTCAATCCTTTTATACTATGGTTGCTACACAATTTGGTCAACAAATTAAATCCATTAGGACTGACAATGCCAAAGAATTTGCCATGTCTGATTTTCTTAATTCCCATGGGATTATCCATCAAACTAGCTGTGTTTATACTCCACAACAAAACTCTGTTGTGGAGAGAAAACACCAGCACTTACTTTCCATTGCTAGGGCTTTACAAATTCAATCTCAAGTTCCTTTGCAATTTTGGGGTGATTGTGTCTTAACTGCTGCCTATCTAATCAATAGACTTCCTTCTCCCTTGTTGAATGACAAAACACCCTTTGAACTTCTATTTCATAAGCCTCCTGAGTATGCTCACCTCAAAGTCTTTGGCTGCCTGTGTTTTGCCTCTACTATTGCTCATCATAGAAGCAAATTCTCACCAAGGGCAAGAAAATGTATTTTCCTTGGCTACCCATGTAATGTCAAAGGTTATAAGCTCTATGATCTTGCTACTCATGCTGTTTTTGTCTCTAGGGATGTTGTTTTCCATGAGTCTATTTTCCCTTATGTTCATTCTTCCAATCACTTTATTCCTTTCACTTCATTACCTTTACCATGTGTCTCTCCTGTTTCTCACTTACATGATGATCCTCTTTTGTCCAAAACTCCTGCCCTCACTCCTCATTCTATTATTCAAGTGCATCACACTATTGATGATGATCTACTTGATGAAGTTCCAGAAACATCCTTTGATCCTATTGTAGCTCCTGTCCCTCTTAGAAGGTCCACTAGATCTGTTACAAGACCTTCTTATTTACAGGACTTTCATTGCAATTATGCTACTTCTGTCCAGCCTTTATCTTCTTCCCAATTAGGTACTGCACATCCCCTTTCTTCTCATGTCTCATATCACCATCTTTCTCCCTCATATAAAGCCTATTGCTGTGCCATTTCATCTCTTGTTGAGCCTCAATTTTACCATCAAGCCGTGTCTGATCCCCAATGGCAAGCTACCATGGCTGCTGAAATAGCAGCTCTTGAAGCTAATAACACCTGGACCTTGGCACCCTTGCCTGCTGGTAAGAGCTCCATTGGCTGCAAATGGGTCTACAAAATCAAGTATAAAGCTGATGGCTCTATTGAGAGATATAAAGCCAGATTAGTGGCTAAGGGTTTCACACAGAAAGAGGGCATTGATTACTTTGAAACCTTTTCTCCCGTGGCTAAAATGGTATCTGTCAAGATTGTTCTTACTGTTGCTACCATTAAGGGTTGGTTTCTTAGCCAATTGGATGTAAATAATGCATTTCTTCATGGTGACTTGGATGAAGAAGTGTATATGGCTCTTCCACAGGGGTTTCAAAGCCAGGGGGAGGTTGTTTGTAAGCTCAATAAGTCCATCTATGGCCTCAAGCAAGCTTCTAGGCAATGGTTTGCCAAATTCTCAAGCACCTTGATTCAGCTTGGTTTCATCCAATCCAAAGCTGATTACTCCTTGTTTACCAAAAGACATGATGACATTTTCATGATCCTTTTGGTCTATGTAGATGATGTTTTAATAGCTTGCAATAACAAGGCTGAAGTGGACAAATTTAAAGTCATGCTGGATGATAAGTTCAAGCTTAAGGATTTGGGTGATTTGAAATATTTCCTTGGTTTGGAGGTTGCAAGATCAGACAAAGGAATTGCTCTCTGTCAAAGGAAGTACACCCTTGAACTAATCAGTGATGCTGGATTGCTTGGCTGTAAGTGTGCTAAGACTCCCATGGAGCACAACTTAAAGCTGAGCAAGTTTGAAGGAGAAGAACTTAAGGATCCTAGTCATTATAGAAGGCTTGTGGGCAGGCTCTTGTACTTAACAATCACAAGACCTGACATCACTTTTGCTGTCCATAAACTCAGTCAGTTTATGTCCAAGCCAAGAAGACCACATCTGAGTGCAGCACAAAGAGTGTTACAGTATTTGAAAGGTGAACCAGGCAAAGGACTCATGTTCTCTTCTAGCACAGACCTGCACCTGAAAGGATTTGCTGATGCAGATTGGGCTGCATGTCCTGACACTCGAAGATCAGTGACTGGCTATAGTATCTTCATTGGTGATTCTCTAGTATCTTGGAAGTCCAAGAAACAATCCACAGTATCAAGATCCTCAGCTGAAGCTGAGTATAGATCCATGGCAGTAGCAACATGTGAGATAGTGTGGATTTTATACTTTCTCAAGGACATTGGAGTGAATCATGAAAAGGAGGCTCTGCTGTTTTGTGACAGTCAAGCTGCGTTGCATATTGGCTCCAATCCAGTCTTCCATGAGAGGACAAAACACATAGAAATAGATTGTCATGTGGTTAGGGATAAGGTGTTAGAAAAGGTGATTAAGTTGAATCATGTTAGATCAAACTGCCAGTTAGCTGACCTGCTTACTAAAGCTCTGAATTACAATCAATTTTCAACTCTTACTTGTAGAATGGGAATGCTTAATATACATACCCCTGCTGCTCTTGAGGGGGAGTATCAGAGTTCAAGTGACAGAGTCAAGATCAGTAGCAAGAGCAGAAGAGAAGTCAAGGATACAGAGGATCAAAACACTGAACATAAAGATGTTGATTCTGAAGCAGAGCATAAATGGCAGGTCAATGTAAGAGAAGAATAATGCACATACGACTTGTAGCTTAATGTGTATGGGTATTTACTTAAGTGTTGGTACGTGAGAATGTTAGTTAGTCCTGTAGCTTGCACGTGTGTTAGTTTGTTATTTCTGTTAGTTTGTTAGCTGGTGTGTTCACACCTGTACAGATTAGTATATATAGTTTATGTAATCCATTCAATTCATTAATGAAAATACAGTTTTTCAATTCTTCATTTCGTTATACCTAAAGCTATTCCTGGCATTCATTCATCACTAAGTTTTATGTTAATAACAGACTCTCTACTCGATAAAAACTTGCTAACTTACGGGAGAATTCTTGTGTGGTTTCTGCAGAAGCCAAACTAAGTATAGAAACAATTTGTTTTTTTACTGTTTTTTCACTAGGACATTAAGACAAGAAGTTTTGAAATTGTGCTTTTCACTAGAAGATTAAGGGAAGAAGGTTTCAAATGAAGCTATGTGCTGCTTCAATCTACCATATATACCTACAAAATATATGTTAGGCTTTTTCAAGCCATAAGACATCATGTTAGGAGGAGGGTTGGCTTTTGTTAAAAACAATAAGAAATTGCATCTCCTTTGCTTTGAGTTGCATTTTGAAGCAAAAGCAAACCAATCCAAATGTTTGTTGGCAATTAGCATGCTCTATTATTTACTCACTTTTAGGGTTCTCTCCAAACAATCTAATGGTGTGTTAAAAATTGAACTTCGATGTATTAGTTGTGTTACAGTCTTGATACCTACAAGCAAGCATTGGGGCAGAAAGTTAATAGAGATAAGACAACCATATTCTTTAGTACACAGAAAGGAATGTGAGAAGATGGATATTAGGGATTTGGGGGTCTAGTGAGAGCCCAAGCCTCCTCACAAATAGACCAATACCTCGGCCTTTGGTTATCGTGGGGAAGTCCAAATTCTGAAATTTTAATGATTTCAACTAGAGTTGCAAAATAGGGATAGAAAGGGAGAATTGTGTGCTTTCTGCAGAAGCCAAATTAAGAGTAGAAACCATTTGTTTTTTAATGTTTTTCACTAGAACATTATGGCAAAAAGTTTCAAAATTGTGTTCTTTCACTAGGAGATCAAGGGAAGAAGTTTTCAAATGAAGCTATGCAAGATTGCTTGGGCTGCTACAATCTACTGTATATGGCTGCAAAGAAACACAAGGATTCATAATAGCAATGTCAAGATAGAAGCCATTGGAGATGATGTTAGGAGGAGGATTGGTTTTTGTTATAAAGAAGAAGAAACTGCATACGCTTTAGTCCAGAGTTGCATTCTGAAGCAACATAGCAAACCAATCCAAAAGCTTGTTGGCAATGAGCATGCTATACTCATTTACTCTTTTTTGAAGCTCTCTCTGAACAATCTAAACTGAATTTTCAGATTTTGTATATCAAATCCAGAACAAAAGATAAATAGAGTCACAGTAACTTAAATCACAGCATCACAAGCATAAATATCCTAGAAATTAGTTTGTATGTGCTTACAAACCAGAATACCAAATTGTATTTGGCCACCAAATAAGTCTAAACACCACTTCTACCCATTTCTTCCAACTAAGCAAAGGGTATTAGAGAAAACAAAGTCAACTAAAGTTTGTCATTACGCGTAACAAAAATAGGTCGAGAATAAAAACGAGGTTTGTCCTTACCAAATTTCAGGGGTAGGATATCCCTGGTTGCCATGTCAAACAGTCCCACATCATGGCCTCCATATGCCTTCCTAAGGAACTTTCGCCAAACCCAATGGTCATCAGTAAAGTAGATGCAATCACTTCTGCTAGGGATAATGCTTGTAGGAAAGTGCCAGGAGAAGGAGTTGCCGTCACCAACAAAAAAAGCATGACCTTCCAAGTGTGTCACTTCCTCCCAAGCTGATGCATTGAAGTTGAACTTGTAGACAAAAAAAGATGTAGTCGCAAACCTCCTCTCTGAAGGAATAAGAAATTCGTTACGGAAAACCCCATAAAGATTTCCCAATGACTCCACCAAATATATTTTTCGGTGTGCCCCTACATCTTGTGGATGATCAGCAATAACTTGGACCATATTTGCAAAAGGAGCAACAGGTTCAAAGCGAACCAGCTTGCCATTGTCACAGAGTGCATATATTTGACCACTTAAATGCACAACATCCTTGAATTTCAAATTCTCTGGATTGGCTACAACAACCCACTCACCTTCTCTTCTTCTGTTCAAAGCAGCCCCTAGTCTCACTCTAGTAAAAGCCAACCTATCCATAGGGCCAAAAATTGCGATGACAAGGAATGCTGACTCATCGGTAGGGTCCTTTAGAAGAATGAATTTGCGTACAAGGCAAAACCACTCTTCTCTAGGAGCCAGTCTTTGAATTTGTGGAAGATTAATTCGCTTTCCTGTCATAAGGTGCACAAGTTGGGTTACATAACGAGGGCCCAAGGTTACAACCCAGCCATGTTGAGATCCCCAAATACGTTTTCCGCGGACTTCAGATAGTTGTAATCGATGACGACTGTGGTCATAGAGGCTAAATAAAGTTCGCATGTCAGTTAATAGTGGCTCGGAAAGCATCAGCACAGGGAGAGGAAGCTGAGGTCCTCTACTAATGCTTGAAAAAGCAGATCGCCAATCTCGGCTAACCCCATTAGCCGCTATATAATTTTTGAAAGTAGTCATTCCATCTACAATTAGTTGAACGAGATCTAGGGGGAGAAGGGACAAATCAATATTGTTGGAAGGAGAAGAAGAAGAATGACGATTAGCTATAAATCTTTGCAACCGAGGTTGAATTGTAGATATAACTGATGGATCAGTCAGGATAAGAATCACAATTAATGGGCGTTCGCTAATGACAAAAGATGATGCGCTAGTTAAGATGGTGAAGAAAAACTCAATCAAGGACTTGTCTTTTTCAGCATGATGAGCAGGGGATAGAAATGTAAGGATCAACAAGGATACAAACAAAGTTAAGCGAAAACTTGACGAAGAGATGACATAACCACGAATGAGAGTGATGAAGATAGCCACTTGAAAATAGACACAGATTTTAAAGATGTCGAGCAAAGAACTGACTGACCTCATGATGGGTTAATGGAATGTGCTACTCTCTATGACTGATGAAAATTGAAAAGCATCAAAACATCATCAAGCCGAACAAAATGGCTAGCTGAGCTAGCTAGGGGAAAACCCTTACCTCCAAACACCGAATTTTTTCGAGTGAAACTCTGAGTTTTGAAAGAGATCTACAAGAAATTCAGGAAAGTAAGTAGGGTTTTCACCTGTAAGAGTATTTTGATAATTGAAACCAAAGAAAGAAAAAAGACACTGAAGAAACAGACAAAGCCAAGAAAGAAAGTCTGTTTAGAACCCTACGAAACTATGCAATCTTATGAAATTCAGACCAATCTGGAGACAGGTCTGTGTGTGTGGGGAAGCCAACAGATACAAGAGCAGTCATATAATCAGGGTGGGAAAGCAAGTAGGGTTCTTCCTCCTAATATTATTTTGACCATTAAACCCAAGAATATTTAAAAAGAGACACATAGAAACAGACAAAAAAAAGAGAAACCATGAAAAGTACGTGTACAGTTGTGCTGACCTTTAACATTGAATAAAAAAACTTTACCGAACCGTGTTTTTTTTTTCCCGCTTAATCAACAGCTGAATTTCATTCATATTTTTAGCCAAGTCTTAATAAAATCGACCTTTTCTATTTACCTATTCACTTTTTAATGCATCTTACACTAAACTCTAATTTTTCTCCATTCCATGAAAATACTACCTACGCATCTAAGGGTTCCAAAGGGATTATAGGAATAGAACAAT
Organism: Quercus lobata; assembly: GCF_001633185.2. Lineage (NCBI taxonomy): Eukaryota > Viridiplantae > Streptophyta > Magnoliopsida > Fagales > Fagaceae > Quercus > Quercus lobata. The sequence goes on from NC_044910.1 coordinate 11,157,054, forward strand.
TTCTTTTTTTTCTTTTCTATTTTTTAATCTTTTTGGGTGTAAGATTAATTTTACTATTAGTGATTTTTGTAAAAACAATTTGTTGAATATGGTAATAAAAATGGAATGTGTCTCCTTATCTAAGAGTCTGATACTATTTGAAAGTTTTAGTGGTGACTCGGTTGAAAATGCATGTGAATTATCTAACCTTTGTTAATCTTCACTGTGATCTACTATATTGAGAAAGGGTTTGGATTCTTGAAACTCTTTTTTATGTTTGGAGTAATTCTTAAGAATTTTCCCCTAGCAAGATAATGTCCAACAAGCATATATAACAGAAACTTCAAGAAGAAATTAAAGAATGGAACGTCAAAAGGATATGTCACACACTGAGATAATTATATGACTAGAGAAAATGAGTAAATTTGTGTGTTTAATTTTTTTATTTTTAATATGGTTGATACTGTAATATAAATTTAATTCTATGTATTTTTGTAAGGACAATTATGTTTTGTTATGTTATGTTAAGAGCATATCGAATACCATTCAAGATATTCGTGAGAAAAATGATTTTAGATGGGATTTTTTTTTTTTTTTTGATAATCTGCAATTTTATTCAAATAGAAAGAACTAAGAAACAAGAGGACAATCTGCCATACAAGCAAGCCTTAGAGCATTCACAGTAGTGAAGGCAAAATTTTAGTTATTTAGCTACACAAAAAGTCACTTTATCTATTTTACCTACACACATGCTACAGCAGTGGATCTATTTTAGCTTTCAACACAATAAAATAATATACACATCACAATAAAATAATATAACCACTACAATAAAATAATATATCCTACGACCCAAAAAAAAACAACCACAGCACCAACCACAGGTCCACAACCACTCTACCATCACCCACACCCACACCCACACCCACAACCACCACCAACACCACCACCACCAGTCCACAGCAGGAAAAAAAAAAAAAAAAAAAAAAAAAAAAAAAAAAAAAAAAAAAAAAACCCAAATCTCCAGTGAAAGTCAACCACACCGGTGGGTATTTCGATGACAGGTACGAAGGGTTTGGTCGGAGCTGGTCCGATTTGGGGTCCGATCTGTATGGGAAGCAATCAGAGGAGTCTCCGTGCTACGATTCGATTCGCGATGACGGTGCGTATGCATATGAAGGTGGCAAGGTGGAGCCGTACGGGGCTCAGGGCACCTCGCCGAAGTCTTCGATATGGGCGCCCACGTTCGATGACTATGGGAGGCCGATCAGTTTCGGTTCTGGAAAGGATTTGACGGTGACTTCGAATTCAAGCAAGATCGTGAGGGCTGTCCCCAAGGCCAAAACTCAACAAGACATGAAGAGTGGGGTCCAGAAGTTTCGGGTCAAGTTGTTGTTGAAGAGTCTTGGTTAGAACACCATGGATGTTCTCTGCCAGGTACGACAATGAGCTCCAGTGAATGAGAGAGAGGGAAAGAGAGGGAAAGAGAGTGAATGAGAGAGAGAGAATGAGAGAATGAATAAAAAAAGAAGGGGTTGGAATAAAAAATTACTTTTTTTTTTTTTGCTCCAAGCTACAGTACACATCTATAGATAGATGTGCACTGTAGCAATTCATCTAAAATTTTTAACTATAGCTCCATTGCTGTAGGGGTTTTTCTGTGTTTGTGGAGCTAAATTTTAGCAATATAGCATTATAGCTACACTGCTGTGAATGCTCTTAAGGGCGGAGGCAGAATGTTTGAGCTAAAACAAAAGGAAAAATCAGTAGATAGAGCTAACTTAGCAGCAGTATGTGCTGGGATGTTATAAAGTCTTCTCACCCACAAGAAAGTGCAGCTAACAAAGGAAGGGTCAGACTTTGGATGTTATCAATGATATTCATGATGGACCAATTTGCAGAAGAGGGTGTAGACGAGAGCGCATCAAAACAAAGCTTCGCATCTCCTTCAATGATGATGTTAGTCCAGGTCTTAGAGATGGCTAATTGAGCAGCCCAAAGGATAGCTATGGCTTCAGCTTGGATAGGTGAGCACAAGGGGATAGATTTTGCCCAAAATTTGATGACTACTCCATCATGGTTGCGAGCCACAGTAGCTATGGAAGCTTTGAGATCAGAATGTGCAGCGTCAACATTGATCTTAATGCATTTGATAGGTGGGGGGGTCCAACTCAAATGGGAGGGCGGAGGTGTGGTGTAGGTATTAGGGGCTGCTATCCTTGAAAACTCCACCAGTCTAAACCAGGTTCTTTGTCATGGATAAAGCTGATTCAGATGGGATGATATTATGAAGATGAATGCTTGTGATAGAAAAAATACTACGATAAAGTGGTGGTATGAAACTTATCATGCGTTATTTTTATGAGTTGTATTAGGCTATTAGCTTATTCTGTTTATGAAGAAAATACTATAATGTCGATATTCTTCTTCTTCTTCTTCTTCTTTTTTCTAGAAATGATAGGCTTTGAAAACTTTTGTTGGGCATTTTTCCCCCCAACGCCTAACAAAGACAATGGACGTTGAAAGTAATAACTAATGCATATTTATTACAAACATGAATCTTGATTTTTTTTTTTTTTTTTTTTTTTGAGAAAAAAATGCACACACACGGAAGAGAGAAAGGGCTTCTAATATAAAGATAAACCACAAATTCCACTTAAAAGTCAGGGTGACTTTTAAGAAAGGGCAGGGCAAGTTAACTACACAACCATATCAAAAAATTGAACTTGAATGGTAATATAATCATGCATTATAAACAAGGATCATGGATGGAACCATGTCATGTCTAATTAATATGTAGTTATGTATTTTGAACTCTTTTTTTTTTTTTTTTAAGGAAAATATGTATTTTTAACTTAGAATCATGATTATGTAGATTTTTAGAACTTGAATGAGTTATGGGTATTGAATGTGTCATTAGGAACTTTAATGTTGTGGGAGAGTGTGCTTGAGCTCACCACGAAGGCCATATTCTGAGGACTGAAAGTTAGGGAGTCCCTTCCACGATAAGGCATTTACATGGAGACCTGAGGAGGTTTGGTGGGGTCATGGTCCAAAGGCGGTACGCAGCAAACTGCGTCCGAAAATCCCACGAGGACCTGGTTCACGTTGAGGCAAGATATTATCGAGGGATGCCCCTCGTGTTTCAAAAAGGGTTTGCTTTGTCGGGTTACTGCAGGAACGCATGCTTCTCGTCATCGAGTTACCACGAGAATGCATCCGGAAAAATGCAGAGCCCAACGCAACAGTCACCTCTGCATTTATTACTCTCCTCACCTAATGACAACCGCATTTATTACTGATTGATTGGCCTGAATAGGGAGGACAGTCCTAAAACTTGCCCTCATGATGGGACAGACCCCACCCCAAAAATCCAACTAGAGAACAGGACAACTAGAGGAGTGGAGGAGAGTTCTGAGTAGTATTGTACTTCCTTTATCCTTGTATCCCTATTGGGAAAATGATATTCGCTCATAACAAGCCTTGATTCAGTTTCTTCTCTCTTTAATCGTCTATTTAAAACTTCCATTAGGGATTTCTGTCATAATCACTCCACAAGTATAAGTATTTGTGAGTTGTAGGGGGCAAGGGCTAAAATTCAAGTCTTCAAAAGAGAACTTTACACATATATACACTTAATTTAGGTCAAAGTAGAAATTTTAAAAAAATACCAATAGTGCCCTCTAGCTTTTGCGTTTTGACCCCTACAAATGTGTTATGCCTAATATTTAATATGTTATTGGAACTTGAATGTGTTGCCTAAAAAAATATAAATATTTAGGTTGGTTTTAGTTGTTTTTTATTAATAGTTTAAAGAGGCAAATTAAAGTTGTTTTATTTATCAATAAATAATGCTACGTCCACAATATTTTTATTAAAAATCCTAAGTACCTAAATGTTATTGGTTCTAATCTAGGTATATCACTACCATCACTTTTTACTCGCCAACAGTTTGTTACCTAGGATTTGTTATTTGTTGTGAAATTATTGTAAACCTAACATTACTATTATGTCAATACAAAAATATAGGGAAGTTTGCATTTTCTCGTAAAAGCTTCAACATAAGAAAATGTTTTTCTAGAGTATTTTAAAGCATGCAATGAACTTTAGAAGATAAGTAATATTTGATAGACAACATCTTATTTCGAAACAAATGAAGCCTTGAAATTTACACATTCATATAAGCTGTGACTAAAATTTTGGTGAAAAATACTATTTTGGTCTCTATATTTTGGGGTCATTGTTTTCGATCCTTATTCTTTTCAAGATACAGATAATTTGATCCCTACTGTCAGTTCACTAACGAAAATTGATTATAAGTTGAAAATAATATGGATTAAATTGACGGTTGACTGCTACCAAAATGTAGTGACCAAATTGACAATAACCCTAAAATGTAGAATCCAAAATAATATTTTCCCTTAAGATCTATCTAAACACAAAATTCCTTCCAAGTGAAACTATAAGACCTTGACACAATATCTAAGAGTTGTGGTTCTTTTTTTTTAAGAAACATAAAAATTGAGATTGCTTTGCAAAAATTTTAATTTCTAATATTCATAATTATTTTAAAAAATTGTAACTGGCTATTATAGATTGTTTAATTACAAAAATATTATAAATATTTTTTTTTTTTTTGAGAAAAAGGTAAGCGAAATTTTATTAATAATAAAGAACGAACTACAAAAAAACAACGAAACAAAAACCCAATTCAAGGAAGATCCGACTGGAAAACAACATCCACGTCCTCGGGTAGGTCTTCTACCCAAACCTCAAAACCTGCAGATAAAACTGCTTTTTTAGCTAGACAATGAGCTAATCTATTCCCATTCCTCCTGACATGTTGGAACATACAACGTCGTAATACTCCACCAAGTCTTTTTGTCTCATCAATGATATGGCCAAACAGCAGCGGGCAAGGGCCACCACGCAGCAAAGCCTGAATAACAGTAAGGCAGTCACCTTCAACAATAATGTCGAACAAACTCATCTCCCTGGCGAAAATCACAGCTCTTCGAGCAGCCAAAGCTTCAGCCATCTCAGCTGACTGCACCTTGCCCAAATTCTGACACAGAGCCGCAATAGCTTGCCCAGAATGATCTCGACAAACTACACCAATACCTGCAGAACCCGAATCCTCTAAATAAGCTGCATCAAAATTTATTTTGAAACGATCCTCAGGCGGAGGAGACCAGCGAACCACTGAACGAGGGATAGACGCACCATGCTCTTTTGAATTCACGTTCCAAAATTCATCAACCATCCTATGCGCATGATCACCCAGCTCATGAAGCTGCCAAGATGGTTGACGTTCCCTCACACGATTTCGACGCTGCCATAAACACCATGCCACAGTGACGAACAAAGCAACCTTCCGATTCGACTCTGTACTGAGAACTTCCTCCAATAATTCATAAAAGGTCCGAAACTTCTTATGAACCAAAGACCGAAACTCCTGGAGCGACATCCATACTGACCGCACTTGATCACAGAGCCATAAACAATGCACAGTCGACTCCGTATGCTCACCACACCCATCACAAACCTCATCAATTGGGATATGCCGGGCTTTTAAGTTCTGTTTCGTAGGCAAAGAATCCTTTGCAGCGTGCCAAATAAAATGCCGGATCTTATTTGGAACTCTCATCTTCCAAATTTTCTTCCACACCAACCCAGGATTACCCGAACTAGATGAACTCGGCTGAAGAATAGAATCGGCAGATACTAACATTTGGTAAGCACTCCTAACACTATAATCCCCATCACTGGTTAGAGGCCAAATCAGAGTGTCCTCTGCCCCATCCTCACAGACTTGAATCCTCCTCACCAATTCTGCCTCCCATGGAATTAAACAACTCTCAAGACGACCCGGGTCCCAAACTCTTGTATCAGGAAAGAACAAATCACAAACTCGATGAACTGAAGAGTCAGTTCTAGGAGAAATAATCTTACTGTGGTTAGGATCAGGCAGCCACCTATGTTGCCACACATCAATCAAATTTCCATCACCAACCCTCCAAATAGCCCCTTGTTCAATAACTCCACGTGCTTGAAGAATACTCCGCCAGGCATAAGAACATTTAGGATGAACCTCCGTCTCCATAATATTACCATGAGGGAAATACTTTGCACTAAAAACTTTAAAAAGAAGGGAGTCTCGATTATGGATAAGACGCCAAACCTGTTTTGCTAACAGAGCATTATTAAACTTCTGGAAATCTCGAAACCCCATCCCGCCAATTGATTTTGGGGAACAAAGAGAGCTCCATTTCACCCAATGAATCTTCTTAGCATCCCCATTACCCCACCAAAATTTTCGAACCATGGCTTCAATATCTTTACACAGGCTAACTGGAAGCTTGAACACACTCATCGAATAAACCGGAATGGATTGGACCACTGCCTTAATCATAATCTCCCTGCCAGCTTGAGACAACAACTTTTCCTTCCAACCTTGCATACGGCCCCATATTCTTTCTTTTATTTGAGTAAAGCACGCCGTTCTATTTCTTCCAATAAAAGAGAGTAAGCCCAAATACTTCTCATAATGCCTAATGGCTGGAACATCAAGGGCTACTTTTATGGCTTCCTGGGTTACTTCATCTGTATTCCTACTGAAACAAAGAGTAGTCTTATCCTTATTAATCACTTGGCCTGACGCATTCTCATAATAATCTAAGAGCTCTTGAATTTTGTTGCACTCATCTAAGGTAGACCTGCAAAAGATTAGGCAATCATCTGCAAAAAATAAATGAGTTAGTTTAGGCCCATTACGACAAAGGGAGAAACCCTGAATTTCACCATTCACTGCAGCACCTCGTAAGAGTGCATTCAACCCCTCTGCACAGAAAAGAAATAAATAAGGAGAGAGCGGATCTCCTTGTCTTAAACCTCTAGAAGGGACTATCATACCCTTCGGCTCCCCATTCACAAGGATAGAGTACGAGACAGTGGTAATACACTCCATAATCAAAGCTACCCAAGCACCTGGGAAACCCATCTTCAGAAGAATTTTTTCAAGAAACACCCATTCCACCCTATCATATGCCTTGCTCATATCTAATTTCATAGCCATGAAACCTTTCTTCCCTGTACAACTATTCTTCATATGATGCAAAGATTCAAAGGCAATTAGAATATTATCAGTGATCAATCTATCAGCAATAAAAGCGCTCTGGGTCTCAGATATAATGGAATTAAGAATAGGCTTAAGGCGATTAGCAATTGTCTTGCTAATAATCTTATAGATCACATTACATAGGCTTATAGGTCGAAAATCTGAGATCCTTTCAGGATTGGGAACTTTGGGAATCAAAGTAATAAAGGTATGGTTAATAGATTTAAGAATAGACCTTGAATTTAAGCAAGATAGAACTGCTTGAGCAACATCCATACCGATATCAGTCCAATAAGTCTGGTAAAATAAAGGCGGCATACCATCTGGACCAGGAGCTTTTAGTTGGGCCATTTCCTTGATTGCCATCCCCACCTCTTCACTAGTAAAAGGCCTCATCAGCTCTGCAGTCATAGTCTCAGTAACCACAGTATTGACCCCATCTAAAACCCTGTCAAGCCCTTGTGGATTTGAAGAAGTAAATAGATTAGTATAGAAATCAGTAATGATGGCCGAAAAAACCTCTTCATCCTCCTGCCAAACTCCATTCCCATCACGCAACCCCTTAATAAAATTCTTCCTCTTTCTTTGAGTAGCAGTCCCATGAAAAAACTTTGTGTTCTGATCACCATTCGTCAACCACTGAACCCTGGACCTTTGTTGCCACATCTTCTCCTCCTTCTCATATAGTGCATTCAATTCTGATTTATACCGAATAACCTCCTCATGCTCCCTAGTCCTGGTCGAAACCTCTTCAGCTTGCCATAATAGATCCTTTACTTGCTTTATCTGCTTCTTCACATTGCCAAAATGAACCCGACTCCAAGACTTTAACTGTTTCTTACAATTCTTAAGCTTAGTGGTTGCCACGAACATGGGAGTACCAGTAGGGGTACAGTCCCAAGCCCTTGCTACCACCTCCTTACACTCAGGATCATCAATCCACATTGCTTCAAACCGGAAAGGCTTCCTACGCCACTTTTGATACTCCCCATGCCCTTCTAAAGATAGAAGGAGTGGCCTATGATCTGAGGTAAAGCAATGCAAATGCTTTATCCTCCCTGTAGGAAAACGAGTTAGCCACTCATAATTAGCAACACCCCTATCTAATCTCTCCCAAATCCATTCCCCCCTTCGCCTACCATGCCAAGTGAAATCTGGTCCAGAAAACCCCAAATCAGCAAACCCACAATGGTCCAACACATCACAAAAGTTTTGCATCAAATAATGAGCCCGAGGAACCCCACCTCTTTTTTCTTACACCTCAAGCACCTCATTAAAATCACCCACAACACACCATGGCAGCTTAGGTTTAGAGCTCAGCATTCGAAGCATACTCCATCCCTCATTCCGACGACCAGAATCTGGCTCCCCATAAAACCCAGTCAACCTCCATGCCCTCTCTGAACCACCATGCACAATAGAATCAATATGGTACTTTGAAAAGCTATCCACCCACACATCCACCCCTGCTTTCCATAAAAGAGCTAAACCTCCCCCCCTCTCATCATTAGAAACCGTAAAACACCCATTAAAAGAAATCTGATCTCTTACCCATAACATACGCTCCTTAGATGACCATGTTTCTGAAAGAAACACAATCATGGGATCTTGTGCTTGCACAATGTCGACAAGCTCTTGAACTGCACGCCGGTTCCCAAGCCCCCTGCAGTTCCAAGCTAAGATTTTCATGGCTGCCGGCGGGGCTGAACATCAGCCTCCACCGCTTGAGTTTTAATTACTAACGCTTGTTTCTTTCTACTATCATTTGCAAGACCCAATTCCTCACTTGACGCCTCCCTTGGACGCTTCAAAGAACACAGCTCTCCTGGAATTTTAGAAGGTGAACTGCCTCCCTCAGATTGAAGTGCATAATTTATTGCCCCCCCTACTGACCTCTCTAACCGATCCCCTACTCCATTGCCCCTACAAACCCGATTCTGCTGCCCAAGTTCCTTCCCATCATCAAATCTTTCTAACTCGGCATCAATTTCATCCAGCTGATCTTGAAAATTCTGACTAGTGCTACGTCGAATATGGCCATGATCCATGCTTCTATTCGGAATGCTCCCCACAGGATTTCCATCCCCTGCCGTATCTATTGGAACTTCCTCCTGACCCTGCACTGTATCAGAGATTGCACTCCCACCCTCCACATTGTCATCGCAATTATGTGTGCTCATCCCATTGCCATGCATGAAATTCAAACCTTCCACATCTTCTCCCTCCCTCTGCTCCGACTGTGAAGTGGACCCATCATCACCATGTATCACCTCATCATACCCAGCAACCCGAATTACAGTTTTCTTGGCCAGGTTCGGAGTGTTTGCTCGTAACCACGAACCAAACTATTGAACACTACCCTGCATTGATCCCTTTCTTGACAGCCATGTTGAGCAATCTTTGTCTTGGTGAGTAAGCCGACCACACCAATAACATAAATTCGGCAACCGCTCATACTTAAAGCTCACCCAACCTTCCTCTCCATTGCTCAGCCCTATTTTTCTACCTCTGCACAATGGCTTGGTAATATCTATCCGCACACGAACTCTCACAAAGTGGCTGCTCTCATAGTCCTCCTCCACCGCCCCCACGTTTACGATTTCCCCTGCTACCGAAACGATATCTTGTGCCACTCGCAGCTTCAAACTACTGATGGGGAGATCATGTACCTGCACCCAGAAAGATGCTCTGTCGAAAATCAGTCCCTTCATCTCTGTTTGACGTCCAATCCTCTTCAACGCAACCAAATTTTTGTCGAAAGACCATGGCTCACCCGCAAGCACTCTGTCAATATCACTCTGCTCAGAAAAAATAAACAGCACACGATGATCACCCATATCACGTGCTTCAAAGCCCTTCTTAGTGTGCCATAGTATTTTGAAAGTGCGAGCGACGGCCTCAATATTCAGCACTCTGCCAGTGAAAAACCGTGCTGCAAGAAGAAACTTCCCTTTAAGCCCATCGTCTTCAACTTGATACTTCCTCCCTTCAGACTCCGTTAGCGAAAAAGACTCCCAAAGGACAGACAGGTTCTCCATTCGTAGCCAAACTGGAAAAAACTACTGCCGCGCCGGTCAGAAAACCAGATAACAGGAACAAAAGCCTCACTCAGGGAGTAGGCACGTTTTCTACCAAACCTAGGGTTTTAGCGCCGCCTTATAAATAATTTAAATTTTCACTAACATATCGATTGAAATTTTTAGAAAGATAGCGTTGTTTATAATTTTTGTACGACAAAAGTTGTTTTATATATATCACCTTAGTATAAAAAAAATTTGTGCGCATCACACAAATGAGCGGCTAGTTAGATTCTAATTACACTTTAATTTCATATCCATCGTCTTTCTAATTGGCCTATAATTTTATGCCAAGTTTCCTTCCAATTGCCATATAATTAATGCCAATTGTTTTTAGATTTTAAATGCACTCCAATTTTACACATAGTGCCCTTTCAGTTATACTCTAATTCATGTCAATTATATTTTACATCAAGTTCATGCATCTAAACTTAGTAAAATATGATTCTAAAAAAAGTAGTGTTGATGCCCATTTTTGCAAATCCATATCCAAGAGCCCATGAGGAAGAAAGTCCAATACAAATCAAGGCTCAAAGGCCTACCAAGAAGACCGAAGAGCAAGAAAGGTCCAAAGAAAGAATACAGGTCTGCCGCAGGTCTACAGCAAAACGCAGATCTGTAGCAAATTACAAATCTGCAATAGAATACAAATCTGCCGTAGAATACAGTTCTTCGGCAGAATGGCTTCGACAGATAAAGACAAATTGGGCCCAAGACCTTTTTGATCCAGTCAACATTATTTGGCCTACAAAGGCCTAAATCCTTTTGCATAAAAAGATAGGCATGAAAGCTAATATGAAGAAGCACGATGAAAAGAAACAAGGAACATTAGGAAGTGTTGGCAGCAAGAATCACGTGAAGGAAAGAAAAGCCAAACCAAAGGAAAATGACAAACGTAGCAAAAAACGCATGAAGAAATAAGACAAAGACACACAGCAGAGCAAAGCAAAACTAATCTGCTATGGCAGAAATGGCGTGGGAATGAAAGAAGACAAAAATAGGAGACAGTGGAGCAAGCACAAAAAGGCCGGAGCACTACCAACCTGTACCCAGCCAATACAAGGGAGGTGGGCCCACGGTCAAGGGGATTCAGAGGGTGTGGTTTGGGAGTGGGGGGAAAAAGGGCGTCTATATTTGGTTTCCTGCCATGACTTCTTTTGGGGATATACCTTGCTGGGATGGTATCTTACCCATAAGAAGTAATAGATGGTTGAGACCATTTGATGCATGCCATAAAGTTAGGTAATGAGGTAGCACAATCCTTATCCATTTGAACCTAGAGGTAGAGGTATACAGCAGGAACAAACAAAATGGAATTTTGTCGTGAAATGAGTAATGGTGCAGTTGAAGTATTCTGAGTAATGGCAGTGGTCGGGGCAACCAATGGGTTGGTGGGTAGTCCTAAAGGGATGCTCACAACAAACCAAAACAGTTGGTGAAGCCCTAGGGGTAAAAGGAAGAAATCTCATTGAATCAGTTCGCTATAAAAGGAAAAGGTAACCATGGCAGAAGGAGGGGACCGGATGGGGGGGAGGTACCTAAGGGAGGCACTTAGAAAGAGAGAGTCACCCAAAGAGAAGGACCCAAGAAATGAAAAGGCCAAATGGGAGACAACACACGGCAAGAGAGTAGTAAGAAACTAAAAGTAAAAAAGGAATGGAGTGAAAGAAAGAAAGTGGTAAAAAGAAGAAAGAAAATACGGCAGGAATAGGAACATGCATCAATAGACCATTTTTTCCCTCCCTCTTAGCAAACCCACTCTTTGATGTCCCCAAAAGTAATAGCAAGTAACCATTTAGGCCTATTCTCCAAAATGCACAACTTTAATGGCAAAAGCCTAAAACAAGGTTTCTCAAGTTGGGGTTTGGGTTCTTTCTTGGTTTACTTATTCTATGGGAAGATTCAATACTTGATTTTGATTGCAAATATATTTGATTTCTCTTATTATAACTTATATCTGCTATATTTAGTTATTCTGCTATAACATGTTTTTTATCATGTTTGCTACATCAGTTGTCCTACTATGATATCTTCACTTTTTTGTACTAGTTATTCTACTGTAGCACATTTTCATTATATTTACCGTGTTAGCTATTATTCTAGCTAAACCTTTTATGCTGAAGCTTTCTTCTTTATTTGTTATTACGTGTTTTACTTTTGACACAAACTAATCATTATCCTGCCACAAGTTTATCTATATACATATATCTTGTTTCTCATTTTCTGCAAAATATATTTTATAAATGTATATGTGAATACGTATAAGTATATTTACCAATATGTGTATGTATATATTTGAGAATATGCTAACCCATGCAAGCTAATATTTGCTTAATTGATATTTTCTTTGGGTTTTAGATTTGCTTATGTGCAGGAAGTAGAAAAGTATTTTTTCAGTAAAAAATGAAGAGTAATCATTCACATTACAAAAGGCTTTACTGCACGACAGAAGGCTTTAATGCACAACAGACAGCTTTAATGCATAACAAACAACTTTACTGCATAGCAGAAGGCTTTAATGCACAGCAGATAGCTTTAATGCACAACAGATAGCTTTAATGCACAGCAGACAACTTTACTGCACAGCAGAAGGCTTTAATGCACAGCAAAAAGCTTTACTGCACCGCAGAAAGCTTTACTACACAGCAGACGATTTTATTGCACAGCAGGAAGTTTCACCGCATAGTAGAAAAGTCAGTCCTATGGCAGAAACTGGAGAAAAGTTCATTCTGCGGTAGAAACAGAGGATAAGCCCATTTTGCAACGTCTTCCCTTGGACTTGGACTCAACATTTGCACAAAAAATGGCAACGGCAAAATGGTACTTTGAAACCCATTTTGCAGAGCGCCAAGCCCGACTTCTTTCTTTGAAAAAGAAACGTAAAAAGAACCCTCTACAAATAGTAAAATATAAAAGATTCAATTCAAATTTATTATACTTCAATGCGATTTTATGACTTTGTTGACTGACTATTTAAAAACAAAATTGATACTACTTTTATGAGAAATATAAAAAATTGTTAAAATTTTAATTAAATTTTTTCCCATAACAAATTTCTAAAAACATTTTCTAAATCAATGCCCTTAGGGCATCCATTAACTTTACTCATGTATATTTTCAGCCACTTTTAATTAAAAAAAGTATGCATATAAAAGGTTCATTATTTGATTTGATTTATTTAAAAAATAAAAATTATTCTTTTATTTTTAATTATCTTGAATTTTTATATTATATTTTACATAATTTTAATTATTTCAATAAATTTTTTTTTTTAAATTAATAAGTTTCTATATGTTTTATGTTATATAAAAGTACCATATGGAAGGGCCAAACTGACAAATGAAAGTTATGGGATGAAATTATTGAAAAGAGAAAATGATACTTTAGGGAAAAAATTGAAAAGGAAAACTTAAAGGCTCTAATTTGTAATTTAGCCAGATTACTAACATAATTTACTTTGAGTGAAACTATATTATCAAAATTTTAAAATACTAATTCCTCAAAAAAAAAAATTAAATACTGTAAGGACGCGATTCGTGGCGGACCGTAACAATGTCGGGTTCGCACGTAAAAAGGCCCCTAACAATATCATTTGTAGAGCGTGGGTTTGAAAGGCTAGGCCCTGGTTGACAGGCGGTGGGTTTTTCGCGGTGTTCGTACAAGTTTAAGTTTTCCTTCACCCCTGGAGTCTTTCTCCTGGAGGTAGGCTGGGAGGCTCTGGTTTTTGGCCATTTTTCCCAACCCCCTTTTTAGGTTACTTATTTTTCCTTTTATATTTGCTTGCGTTCATTGTCCTTCGTCCACGTATAGGGTCAACCTTTCCAGGATTGATACTTGTCCCATCAACCCATATTCAAAGTCGTTGGGGGTGGTTGTAAAAGCCAAAGAATGCGGCTCTATCAGGGTCAGAGCATTGAATGGCAGTAAGGGCAGCTTTCCCTGGATATTTTAGATCTTTCTTCCTAGTTTCAGTCCTATACCGTTTTTACCCTTCTTTCAGGGGGGGACTTTGGGTCTGCCGAGGACTGAGCTGTCCTCGGCGGTATCCATAGGCTATTTTGTCGAGCTTGGGCCGTAACCCTCCTCGGCTTGGGCCTTCGGATTCTCCCCGGGTAGATGGGCCTGGCCCATAAATCATTTGGGCCCCACAATAGCCCCTCAAAACCCAGCTGTCCAACCTCTTGGTTGGAAAGGGGGGTTTTAGTGATGCCGAACCTCTTCCTATGGCCCAATCAATTTGGCCTTTTAATAATGCTGGCGGCTCTTTATCTGTCCAAGAAATGCACCGGTCTATGAGACAGTTTTTTGATTTCGCGTTTGACGCGTTCTTGTTGTTTGGGTATCCAAGACGCGCTTTTAATGACCACTATTTATGAGACTACTTTAATTCGGCGGTTTGTTTTGATGGGGTGGAGAAACGGAACCGGCATGTTGGTGTTGGCAGATTCCTTTGGAGATCTGAACCTATTAAATGTCTCTCGCTCCACCCTCTGTATAAGAAGGAAAGGAGGAGGTTATTGTTTTTTGTAAAGAATTCCTTTTCATCCTTCTGAGATTTGAAATACTTGGCCTCCCCTAGGGTTCATTTTTCCCACTGGTTCACAAACTAAATCGTGATACACTTTACCTTAACAACGAGTGATGCAGGAGCCAGACCCCTCCCATAAACGCCATGTTTCAATAAAGCTCATTATAGCTCGATCGGGACAGGGGTGGCGAAGACTCAAAATCAACCTCACCCTTCTTTCAGTCAAAATTCGAAGCAGGGACTTGTCACGTCAAACTTTCGGCGTGACTGAGTCGAGAACACCCATCATCAGTACCAACCGCTCTCCTATGAGCATACATAGTATGGCTCCAGTGTGTTGGGAGTCAGGATCGAGGCAGGGACTAAGTGTCTCTACTTCTTCCTCTCTTCCTTCACTGGTGCTATCCTCCGTCTCCCTTTCTTAGTCTTCCCAGCACCAGATCCATCCTGGTGCTTTCACTTCTCCCTCTTTTGCTCCTTTTTCTTTCTTTTCATCTCTTCTCTCTTCTTCTCCTCCTTCTTTACTCATGTCCTCCATCTTCTTCATTCATCTCCTCCATCTTCTTCATTGATTTCTTCCTTACTATTTCCTTCTCCGCCATTTTTTCCCAAAGAAGGTTCTTATCGTAATATGAGCAGTATTGAGGCAGAGATTGAAGAGACTTTAAAGACGAGTTTAAAAGACGCCTGACAGTTTACTTATCTGTACTACGGATGTAATTGTTGCTTAGGCAGTTCACATTTTGTATAGGCTCGTTTGAGCCCCTCTTTGTACGTTGTAATAATTTTTCTTATTAATAAAAATCGTTGTTATTTTATTTCGCATGTTTTGTCTCTATGCCTTTTCCTTTTTTTTTTTTAAATTTACAAATGCTGCTCGGCACAATAATATAGCATCTAAATCAATGACGACTAAGACCAAAATACTTGATAATAAAAAGATGTCGCCATAACTTTAATAGAAATGCTTGGCACAATAAGGCCGACCAGTGAAAAGTAGTACTTACCCCATGCTAGCCGAGGAGTAAAACGAAGGTTTGATGCCGTGTGAGGAATAACCATTTGAAGATATATCACCCACCAAATGAACAGCCTTTTGATACGACTAAATGCTGGGGCGTTTCACCACCTTCCTCACAACTTTATTGGTCCTGACCTTTTTTGGTGTTTAAGCCGTGGATGAAGTGACCTGACATTTTTATCAAGTAATCCCTCTTACGAAATTCAAACATTTTCTTATCAAAGTATTTGGTTTCCCCATTGGCTTGGGTCCGAGGACCATACAAGGCCTTGGTTCTGTCCAAAACTTGTGATTTTTTTTTTTTACTTGGTTTCCCCATAGGCTTGAGTCCGAGGACCATGCAAGGCCTTGGTTCTGTCCAAAACTTGTGATTTTTTTCTTTTTTGTACTTGGTTTCCCCATAGGCTTTAGTCCGAGGACCATGCAAGGCCTTGGTTCTGTCCCTGGGCCCATATGCTGAACGGGCTTGGGCCGCGAATTTACTGGGCCCACAAATTAAGAGGTATTTCCGTAGTCTTTGATCACGCGGTACTTTTTGGCGTCCCAGTGTTCGAGGTGCGCCTTCTCGAGACTCCTCTAGCCTCAGGGTTGCAGACGACGTGGGAAATCGAGTCAGAGACGTTTTGTCTGTAGCGTTCCCTGGGACGCTGCGTGAATTAAATGCCACCGGTTTACTTCTGGGTATAAATGGGATAGAGGATCACTTCACTTGCACATGACCTCTCCTGTTCCCTTCAGAACCATATTTCTTCCATATCCGCGATCTCTCTTTCTAGTGCCACTGCCTCAAAGCAAGATGTTTGAGGCGCGGATGGGGATGAAAGGTCTCCGCACGCTCCAAAGGCACCGAATCCTCAAGGTAATATGGTACGGACAAGGATGGCACAGATTCAAGCCAGTCCTCCGTCTTGACAGGAGGAAGATGGTATTCCTCTTTCTTTTAGTCAAAATCCAAAGCAGGTTCTGGTCATGCCAGATTTTTGGTAGGTCAGAAAAAGGAATTTCCGCGATCAGCGCCGTCTGCCCTGTGGCAGGCAAATTTTTGCGGGGGCTCCCCAACTTCCGGCTCCCTGCACCCTTTCTGTAGATGGTGTTAGCCTGAGGTCAGGTTCCCTGCACCTTTTCTCCACCGGTGCAGGCCCCGAGTTGGGTTCTTTTGCTGCCTGAGTTATGGGCGTGCAAAGGCATTGAGGAGGAATAAGGTCTCGAGGCAGTAGCCAACTTCTCCTCTGTGCTACCTCCTCGGCTTTATCTTCACTCTCTTGTATTTTTCGTTACATACGTAGTTAGCTTCAATGTAGGCTTTGTTTCAGCTTTTCATTGTACACTGTACTGTTCCTTTGTCTTAATAAAATATGTGTCTATTTCTCTATACATATCTTTCTTCTCCGTAACAACTACTTTATGCATGAATATTAAATATAAGCTTGCCCTTAATGATACTCCGGGCAGAAAAATGCTTTAACACAGATTCCTATTGGTTTAAACTCACAAGTATTATCAAGTATAACAAGGTTAATCATCAATAAATCAAACTCTTGGAACTAACCGGGATAACCGCTGAGCGCTGCGCAATGCATGCTAGAGCGATGTCCGAAAGCGATAAACTCTAAGTAATTCGTCCGAGAGGGTAGCCGAGTAGCGAGGGACTTTGGTTGTGCTTTTGGGTAATACGTTGCGCCGTATCGCATCAACCCCTTTGATACTGGGGATCAGAGGGTAGACCGAGGAATCCGCGCAATCAAGGTATTAACCCATCTGTCAACGCGGAGTTCTTTTCGGATGGATTTTGAGGTTTATGTGCCATTTTTTTTTTTTAGTTGGTTCCTCATCCAGGTAGTTGGTTTCCCCATAGGCTTGAGTCCGAGGACTATGCAATGCCTTGGTTCTGTCCAAAACCTAGTTTTCCTCATCCAGGTAGTTGGTTTCCCCATAGGCTTGAGTCCGTGGACCATACAATGCCCTGGTTCTGTTCAAAACCTAGTTTTCTCTCATCCAGGTAGTTGGTTTCCCCATAGGCTTGAGTCCGAGGACTTTGCAATGCCTTGGTTCTGTCCAAAACCTAGTTTTCCTCATCCAGGTAGTTGGTTTCCCCATAGGCTTGAGTCCGTGGACCATACAATGCCCTGATTCTGTCCAAAACCTAGTTTTCCTCATCCAGGTAGTTGGTTTCCCCATAGGCTTGAGTCCGAGGACTTTACAATGTCCTGGTTCTGTCTAAAACCTAGTTTTCCTCATCCAGGTAGTTGGTTTCCCCATAGGCTTGAGTCCGTGGACCATACAATGCCTTGGTTCTGTCCAAAACCTAGTTTTCCATCATCCAGGTAGTTGGTTTCCCCATAGGCTTGAGTCCGTGGACCATACAATGCCCTGGTTCTGTCCAAAACCTAGTTTTCCTCATCTAGGTAGTTGGTTTCCCCATAGGCTTGAGTCCGTGGACCATACAATGCCCTGGTTCTGTCCAAAACCTAGTTTTCTCTTCGTGTGGGATCTTGGCTTTAAGGGAGTTAGCTCCTCAGCCAAGCCCCTAGTCAAGAAACGTAGCCCCTAGCAGAACTTTATACTAGAACTCTATAACCAACGGTTAGAAATAACGAAGAAACTCTATCGACCCACATCCTATACCAACACACAAGCCTTTCCCACAGACGGCGCCAATTGTAAGGACGCGATTCGTGGCGGACCGTAACAGTGTCGGGTTCGCACGTAAAAAGGCCCCTAACAATATCATTTGTAGAGCGTGGGTTTGAAAGGCTAGGCCCTGGTTGACAAGCGGTGGGTTTTTCGCGGTGTTCGTACAAGTTTAAGTTTTCCTTCATCCCCTGGAGTCTTTCTCCTGGAGGTGGGCTGGGAGGCTCTGGTTTTTGGCCATTTTTCCCAACCCCCTTTTTAGGTTACTTATTTTTCCTTTTATATTTGCCTGCGTTCATTGTCCTTCGTCCACGTATAGGGTCAACCTTTCCAGGATTGATACTTGTCCCATCAGCCCATATTCAAAGTCGTTGGGGGTGGTTGTAAAAGCCAAAGAATGCGGCTCTGTCAGGTTCAGAGCATTGAATGGCAGTAAGGGCAGCTTTCCCTGGATATTTTAGATCTTTCTTCCTAGTTTCAGTCCTATACCGTTTTTACCCTTCTTTCAGGGGGGGACTTTGGGTCTGTCAAGGATTGAGCTGTCCTCGGCGGTATCCATAGGCTATTTTGTCGAGCTTGGGCCGTAGCCCTCCTCGGCTTGGGCCTTCGGATTCTCCCCGAGTAGATGGGCCTGGCCCATAAATCATTTGGGCCCCACAAATACTACTTCAATTATAAAAAATATTCAATATATTTAATACTTATAAGGTGTTTCATTATTGATTTTAAATTATTTTATAATTTTTTTTATTAAAACTTGGACTTGCACAATTTATATGTATCATGTAACTTATAATAATTTTGTTCTTTAATTTTTATGTCTATTTTATTATTCAATATTGGTTATATTATTGAAATATTTAATTTAATTTAATATAAAAAATTAATTTTTAAAGTTATAAGGTACATTAAAAAAAAATTTACTGTTATATTATATTACTTATTTAGATTGGAAATAAATATTCCTAAATAATAATTGTCAAATATGTCAAAAAAATAAAAAATAAAAACATTTCATTGTACATGCCATAAGTGTTGGCTACAGTTGAAAATCAAAGTGTTTAGGTGACCGGTCGTTTGATTTTCAAAGGGAGTTGGTGCGTCTTTTGTGTTGGCTGCACTTCTTGTGTATGTGTTGTTCATCCCACCAACCCAACACTGTGTTCTCTGGCAAGCCCCAGTTCAGTCCCAGACTCTCTCTATTCGTAAGACTCTCATTACTTGTATTGTGACTGTTTCTTTCTTTATGCCCGCTTTGTTTGTCCAGAATATAAACTAGTGCACACTTTTTATAATACTCAATCACTCAGAATTCCACTTCTTTTATTTATTTTAGTTTTAGGAAAGTGAAAATTTTAGCACAACTAAATCAAATGAGGCTTAATAGGCTCCAAATCGTGGAAAAATATTGAATTTAACTTCTGGGTTTTGTTTTCCTTGCCTTAATTTTCTGAGCAACCAAATGGGTCCTCACAAAAATCTGTTTCTTGCAGTTGTACATGAAGTTTTTTGGGTTATGGGTTATCTGCTCTGTTATTAGTCTTTTTTTTTTTTTTTTGGCGTTGGGTAATTTTTCTGATCAATGTTTAAAGGGCCCTTAGAATTGGTATGTAACATTCAGCCATTAAATCTCTGGAAAATTTTGAATTGGGATTTGAAGTAAATAAACTCTCAGTGATTCTTTTTTAAATTTTGGTGGGATTTACTAGGAACTTATTGAGATCATTGTGGGGCTGAATAATTTGGATTATTTGATACTGTTTGGTTGGTTAAAGATTCCTGTTTGGCAACTTTCTAGATTGCTATAAGCCTCAATTGTAGCATTTTGTGCCATTTCTAATCTGTTTTATTCAATTAAGCAAGTTTGAGGCCACAGTTTTTTTTTTTTTTTTTTTTTGGGGGGGGGGGGGTGGGGGGGTTATTTTATTAGGAGATGGAAGGTGATTCTATGGTAAATGTGACATTGGAGAATGATAATCAAGGGACTTCTTGTGATAAGGAGAGAGTTGATGGTGACAAAGTAGAGGAACACAATGTAGGAGGGTTAGGGAATGAAGAAGTAGAAACACCCAGGGCCGGGATGGTGTTTGTCTCTCCGGAAGAGGTTCGTAATTACTATAGCAAGTTTGCTCAGCGTGAAGGCTTTGGTATATACAGAAGAAGTTCAAGGTGTAGGGATGATGGCAAGTTAAATTACTTTACTCTTGCATGTGCAAGAGCTGGAAAGCGGGAAAGCACGGCAAAGAAAAAGTTTTCATTGAGACAGTCTCCTAAAACGAATTGCAAAGCCAAAGTTAATGTTGCACTTGGCTCTGATGGGAAGTTCCATCTGTGTCATGTCATTCTTGAACATAATCATGAACTGAGTCCAGGGATGTTTCATAGTAATAGATGCAAAAAAAGTGGGGGTCCTCGAGCACAAAGAAGAAGTAAAGCAAAAGATCCAGCGGAAGCAATAGTGCACCAAGATTATCCTTCTCTTGTTGGTGTAGCTACAAGCTGTGAAATTATACCATCAGGTGAGAATTATTATTTGTGATTTTGTGCAACTGCCCATGTTAAGCATAGGTCATTATGAATGGTCAGTTTGAACTGAATCATAAACTTTCAGAGTCATCTGCTGTGTTTTGCTCATTCGTATGGCTTTGTAACAACAAAAATTCTTAAAAATAGTTGATTCTGCAGTGGAAGGAGTCAATGTTACTAAACAGTTAGCAAATGGTGACAAGCATCACCTATTCCCAAATACTGGCCATCCTACATCTGAAAGCACGCTCAATCATCTAAAGAGAAGAAGTTCAGCCCTTGAGAACTCCCAAAACTGTAAGTTCAAAGATCCATATTAGCATTTTTTTTTTCAGATTTTAGTTTTATAGTGGAAATGCAGAGCTTCATTTGGTGGTCTCTGAAGTGATGGATTTTGGTTTCATTTCCAGTAGAAAATATTAATGGCTGTGACACATATAAGTATGGGGGTTAATGCATGGACAAGTTATGCACCACCCTATGTTTGTTGCATGTGGGAAAAAAAGAGCACCTTATAATCTAGCCTTGAAATCTGGACATCAGATTCTATGTGCTGCGAGTCCTTTTGGCCCATGAATTCATGCATTGCTCCTATATTTATATTTTGTAGGTACTTATGTAAATCTGTTTGTAATTGCTTGTGAATGTGTTTTTGGGACAAGGACATCTATCACTGATTTGTATGTCAACATTGGCATGGTGTGTTACTTCATGGACTGGTTAAGTAATTACTCTTTCCTGTTATTTTTGTACATTCTTTTCTCTTGTGGATTGTACTCTAGCATATTGGAGGAACTAGTTCAAAGTTTTTACATGTTTATGTAGTGCAGTCTAGTTTACTTTCCACATCTTTTACCCTTTCTTTTTCTACATATTCGAATGGACTTCGTATAATTTTTCAATAATACTCTCGCAGCACAAGATGTTTTTAAGCTTGCCCTTGCTAAGAAGGCTGTGGAACTTGTGAAATCTGGAATGGTGATTGGACTGGGAACAGGAGGTACATCTCTCGTCATTGAAGAGCTTGGAAAACTAATTGGTGAAGGAAAGGTGTGGTTCTAATGATTTTATGATAGTTTTTCCTTCTTTCTGTATTAACTAGCACTTGTACTGCAAAAGAATTGACTACAGTTTTCATGTAAGTTAGATTCCTTAGATCTTGTTCTCCCTCTTAGAAATTAAATAGGATTTCATACTATTTTCATTCTACTTACCAATTAGCTGCAACTCAAATTACACTTCCGCCCCATATAAGAACAGGGCAGAGGATGATGAAGGTGCTTCTGTGGCTTCTTAATTGGGTGCTGGACATATCCTGAACCCTCAGTTGGAAGCAGTGGATAATTTCTTTGATGATTAGTATTCCTAAGGCCTTTTTTTTTTTTTTTTTTTTGTTGATAAGTATTCTTTTTTTTTATTTATAAGTATGCTTAAGGCCGTCTTGAAGATTAACATCCATGGAGGTTAGCTAAAATGGAAAGTTCAAGGTTTGATCCCTCTACTCGGTCTTAGAGGATTCTATAAGAACTCACTTGCCCTGGAGGAGAATATGGAGTGTTAAGGCACCCCATATGGTTGCGTTCTTTGCTTGGGTACCAACATTTGACAAAATTTGACTGTGGATAATCTTTGAAAACTCTACCTAATTAATGACTGTTGACTAGTGTTGCACTTGCAAGAGTGTTGGAGAGCTTGTTGCTTGCCATCTTTTACATTGTTCCTTGGCAATAACATGTGGTCTTTTGTGTTTACTCTCTTTGGGATTTCTTGGGTCATGCCTGAGATGGTAACATGTGGTCCTTTGTGTTTACTCTATTTGGAATTTTATATGGTGTTGAATGGCCTATATGTGTACTTGTTGAGATCCCTGTATGAGTGGTTTACTGTTTTGAGTAGCATCCCTGTCAACTTCTTTTCTAGAGTTTATACATTATAGATCTTATGAATTTGAGATTGTAATTATTTAGGAGTGGGCCAATTATTTTCTTGATCTATTTCCTCATTTGTAATAGTAGTTTACATATAAACAATAAAGAAAAAAGAAGGGGAAAAAAAAAACTTTATCCATTAGTAACACACACATCTTGTGGGTCTTGAACTCACACTTCACCCTCCACCTTGCTCTTAGAAGGGGGAGGATGTGTCATTTGAGCTAAAGCTCATTTGCAAACCTTTTGCCATCTTTACACATAAGAGGATACAGACTGTGATTATCTTTTTCCTTACAATTGAATATTTAGAGACTCGTAACATCACTAATGCGCAGATTTGAAGCATTTTAACACAAAGATATAAGGGAGGATTTTGTTTAAATTCATGCTTCATATGAAATCCTTCTTTTTAACGGTCATTTTATAATTCCCTAGAAAAGGGAAGGTGGCACTATAAAACACACAGAAGTAAACGTCCATTTTCCACTTTTGATCATGAACTATGAAGTGTAGGTCTGGTTTGTACTCTTATGATCAAAGCAAATCGTAATTGTAATTACTGGCTTGTCCATATTACAAAATTTGGTATTTGTATTCTTGTCAATGGGTTTTGATTAGCCTTTTCAAATGTTCTTCCAGTTGAAAGACATTGTCGCAGTTGGAGCAAACTACCATTCACGACTTCTAGCTAAACAGTTTGGTTTGAGAACGGTAAGTTTTGTCGGGTATTCTTAATATTTTGGGTAACCTTTCTAGATGAGATATTTAATTTACTATATTTCTGACATATGTTTCATCTCCATAGTGTTTTTGCTGCCAATTCAGGTTGATTTGAATGATGTTGATAACATTGACATTGTGTTTGACGGGGTAGATGAAGTGGACTTCAATAAAAACCTGTTAAAGGTTTAAGATTCCTCATGGCATTTTTTTTGGGTGTGTTGGTACTTTTTGGTTTTTGTATTTTAATATTCTGATGTCTAATTAGATTTACTGCTATTTTTTGTTTGCCAGGGAGGGGAAGCTGCTCATACTGTTCAGAAGGTGAGTGAAATTTAAATTAATTGTTATTTATCACTGAATTGTCTTAATGATATAATTCATTGGGAAAATGGGTGTTTTGTCTCTGCTAGACAACGGGATTCCTGTTATTAATGGCAATATTCTAATAATTCAGGAATTAGTAAATGTTTTTTCATCACTTCCAGTGACACAGCTGTGTCTAAATCAAGTTTTAGCAGTCATATTGCATGTGCCAGCTGCTGGCAGTTCATAGTTTTCTGCTTTGTTCTTTTAAATTCTTGGCTTCTTTGGTATTTTATTGGTTTCAATTTGATGTTCGAACCTTGGTTTCGGATGGTGTTTGATACTGACTTACATAAAGGTCTAATTATATATTATCGCATAAAGTTTATTTAAGAAGTTATTATCTTCATAATAATTATGTCTCATGTCGGTTATCTTAATTTCTTGACTTCATGACTGTTGCAGTCCAGTTATTATCTTCATTATATCACCTTTGCACCAATGCATTAATTGTTCTTCATTGCATATCACCACAGCATCTTAAGTGACCCTCCCTCATCATTTCTTCAAATAGGAGTCATCTCTATGTGCACAAAGGAAGCTCTAGAAGTAAAATAACACACACACACACACACACACACACACACACACACACACACATATATTTAAACCTATAATTGAAAATTTTGGGGGGGTAGCAAAAGTTATGGATCTCCACTTGAGTACCTGGCATCCAGATTAAAGTTACAATATTGATCAAACTTATTTTTAATTCTGATAATTTTTCTTTTCCTAAATCAGGTGGTTTATTCCATGGCAAATGTGTGCATAATATTAGCTGAACACACAAAGGTTGTTCATCGGCTTGGTAGCAAGTTTCCAGTCGCAGTTAGTAACTTCCCTTTGTACTTAATCAGTTATTTTGTTTCTGTAGTTTGAGTTCTTCATAGATGATATTGTTAATCATAGACGTGTTTAGTTATATGTTTTTCTCATTTGCATTGATTCATAATAGAAAATATTGAGCAGGAGAACTCAGTCCTATAGAAGAACCTTTTATTTATTTATTTATGGCTTGATGTTGGGTAAGGACCCTAATTTAGTTGGTATCATTTGAGAGACTTTGCTGTAGAAAATGATGATGTAATGATTTTCATTCACACTTATCTTAAGAAGATTAGGAATAATTCAATAGGATTTCAAATTGATTGTTGATTTTGATCTCATGCAACATGTCCAAAAAGTTGACAAGATGTGTTTTAGGTTGAAGTTCTCCCACTTGCCACATCACCTGTTTCAAGGCGGCTCATTGCTCTTGGAGGAGGTTAGTTTTCACAGTGACATTCCAAATATGAATTGAATGATGCATCTCTGTATTATCTGTTTATAAATTGTACAATTGCATTTGACTTTTCTTTGAGGGTTTTTTTTCCCCTCTAGGGTTGTTTATTTGTACCCTCTTTAATTACATTGGGAAGCTGTAATGGCAGGATTGTCTGTTCTAATTTCCTGTTGTCAGTTCCCAGGGGGCGTTTTCATGCTTTTTATTTGAGACTGGATGACACTATTATTATTTATTTGTAGATATATATTTTGAATATTTTTTGGTTGGGGTGGGGGGAAGAGGGAGTTATTTCATTTACTTACTGCATTTCCTGTGAATGTTACAGTTCCTGAAATTCGATCTGCCCTAAGGAAGGATGGTCCAGTTATCACAGATCTTGGGAATATGATTATAGATGTGAGGTAAATTTTTATTACTATTTCCTCTCTTTGTTTTCCCCAAATTAAACTTTGGTACAGAACTTTATGAACAAGGATCCTCAAAGTCTTAGTCTTTTTTTGGACTGGTGTAATAGTTTTGTCCATGTGTTGTGTTTTAGAACTTAACTGGTTAAATTCCCCTTTTGATTTTGTTGTCTTTCTGCAAACTAACCAGCAGTTGTATATATGCTTTTAAGTGGACATCTGTATTTATTTTCTTTTCTTTTTAAAATTTTAATATTTAGAATAAAAGCTCTTGTTTTGAAAATTGTTAGCTTGATATTTTCACAGGCTAATGGGGTGTTTGGTACATGTGTTTGAAAACATGTGTTTTGTTGTTTGAAAACATATGTAGAAATACGTGTGGGTGAAAAAGTGTGTGGAAATACGTGTAATATTATTTAAAAACTGAAAACATGTGTTAGAGTTTGTCTAACAAACATGCGTGAATCAGAAGTTTTTCAAATAGAAGAAACTTAAAAAGTAGACTTGCCTGTTCAGCTGTTCCATGACTTACTACAATTTTTTTTTTCAGAAAATTTGATAACTGAAAACAATTTATATCAACTATTAGTTTTGAGGCTAGTAGGCTAAGTCAGGACAGTTTAATGTGGAATTTGGAATAGAACTATAATAGTTTTGGTCTTACATGGTCTAGATGGCTAAAGCCTAAGGAATATTTTTACTGGGAATTTTTCTACATAGAGCTGGATGGCAAGAAAAATTTATAAATCTGACCCCAAGTTGAGTGGGATTAAGCTTTTTTGAGTTAAGTTGAGTTTGTTCCTTGGAGGATGGAAGAGAAAGGACGGTTGGATATCTTAAATATACATTTTAGTTTCATGTGGTACCCTTACCTGGAATCCATCCTTTCAGTTTCTGCCTTTATCAAATGCACAGAATTAGTTTTGAGGCCTGGATTTGGAAGGCTGCAACTACATATTGTCTAAAGCCTGCTTCACCATGCAGCAGTTGGCTGTTTCTTGGACCACCACCCTCCTTTACCACCTGATCCATTGGCCTGAACAAGGAATTGAATTGCATTCTTGACTACAAGGATGCTAATTTGTCATTGTCTTCTGGAGGTGATATAGCAAAAGATGCATTTGTTTTCTTATTGAACATTAGATACTGATCTAAATCAAATATTAATTGATGCTCTAGTTGAAAGATCAGCTCATCCTTGATTTGTTTGTTCGTTTCTTTATTTTTATCTTTTATGCTTTAGCAAACCCTTGTGTGATTGATTCCTGCTTCCCAGAATTGGCCCAGAAACCAACTTGCTTCAATATGTTTAAGGTTGTTGTGGTTTAAGAATACTGACTAATGTTGTTAACTTGAGTTCTTGCTACCTCATCAGCTTCCCGAATGGGATACAGAACCCAGCTGAGCTTGAGAAGAACATCAATGTGATACCGGGTGTAGTTGATAATGGTAAGAAACAACTTGCATTCCATTTTTTGCATATTCTTAAGAGTATGTTCTCTGTATTAACTGACCTTTTATTTAACTAACATGCATTCCGCCTTTTTTTTATATCAACAAAATATATTTTAAGGGGACAATAACCCCTGAGGCTTAAACTTGCACTCTTTCGATAGGCAGAGGTACCAGTACCACTAGAGCTAACAGGTTTGGTGGTAACATGCATCCTTCTTAAATCTTTGATATGTTGGCTAGATTTCTTGCCTACCATGTAGGACAACAAGGCAATCTCTTATGCTACTTGAAATATATGTATGATTGGATGATTACAAGCATCTAATATGTACCTTTTTTGGACCAATGAGCACTGGTTCAAAAGGCACTTCCTTTTATAATTATGGGATGAAGTGGGTCCAAGACATATTTGGGTGCATATGTAACTTTATTTTAATAATAAAGCGACTTAAATAAATGGGGAAGCAAATTTCAAATACCTCAAGAGTGTTTTATAGCTACTTCTGAATAATTACAATCTCATATTCAAAAGATCTTTAAAAAAATGTGTAATGTACACTCAAAAAAGAGGAATAGCAAATGCCAAATTCGCTAAATACTATCAAAATTCCTACTATTCACCTCTCTCAGAAATTGTCCACATCACAAGCATCTGATATGAACATTTTATTTGTTTATATATTTATTTTATAGATAAGATAGAATATCAATCTATGGCATCCACTCCATAATGATTGCATTTAGCATTAGCCTAAGATGCCAGTCGATTTTTGGTGTAGGCAAGGTTCGAACCCCAAATCTCTTATTCAAGATAAGAGACTTTACCAGTTGAGCTAATTGAAATCCATAATGATTGATATGAACATTTTATTTAAGATCAAATTCAATTGCTTAATTCTACTATTTGGAATGGCTACCATGATATCCATGCCAACAACATGATAGAGAATTTTTCATGCTTGGAGCAGTCCAAATATGAGCATTCAGATTTTATTTTATTTTCTGTTTATTTTGCTCTCCTAACATACAATTTGAACCCAGTATCGAATGATCCCATTTTATTTTTTCATAATATGAGTTAGAAAAATCAAAACTCGTGGATCATTTTATTTTTATTTTTATCGCCTATTATCATAAGATACTTGTACATTTCTGGAAGATTCTATATGTACGGGCTCATAGGTATGCATCCATGCTGATTTTTGACACAGACAAATTGGTTGCAATGTTTAATTGGCAATGCTGCACCAAAAATGGTTCATTCTTCAACTATGCTTCAAAATATCAATATCTCTTTCCACCCCGTCCTCTTCTTCTTTTTATCCAGGGTGGAAAATGGTTTTCGTATCAGATTTGCGATCTTGCCACTTTTTTTTTCTACTTTCTCCAAAAATTGATAGTATGTCTGGTGAGTTAAGAACAATCTCATATTTGCCAAGTTACACTGCAGGCATTGTTTCTGGGGTTGCAACATCTGTGCTGGTTGCAGTTAGAGATGGCGGTCATGTCAATGTGATGAACTTGGAGGAGTTTGTTGAAGTTGTGCTTGGCTGGAGATATGCAACTTCTACCTTGTAACCAGTTTTGAGTGGCACCCTGCTTTATTAAGAAATACTTAACCATTTAGTCAGGAGAGGGAGATAGAAAGGGTTTGATAGGCATGCAGCCCTTGGGCATGTTTTTGACAGGAGAAATCACTGATCTGAACATCTAGTAATGAAGTTCGCTTTATTTAGGAAGACTTCTTGTAATCTATCGGTTATTTTTACTATTTCAAGTTGCTGTATGGTGGATACCTGTGTGCTTCAAACATCAATTGTGCATAGGTTGGTTTGCTTTGGTTTTGAATATTTTTCAATCCAAGCTAACCTCATTGGCTAGAAAAACCATTGACCCAAACTAACCTGCATGGTTAAATAACGGACTGAGATCCGACATGATGCAATAGTTCTAACTATTACTCCGGACCCAAATCTTTATATAATCAAATCCAAACCAACCCATGATGACTCATTTGCATATGTATGGTTTGGTCAATTTAGGTTTATTTTATCAAGTCCGTTGGGCCATTCATCTCCAATAATATTTGCATACTTTTAGTTTTGGTCTCAAACATTCAAGATATATTCATCATTTGGGTGAACACGTAGAAGGTCTGAAGGTCTGGCACTTATTAAAAATATTTTTGAGCCGAAAAAATGAAACCAAGAAAGATTGGTACAGTACCAAAGTTTTCTGTTCTACTGCCACAATCAATAACAATCCTATGATGGATAGAGGAAGATATGCAAATGTGGTTTCTATGGGAATTATCCCTAAGATGCACTTTGTGATGGAAGAAATTTCAATACCCTATGAGCTTCATTGGTTCGTAGACAGCAACGTTGCTCTAATTTTCCAAAGGCATCCCACATCATGTTACATCCAATGCATGCTTCCTATAATCCTCTTGGATGGGCATTTGGACATCAAACTATCAATAATGAGAAGCCTCGCAAAGATATTCTACAATTCATTTTTCCAGCCGATGAAGGAGAAGTTGAGTTCAAAGCCACAGGCATGCTTAAATAAGAGACTTAATGAGCACAATAATAAGGCTATGGATATGAAAATTCATGGAGGATATTTAAGTCAAAATTCAAGCGCTCCATGCTAAAACTCAAAAGGACAAGTTTTCATTTAGGCTGTGTTTGGTTTGATATAAAATGTTTTCCGGCCATAAAATATTTTCAGGTGAAAACATTCTTTAAAAAAGAAAATATTTTTAGGCATTTGGTTGCATTCCGAAAAATGCTCTAAAAATTATTTTAGGTGTTTGGTTGAGTTCTTGAAAATGCTTTAGAAAACACATTTTCTATTAATTTCTCTCATCTTCTCAGAATTCATAATAGAAAAATTCCAATATAAAAATCCAAAGAAACAAAAAAAAAAAAAAAAATAGAGAATCAAAATTTGACTGATCATGAGAGAGGGAGAAACAGAGACATTGAGTGAAAGAGAGAAGTAGATCGAGAGAGAGAGAGAGAGAGAGATTGGTTCATGGGTGGTGGTTGGCGGCGACAGTAGTGGCTTGGTGGTGGCAGCATGAACATGGTGGTTTGATCTAATGGTGGCAGCAACGATATCAAAGAGATCTAAGGGTAGGTCGCTCATGCTGATCTAATGGGCTTAGGGGTGGGTCACTCACGCTGGTCCAATTAGCTTAGGGGGTTGCTCAATTGGGTTATGGTGACCCGATCTATTTTCTGGTGGCTCCTTTTTATTTTCTTTGTGCTCCATTGTAAGTGTTCAAGCTCTTATTTCTTCTCTATTTGGTTCTAAGGTTGAAATTGGAATATAAGAAAATAGAAGTGTAGTTCATTTTACACCAAAATTGTTCCTATTTTACAATTAAAGGAAAAATGGTTTTAAGTTGACCTGGTTTTTCAGACCACCCAAATAGCCGTAAGGCTATAAAATGTTTTGGTAGAAATACCACTTTCGTCCTTACATTTTGACCTTATTCCCATTTTGGTCCTTACTTTTCTATTTTATCGCTTTTAGTCCATAAATGAAAAAAGCATTTCATTTTAGTCCCTACTGTTACTAACTCAACAAAAATATCCTATGTGGCAAACAAAATGCTGACGTAGCCAATATAATAATATTAAAAAAATTACTTGGCATTAAAAAATTCCATGTCAACATAAAATAGTAATTAAAAAAGATACATCAGCATCCATGTATATCTTTTGTGAGGAGTGGAAGAATCCCCGTCCATACTCTAGCCCAATAACGTATTGGGCCGTAGGAACAAGTTGGGCCAAGCCTATATGCATGGGTGGAGTCCAAGAAGGAAACAGGCTGTAAGAAGAAGGAAGTTGAATGAGCCCCCATGCCTAAAAAAGGGCAACACCACGAGAAAAAGGTCTTCGCGGAGAAGGTGAGAGACCAACCTTACTAGAAGCAAGGTGCACGAATAACCCACATGTAGCTCCCAGGTGGTACCCAGGACCGCGAGAAACTTCCAGAACATGCAAGAAGATTGAAGATTTTTACTTCTGCATCAATTTGGGAGCCCTTACCTAACCTTTACCGCATTAAATATGTCTGAGACGAACTAAATAGAGAAAATATCCCCCAGGAGACAAAACTCAAGGATAAGGGAGGGGAGGAAACTAATAAAGTAAGGAAAAATATCTCTGAGTGCTTAGCTTGCACTAGGATAGCTATAGGGATAAGAAGGAGAAGAGTGCCTATAAATAAAAGGAAGGAAGTAGAAGAGGGGAGGATTTTTTTTTTTTTTTTTTAATTTAAATTTTTGGAAGGGTGGATAAAAGAGAAGTGAGACAACCTAGGAGAAGGGTATGTGCATGGTACCACGGGGTTAAGTGAGTGATTAGAAATTTATATTGGTGATACTATTGTAATATGTACTTTTTTCTTTTTATGAAACCAACTATTTGAGCTTCCCATTGTAGAGTAATTATTCCCAGTCTTTCAATTAAAAATATATTGTGTGAGACTTACTAGCTATAATCTGTGGAGGTCCACGGGGGGCCAGATTTTGTCTACCCAGAATTTGCGCCGTTTGTGGGAGACTTCTACTAAGCAGTAGGCTCAAGAGTTGGATTACAATTTATGGCGAATTAGTCTCGTAATGGTCCTACCCATTTGGAACGGCTAAGCATTTTAGAAAAATCTGTTCATGTGGAGCGACGAGTGAGATCTTAGGTTCATAGGGAGGCCCCACAGCCACCTAGTCCACGTCTGTAGGGAGAGCAATCTGCCACCAGCACGGGCGAATCCTCACATTCTAATAGGGAGAGGGAAATGGAAAAGCTAAGAGAGCAAGTGGAAGTGTTGCAGAGAGAGGCAGAAAGGG
Organism: Quercus lobata; assembly: GCF_001633185.2. Lineage (NCBI taxonomy): Eukaryota > Viridiplantae > Streptophyta > Magnoliopsida > Fagales > Fagaceae > Quercus > Quercus lobata. The sequence goes on from NC_044910.1 coordinate 11,188,958, forward strand.
ATAATGAGTTACTACGCCGTAAAGACGAAGAACTTCATCGTCAGAGAGGCCTGAGTCCAGCGCACAATCATTCCCAAGAAGAGGAGCGTATGGTGGATGATAGGAATAGGAAGAAAAAGACGAGCTATCTCCATGGGGAATATGAGCGGTCTCATAGGGAGAGAATGGCCTCCCCACCTCATAGGAGAAGCGGAAAAGAAGAGCAAGATCAGGAGAGGCATAAAGGTCCAGTTACTTAGAGCCTAATAAGGCTGTGCAAACTAGTACTAGAGCTGACAAGACCGACCAGAACCGACGTAGCCGTACCACTGGTAGGATCGACCGACTGACTCAAGGCTGGCAAGCGGAGGGTGAAAGGCAACCCGACTCCCATGCGGTGGAGCCAACGGAAATTGAAACCCTGAAACCAATATTTTTAAACCGACCGATATATGGCTGTAGCAACAGTTTTTTTTTTTAAAGTGTGAAACGACATTGTTTCCCTTGGTTTTGAAAAAAAAAGGCACCAAACACTGTCATTTTGTGCTAGGTCAAGGCTCCTATATATTTTTTCTTTTCCTCTGCTTTCACCTTAAAACTCTCTCACCTCTCTCTTGAGTCTTGCCACTCAATCACTCACCACACCAGATGACAAACACCACACCAAGTAAGTTAGACAGTCCTCAACTCTAGCCCATCTTGTTTTTCTTGACCCATATCAATAAGTGATTATGAATTTATAATAATAATTATTTTATTTTTGGGTAATTGTAGTCGTAGAAATGCTTTGTGAGTCAACGGCTCCACCAAAGCATAAAGTTTGCTTTAACTTTTTGAATGTGTTAGTGTTTTTGGTTACTGAAGAAGAAAACAATGTAACAATACTTAAAAAAGAAAAAAAGAGAACACTACAACAATATGTTTCATAGGGTGCTGTTGAAAAGGTTTTTTTTTTTTTTTTTTTCTTCTTCTTAAAAAACCTATCAAGTGGATATTTTGGTTGATGTATGAACAAGTTAGTCGTTTGTGTGAAAAGTTTGTACATTTTACTTGGAATCTTGAACATGTTGTGTATTGATATTGGGCCTAATAGCCCAATTTTTTTATAAAAAAATATATTGTTATTTTAATGTTTCAAACCTAATAAATTGATTGAACCGACCACAAAAAACAGCACCGCTATAGGTCAAAAAACCGACTCTAACTGGTGTGCATCAGTTCCAATTATGAGAATACCGATCTCTATTGGTTTGGTGATAAATTTGAGAAAAAACCTACAATGACCGAATCGCGCACACCCCTAGCGCCCAACAATTCCTCATTCCCGAATTCCAGTGATGCCGTCAATTTTAGGAGATGATGTTATGGGCAAGGCTTTGCAGCAGATATCACAGTCTCATTTCTCTGAAGAAATTGAGAAAACTGATCTACCGCACAGGTTCACAAGGCCAACCTTCACTATATATGATGACAAGATAGATCCCATTGAACATGTCAGTCATTATAACCAAAGCATGACCATATATTCTAAAAATGAGACTCTGATGTGTAAAATTTTCCCTTCTAGCTTAGGGCCGATAGCTATGAGATGGTTTGATGGGTTAGAAAAAGGATCTATATGGGGCTATGATGAGCTAATTAGAGCGTTTGGGGTAAGATTTGTGACATGCAGTAGAACTCCGAAGCCTTTTGCCTCACTTCTTACAATGGCAATGAAGGAGGGGAAAACTCTAAGGGCCCATTCGGATCATTACTAGGAGTTATATAATGAGATTGGGGGAAACAATGGAGGATTTTTTTTTTTTTTTAATTTTTGGAAGGGTGGATAAAAGAGAAGTGAGACAACCTAGGACAAGAGTGTGTGCATGGCACCACGGGGTCAAGTGAGTGATGAGGAATTTATACTGGTGATACTATTGTAATATGTACTTTTTTCTTTTTATGAAACCAACTGTTTGACCTTCCCATTGTAGAGTAATTATTCTTAGTCTTCTAATTAAAAATATATTGTGTGGGACTTACTAGCTATAATCTGTGGAGGTCCATGGGCGGCCAGATTTTGTCCACCCACACCTTTGATTCTAAAAAAATTAATTTATCCATTTTATGAAAATAAAAAATAAATAAATAAACATAATTAGAATGAAAATACACATTAATTTGGATCTTAAACATAAATACACGAGCAGAAACCTAAAAATTTCAATGACAAGAACACAAACCCACAAAAATTAAATTTACCAATCTATAAAAAAAAAACATCACAAAAATTAAATTTGCCAATATTTAAGCACAAAAATTAAATAAAGAAAAAAAACCCTTTCACTTTGTTGCTTTTCTTTGAAAATTCAAACTTTTATAGCAAAACCTAGAGAAAGAGTCTTAGAAAATTCTCATACATCTTTTCATCTTCGACCTCAAGCTAAAAACCAAAACTCCTTTGTAAACCCATTCCCACAGCAAGCACTCAAAACCCGCTTAGACACCCATAAATTCTTTTGAAGCCGACCCATACCCACGAACACACACATAACACACAATTTTTGGTTTTGATTTGAGAAATTAAAGAGAGATAGTGGTGGTGGTAGCCTGCGTTTTCGCGACGGAGCAAGGAGGCTCCACCACGTCGTTGCCACTCTTTGATAGTGGTGGTGATGGCCAGCTCTTCAATTCCACTCTCCCCACTGAGTCCTTCACACACACAGCTCTTCATTTTGATCTAGAGGTAAGCGAATTGGGTTGTTGTTGGGTTGAATTTTCTGGTTTGGTTTTGAAATTTTTGGGCTTTGAGATTTGATGATTGATGTGTTTTTTGGTTTGTTTTTCTTTGGGGTATTTTGAATCTTTTGGGTTACTGGAGATCAATTTAATTGCAGGTTGTTGGTGGTTGTGAACAAAGAAAGGTAGTGGCTTGGTGGTCGGCTAGCTCCGATGGTGGGTTGGGCCAGCTCTGGATTTGTGTTTGTATTCTTGCTGATGTTTGGTTTTGTGTTTTTTGTTTTTGTGTTTGGTTGACGAGAAAGATCTGTTGCTGGGTTTGTGTTTGTGTTCTTGTTGGAAATCGGTTTGTGTTTATGTTTTTGTGTTTGGTTGACAAAAAAAGGGAAAGAAAATGCTAGAAAATTTGGGCATGTGTTCTTATGTTTAAATCTAGGTATGTGTTCTTTAGAGTTCTTGTTGAAGATGAATACATATCTAAATTTATGTATTTTTTGGATTTTAATTTTCGTTTTTCGTTTTTATTTTGTTAAAATTGATATATTAATTGGTTTTTTTTTTTTTTAAATGGTAAGTTTATGTGGCATTTTTATTATTTTATTAGTCAAGTCCGTATTTGTTATGCAAACAGTGCACTCTGTTTATCACATAGGATATTTCCGTTAAGTGAGCAATGGTTGGGACCAAAATAGAACCTTTTTTTTTTTTTTTTTTTTTTTTTTTTTTTTTTTTTTTCATTTAGAGACTAAAAATGGTAAAATTTAAAAAGTAGAAACCAAAACGGGAATATGGTCAAAATGTAAGGACAAAAATGGTATTTCTGCCAAATGTTTTCAATCGAACCAAACAAAGCCTTAAAGGGAAGTATGATGCAAGTGTGCCTACATTGGAACTTTCGTTTGCCTCTTCTAACCTCTGGACTTGAAGCTCTTTGCCTAATCTTGATTGACACCATCTTCAAATTCCTAAAGTCTTGAACTTCATAACAATCAAAAATCCCTTCAATTTGATTTAACTAGTCCACAAATTCCTCAGGCTACATGCTTCCTTAGAATTTAAGCAGGCCAATCCTGATATTGGATTCCCATCTTGTGCTCCCCCTTGGAGAACCAGGCGACAGGCACTCGCCAAAATTGGACTATATATAATAAAAAAGCGTTATTTAATTTTGCAAATTTACTATTGCACCACATCATCAACTACTTTTTTTTTTTCATAACAATTTTTCTCACTTAATTTTTGGAATGTTGAATATAAAGAAATATTAATAAATATATAATATATAATATTCTGCTTAATATACATTGAACTCTCTTTTGAATTGCAACATTTAATATAATCTAACTCATGCTACTCATGCCAAATGCCTTGTAGCTAAATTGGCACCTCCTCATGTACAAAGTGCTTGGGGGTCTAAGGGGGAAAGGATTCGAACTGTAGGATTAGCAGCATGTTGTAATTATTTCTAAAAAAAAAAAAAAACACTCATGCTACTCATTAAAAAAATATATATAATTTTATAGTTACAATAGAGTGAGAGGATTTGAACATTGGATGTCTTGCAAGAAACACCAGAGTTGCTAATTAATTAAGTTATAAAACTCTTGACAAATAAGCTTAGATATTAAACATTAAGAATAACAAATTTTTTATTATTTACTTCTGCAAATATACATAATAAAAGTAATAGTAACATGATTTGTCACAAAAAAAACTTATTGGGAAGCATAACCTTTGGATTTATATATGTGGAATTTTCTTGGTGGATTGCTTGTGGGATTTATGAGAGTCCTGTCATCATTAGTTTGTTTAGATTATATTATTTCTTCTTTACAAGGCTGTCCTCATCCTTAATCAACTCTATTTTTTTTTTTTAATGAATTTATTCAACTCTATTTTATCACTTCAAAATTCAAATACATAATGGATAAGCATTGCAACTAGTGTATAGACAATAAAACGAGATACATAGACTATTTCCACATAAAAATGTGGAGAAATCTAGCAGTGTAAGATATTTTTGTTTGAAGGGCCAAGTTGCAACACTAATATATTTATCAAGACAATTTTCATACAGGTAGTTGTCTCACATTGCTTAAGAGAGTATATTGTGTGTAGTATAACTTGCCCCACCCTCCCTTAAAAGTTACTATGGCTTTTGAGTGGAGTTGTGATGTGCATTTGTGTTAAAACTTCTTTCCCTCTCCCTTGTGTGTGTGTGTTTGTTTCTCATAAAAAAAGAAGACAATTTTCATATATATATATATATATATATATATACACACGCTTTTTTTTTATATACATTCACTTTTTTATTTGATAAGTGTAAGGACACGATTTTGTAACGACCCAAAATGATATTGGGCTCGCACGTGAATAGGTCCAAACAATGTAATTTGTAGAGCGTGGGTATTAAGAACTAGATTAACTTTTGTGGAATGAAAAGTTTCACCATCATGTATATTGAAGGCCCAGAACTGGCGCAACAATCGGTTCTTCTCTTGTAATCGATACAGTTCTTTTGTTTTTCACGTTCTTCTTCTTTAGTCTTTCCTTCTCTTTTCTCTTTTTTTGTTCCAATCCCCTTTTTGCATGTTCTTCTTTCAGTTTATATATCACCCTCTATGTTCCATCCTCACCACACACGTGTAGGTGGGGTTCGGGGGATTTCTTTCTGTCCCATCTATCACCTCCTGGAACTTCCTATGGGCAGCTGTAAGGCTGCCTCCTTACTGTTCAGGTATCACCTCCACATTAATGTGGCCAGAGAGTTGGTTGAGAGGTAATTAATGCGGAGGCAGCTGTAGTTATAGATATTTGTTTGCCGTTTCTTTCTTACCCTTGGTCTGTTATCCCATCTTCAGTGGTGACATAATTCCGAGGTCCGGTTGTAATAAGACCGCGTCCTGATCGTCCTCGGACGCATACTGCCGAGGAGTATGGCGTCCTCGGACGAATACGGAACTCTACCTTCGTGATATTGACTACCACCCCCCCTTCGGTAATTACCCTTATGACCTGACTTGGCCTCCTTGGACGGATATGCATCCTCGGATGGGCCACAGGCCCAACGATTCTAACCTTAATGGGTCTGTTGATTGACTGGCCCCCACAATAAGTTATATATATATACACACACACACCAAAAAAAAAAAAAAAAAAGCTTTAGTATTTTCAAACAAAATTATGTTTGATGGTGATCTTTCATAAAATAAAATTCATTTTTACTATTTTCATAGTGAAATTCTTCAAAAGTTTCATTTTCAATACAAATTATCAAATTTTATACTAAAGTACGTAAAAAAATCTCTCAATTAAACTAATGAAATTTTTAAAAACATGAATGATCCAAAACTTGGAGGAATAAGTTAAGCTTCAAACATATTTAAAGTTATCTTGCTCTTAACCCATTATGTGGCAACTAAAGAGACATTTTATGTGTAATTTTAGTGACAAGATCTTTTTAATGAGTCAATAACTTATTAATCGCCACATAACTAGTTGAAAAGGATAGATTCAAACATGTTTAGTGCCAAATTTTATCAAATATTTAACATATGTAAGAGCGCATTTTACAATAATAAAAAAATTGCAAAAAATAAAGTTATGTTTCTATAACTATTAGACCAATTTTTTCTTTTTTAAGTATCATTGAACTAATTGTATTTATGGGGACCAACTCTTATTTTTGTTGGGTAAATTTTGAAAACATTAAAATAATTATATATATATATATATATTTTTTTTTAATTCAAATATTTGGGGGACCAACTCTTATTTTTGTAGGGTAAATTTTGAAAACATTAAAATAATTATACATATAGGAAAATTTCAAAATTTTGGGCCCCCACCCATATACTTTAGCTCCGTCCTTGGGAAAAATATTATGTTCACGATACTTTCACAAGATGTTTATGATTTTCAAATCTGATTTTTTTTTTTTTTTGGGTTTTAGTTATGTGTGCCATTATGATATTTGTGTGATGAAATTATTATTAAATACTAGTTTATTATTTATGTCTCAGATCTGGTTTTTTTTCTTTTGGGGGGGGGGTTGGTGTTTGGTTGTGTGACATTATTTTCTTTGTGTTGTGATTGTTTTGTTTTGATTTGGTAACCGGACATGCATAATGATGGTCAAAAGTATTGACGTAGTGATGGGTTCCAATTCACCGGCACGGTCCATCACATAATTCACATACAAATAGAGTGTAAATAACTTCGGAATAAATAGATCACAAATAACTATGAAACAAAGAGCATAAATAACTTGTGATAGGAGCTTTTCAGTATTATAATTTGCAAAAAGGTTGATATTTAGCGCAAAAAAAAAAAAAAAAAAAAATCAAATGAGAGGGACTAACATAAAAAATAAAAAGCTCACAAGACCAAAATGAAAAAAAAAAAAAAAAATCTTGATAATTCAATAATTATAATAAAAAAAGAGAGATTTGAACTCTGAATGTTTTGAATGAAGTATAACATTAACACTTCATTTAGGACGAGAAAAATGAATGGAATGAAATGAATTATTTTAGAATATTCCTTCCATTTTCTTGTGTTGGAGTTTAATGGAGGAAAAATTTCACTAAAATTTCTATAATTAAAATACTCCTATATATTTAGCATTTTATTTTAAAATATGAGTATAATAGTAATATTATTATAAAATGATTCAATTTATTTCACTTTATATTACTTTCAAATAAGATTATTTACCTTCCATTTCTTTCAGTTTCTTTATTCAAAAACATCCGGACAAGATTACGAAATTCCGTTTCATTCATTTATTATTTTATTTTCTATTTATTTCCATTACTTAAAAACATTTCATTCTATTCCATTTGTTTAAGATTTACTCATTCAATTTCATTTCATTCCTATATGAACTCCTAAACAAATTGTAAGTTTTTTTTTTTTTTTTTTGAAAAAAACACTAACTTAAAGGGGCAATATATTTTTTTTTTTTTGAGTAAATAGTTTTTTATCATCATGTCCAAGACATCATTTGGTTTTTGATAAGATCAAATCCCAGATTTCTTATTCAAGAATAAAAGACTTTACCACTTAGAACTAACTATAACTTAAAAAAAAAAAAAAAAAATTGATGGGAACTGCAACTATTTTTTTTTTTTTAAAGGAGGTTTTACTCCATCCAATTACTAATAGAAAGATGATATATATATATATATATATATAAATATAAGAGGAGGTTTGACTCCATCCAACCACTAATAGAATGTTACACCTAAGTTCAAGTAACTTTAAGTAATGTTATACCACTCAATATTTTTTTAATCGGATGCGAATTTTGATAAATCCACTGTTAGATTACATTATCTTCATATATTCTCTGTACTTGCAAAATTTCAAAATGATAAAAAATTAGTAGTCATGTCATCAATCAATTGTTAAATTCAAGTTTTTGTAGTTTAAAATAATGCATAAAAGATGAGTTAATGGATTAAATAGTAAATAATATCCAATTGACATAAAAATTAGTATGAATGTTAAGAACATATAGAATATATAATTCAACGGTGGGATTTTCAAAATATGAATTTTATAACAAGTTATTAGGTGATGTAATATTACTTAAAGTTACACTAGGTGTAACTTGAACCCAATCTTCTTTATTTATTTATTTTTTTTTTAAGAATACTATGTATTTTAACACACACACAGAAGGAGAGAGGGAAAAATATTTTAAAGAAACTAACAATGGTGTATATCCAAATAGGCTTAATCTTCTTTATATATATATATTATAAAAAAAAAAAAAAAAAAAAAAGTGTCATGGTGATTGGAATCAAACTCTATTTTAAAAAAAAAAAAATTAAAGGCAACCTATGCAAAAAGGTTTGACACGTAGAGAGTGCAGTGTGTTATCGACCTCCTCCAATCAGCACTAGGCTTTCCTTTCCTTTCCCATTTGCCTGTTGGCTTAGCCTTTAAGCCCCGACTCAGTCTCAGCCTCAGCCTCAGCCTCAGCCTCAGTCCACCACACCAACCCTAAGCCCAAAATTCCCTCTATTCAAACACTTTTTCAATTACTTTCAGAGAGAGAGAGAGAGAGAGAGAGAGAGCGAAACTTCAATTCAATTCCAATTCCACCTAGGTACGTACCAGCCCTTCATTTCTCTTCTCAATTTTTTTTGTTTCCTTAGTTTAAAAAAAAAAAAAAAAATTGTTTCACTTCAATTTCACGCTTCATTCTCGAAACCCTAGATTCGCTTCTCGATTTGGTTTGTTTGGCTGTTGAGAATATGTAGGAAAGAAACAATTTTTTTTTTAGTCTTTTGGTTTGTTTTCTGTTGTGTTTGTGAAATTTCTCGGCAACCAAACGGGTGGGTTTGTGTTTTAGATGCTCGAATTTTAGCGAAATTATCAAAACCTCTGAAATTTAGGGTTTACTATTTTATTATTTCATTTCTTTTTTATTTTCAAAACCAGAAAAAGCAAAAAAATCCCAATTATGAAAAATCAATAAACCATGCAGTATCGCTGTGTATGTGCATTATTTATTTATTTATTTTAGCTTCCATTGTTCCTTGGCAACTAAATGTAGGGATGGGAATGTGAATTGGGCACTGTTCAAGTTTCTTTTTTCACCTAGTTTGGAGCTTTTTTTTTTTTTTTGAAAAAAAATTCTGAATCATTGAGGTTTGATTTTTAAGCACTGTAATCATGTAATGAATAGTGTACCTTTTATGATGATTAAATTTATTTTTGTTGTAAGTACATATCTCATTCTTTTTATTTAAATCTCTGGAATTTATTAATTAACAATTAATTGGTGTTATTATTTCTAAAATGTCATGGATGCCTCCAAAATGTCTTAATCCTAAATTATTAACCTTCGCTTTGTTCTTTTGTATGCTTAGTCTTGTGAAATTGGTGCTGTTCCTGCGTGCCAGACATCATGGATGCAGACTTGCAGTCCCTGCCCCCAGATAATGCTGATGCAAAAGCAGCATTTCGGAAGCCATCTACAGATGCAACAAACAGGAAGTATCGGCGCCATTCTCCAGTTAGTGGGTCATCTTCACCTGATGGTTAGTTTTTCCATTTTTTTATTATATAATTTTTAAATAAAATTTGAGCTTTCATTTTCAAGCCTTACAATGGTCTTTGCATGTTGATTCACAGCAAAAATCGCTTGATAAGGTTTACATTCTATCTTGGTTTTTTATACTGTATAATATAATTATGTGATTTATGGCATTTTGCTAATGAGCTCTACATCAAATATCACCTTCTTTCTTTGTAAGAGGAAAGACTGCATTGTTAAAAGTGCGCTTAGGCATGCTTAAAGCTCAAAATTCAAGGCTCCAAGGTCTAAGTGCTTCATTTGGCCAAAGCAAACCTCTGTTTACGCTTTTCTAGTGCTTTTTGAAGAAATATAAAGCATACCTAGATACTTTATTTCTTTTGATCGGTAATGCGGGACTTTATTAAATGAAGGGGTTGACACACTGCCTTCCTATTAACCAAATGACATTTGACTTCATCTTCCAAGCCTTCCCATAGAAAATTATGTTGTAGTTTCTCAAATTGGTTGGCAACACTGATTGGTACTCAAAAAAGAAATAAAATTTAGGTTGGCAAGCTGGCAGGGACATGGCAATTTGCCTGCCATGCCTGTGTCGTATGCGTACGGGACACGGCTGCATGCATGTTCTCTTTTTTTTTATTTTTTTATTTTAATAATCGGACACAGCGAGGAGAGGGAAAAAAGAAGAAGATAAAAATCCTAACCTGATGGTCTTGATCTCTTCCACTTCTTCTTCTTCTTCTTCTTCTTCTTCTTCTCATGCCGATCTCCTCTTCCTCCCCCTCTCGATATGTCTCTCCCTCTCGGTCTCCTTCTCCCTCTTGATCTCTTTCTCCCTCTCAATCTCTCGCTCTCCCTCCCAATCTCTCTTCCTCCCTCTTTCTCCCTCACAAATATCAGGTTAGGCTAGTGGCGGGGATGTGGGGTTTCTATTCTTGTGTGTTCTGGGTTATTTCAAATTCTAAATTCTGGGTTTATTTTTTTTATTTTTTTAATTAATGTTTTTTTTTAAAAAAAAAATTAAGAAATAAATAATAAGTGGTGAAATTAGGGGCCGAGTTTTGCACTTTGGCCTATTTCTTTTACTTTCTTTGTTTTGTGTGCCTTTCTCCACTCCTATTTCCAAGTAAATATCATCTGCAACTTATTCCTTTATATATATATATATATATATATAGTTAATTAATTAATATACGTATCCCTGCCATACCCATATCCTACTTTTTCAAAAATTGCCATGTCTTTGTACCTTATCCATTCCCATACCTGTGCCTGTATCCGTGCAGGTGCTTCCTAGAGCTAGACAAAGTGCTCTTTATAACTTATAAGAGTGATTCTACCTAGATACTTTTTGTTTTATACAAATATTATTTTTAAGTGATGTACCACAAACAGTTGTTTGTTTTCATATCAAAAGATACAATCAAGGTTAATTTACAATTCTTGTGTTTTTTGGTCTCTGCTATCATAGTTATGTATGTTTATAAAGTACAAGAGAAATATATAAAATATTATGTTTAAAATTTATATCTCTAAATGATTATCGTATTATTTATTGATAATTTCAAATTCATTACATAAATAATTTAAAAAATCGAAATAATTTATGTAAGTTTGAATTTACTAACTTTGTGCAATTGCGCTACCCATCTGAGCTAATAGGCAAAACATATTACTGTTTTTAATTTATTGACTCTTTTTAGTCAAGTGAGCACCTAGGCTCACGTTTGTTGTTTGTGGTCTTATATTGGGGTTCTGTCCCCCACAATTACCTACCAAAAATAAGTCTCTTATTGTATGTTATGAATCCTTTTATTAAAGGTTATTTTACACTATATTTGAAAAATGTGCTTCATTTCAATAATGCACATGTTAACGCTTTGTATGCTTGATGCTTTTTTTGATAAGTGGATGAGGTGGTGCATTCAAAACCCATAGTGTGCCTATTGTGTTGTCAATAGGGGGTGATTGTAGTTTCTTCTCGTTCCATGATAATGCTTTTGGTTTATAGATGTGCAGTACCATTTTTACTACCATTTGAAAATAATTTGGAAAAACTTCATGTTAGCAACTTATTTTCATGGTAGAAGATAAAATTTTGCAAAATGAGATGCAATGTTGTCGAAACATTTGCATAGGAAAAGCAATGAAGTTCAAACCAAGAAGAAAGTTAATGTAGATGAAATGATGAAAACTAAAATTTTACATGTTTTTCAATTTTAATCTAAAATTTTAGTTTTCATTTTTCATACTAAGTTTTAAAGATGAAAACTAGCCCAATATAATCATACAATTTTACTAGTTTTCATCTTTTAAACTTCTTTTCCTTTCTGTATTGTCATTCATCCTAACAATAGGAAGTGAAGTCATTACCACAATTGAGAAGAAAGTAGAGGACTAGCGATGGAGTTCAAACCTAGAAGAAAATTAATGTTGTATATTCATGAGTTTTGCTCAACTCATGTTTTATTTTTGTTGGTTTTCATACATAACTTAGAATTGAAGTTATTTGAAGATACTATCCATGTTACTTATGTTTTTCATTCTCGAAAATTGGAGCCCAATAAAATAACCTAGTTGCTTGGATGTAGAACGGTGTTATAAACCTGGGGATTGAAGAAAAATCTCTGCCGGATTACACTCCTATAGTCCTATTATTGTTATAAGCTATAAACAGAAGTGTGAATAAGAATTCTTCTGTAGAATACTGTCTTTCTCTTTCATTTTATTGGACCTTGGAAAAGTTTACAGGCTGTCTGGTTCATCAGTTTCCTGATTGCTTATATTCACCTTTGTGTTTTTGCAGAAATTCCTAAGCAGGACCAGGGCTCTAGCCCAAACGTGTCAAGGGATGACCCCGTAAGAGTTTCTGAATATCGACCAAGAAGGAGGGATGATGAAAGGGAATTCTATAGGGATTCTAGCAGAAGTCATTATGGTAGAAGTAATGATTCTTATAGGCACTCTGATCGACAGTCATCCAGGGGCTCCCATGGTTACTCTAGGCACGACGACTATGTACATGACAAGCATACGGATGAAGAAGATAGAAACTATAAGAGGTTATCCTCCCGTTCTGGTCGAGAGTCGAGGGGTGGTGCTCATTCTGAGCTTACAGGAAAAGAAAGTGAGCACAGTAAGTCAAGAGATTATTCGAGACATGTGGACAAATATTCCCGAGATGATTATGATGGGCGTAGAAGCAAGGATAAAGATAGAGAAGTCTCATCACTAGAATACCAGAAATATAAAGATAAGGATTCATCATCTGATAGAGCTGGATCAGGTAGGAGACATGTGCCTTCTGAAGAGTTGGAGAGGGATAGATATACGAGGGACAGAGGTGGTCGAGATGAGAAGCGGGATTATCGTAGAGGTGACAGACTTTCCTATGAAGAGACCCGTGGGCACCGAAATGGCACAAGTTCAGGAGGAGACGGTGGTAAGCATCGCCTGAAAGATGCTTATAAGAGTGACCCAATGGAGCTGGATGGTAAAAAACTTTCCAAAGAGGACAAGAAAAAATATAATGACCGAGAAACTAACAGGGATAAGGACGAGTACGTTAGAGAACCAGGGGAGCTTGTTGATGATAAATTTGATTCTGTGAGTGATAATCATGAGTCTCCAGCAAAAAAATCAAAACCGTATGGTTTGGACAAGGACACTGACTATAGGAAAGATGGTACCTTTTGTTAACATTCCCTGTTTTATTGTATTAATATTTTCCTCTTCTGTTTCCCAATAGCTTAATACTATATGATCCCATTACAGTTAAACCAGTTTCGAAGTTCTCATCTGTAGCTGAGGATGCCAAAGTGACTCCAGGACAAGGCCAGGCCAATGATTCTGATGCTGCTAGTGATCTAAATGCTGCAAAAGTTGCTGCAATGAAAGCTGCTGAATTAGGTATGTAATTGGCTCCTTGGGACAATATGTATATGATATTATGATGGTTCTCACACTTCTTTTTGTGCCTTTTTTAATTTTTTCTTATTTCCCCATCATTTTCAATTTTCTCCAGTCTCTTCTGATCAATAGGATGCTGTTATGTTGTCGCTAATTATATTCTCTTGCAAAGGATAGAATTTTCCTACAATCCATTTTGTAGTGATTTAAATGATTATCTATGTGTAATTTTAATCACATGACCTATTTGGTATTCATGTGACTTGTTTAAATACATCTTATTGCTGTAAGGGGTTAGAGGAGATTCCTCCAAACTGTATTAAATGTTGTATACTACTTGTGACCATTTGGATTTTTTTAATTTATTAAGATGCTCACTAAGTTTACGCAAAGGTTTCAGTCAGTGTAAATTAAAGGATGTTTTTAGGCATTTGGTATAATACCCACTCCGGAACACAGCTTAGACGTTCAAGTGCATTTACTAATTAAATGAGGATTATTGTAAAATTTGCCTTAGCTATGTTCTATTTTCTTTTTTTCTTTTTTATATCTGTTTTCTGAAAGACAAGAATTACTTTAGTCAGTTTCAAGCTGAAAGTGCTTGCTTTCTCTTGTGATTATGGTACTTTTAGCAATTTCTGTGTTTAATCTGCTACTGGTTACTGCAAACATATTTGCCAAATAACACTCTATCCAAAAAAATAAAAAAAGCATATTAGCCAAATAATTAGACTTAGGACAATAATCCAGCTGAATTCTAGATTATTATATCTAATAAACATGAACCTCCTTGACATCATAGTCATTTGGAAGCTTTTTGGCATGACACAGTTAACAGGAATCTTGCTGGAGTTGGAGTTGGAAGTTCCATGACTGCGGACCAAAAGAAGAAGCTTTTGTGGGGGAGCAAAAAGACCACACCTGCAGAAGAGGTATTTCTAATGATTTGTTACCATTTCATTTGATCAACACATGATTTTACAATTGTGATACTCATGCCCTAAGCACCATATAAGGAAATTCAGGTTGCATGGGGAGGGCATTGATACCAAATTAATGTCTGCTCTCATCTAAGATTTTAACATGTAAGATCATTGAGGATTTCTGTTTTTAAATACTTTTAGACTATTTAATTAACTTTTTTTCTTTACATAAAGTTGTATTAGCCATGTTGGGGGTTTTATATGGCTCCTACTATAATGACAGTTCTAGTATTGCTCACTGTGCATCATTTTATGTTTCTAGTATTACCACTTAATGACAAATTGGTTAGTCTGAGGCCCACTAATGAACTGCTACTTTAGTTACTATCGCCTGGGGTTTCTTTCACATTTTTAATGCCCCTTTTCTTTTAAAATATTCATTTTCTACAGTCTGGTCACCGTTGGGATACAGCATTGTTTACTGATCGTGAACGACAAGAAAAATTCAACAAACTCATGGTAAGTCTCCATTGCTTCTAATTGTTTCCTTGCCTTTTTAGTCGGCATTGTCAACATCACATAGAACCTTTCGTTGCTTGGTCCTGAATGGTTCACTCATTCCATTTCAATTTGTTCGCCTACTAACACATTTTTTAGAGTCTGAGGATGCCTTGGTGCCTATGGCCACTTGTAGGGTGTGAAGGGCGAGGTGAAGGTGGAGCAGAAACCCGACGACCAAGAAGGAAGCGAAGTCCTCCGAGCCGAGAAGCAGAAAGAACTTCAGCTGGATTTAGAGAAGCAATATACTGCTGGACTCAGACGAAGGGATGGCCGTACTGTGGGATTAGGTCTTTAAGCATTTACTATGGATTCTTCTGCACTCATCCAGTGTTTTGCAATATTTTGTTATACTCTTGTGGAAGAGTAATGCTTCTTGTGATTTTATACTTGTGGCATGTTTGTGCGGATATGCTTTATTGTTGGGATATTTCAGATATCAGCAAAAGATTAGTGTCATATGACACTTTTACAACCTTGATGCATGTGAGATTCATTCTCGGCCTCATTCTCAGCCCTGAAGGCTGTTTAAACCTTCAAGCTCGAAAGTTTGGTTTGGGAGCTCTATAAGTATTAGGTAAATTCTATAATTCTCTTTAGGTAAATTTTAAAAATTAGGTCAATGTACCCCTTCAATGAGTCATTATTAATGAAATAAGCAAAAAGTAAGCATAAATTATACATAAGAACGTGACCAGACAAAAATTCCTGAAATGTAAATCGCATATGGTATTTTGGCACCAAAACAGACTATAAGATGATTAAATAATCATTCATAACAGACAAATTTGTTTGATTCTTTGCATGAATCATTACAGACAAATCTTGTTTCAATGAACATGTGATAATTAGTGTTTTGTTTTTATGTAAATATTAATTAATGATAACTGACCATCCGGTGTCCATGTGACCAGTGTTTTTTTTTGTAGCCAGTAAGTATTATGTGTAGTTTACTTGATTTTTTTTTTTTTTTTGTTACTTTTAGTTAATGATTAACACTAATGAAGCGAAGTGAAACAATTTTGAAAACTAGAGTTTCATTTGAATTATTTAATTTGAAATCGCTCTAAAATTATAGAGGAAGTATGTAATTCACTAATTTACTAAATTATATGGATTCATTTATTTTTTCCCTGACACTTGATGAGATAAAGTTGCTCACTGAAGCTTGTAGGAAAAATAGGCATTTGTCTCTAATTTACAAACTATGTAGCAAACTCAATTTTAACAAAATCGAGTTACAGATGGAACTTGACATTAATAATGTCGAGTTTTATGCATATTTTGTCACTTAAAATTTTTTTGAAAATTTAAGTGGAACTTGACATTGCTAATGTCAAGTTTCACTTAAAAATATACATAGAACTCAATTTTGAGGATATTGAGTTTTACACAAAACTTGATTTTGTTAAAATCGAGTTTAGAAAATAGAGACATTTTGCTAAATAGTTTAAAAATAGAAGCATTTTGTTGCATAATTTGTAAATGAAGGGCAAATGTTCATTTTCCCCTGAGCTTCCTATACAAGTCCATAACTAAAAATGAGCCTTGCAACAAGAACATAAACATGGTACAATTCTCTTCTATTTGTTCTAGGGTTAGATAAGTTCTGGTCAAGCGTAATTTGAATATTTTTTGGGACCCATTATGCATTTTGTTGATTTGGAAAATCATAAATAAATTGATTGTCCAAAATATTTATAGTTGAGATATCTTGAATGAATGTGGGAATAACTTGAAAAATATTCATTTATAATCTTATTAGATTTTTAATCAAACAAACATAAGGATAATTACATTCCTAAGCATCCAAATTACTAGGTATTGCATTTCGAGAAATTTAGATGCTAGGAATAATGTGGATTCTCCGAACCAAATGCCCAGTATTCGATCCAGGGAAGCCAATATGCTCTCTGATATCCGAAGATTGGAACTATGGAATTACGAATCCTTGGAAAACATCCTGAAATGGATTTGCTAGCACCAATGCATGATACACCCACTGCTAATAAAGAAAACGGACATAGTACAAAGATTTAAGAGAGAAAATCAGAAGAGGGTAACATGCTCATTTTCCTCATATAAGAATGGGATCACTCATATAAAGAAATCCACATTATTACAAATATGAGATAATGTGAGAGTTTAAATGCTTAACAGCTTAAGAGTAATTAGATTTCCTTAATTTATTCAAAACCAAACATGAAAGTGCCTTCAAAAGTGAGTAAAGTATGCCCCCAATCAATAATTTGATCTTGGCACCACCAATGCATATGCTGACATTAGGTTCTCCATTTTAAAGAGCATGCCATTGCCAAGCCAGTGGCAGGCCATTGGCATCTCCACCCTTGCAGAGGATATTTTCGTTAACTTAGGAAAAATAAAAATAGAAAATATAAAGAACATGCCAAGAATACAAGTTTATTTAAATATACTTATTTTTGGGATCTAGAAGAAGTTCCAATCAAAAGCGAAGGGAAGAATATTAAGAAGGTTGATGTGATCAATAATAGAGAAGAAAGAAAAATAACGTTGCCAACTTTGGGCAAATTTTTCGATGCAAATAACATATTGCAAATATTTTCTGAGAATTTACAAATTTTTTGAAAAGAAATAAGTTTTGATTCCGAAAACTAAAACCAAGAACAAAAACTTGAGTCAAAGTTTAGGAACAATTTCATTATGCTATAAAATCACTCATGCCATCTAAAGTAAAACTCAGTGTAAAACGGTTCTTTGATCAATTAATCTTCCAAGATTAGACTATAGTATTGACTTTCATGTTGACATGGATTCAAGAACAATCTTTCTATAAAGCCTTTCCTTAGTACTCAAAAAGAGTGGCAAATAGAATTTAATGGAAGAGAGCAAACACACTCCTGAAAGATAAGAAGCCATAGAAGTCGAATGTGATGGGAAAATTTTCCAGTGATGTGTTATGTAACCCACTGACTTGATCAAATATTGATAAAATTACTAATTAGCTTGCAAAGTAAGCAAAGTACCAAGAAGTTAAGATGGTCACAAACGATTATAAAAGCCTAGATTCACAAGCTCAAAAAGTCTGGAAAAGGGGAAAAAATAAATAGGCCAAAGAAAAATTAAACTGGATTCACAAGCGTAGGGCTAGACAAGGTGGGGGTGCTTGATATAGAGGCTTAAGTACAAACTAGGCCCATATCTAAAGATATACAGGAAAATCCAGAATAATAAATAAACTTGGCAAAATTGGACCTAGACTCTATAACTTGATCCAAACCTAAAGAAAATACCTGACTCAACTTGCACTAAAAAATGAGTCGACCTAATCCATTTTTAAAGTGATTTTTTTCACCCCACATTATCAAATAAAGATGAGATGGTATAGTATATTCATCTTTAGCTGTTTCACATGCACATTTAATATTTATGATGATGATATACCGTACTTAAAAATATTTTATGGTCGACTATATTATTATTATTGTTCTTTTATGGTGACGGTGAACTATGGATTGTGCAACTTAGGAATTTATGCCTTTTTTTTATTTTTTTATTTTATTTTATTTTATTTATAAAAAGAGAAAAAAGACAAAAAGACAAAACAATATAATCATGGTATTATTATTATTTTTTGCCTGTGAAAAAACATGGGTAGACCCGTTACTTGATCAACCTAGAATATCTTGTTATCATCAAAATATTTTCAATGCGTAAGTGTATAATTTTATTTCGTTAATTCTAATAATATTTAGGGTTTTACTAATCATGACAAATTCCTATGTGGTATCGTAAATTTGTGATGATTAAGAAGGAATATCATAATATGAAGATAAAGTTTTTGAGAGTCTTTAAATCAATCCATATGGACATAGCATGTTATAAAATGAATATTCAATATTCATCTATCTTTTTTTTTTCTACAAATTTCATTATATTCTAATTTTTTTAGTAAGTAGAATTTAGTTTTTCTCACGAAAGATTTTCTATATCATGTAGCTTAAGATTGTTTTGTCATGTGCAGAGTAAAGCGACTAATGCACTAGTAAAAAAGAGCAGGTTTATCCAAGTTGAGGGAACTAAAAAGGCACAAAAATATCAAAAATCATATTAGTAGAAGTAATAAAAATGAGCATGTCAATTAAAAGAATAACAAAGAATATGACTTTAAATAAAGTAGAATAGAGACAAAGAATACATATAACCAACATTAATTAATATGTTGAGGATCCATAGCTGATCCCAAAAATTTTAGGAATAAGAATCTGTTTATTCTTGTTGTATGTGCTGTAGTATCTTTAATTTGGTGCATTAGTGCTTTCAATCAATAGGTTCTTGTCATTATTTCCCTAAAAAAAATTAACTATTCTAATTAATCTGAGCATGAGTTATCTAGGTAGGGATTCTTCTGTCTGTCACATATATAAAATTTTAAAACATAAAGAAGAATCTCTTCCAAACAATCAGACAAAGAATGATTATCTTGGTAGAGAAAGTAGCTTCTGTTCTCAAGCATTTTCCCATTATCCAACTGAATTCTTGATTTGGATTCTGCTAGCTAGTGCCAATAATTTTCCACACAATAAAAGAGATAGAAAAGGACTGCAAGTAAAGTGAATTGGTTGGATTGGCTTGTTTTGTAACCCCACTAATTTTGATCCAACTATAACCACACTTATTGCCAAGCTAGATTTCTAAAGCCTAAAATCCTAAAGACCCCACTTGAAACCAATGCCTTGTTCATTGTTTCAAGCTAGTCCCCTACCATACTAGCATTTAACTATTTGCTTTGTTTATGTCGGTTTCTTTCTTTGGTAGACCCCATATATTTATGTTGACAATTGACATTCATGCCTATCCCTTGCTCCAATAGTGTTAGGTCTTTCAGAGATGGTGGTCTAGTTGAGACTTGAGAATAGTTAGGGGGTCCTTACTTGAGCACAATCTCAAGTGCCTATAGATTTGGAAGATAGTTATATACACACTTTTTGCTACATCAACATTCCCTTAGTTTCTTCACACAAGAACCAGAACATTTCATTGAAAGAGAACATTAGCCGCATCACACTCGCCCATATAATATATTTTGCTAGTGTTTTTTGGCAATTCTTCTTTAACTATATGCTTAACAACCTATAATATGCATTTTTGAGGGGTTAATATGTCATCCTCCTTGTAGAAATAAGTGATATTAACAAAGTACTATTATTATGCTTTAATTTATAGTGAATCTATATCAAAAAAAAAAATATATATATATATATATATAGTGAATCTAGCCCTAAGTTTGGTGTTATTCTCTTAATTTTTTATTTAGTTCCTTGTAGAGTTTTTTTTTTTTTTCTTCAAACAATAAATTTTCATTAATATTGAAAGATGTATCACACAGTCAACACTATCCTCTTCAAGAATTAAGTACAAGTCAGTACAAGTCCAACCAGGCAACCACTCTAAATAATCTTTAACCCAAACTATAAAAAGTCATTACACTTCATGCCAAAAGATAAATTGTGGGCTACTTTGTAGGGATATGGAATAGAAAAGGCTAAAACAATCTTTTACTTATAGCTTATCTTTTTCTATTTGAAGTTTGTTTCTTTTCCCTGCCCATCTACACACACCTCACTGTTTAGAGTGAATGTAGCACCAACTTTTTTGGTTAGAAAAGATTGAACATTACAGTGAAGTGGGACCAAATAATTTAATTTTTTAAGTTAGAAAAGATTGAGCATTTTAGTGAAGTAGGTCCAAATAATATTAGAAATTTGAGAGTCAATTCTCATCTATATTAAAAATTAATTAGTGTCATAATTTAATGATAAATATTATGGAATTAACGTAATAAATTTAAAATATTATTCTATCTAAAAAAAAGCTTTTTTTTTTTTTTTGATTAGAAAATATTGATCATTTCATTTCAGTAGGACCAAATAATTTTAAGACTGAAAGGATAAGAGGGAAGAGAAGGAAAATTGAGAAGATATTCGGGAATTGAACCATGCCCCCAACATCCACATATATTGAATTATACTTAATACAATAAGAGAACCCTAAAAGCTTAATAGCCACAATCTCACATAATTCCAAAACCTAGAACCTCATAGCTCTAATTATTAATCTATAGCTACTATACATTTGCTTGTGTGGCTACTTAAGACCTCATTGATTGATTCTAAAGCTCCACTTTAATGTCTTTACAAGAAACCGTCCATTTTGGACACCTTTTGCTTTTTTTTTTTTAATTTCTCTTTCATCCTTTGTGGATTCCATGTAGTTACATTGACATCACACACCCATATTGAGCCTAAATAATGGTGGGTTCTTATATGAGATATGGTGGTCTACTTGATGAGTTTGTTCTTTTACAAACCATACAAGTGAATCTATGATTTGGAGCATCAAATGACTTCTTTGTTGACGATTCCATTAAAAGGGTCCCCCACCACCTTCTAATTCACTTGCAAACTTTGAACATTATAAAATTCATAATTGGTGTTTTATCTGACAAGGAATTTTTTTAAATTAACAATGGAAAAGATGTCTTCCTTTCATGGATTAGGAGCTTAAAAAACTAGTGCATGCTTCCCACGCCAGAGGCTAATGACAAGGTGATAATTTAAACTACAAATTAATTTGTCATTAGCTTAGCTACCTATGTGCTTACGGGAAATGAGAACCTTTAGTAATTGAAAGGTTATCAAGAGTTTTGTAGCTAAATTAACATCTTTAAATGTACAAAATGCTTAAGGTTCTTGGAGGGAAAGGGTTCGAGTTGCAAGAATAGCAACGTGTTGTAATCGACTCTCAAAGAAAAAAAAAAAAAAAGTTGGTTTGGACTACTACTATTTCTGCTTTGCATTAGAGAAGTATGTAACCTAAATGGATTTCGTAATAAGGGTATACAATATTTTACTTATAGTGATGATATAAAAGGGTAGTGACATTCCTGATAAATAGGTGTAATAAAGTAATATGTCATTATTTAAAATAAGACTTTAAACAAAATTGATTTATATAAACTGAAACCATTGATACAGCCACAATGAAACTTTTTTTTTTTTTTTTGGAGAAAGCAATGGAACTTAATTGATGTAACTAGACCTATCTTTAACATTGCCTTTCTTATTAAAGTAGGTTCCTCCTCAAGCCGTACTAAATCCTCAACCACATGTTGGGCATATTATTGTTATTATTATGCATTATTACTATGCAAATGATCTCCTACTCTTCAAGAATATTTGAGCATTGCTACTAACCTTTGAATCAAAATTTATATATAGCTTAGTCAATTTTGTTTTTAAAAAGAAAAGAATAAAATCTCATAAAAAAAATATCAAAATATTTTCCCTGAATATATAAAATCATATGAATTGCATCTTTTGATTTTTATTCTTCATGATCTAAAGTGCCTCCAACAGTCATTTTCACTTTGCTTAGAATCACAAGTCTCACACTTTGTGCCCCAATAATGCACCACATCCCATTTCTATGATCATTGTTGTTGCTGTCGCTAGTATTGTAATTATCACTCATTAATACTTGTTTCCAAGTTAATATAAATATACAACTCTTCCCACCTTGCTTTTCTCCTAAAATCTTCATATTATGTTTTTTCAAATTTTGTTGCTTTCATCCAAAAATCAAACAAACCTTTTCTTCTTCTTCTTCTTCTTCTTCCTTTTTTTTTTTTCTTACCTAACTTTTCTATCTTTACTCTTCTGTTGATTTTCTCAATTTTATCAATATCTTCTACATACTAAACATTGAATCCAAAACACCATGACGGCAGTCTCTTACGCAATGATTCTCTCTCAGCCCATGACCATTCAAATATATTATTCAACAAACACCCGTCAACAAAGAAAATATTTTGTGGTCCTCATGTATAAATTCTTCATCCTTATGAAAATCCAATAGGACAAATCCTTTTTTTGTTGGGCACAAACAAACGGACAGATTTCGAATAATCGAACTTTTTAACCAGCACTGAGAGGGAATTCAATACAATATCCTAGAGGCCTTTGATATAAAATTCAATAGGTTGATTTGTAAAAGTACTCCCTCAATAAAAAATTACACCAAATACAATCTGAATTTAACCTACTATCAATTGGGCTTAATAAAAGCATCTACTAGAGTAGGTAGTATGTATTAGTTAAGATTAATACCAACTACCAAGGAGTGTGGCATTATTTTTAAAAAAAACATAAAGATAACTTTAGAAAGTAATCCCAAAACGAAAAGAAAAAACGTAACACTTTCTTGGTATGTAAAGTGGTATACACTCACCATACTTCCATTGAAAAACCAAAAAAGAGGAGAGTGTTGTGTTATTAAATCATGGACCCTAAATGTTTAAGTCAGTCCTTCATGTGTAACCCAATAAGCAGGTTCATTGTCTTGCATTGAAATTTATGCACTCACATCGTACAAGCGTGAGTAGTGAGCTATAGGACACATCATAAGTGCTTTTTAAAAGGCACTTGGAACTTGCTATATGTGTGGTTACATACAGATTTGTTTGTTTGACAAACTTGGCATGTGAAGAGTCACATATAGATTTGTGCGTTTGACAAACTTGGCATGTGTAGTCACATAAGATTTCTGTGTATGACATTGGTGGCATATATGTTTTTTGATTTTTAATATACCTAGTGAATATGCAGGTAACATTCTCTAGCATTGAAACCTTTTGGAAATTGTATGAGGTTCTCTTTGATAAGAATGAAGGAGAAGTGAATCCACCAAGAAAGTGAAATGAAAGATTGAGAAGGCATGTTTCATGTTTGTACAATGAAGGGATAAAAAAATCCCAGAAGAAAACAGTGTGATTTTCCTAACCTTGTTGAGAAGAATAATAAGCAAATAAAATAAAATAAATAAAAACTTTTATCAATTTACTACTATATCCTTATTACGTGGGAAGCAATGTTTTCTCATTATCTTTTTATAGTATTCAAAGTTTTTTTTTTTTTTTTTCTTTTTTAATACTAAGTATTTTAACACATACACAAAGGGAGAGAGGAGACGATTTAAAAAAAATTGACAGTGATGTATATTCAAAAAGGCCTAACTATTAGATACACAGCACAAACTTTAAACCTCTTTAACTTACACTCATTTTCCAATATGAGATTAATTCACTTTTTTTTCTTTTGAAAATACTAAGTATTTAAAGTTTTATTACAATAAAAAGATGTATAAAATTATATACTGTATAATAAAAATTGGGTATTAAAAGTTGTGATTATACCAAGTGTTCATTTTCTTTCTATAAATAAGAGATCTGAAGTTCAATTCTCGCGTACACCAAAAACCGATTAGTATCTTAGTGTGTTGATAAATAGCTATATATCATTAGGAGCGGACACTATAGGTTGTGAAACTGTATAAAATAAAATTAAAAAGTGGTTATTCTCCTTGTCTCAAGTGATAAGCCTTTATTAAATACTTGAATAGAGAAAAAATAATAATTTTCTTATTATTCTCGATCTCTCTCTCTCTATAACTGTATTAACTAAAAATAATAGAAACTTAAATCAGTTGTAACTGAAACATATTTAAACATAAAAATTATTCCATGTAAAAACTATATAAGATTTCTAATACACAAGAGTTTGTGAAATTATATAATAATCATTCATTTAGTTATTGTAACCAAAATTAACGTACACTATAAAATTATATAAAATATAAATTCACATCCAAATCATATCATGTTATATATTAATTAATAAAAGTTATATTCTACACATTACAATTGCACCAAGCATACAACTTTCTTATTTATTTATGTTATTTATAAATTTTTAATCCTTATGTCATGCGACGCACGCTCTACTATAAGTATATTAAAATTAGCTAAATATTTACTCTAAGTGAAAAACTATTATCAAAGTTTAAAAAATACTAGTTTGACTAAAATTATACCCCTATGAGTTTTTAGAAATTTAAAAAGAAATTTCATTATTTAATTTAATAATTTAGCATAATTTTTTGTTTTAATTTTAAGAGTTAGGTTGTACACATCGCGCTTATACTATGTAGCTCAGTGTAAATGATACAAGTTGTATAAAATAGTTTGTTATGCGACTCATTCAAAATACATTAAAATATTAACATATTTTATTTTAAGTGAAAATTTATTGCCATTTAAAAATAGTAATTTACTACTTAATTTGCTTAAACCTTAATTATCAAAATTTTCAAAAAATTAAAATTAATAAGTTCCACCATTTATTTTAAATTCTTTTATAATATATTATAAAACTTTGGTTTCTTATAATAATTTAGACTTATACGATGTGCGTTTGTCATTCAACATAAATAAATTTTGTTCTTATTTTCACAATCTGTTTGTGAGAGTGCTTTTTTTTTTTTAGCACACAGGCCCAAGGATCCTGGGCCAAATAGTTGTATTTTGGTGGATTAGGCTTGGTTCACCGCAGCTAAATGGGGGCTGATTACGAACCAAGTTGTGCGCAAGTCACATAAATCTCCTCAAGGCAAAAATGCGATTCCTCCTAAGCAATAAAATACCATTATAAGTGTTTTAGTATCATAAAATGACCCTTTACTCTTACAAAATAAGTAAAATAAATGTTCATAATATTCACAATGAGAAAAAGATTGAAATAGAATATTTAAGGCTTATCTTTTATCGTATAAACATTTTAAAGAATTCCTTCACTTAGTACCCCGGGCATACTGTCTTGGGATCCCGGGATGTGCTGTCGTGGGATCCCGGGGCGTATTAGGCTTGTAAGAACCTAGAATCTCTGGTTCTCTGCACTATACAATCTTTCTCTATGCTTGTTATGCAATGGAGTTTTGTCCTTTCCTTTTACCTCTATAAGTTCTACACAAGAACAACTATACAATGCACATATCTTCAAATAATTGTTAGTTTCTTAGATTAGGATATATATATATATATATATATTAATACATATACATATATGTAAATGAATTTCATAAGAATGATTCAGCCACGAGGATCCTGGCCCCAATTCTCACAAACTTGGTGTTTTTGCACAAGACTTGTGGGATTTGGAACTCAAGTCTGAGTGGCTTTGCTTGGGCAAAAGACTTAGCTTTACAAGCAAGAATATATGTATTGAGCAGCAAGAAGCAGTAAAGGAAGATAATATGATAAATAAATATGCAAAGTAATTGTTAGAAATCCTCAAATCAATATGAGATATTTCATTATTTTTCTTGATTGTGGATTACAAATGTGCTCACTAAGACGTGATACAAGGTTCAAATAAACTCAAAAATTACAGACTTTGATGGCTATTCAAGCCTTTAAGATTTGCAAAGTTTGAATCCTTTTGAATCCAAGTATGTGCTATAGTGGCTGTTTTTAGGATACCGGGAGACATTTCTCTATTTTTCTTAAATTTTACAAAGTTCTCATGGCTCTGTTATGATATTCTTCCTACTGAAAATCCTCCCCCTTTTCAACATGGGTTTTCTCTTCCTTTTATAGCGTGTTTTCTAGGGCTCTGAGGTACTAGTGATTTCTCTCTTTTGTCCCTCAGAGCTCGTGTTGTGACATTTTCTTAGGGGTTGGTTTCTTCCGTTTTTTCTCATGGTTTTCATCTTTTAATACTATTTCTCTAAAAGTCACTTGCTGACTTTCCATTCCGGGGCGTCCTTGGGCAACTAGCCTTCAATCTCTCTTCCTTCAAGATTTCTCATTTTTCAGACTCAGCTGCAGTTGTATTTCCTTGCTGTCATTATTCCCAAATAGTTGGAATCTTTTACTGCTGGGTTGAAAGTTCTCTTCCAGTTGCTTCTACGTATGATTTTCTCATTCTTGGTTCCTTGTGGTACAGCTCTTTTGTTCATGAATGTTTGTTTTATACTTTCTGATTCTTTGCTGCACCACTGGGTACTTGAGAAGGACATCTCAGTTCTTCATTTCTTGTATTTCGTGGTGCCTCTCTTGAGCTGTCTCAATCCCACAGTAACTGTGCTGCATTACCTGAGGATCCCAGGCCTCTGGCAGCCTCTGGGTATCCCGACCCAGTTCTTTCACTGGATTTTGCTGGACTTTTTGATGACCTTTTTGCTGGAAATCTGAACATAAATTGGGTCTTAATGTTGATTCTTCTTGCTGCTTGAATTGGGTCTTCCTTACTTTTCATGGAATGGGCTTTCTTGTGAAATTTTAGCCTTCAACACTGTTTTATAATTCAATTTAATTATAGTATTGATTTTTTTTTTTTTTTTAGTTTATATATGATTATTGATTAAGTTTAGTATCACATGAGAATA
The DNA here is from genome assembly GCF_001633185.2 of Quercus lobata. NCBI lineage: Eukaryota > Viridiplantae > Streptophyta > Magnoliopsida > Fagales > Fagaceae > Quercus > Quercus lobata. The sequence continues at coordinate 11,216,360 of NC_044910.1, forward strand.
TTACTAGTAAATAAATAAAATTTAAAAAGTACACTCCGAATGCATATATAAGCTTGTTGTAATTTATTATGTAATGCAATTGTTTTTATTTATTTTAAAAATATCTCACTTAAAATAGTAATGTAATGGTATATTTTTAAGTAATATAAGGTGATAATATGATTTCTTTTCAATTTTTTTTTATTGATATAATAAAATTTGAACATATAAGTATAACGTCCGCTCTTTACCTTATCATATGATAAGAATATATTTGAACTTATGATATATTTAAGATATTGTGACAATTGATGACGATGAGGTTAAAAAATATGAGGCTTTTTTTTTTTTTTTTTTGCAAGACAAAAAATTGTGAGATTGAGTGAAAAACATGCCAGCCTTCCTTCCACTTTTCTATATTAAACAAAGGAAAACGTGAATGTCCCATCATTTTTTTTTTCGTTTTTCCATTCTCTTTCCTCCTTAAAACATCCCTAATTTCCTCTTAAACTATTTGTAACTTTTACAATTACTTTGAAAATTAATATATATTTTTAATAATAAGTGGGGAGGGGGTATTCTCCCTACTAGAAGAATCAAAGTAATGCTGCAAAGTTACAAGCGTTTAAACAAATAATAAATGTTTTTGGAATAACAATTAACTTCTAAACAAATATTTTATAAGGTTCCTTTCCAAAATAAAAAGATTTAAAAGTTTGTTGCTTTTGAATTTTGATCCTAAAATTCTATTAAAGTGGGGGAGGAAGAATTGGTCCCCAAAAGTTCATTCGAACTACGTCTACCTACTATTTTATTTTCTATATATCATTAGTTTTTTTTTTTTTTTTTTGATGAGATTCTGTATATCATTAGTTAACTTTTTGCTAAAAAGTTTTCATAATTAGCTTTTAAAAACATGCTTTACCATGCATCATACAGCATAAACAGTGATAATGCTTCTATTGACAAGATAATTAATGGTTGTAAAAAAAAAAAAAAAGATAATTAATACTGAAAAGTTAAACTCAAATCAATTAAGAAATTGCAATTATTTGATCAAAATACTCATCCCTTATGCAAAATAACCTTGATGCAAAAAGTGAACTTATGAAGAGAATTGAGCTCATCTCTTCATTGTTGATTTTTTTTTTTTTTTTTTTTTTTTTTTTTTTTTTGCCGCTAGACTTTTTTTTTGGTGTCAAATTCAATAGTTGTCGTAGAAGAAGGAGAAGTTGAGCTGAACATCAAGGTGTCAATTGATTTACATAGGTCCTAGCTCATTTTTATTTTATTTTATTTTTTATGCTAGACTTTTTTTATGAATTCTATAAAATATTACTTATAGCATTTATTTTATGATGATTAATCTTATTATCAATTCCAAAAAATAAGTTGGTTTTTGCCTTTCAATATAAGCGTAGTTTAAACTCCAGATGTAATATCGATAATAAAAATTACTAGTCGCTAACCCGTGCGATGCACGGGAAAACTATTAGAAAATAATAAAGCATACATATATTAAAAGACAATTTAAGTTCATGTGTGCTTGCAAGGGATACATACCTAAATAGTTCTTGCGGTAGAAATAAAAGCCTTATTTTTGAGATAAAGAACTGATGTAAACAAACTAACCTTACATAAAACAAATTAAAAAAAAAAAAAACATAAAACTAATGTCACAGGAAATTCAGCCACATAGTAGTAATATATAAATCTCTTAAAACCTAAACCTAAACCTAAACGTAAGGACTAAATATTTATGGGCCTTCTCTTGCTTTCCTGATGTATTTGGTTAAAAATATAAAACTGATGTCACGGGAAATTTAGCCACATAGTAGTAATATATAAATCTCTTAAAACCTAAACCTAAACCTAAGGACTAAATATATAAACAAACTAACCTTACAAAAGCTGAACTTTATAAGCTAAAATTTATACCGTGCGTTTAGGGCTTCCTACATCTGGAGAGAGAGAGAGTTTGCAAAAACCAAAGAAAATCTCTCTATAACTTAAGAAACACAATATACTAAAATCAAAGAGATAAAATTTTCAGAGAACAAAATATTATAGATAATTTAAAAGAATTTTGGTTTAATTCTTGAACACCGCAACTTCATAAAATTCATACTAATAATAATATTTTATGATAGCGCAGTTAGAATTTTGGTTTAATTCTTGAGCACTGAATTGGAAATTGATTATATGAGTATTCAATGGTGAACAAAGTACTATGTATTAATTAATATATAAACAAAACTAACCTTACAAAAGCTGAACTTTATAAGCTAAAATCTATACCGTGCGTTGTAGATCTTGAATGCTTTAGGGCTTCCTACGTCTGGAGAAAGAGAGAGTTTGCAGAAACCGTGACTTTATATTTCTTAACTTGAGAAAGGGGTAAGGTTGTTAGGGTTTTGAGGAGTTATAATTTTTATTTATTTTTTATTTTTTAAATATTGTGCTGACGTGAAAAATTGTAATGCCAGCAAAGGTTTCGGTTTTATATATATATATATAGATTACAGGTAACTAGACCCCACATTTTATTACGGATTTTATTGTTTATAGTTGGACGCAAAGGGTAAAGTGGCACCTAGAGGGGTCCAAATTTAATGCCTCCAATCTACGGTTAAAATTAATGCGTGCAGAAAAGGAAGAGTTTAAAAACTTCTCTGAAAAGTACGAATTCCACCTTTTATTGATCTTTTTGTTTAAGGAAAAGTTGATGATAGATCATTAGTATAATGGAAACTTAATGACTGCAAATGGCAAAATTACCAATGGTTGGCAATTTATGGCCACCCCACGAATTAGTCATACCTCTCTCCCTTCTTGAAGTAATATATATAAATATATATATATATATATATATATAAATTTTTGGAGAAAAAAGTAAGCAAAATATTATTAAAGGAAAAGAAACAAACTACAAAGCAAAACAAAAACCAAACTCAAGGAAGATCCGACTAGAAAACAACATCTACGTCCTCGGGTAAATCTTCTTGAAGTAATTTTTAATTTGTGGTACCTCTCACTCTTCTCGAAGTATTTCTATTTTAATTCTCTTAACATATATATGAATACTATCTAATAAATTTATTTTTTGAAATCCCACAATTTGATTAAGTATTTTATATATTTTTAATATGCATGTTAAATTTCATACTAATCGAATATTATTTATTAATCAATTTATAAACTCATCTTTAAAGAGAAAGGTCAAACCTATGGTACAAAAATTGGAGATAGGGAAACCAATGTTATATCTTGTTGTTTAAATCTAGTTGTGATGGCATCATTTATGGTTTAAAGGCTATCACCCCCTCCCTCATATCTACCTATTTGAAAAAAGAGGGACCTTCTAATTAAATTTGTATGGTCAAAATTTGGGGTCTAAGCCCAAAATGTATGGAGTCTTGGTCCAGTGAGCCCAATACAATGAATTTGTAGAGAATGGGTTGGAAACTTGGACCTTTGCGAATTAGATGATCGACCAATAGGTTTTGATGATAAAGAAAGAAATATAACATAAGTTTACTTGGGAAAGACGTCCTCGGATTTTACTCAAGGAGGTTGATTCTTAAATATTGTTCTTCAGACTTTGTTACAAGTCTGGCACCCAGATTGACCCCTTCTTTTTTTCCTTCTCTTCTATTTTATACTATCTTCCTCTCATTTCCACCATCCACGTGTAGATTTAGATTGATAGTGCTGATACTTGTCCCATCAGCCCCTCCCTAAAGTCTTTAGGAGTGGTTGTAAAGGCTGAAAAATATGGTTTAGTTGCAGAGCATTTAATGCAATGGTAGCAGTTTTCTTTTAGATATTTCCATGCCTTCCATTATCCTGTTCTTTCTTAATATTTATCCTCTTCTATGAAATGGTCCGAAGTGTCGCTCTTAATGGCAGACCATTCCCTTTGTCTTTGGCCTTGCCTGGTCGAGGAGGAGTTCTTTCTCGGACTGAGCCCTTGGCCTAACATATACATAGATATGGACTCCCTGGCCTTTCACCCCCACAATAGCCCCTCGGGATTCTTCTTTCCATCTCCATGAGAGGAAAGAAGGATCTCGATGTGATAGTAGCCCCTTCGCGCCCATTTTACACTACTTCTGATTGCAAGGTATCTTTTAGTTATCCAAGTCGTGTTCCTGAAGTTTCGGTACACAAGGCGTGCCTTCATTAATATCTTTACGAAGTGACGCAGATCCAACGGTTGAGGATTTCTTTGGAAATTGAGCGGGATTTATCTCGCTCGTAACTCTTTCTTTGAATTTCAGGAGAATTAATTTCAACTAGATTTCGCCTTCTATATAAGACACCCTGGGGGAATCGTTTTTCCTTATTTACAGATCCTTGAGTTCTGCAGGAATCTCAAGTTCTTAACCCTTCAGGCATTCCTAGGGAGCCTACCAAGATGGTGATCAAAGTCTAGGGAATGAGGTGGCTAAGGATAAAGGCAAGGGTAAGGAAACCAAGCCCTCCTCAGAAACCAAGGATGCCGCCAAGATCCAGGATGACGCAGTTAAGGCAAGGGAAGCAGAGGCCAAAGATGTTCCTACCTTTCAACCGAGCAAGAAAGAAGTCCCTCCTCCTTTAGTCAAGACCCAAAGCAGGTGTAAATCACATCAAATTTTTGGTGTGACAAAGTTTGGGTCTCACCTGGCGACATATATCATGTGTGCACAGATGTGAAAATGACCTAAGGTTGATCAAGCAAATCAACAAGGAGAAGGATAGACAGGTTTCCTGTTTCTCAGCCTTGATAGCAGAACATCTTGTAGTTAGGAGAAAAGGTATCCATCAAGCGTTCCCGCCTCTTCTTCTTTCTCATCGCCGATACCATTCATACTAGCTTAATTACTGCTAGAACAAGATTGTGGATCAAGCGTTTCCGCTTCTTCTTCTTTCTCATCGTTGGTACCATCCATACTGGCTCGATTGCTGCTAGAACAAGATTGTGGATCTACCATTCTTATGAGCTTTCTCTTTTATAGTTAGCTTTAAAACAAGTCTGCCTAAGCTGCTTTGTATATAATGTACTTTTCCTTTATTTAATAAAAAAAGGCTGCACTCTTTACTTTATGAATCTTTCCTTTTTCTGCAATAATTATTTCATGACTGGGTGTGTTGTTATTTTTCTCTCGAATGGGACTTAGAATTGATGCTGTTGACGGTAACGAAAAGTTGTCACCCTGACTTTATCAAAACCGACAGTAACACCCGGCCGCTAACTTTAAATAAGTTAACTATGTAGAAATAATTAGGAAAATAACTGTATGCTCTATACTGCAAACAGTGCAACCATCAAAGAGTGTGGAATTTAAAGCAAGTGATCCGAGGAGACCATCGTGTACTAAGGTTCGGTTCAACATTTATAATGATGTTATAGTGTTAATTTCCCCTAAGCATCTGGTCCGAGAACCCAGGCATGCGTTAGGTTTTGTTTAAGCACTTTAAAGAGATGTTATAGTGTTAATTTCCCCCAAGCATCTGGTTCGAGGACCCAGGCATGCATTAGGTTCTGTTTAAGCACTATAAAGAGATGTCATAGTGTTAATTTCCCCAAGCATCTGGTCCGAGGACCCAAGCATGCGTTAAGTTCTGTTTAAGCACTTTAAAGAGATGTCATAGTGTTAATTTCCCCCAAGCATCTGGTCCGAAGATCAAGGCATGCGTTAGGTTCTGTTTAAGCACTATAAAGAGATGTCATAGTGTTAATTTCCCCCGAACATCTGATCCGAGGACCTAGGCATGCGTTAGGTTTTGTTTAAGCACTATAAAGAGATGTCATAGTGTTAATTTCCCCCAAGCATCTGGTACGAGGACCCAGGCATGCGTTAGATTCTGTTTAAGCACTTTAAAGAGATGTCATAGTGTTAATTTTCCCCAAGCATTTGGTCCAAGGACCCAGGCATGCGTTAGGTTCTGTTTAAGCACTATAAAGAGATGTCATAGTACTAATTTTCCCCAAGCATCTGGTCCGAGGATCTAGGCATGCGTTAGGTTCTGTTTAAGCACTTTAAAGAGATGTCATAGTGTTAATTTCCCCCAAGCATCTCGTTCAAGGATCCAGGCATGCATTAGGTTCTGTTTAAGCACTTTAAAGAGATGTCATAGTGTTAATTTCACCTAAGCATCTCATCCGAGGACCCAAACATGCGTTAGGTTCTGTTTAAGCACTATATAGAGATGTCATAGTGTTACTTTCCCCCAAGCATATGGTCCGAGGACCCAGGCATATGTTAGGTTCTGTTTAAGCACTTTAAAGAGATCTTATAGTGTTAATTTCCCCCAAACAACTGGTCCGAGGACCCAAACATGCATTAGGTTCTGTTTAAGCACTTTAAAGAGATGTCAGAACTAGCCCTACTTCGGATCACCTTTGATTAGTAGTGCCATCAACATGTACCATTCTGGACAAAGGATCCCACACAGCGAGACCATGTCAACTAATTTTCCATCTATGTGCTGTGCTTCTATCATTTCATCTGACGAGGGTTCAGCGATCTCAGCCACCAAGTTCGTGAGAACCTGGCCCTTGACGAAGGCACGAGATATGTATTTGATATTAAAAGCCTCCAATATTGTTCCGCACGGAGCAATCCTTCGCCTAGCATGCGCCACTCCCAAAATGGTCTCCTCCACCAATGATCGATATATCGCTGCATCGCCTCGGTAGGTTGAGCGTTCAACTCGCTAAAACACCAAGTTCCCACAAACGGCGCCAATTGTATGGTCACAATTTAGGGCTTAAGCCCAAAATGTATGGAGTCTTGGTCCAATGAGCCCAATACAATGAATTTGTAGAAAATGGGTTGAAAACTTAGACCTTTGCGAATTAGATGATCAACCAATAGGTTTTGATGATAAAAAAAGAAAGATAACATAAGTTTACTTGGGAAAGACGTCCTCGGATTTTACCTGAGGAAGTTGATTCTTAAATATTATTCTTCAGACTTTGTTACAAGTCTGGCACCTAGATTGCCTCCCCTTCTTTTTTTCTTTCTCCTTTGTTTTATACTATCTTTCTCTCATTTCCACCGTCAACGTATAGATTTAGATTGATAGTGTTGATACTTGTCCCATCAACTCCTCCTTAAAGTCTTTGGGAGTGGTTGTAAAAGCTGAAAAGCATGGTTTAATTGCAGAGCATTTAATGCAATGGTAGCAGCTTTCTCTTAGATATTTCCATGTCTTCCTTTGTCTTTTTATTTCTTAATATTTATCATCTTCCATGGAATAGTCCGGAGTGTCGCTCTTAATGGCAGACCATTCCCTTTATCCACGGCCAAGCATGGCCGAGGAGGAGTTCTTCCTTGAACTGGGTCCTTGGCCTAACATATACATAAATATGGACTTCCTGACCTTTCATCCCACAAAATTTATTTATCTTTAAAAAAGATAACATCATTTATATTTTATTAGTCGATGAAATTTGGTGTTTGAATTCAACTGGGAAAGTTACTGTATCTAAGTTAACTAATAAATATATTCATGGGTTAAATACCAAGTAGGGTTGTTGAGCATAAATAAATCTTTAAAGTAAAAATGAAAAAAAAAAAAAAAAAATTGGAATTAGGTGTGAAAATTAGGCACATCATCAAGATCCCGGGGTACAAGGCATCTCATGTAGGGCCATGATGAAATTATGGGTTGTGTCATGTGTATTATTAGTATATGTTACCAAAGCTTTTTTACGTTTAATTGTGTGTTTGTTCTTTTCGGTTTGTCTTCGTTCATCATGATTTCCAACATTTGTTGGAAACTATGACCGACACATAGTAGCAGATTCTAGCTTCTTGTAAGGTTATGCTTATTTCGGCGCAAAGTGTTTTACAATATTTTTAATAGATAATAATGATTTCGGAGAAATAAGTAGTTTTAACTGTTTGATTGTGATTTTTTAAAATAAGTAATTTTATAACTTTTGGATATACCAAAAATTCCCAACTATGGTTGAAATACAAGAATGAAGACGGTGACAATGAGGGTGGTGCTAGTAATAGTGGCCAACATTCGATGGCAACTCACAAGCCAAGTGGCCGGTGAATGTGATGGCTAATAATAGGTGGGCAATAGTGGTCGGGAAGCGAGTGGGCTGAGTGGTAATTAGTGGTCAATAATTGGTTGTAGCGACGGCATAGAGAAGTTGAAAGGAATAAGGGTAATGACAACAAAGTCAAAACTCTTTCGTTTTAATGTTTCGAAAAATGATCAAATTGCAACTTTTTGATATATATTTCTTTGTTGATTACATAAAACATTCTTCGTTAACCGACTTTTTAGTCACACAAAAATGAAAAAACACGAAAACATTTTATTCGAAACAAATGGAGCCTAAATAATAAATGTACTAAAATTTCGTTAGACCCTAAATGAAATTGCCACATACTACTATACCCCTTGCACAAGACATTACTCTACATATGCATGATACATAGCAAGCCTATATACTTTGTGAGCTCAGTCCTTGAAATGATATTTAAGAAAATGAATAGGTAGTAATTGAAAATAAAGAAAAGGGTGTATTATGCTCATAGCATAGTGAAGAGAAAAACAACATTGAAGATTTGAAGTACATGGAAACTATCTATGTCCAACAAGGCACAGTCTGGCCATGACCAATGGTGTTAAATTGATTTTTGAAAAAGTCATATAAAATGTCGCATTCTCATTCTTTAATAGAGCATGATTTGTCCTGCAATTTCTGTGGCTGTGGCATGTTACCTGTTGGAGCTTTACTCATCAAAACAAAGTTAAAAAGTTTGGTGGAAGTTAGGCAAAGGATCAGATGGGCTGTATTGCTGTATTGGTCTTGTGACACCCACGCAAAGTGTACCCCAACACTTAAATTGCTTTAACCTCAAAACCCCATCAATCAGATAACAGTCCTTTTCTTTTTGAGAGAGTTAAGATAAAGATTTGGCACACCTTATAGGACCCACTTCAACTTCATCCTCATCTTCCTAAATCACTCAGCTTCTACTTCAAACTTTGTTTTTTAAAAAAAAAATCATTTTTAATAAGAAAATAAAAATTCCAAGTTCAAAATTCCTCAACCATCTAAAATTCTGTAGTTTGACTAGTCTTACAGAGGTTTTAATTAGTTGGTCCATAACCAACCTAACCATATCTGTATTCTATTACATTTCCATAAATTCTGGCTAAACTCATAGATTTAGACATGTGGGGTTCTAATTGTCTCATCACCTAAATCTAACAGAAAACTGTGCCATAGATATTATTCTTAAAAAAACTATATTCATCAATCTTGAACTGACAGCTGTCGCCCACTGGCCGTACAAATTGGTTCTCTTTCATGGGAATTCAGTGTATATGGACGCCAGATGTCAATGCATTCAAGAAGCAGCCTCGATGCTTGTTCCTTTGTTTCAATGTGGTGGTGTTGTGGTGTTATAACTACCACACCTTGTCGGTTGCGGTGTCTGCAGATGTCCTCGTTTAAAACGTATTAAATAAGGGCCAACACTCCTGACAACTCCGTCCGTTTCTGCCAAACTAACACACTTTACTCTTATTGGTGATCTTTCCTTGTCATCCTCAAAAGGAAGAAAAATGAAAAATATAGTATAAAATTGTTATTACACTTTGCCACTTTGCTCATTTATATGGTTGCATTCACCATTTGCTTCATTTGCAATTGGTTCCTTCTTTCTATCTTCTTTTTCATTTGATGCCAAACCTTGCCTTATAGACCCCATTTGATAATTTAACTTGGTCCAATGCTTTACCTCCTAATCTCTTGTGTATCCTTCTCCTTCATCTTCCTTTCCAAGTCTTTCACTCACAAGTCACTCCCTTCATGGGAGGCTGAGATGAAATTGTTGTCACCTTGGTTCTGGGGTGAATTATCAACTTTTCTTTTGTCTTGGTTCAAGAAAAGTAGGCCTGCTATCAGTTTCTTTCAAGTACCTGTATTATTCATTCCATTGAAGAACATGGGACATAGCTCAAAAGTAGAGAATGTAGAGGAGAAAGGTGATGTTTCTCTGTTGGATTTGCCTGACTTGGCCTTGGACTGCATTCTTGAACGGCTTTCGCCAGCCGGGTTATGTAGTATGGCAGCAGTGTGTAGTTCTTTGAGGGATAGATGTAGGAGTGATCATTTATGGAAGAAACACAAGGAGAACAAGTGGGATAGAGTGATTAGTGATGCTACTTATAGAGAATGGAAAATGCATGTAGTCTCAAGAAAAAGACCAACCCTTTTGGATCAAAGCAAGAGAAAAGGGTTATTTAACTCCCTTTTTGGGGATTGGCCTTCTTCATGGTTTAGACCAAAATTAGAAAGCAGCAGCAAGTCAAGGAGGTCTTTACCGGTTGATTCAATCAAGGCTTGGTATCAATCCCTTGAAAGTGGCAAGTTATGGTTTCCATCTCAAGTCTATAATCGTGAGGTGAGTGCTGCTTCTAACTAATTCCAATAACCCTGGTTATTCTTTTAATGGGTCCTTTTTTTTGGAATGCTATTTTGTATTCTATATGTTCATTTTGGGCAGTAGTAATATGATTGCTCCTTTGAATATTGAAGAATATAATGAGTCCTTTATATTTTGTTTTTGTTGCAGAATGGTAATGTTGGTTTTATGCTGTCATGTTATGATGCTGAACTTAGCTATGTCTCGAAGAATGACACCTTTCAGGCAAGGTAAAGGAAGAGAGGCCTTAAAAAATGAGTCCATGAACTTTTGTCGGTTCACTTTTGTGTGTGTCTTCATAGGCTTAGGAAACAAGTAGATATGCCAATTATATGAATTCTGAATTGTTGGCTTCTGGATAATAAATTTGGACCATGTTGACACTAGATTAATCTCTAAAATTTTAAAAATTTCAGCATTTTTAAGTTATAGCCGATGGCAATCTTTACTTGTATAAATTTTTTGTTGCTAAAAATTTGAAACAGATTTTTCACCTTGCAAGTGGAAGTAATCAATCTCAACATTGAATTTATATGTGCTAAGCTCATCTGTATTGCAGTACCCTTGAACTCAAACTGGATGTTTTATTGCAGATACTTGCCGCATGGGCGGCGAACAACAGAGGATAATATACAATGGGAGAGGCTAAGAGCACCACCGGTTGATACTCCTCCAAATGTTCTTCATGTCTCTGATTGTTTAGATGACTTAAAGCCTGGTGATCACATTGAGATCCAGTGGAGAAAAGCCAGAGAATTCCCCTATGGTATGTTTCTGAATCAGCATGCATCTGTAAGATCTTTACCTTTAATTTAACAGAATTGTTAATGTTCAATGTCTATTAGACTTTTCTCTAACAGAAGTAATAATGTTGCAACAAAATTGGTCATGTTCTATTCCATTACTTTTAGATAACAATGTAATTTCTTCTGAATGTATTGCAGGTTGGTGGTATGGAATCATTGGTCACTTGGAAGCATGTGACAGGAATGAGAATCACTGCCACTGCCATTATAGTGGTGAGAAGTTCATCTTAGATTCTGTAGTTATTATCAAGGTTTTTTTTTTTTTTTTTTTTTTTTTTTTTTTTTTTTTTTTGTGTGTGTGTGTGTGTGTTTGTGTTTGTGTTACAGAGGGTATATGTGTAATAAAAATCTTTAATCCCATTTTTGGTGTTTCACTTTATGCTCCACTAATCCCAAGTTGCCACGTATTCGTTTCTCCTTTTTTTTCCCTTTCCTTATAAAATAACCAAAATAGAAAATAGAAAACAAAAATGAGACACATGGGATATTGCAATTAATGGAGCATAAAGTGGGATAGACGATTTCTATTCTATATATGTGGGGTTTATTTTTGTTAATTAAGTAAAAAACATCTATGTGACAAGATCTCTCTCAATTTAGAGTATGTAGGGCACTTTTCCTGTTAATCATGAGCCCTGCGTTCACATATTGGAGATTAAAAATAGTTCACTTTTGCACTTAAGATGTAATGCTTTTTGAGTCAAGGACATGTTATATGATGCTGGTATAACTTCAAACATGTACACGAGTATGTTATAAAACTATAGAGCTATATTTGTTTGTATATTTTTTTCCCATATGTGGCTTTATTTGCTGCAACTAGAAGAGTGGGCCAGGGGGTTGGGGTTCAATACATCATTATTTAATATGGTGGGATTTTAAAATGGAGAATAGGATAAAAGGGATTTAGATGAGTTGAAATTTAAAACTTCCTTCTGTGTTTCTTCCTTCTGGCATAGTATTAGAAACTAAAATATGATATCGTATAGTTAAGGTCACAAGCACGAATATAAGTGTCTGATGCAGATATCTACAGAACAATATGATAATCAGCACAGTAGAGTGTTCATCCTTTTTTGTGTGGAGTACACTTATTATTACTGTTGATGTCGATGTTGTTGTAGTTTATAATCATATTCTTACTTAATCTCCAAACCCTCAACCTAATTTGAGTTCTCAAGTGATTGTAATTTCCTGAAAAGGCAAATTATCTGTTTACATATACTTCTTTACAGTCCAACTGAATCTTTGTATTTCCTTCAGGTTCTCATTTTGACTTGATTCATGAATATAAAACTCCACCACACTTTGGCACTTACATGATCTGTTCTTAGTAGCTATCTTTAGGCACCTCTGGGGTGTGTGCTTCATTGAATTTATTTCCCTTTAAGTACTTAATGAAGGTGCCAATCCACTTACAAGTATAAGCATGCATGATGAACTTTCTTCTGAAATTTTCTTATTCTAATATGTTGCTATCCTTCAAGCATGGAGTAGAAGCATGATTAGGATCCATTTCTTTCTTTTCTGTTGACAACTTAATGTAAGTTTCTCACCGTGAGCTATTGCTGACAGATTCAGTGATATTGGAGTTCAACCAGTATTCTCCTGACTCAAAATGGAGAAGAATGGTGATAAACAGGAAGAGCCACCGGGAGGAAGGCAATGAAGTGGATGGCTTCTATGGTGGAATTAGGAAGCTTTATGAAGATGAGGAGATTGCAAGGTGGAAACGCCTTTGGCCAACCCAAATATTGGATTAGTATCATGAGTGCTTTTGTAAATAGGCCCCTCTTTTTCTTTTCTTTTTTCCTCTCTCTTTCTGGAGCTGTGAATGAGGAGAGCTCATAGTCATAGAAATCATTCGAAGAAGATGAAGATTAAGCTTAATTATTTTTGTTCGGCATAGCGAGGCCTTGAACAGATGCAAAAAGAAAAAAGCATACTATATATACCATGATATGCATTTTCCAACCTGACTAGTTTTGTACTTTGTGTTTGACATATCTTCAGGGAAATCATTTCCTTTTCTGTTTAGATATATAGGTCATAGATGGTAGAACATAGGTGCATCTATTGTAAAGATTTTGAAATTTCAGTGGTTTTTGTGAGATAATGGTACCTTTTCATCTGCTGTGAATAATCTGCACAGAAATGAAATAAATGATGTCTGAAATTTCATTCAAGATCATTTTAAGGAGCAAGATCTTAATCTGCATTTATTGAGTGGTCCAAATGTTCATTCTGCAGACTGCCGGTTATATTGAGAGTCATTTTCTTGTGATTATTGAATGACTCAAAATTCAACTAGAAACTTCATATTTTTTTTGTTTATATTCTTTTTTCTGCCGCAGTTTCTTGCTTCTATGCATTCCTCACCATTTTCATATGGTTCCCATTGATAGCCAATTTCAAATTATCTATAGTTTGCCAGAGGCCTAGCTAGAATACTCACCACAGCAATAAATCCAACATTTTATTAAGTTTATACTCTGGACAGTCCTAGCTCAAAGTCAAACTAATGAATCCTGGTTGATTAGTATCAATCTAACCATTGATCTTGGACGAAAAAAAAAAAGGTTTGGATGCTACTTGATAGCATTGGTTAAATTCAGCTATATATCAAGTTGAAGGAATTCAGGCCTTCTGATTTTGAATATGTGATGAGAAGCTGTATCAAACTATCCATTATTCACATCCCAGAGGCCTTTAACCATACTAGTAATACTAAACCATAAAATACGGAGTCCAGGCTAAGGGGATCTCAGAAACTGAATTTGAAGCAAATGGCCAATAGTGAAATAGAGCTCCAGAACAATCCATACAAGAAGATAATCTATTAAGTCCTCATCAACCAGCCAAGAAGATGTAAGAGTCATGAGTACAAACTTTTTGCAGTTTTCAACTTCAAGCTTCAATCTCAGCCAAGAGGATTAAAGCTTTGTACTCTTAACTGGATACATGATTCTAAGTTGTTAGTTATTATGTGAACCTGCATTTGTTAGCATAGTGGTGGTACCAATGCCAGGTTAAAATCTCCCAAAGAGCTAGAACAGTGCTTCTTAGGAGGGAAGGGGATGGATAGGTTGAGGGCTTGAGTTGTAGCAGGGATATGCATTGAGGGAGAGCAGCCAAGAAATGGAACTTGTCAGAAAGTAAACACCAATGTGAAGGTGGCTGAGCCAGATACAGTAGTGTAAACTACACATTGTAGTTGTAACTTTTAGACACAAGAATAGAAGCCAGAGTTCTATTTGCAAAAAACTTCAGTAAATTTGTAATTTAGGCTCCTGAGACGTTTGTTTCTTATTTTAGTTCCAATTGTGTGGTGGTTTAATGTATTGTTGCAGGCGTGCATTGAAGATTTCTTACCTCTCAGTTCTAAATTGACTTTACCTGTGCTTATACTGTCTACATAAAGACACCAATAAGTGTGACTGATACGGTGTTTTTTGGTTAATAAAATATTTTTTTGTTTAATCCCTTTGATGCAAACATATTTAGTAATCACCAATAATCCCCACATGAACAACTGGCATCTCTAAAATGGTGGAATCTGCTAGCGTCCCTCACAACAATTTCACGTCCAGTAACCATGGCTATTAACTTAATTGCACTGTGGCAGTCACCACAAATCCGATGGCTCTGCACAATTTGCAGTGGTGTCCAACCTGGAGTGTTGATCAGCCCAAAAGCTATTGCCAGTTTCTCACTGTGGTACAATATAACCCGCTCTTCCTGAACATCAACATCGGGAAGCAAATTTTTTCTCTCAGGAACATAACCATGTTTTGAAATCTCTAGCATCAAGTTGTCCAATTTCTGGTATATCCCTTTCGTTTGGGCATGGCTTTTATCTCCAGAATGGAAAAAATACGGCTGCTTTTTAACTTCAATCCAACTGCATGCTGGAAGCATTCTCATACCCTTTCTTCTTAAGGTCTGAACAACAGCAGCAGCTTCCTTCAACTTGCCAGAGCTGTTGTATATATTTAAAAGCACAAAATAATTACTAAGCTTTTCAGGCTCCATTCCATAAAGCTTCTCAGCAGCCAATTTTCCAATCTCTAAATTCTCATGGACACGACAAGCTGTCAGCAGGGCAGCCCACATGTTAGCTGTAGGCCTAAATGGAGCACTTTTTATCAGTGCAAAGGCTTCATCTAAAAGACCGTCTTTACCTAATAATTCAATCATACATGCATAATGCATAGCACGGGGCTTAATCTTGTGATCCCTACTCATTGATTTAAAATACGCCCACCCACGTTCTGATAAACCTGAATAACTACAAGCAGATAAAACTGCAAGAAAGGTGACATGGTCGGGTATCATTTTTCCCTGAAGCATCTGCTCAAACATCTCAATAGCTTCTTCTCCATGACCATGATTACCATAGCCAGCAATTAAGGCATTCCAAGATATAACATTCTTTTGTGGCATCTTGTCAAAGACATGACGGGCATCTTCCATTCTCCCCCATTTGCTATAGAAATCTACAAGTGCTGTGTTCGCTACTATATCTAATCCAAAACCATGACGAACCAAACTCGCATGAGCTTGCTTAGCATGCTCTAAAGAAGCCAACCTCGTACATATTCTTAAAACCATTGAAAATGTGAAATGGTCCATTTCAACACCAGAATCACGCATCTCATAGAACTTACTGACAGCTTCTTCACTATAACCATGAAGTGCATAACCTGCAATAATGGAATTCCACCCAACTGTTGTCTTCTCCGGCATCTCATCAAATACACATTGAGCATCTTCAATGCTCCCACACTTACTATACATGTCAATTAGAGCACAAGTCACAAATATATTGTCAGCAACACCCATCTTTAAAGTACAAGTGTGAAGCTGTCTTCCCACGAAAATGTGTCCCAACCCAGCAGATGCCCGAATCATCATGGCAAATGTGCGCGACCCACCATCTAAAGACTCCTCCCACATAATTAAAAACAGCTGGAACACCTCAGCATAATCACCGGAATCCACAAGCCCCCCAATTATCATATTCCAGGAGACCAAATTCTTCTCCGGCATTTCAACAAACAACTTACGCGCATCAATCATCATCCCACATTTGACATGCATAAGCAGCACCCTGTTCCTCATATACAAATCCAAGTCAAACCCATTACTGCTCATATAACTAAACACCCTTTTCACCCCTCTAATCGACTTCAAACCTATGCAAGCGCTAATCAGTGCATCATATGCGCTAGATTCCAATTCAAAACCACCCTCAAACTCCAAAATCTCAAACAACTCAAGTGCCTCCCTATACCTCTTATTTAAAACCAGCTTCTCTATCTGACTACAAATCCCAGAACTGGGATGTTTTCTCATCTGGGGTTCTTCCAAAACCGTCTCTTTCCTCTCCCCAACATCAATTTTCGACGGTTTCGGCTTCAGCCATGGCTGCTGCACCCCTTGTACTTCCAGTGAACAACACCTAATCCTATCAAAAGGGTTTATCCATTTTCTCCTACTAAATGAAAAACAATACCCAGAAAACATAGATTTCTTGTCCTTGACAGTGAAAGGAAAATGGTAGCTTAGGAGTGGGATTTCCATACTCAAGATAGCATAAACAGATATCAATGTCTAATGGGTAGTAATAGAAGCTGAAAAAAACAGAGCGTACCCAAACTTGTACCCTTTACTGTATGATCAAAGTGGAAGAATAGCATTGATGCCAAAACAGGCATGAGGTCAGTTTGTGAGGTCATTCAAATGCTCATCTCATGGTTCTTTTCTAATGATATCATATCAGAGCTAATGAATGGGGCAAATTCGAATGAAAAATCTTGAAGGAATGAAAGTTTGGGCCATATACACAATACTGGTTATCAACAGAATCAGGTTGGAACCTTATAAGTTGTCGAAATGGGTAACCAAAAAGATTGAAGCCTTCACACAAAATCTGTTGGTACTTCTTTGGAGAGTCACGAGGAGGAGGCTACGGGTTTGTTCTTAGCCATAGAGCAGAGGCAAGGAAAAAAAAGAGTAACAACAGATGCCGGAAGAAGGTGCAAAAAGAAAGATAAGAAATTGGGAGTAAGAAAAAATTGTTGAGCACTTGGAAAGAATTTTGAGAATGGTGCAACAAAAGCCAAGGAGTGTCAGTAGGAGAAATGGCCAGTGCTGCATCAATGAATATTAGAATCACCAGGTTGTCACCTCCGTGAGATATAGAACCCTTTCCCATGTAGTCTAAACATTTTGTGTAAGGAGAGATGTCAATTCAATTACAAGACCGACGGATATAGGGTTATTTGGTAGAAGAGTTTAAGTAATATTGTTTGTATTTTTTTAAAATATGTGTAAATGAAAAAATATATAGAAATATGTGTAATGTTGTTTAAAAACTGAAAACATGTGTTTAAGATTTTCTATCAAATGCCCATATTTTTTACAAATAAGCATAATTAATGTAGTTTAAAATTTTAGCACCTTTATATATAATACTAGTCGCTAACCCGTGCGATGCACGGAAAATGTATTGAGTACAATATATAATTTAATCTTTGTTTATTTTACTACAACACCAAAATTGAATTTGTAAAATAAAATCATATAATTAAAACATTTGTTAACAGCTATACGTTTCAGACATTTATTAAACTATATTATTATTATTATTATTATTATTATTATTATCAACTTAACAGTATTTTAATATATGATACCAACATGCTTCAAGAAAATGTCCAACACTGAAAACAATTTCGAAAACAAACTCAACTAAACAGTTTGATGAATAAATATATTACAATCTATAATATAAGCCAAGAAATAAACTTTGAAACCAATATGAACAAAATCCACATCAAACAAAACCATTTCGATCATTAAGAATACTAGTCGCTAACCCGTGCGATGCACGAGAAAACTATTAGAAAATAATAAAGCATGCATATATTAAAAGACAATTTAAGTTCATGTGTGCTTGCAAGGGATACATACCTAAATAGTTCTTGTGGTAGAAATAAAAGCCTTATCTTTGAGATAAAGAACTGATGTAAACAAACTAACCTTACATAAAACAAATTTAAAAAAAAAAAAAAAAAACATAAAACTGATGTCACGGGAAAATTCAGCCACATAGTAGTAATATATAAATCTCTTAAAACCTAAACCTAAACCTAAACGTAAGGACTAAATATTTATGCGCCTTCTCTTGCTTTCCTGATGTATTTGGTTAAAAACATAAAATTGATGTCACAGGAAATTTAGCCACATAGTAGTAGTATATAAATCTCTTAAAACCTAAACCTAAACCTAAACCTAAACCTAAACGTAAGGACTAAATATATAAACAAACTAACCTTACAAAAGCTGAACTTTATAAGCTAAAATCTATACCGTGAGTTGTAGATCTTGAATGCTATACCGTGCGTTTAGGACTTCCTACATCTGGAGAGAGAGAGAGTTTGCAGAAATCAAAGAAAATCTCTCTATAGCTTAAGAAACACAATATAATAAAATCAAAGAGATAAAATTTTCAGAGGACAAAACATTATAGATAATTTAAAAGAATTTTGGTTTAATTCTTGAACACCGCAACTCCATAAAATTCATACTAATAATAATATTTTATGATAGCGTAGTTAGAATTTTGGTTTAATTCTTGAACACTGAATTGGAAATTGATTATATGAGTATTCAATGGTGAATAAAGTACTATGTATTAATTAATATATAAACAAAACTAACCTTACAAAAGCTGAACTTTATAAGCTAAAATCTATACCGTGCATTGTAGATCTTGAATGCTTTAGGGCTTCCTACATCTGAAGAGAGAGAGAGAGAGTTTGCAGAAACCGTGGCTTTATATTTCTTAACTTGAGAGAGGGGTAAGGTTGCTAGGGTTTTGAGGAGTTATAATTTTTATTTATTTTTTATTTTTTAAATATTGTGCTGACGTGGAAAATTGTGGTGCCAGCAAAGGCTTCGGTTTTATATATATATATATAGATAATGTAATCCATGCTTATACGTAGAAATGATGAATTGTAGTGATACTATTGATATTAATTTAAGTTATCAAATATATAGGACATTAGTTTGATCAGGATATTCGGAGAAACTAAAAATGATTTTTTCTTGTAATTTTAATGATATTGGTTACGTCAAGTTTCTCATTACACTACTATTATACATATAATTTTGAAAATCACTATTTTACACTACATATACAATATTAATTTACTATAACTGTTCGTGAAATTTTACTAAATATGACACAAAATAAAAGAATAAATTTGTTCAATAATATCTCTTAAATTGAATGAAGATAAGTGCATAGAATCATTTAGTTCAATACAGTTTATTACATTCAAGATCTCCACATATAAAATATCTAAATAGAAACAATATAAAAAATATACTCAATAGTTTAAAAAAAAAAAATAACAGCAAAAATCTAAACAATTTAGTTTGTATGAAAAGCTAACAAAGGAAAAATCTAATTTTGATTCTAATCAAATTTTCTCTAAGTTTTGGTTTTAAATATATATATTACCTAGGTTTATTTATATTGAACTTTTCGTTTTCTATACTGAATTAACTCGCTTGGTACAAAAATTTTAAATTTTTAGATTAGATGGAACATGTGACGCAAAATTAAACTCTAATTAAAATCCAATTTTTACACTAAATTAACTTACTTAGCACAAAAATTAAAAAAGTTAGATTAAATGAGACACATGGTGCAAAATTAGACTTTAATTGAATTTTAATTTGAAATCTAATTGAATTTTCTGTTATTTTTGTCTATTAATATATATATGTAGGGCCGGAGAGCTTATGATCCGGTCCACGCTCTATCCGGGCTCAGGGCCCGTGCCGAGGAGGTAGTGTGCCGAGGACGAGTGATCAAAGGCCGATGGGTTAAGGGGAACAGCTGAAGACGACCCTATCCTCGGCACTCCGAGATTTTGATGAGAAAAGCAACGTCTTAGTGAAGGCCCTCCCCAAATAGTCCCCTGAAGGGGATGTGAGTGGAATAGGGCCCACGTGGAGGTACGGTGCGAAATAGGTTCAAGGAAAATACGCCCCCTCCGCATTAAATGCACCGGCCAACGTCCTGATCATAGTAATGAGAAAAGACGCTTGGACGGTGTAACTTCGATCCTTGCAACTAATAGAAAGTAAGAAGGGACAGCTGATGGGACAGGTACAGAAGTAAGCACCTGCCTGACCAACGAGTGGAGGGCTAGGATCAACCAAGAAGGACTATATAATGTAAAAGTTAGTGCACAAAGAGGGGGCTGGGAAAAATGGCCAAAAACCAGAGCCTCCCAGCCCGCCTCTAGGAGAAAGACTCCTAGGGCGAAGATGATTTAACCATGTATGGATATCGCGAAAAACCCACTGTTTGGCGACCAAGACCTAGCCTTTCAAACCCACGCTCTACAAATGATATTGTCTGGGCCTTTTTACGTGCAAACCCAACACTGTTACGGTTCATTGCAAATCGCGTCCCTACAATTGGCGCCGTCTGTGGGGAAGGCTTGTGTGTTGGCATAGACGGTAGGTCGGGACAGTTCCCTTGTCATTTCTAGCAGTTAGTTATAGTGCTCTAGCATAGAGTTCCACTAGGGGCTATGATTCTTGACTAGGGGCTACGCTTTGTAGCGTTAATCGCATGGATGATTCTAGGGGCTTGGCCGAGGAGCCAATCCCCCTAAAGCCAAGGCCCCATATCAAAAACTGAGTTTTGGACAGAACCAAGGTATTGTATAGTCCACGGACTCAAACCTATGGGGAAACCAACTACTTAGATGAGAAAACTGTTTTGGACAGAACCAAGGTATTGTATGGTCCTCGGACTCAAACCTATGGGGAAACCAACTACTTAGATGAGAAAATTGAGTTTTGGACAGAACCAAGGTATTGTATGATCCTCGGACTCAAACCTATGGGGAAACCAACTACTTAGATGAGAAAACTGAGTTTTGGACAGAATCAAGGTATTGTATGGTCCTCGGACTCAAACCTATGGGGAAACCAACTACTTAGATGAAAAACTGAGTTTTGGACAGAACCAAGGTATTGTATGGTCCTCGGACTCAAACCTATGGGGAAACCAACTACTTAGATGAGAAAACTGAGTTTTGGACAGAACCAAGGTATTGTATGATCCTCGGACCTCAAAACCTATGGGGAAACCAACTACTTAGATGAGAAAACTGAGTTTTGGACAGAACCAAGGCATTGCATGGTCCTCGGACTCAAGCCTAAGGGGAAACCAACTGCTTATCAATATTTATCAAGTTTTGGACAGAACCAAGGCATTGTATGGTCCTCGGACTCAAGCCTATGGGGAAACTAACTACTTATCAAAATCAAGTTTTGGACAGAACCAAGGCATTGTATGGTCCTCGGACTCAAGCCTATGGGGAAACCAACTACTTATCAAACTCAAGTTTTGGACAGAACCAAGGCATTGTATGGTCCTCGGACTCAAGCCTATGGGGAAACCAACTACTTATCAAAATCAAGTTTTGGACAGAACCAAGGCATTGTATGGTCCTCGGACTCAAGTGGTCCTCGGACTCAAGCCTATGGGGAAACCAACTACTTATCAAAATCAAGTTTTGGACAGAACTAAGGCATTGTATGGTCCTCGGACTCAAACCTATGGGGAAACCAATTACTTTAAAGAAACCTGGGCTCTAAGCAGGACTTAGCAACTACACGTGACATCTAAAATGATGCCTATATCTTTGTTGAATAAGGGTTAGAAATGAGTCAAAGGCTTTGCGGGTGCAGGTAAGCTAGGGTTTTGGAACATGATGTTAAAATGTATCGCATGTGCAAATATTCAAACGTGTTAAGATAAATTAGTTCAGAATTCATAAATAATAGTAAGTATCGACAAGGGCAACTAACAAGTAACTAAAAGGAAAAAGGAAGAAAAAGATTTCATATATACATATTCAACAGGTTCAAACTACCAATAGATTACAAAGTTTTCAAAATGAAAAAGAGACAAGTTAATCGTTAAACTGAAAACAAATACGGAGCCTAGCCAGGGTTTCTATTTCTTTAGTTTTGCGTCGGCCACGTCCTGGGAAGGCGGAGCGGAATCAGCTTTGGCGCCCTGGAGGATAGACTCTTCTGGGGAAGGCTGAACAGGGTCAGTATCAGTACTCTTGGGGATCACAGCAAAGGGAATGGCCTGTGGGGGCTGAGTAAGTGTGGCTGGTTCCTCAGCATTAGGCATCTGAGTGTTAACCACGGGCTCAGTAACCTCTTTAGGTGCCCCAGGATCTGTATGTTGAGATATTTCTATTACATCCTGAAGTTCTCCCTCTTTGGGCATCTTGCCAGGAGAGCCGCCGACCTGTAAGTCTTCCGGCTTAGTAACCCCTTCCTCGGGTTGGTCACCCATAGCCACGAAGCTGGAGGAAGTGGCCTCGCGGATGGCTGTAGGGTAGAATATGTTCTCCGCCTTCCACAAATCGGATGAAGCATTCACCCCAGCTCGCTTCACTGCCTCTTCCCAAACCCGGGAGCAATAAAGCCTGCATACTCCAGGAATCTGGGCTTTAAGGGTGGCTTGGGTTTCAGCTACCCCCGCATTATAACCATCATCCTCGGCCGTTTCCTTGGCAACCTCAGCCTCATTCCTGGCAAACTCGGCCTCTCGCTTGGCCCTTAGGGCTTCATCACGGGCATACTCCGCCACACCTTTATCATGCTCGGCCGCGGCCAGCTTCTTATTTAAACCCTTGATCAGATCTTTAGCTATTTGCAACTGATCCTCGGCTTCAAGTAGACGCTTTTTTTGGTCCTCGGCCTGTTTTTGGGCGCTAGCTAGGCCCGCCGAGGCGCTATCTCTTTCACGGATAGCAACTGTTAGGTCAGCCTTGGCCTTGGTGAGTTCATCCTCAGAGGCTTGGAGAGTCTTCGAGGCCGTTATGCACTTGGTGCGTTCATTCTCGGCCGCCTTGCTCTTATTGTTCACCTCTTCCTCCATCCTATAGGTGGCCTGGAGAGCCTGGCAGGGGAGATAAACGCATGGTTAATGACAAACTAGGAGCGAGAATTAATAAAGTTTTAGGTTTCAAGAAACCTTACCATGCTCAAGTACCTCTTAATACTGAGGAAGACCTCATGCATCCTCATTTTTCTCAGACCGTCCATGTCAATAGGAAGTAGCATGGTTCTCCCTAGTGCATCGGCCACGTAGCCACCCTCGCCATCTCCAAGGTCCCTCATGGACGCAGTTTCGGGTAACGGACCCCCATAAAGCATTGGGGTAGGAAGCCAGGCGCTTGGCGAGGACTGGGCCTCAATCCCCTTTCCCTTGCTTTTAGAGGATTGGACTTCAGTTTCTTTACCCTTGCTGTGGTGTCCAATCTTCAGTTGTTTTGTACGCGGAGCCTCCTCCTTCTCCTTAGAAGGTTGGGATTTTCCCCCGTCCATGGTTTCCTTGCCCTTGGGACTCCTCTTTCTCTTTGAATCAGTGCCTTCCGGCCGAGGAGGCGGAGCTGGTTGGGAGGAAGCAGGAAGTTTGGGGCGAGGGGATTGTGGCTGTGACCTGGTGGAAAATGACCTAGTCTGGACAATCTGGGGATGAGGTGGTGGGGAAGGAGCATAGGGTTGTGGCATTCCCTGCGTATCCTTCCCAGGTTGGCCCTCGAGTAGTTCGAGTAGGGGGGTCGGGGGTTTTCTCTTGAGTCTCATCTCGGCTTGAGAAGAGGTGCCTATTGATGACAATTCTGCCTCGGACAAGGCTGGGTCACCTATATCACCAGGAGGATTCTCGGATTGGTGGGCTAGATCAAATACCCCAAAACCTTCCTCGGGCCGATCTAGCTCGCCTTCGTCCTCTGCTACTTGATGAGACGAGGAGGGGCCCACCGGTAGGATGTTCTCGGGGACAGATGGTTCCTGGGAGATTGAAAATCCTGTCTCAACCACGGTAATTTTTGGAAGCCACGGACGGCTGGCGCTGATCACGTGCCTTGCGTCCGCAAATGACTTCTGAACAGGAGGGTACCCTAGTATTTTGTGAGCTACTCGGACTTGACCATCTTCGTCATTTACGAAAACTGCCGCTTGTAAGATGGTCTCCAAGTCCGCCCGGTTGACTAAGTGAAAATGTCGTTGGTGGGCGTGTGGATCTACAAAAAGAAAAACACGCATGCATGGTTAGTTACCAAACAACATCAGATTAGAATGGCGTTAAGGCTCATCGCCCTTCCATTCCTAATACCCCACCTGGTTCTCATTCTACTATGGGGCACGGATTGCCATCGTGCCATTCACCAGAGACGATAAGGAAATCCTTATTTAATCTCTTGTTGGAGTCAGGGAGGCATTGGATTAATCGAACCCTTTCATCCCTTGACTTCATGTAAAAGATTTTCCCCTTCAACTTTTGGAGATTATAGCACCAGTTCACATCATGGTGGGTCAGTCTTAACCCCATCTTTTTGTTCAAAGCGTCCATGCAATCCAGAATCCTAAAAACGTTGCCGGTGCACTGTGTGGGGGCTAATCGGAAGTGCCTGAGGTAACCCCTCGTTACCGGCCCCATAGGGATTCTCATACCCCCCTCTACAAAGGCGAGGACGGGAATTACCACCGCACTCATTTCCCTCTTATAATGCCATTCCCCCATCTTACAATGCCTCAGACTTACGTTGAGAGGAATCCTATAATCGACGATGAACTTATTCATCGCCTCTTCAGTATCTACTAATTTCCTCAGTCTCAATTTAGCCATCTCTATGATTTACTAAACAAACTCAACCCGTGACGGGAGAAGAAAGGGAATCAACGAAAAACAAACCCAGAAAAGAAAAAGCACGAGTTAATGGAGGTAGGGAACTTACATAAAAGAGGAAAGGCGCTTCAGATAGGCTTTTTGTGCTGGAGATAGACTTGAATTTGGACGAAAATTCAGATGAACCCAGAATATACGCGCTAGAACTCTTAAGTGCAAAACTGAAGAGACAGATCCGTTCCAAAAAATCTCTTATACTTTCTAGGGTAACTGCACAAATTTTCTCGCCCATAAAGATCAAGGGATCACGACCGTTCGATCTTCATCATGTCGTAGAACGTGGGAAACACAAAACCACCCGTATTTAATGAAGCCACGTTTCGCCTTCCAAGGGCTCTAGAAACGTACCTAGGGCAGATAAAAAGTCTCGGGAACCGACAGGTGACAAGGATGGACAGGCATTGGCAGATATATGATGTCATCAAAACCCTCCTATCCGTCCGAGGAGTCGGATAGCAGGATTTTGAGGGGCTATTGTAGGGTCGGGGAGCTTATGATCCGGCCCACGCTCTATTCGAGCTCAGGGCCCATGCCGAGGAGGTAGTGTGCCGAGGACGAGTGATCAAAGGCCGAGGGGTTAAGGGGAACAGCTGAGGACGACCCTATCCTCGGCACTCCGAGATTTTGATGAGAAGAGCAACGTCTTAGTGAAGGCCCTCCCCAAATAGTCCCCTGAAGGGGATGTGAGTGGAATAGGGCCCACGTGGAGGTACGGTGCGAAATAGGTTCAAGGAAAATACGTCCCTTCCGTATTAAATGCACCGGCCAACGTCCTGATCATATTAATGAGAAAAGACGCTTGGACGGTGTAACTTCGATCCTCGTAACTAATAGAAAGTAAGAGGGGACAGCTGATGGGACAGGTACAGAAGTAAGCACCTGCCTAACCAACGAGTGGAGGGCTAGGATCAACCAAGAAGGACTATATAATGTAAAAGTTAGTGCACAAAGAAGGGGCTGAGAAAAATGACCAAAAATCAGAGCCTCCCAGCCCGCCTCCAGGAGAAAGACTCCTAGGGCGAAGACAACTTAACCATATATGGATATCGCGAAAAACCCACCGTTTGGCGACCAAGGCCTAGCCTTTCAAACCCACGCTCTACAAATGATATTGTCTGGACCTTTTTACGTGCGAACCCAACACTGTTACGGTTCGTTGCAAATTGCGTCCCTACAATATATATATATATATATATATATATAGAGAGAGAGAGAGAGAGAGAGAGAGAGAGAGAGAGAGAGAGAGAGAGAGAGAAAGAGAGAGAGTATAATTTGAATCCATATATGTGTGTAATTGCAATTTTTTTAATTGTGTCGTGCATATGCACGGGTTATACACTAGTTTATATATATGTATATATATATATATATATATTAATTAATAGGTAAAGTTTAAAGAAAATCCAATTAAATTTTATAATTGAAGTCCAATTTTGCACCATGTATCATACATTATTTATTTTTAAAGAGAGTTTTATTCTTTAATTTTTGAGTCAAATGTGGGACCACATTAAAAATATCTATTCAAATGAGTTATTGTGTACAAAAATCAAAGAGTTTAGAATTAATGAATATAAAAAAAAATTTAAAAATAAACGATTTACATTTTCTACCTAATAATATTATTACAGGACTTTTTAAAGAGTTAAAAAAAAAATATATAAGAATGACTATCAATAATATTTAAATTATATATATAAGAATTATACTATGTATATCTTTTAAGTATATCCATACATATGTATGAGGTTACAAACTAGTACATATAAATAGCCAAAACTTATAGAAAATCCAATTAGATTTTAATGGGATTCTCAATTTTGTGCCATATGTCCCTTTTAATTTTTAATTTTATGCCGAATGAATTATTGAGTGTAAAAATCAAAGAGTCTAATTCCAATTAGATTATAAATTGGATTTCAATTGGGGTCCAATTTTTTGCCACATGTCCATTTATTTTTTTAATTTCTATGGCAAGTGAATTATTAGGTGAAAAAATCGAAGAGTCTAAATCCAATTAAATTATAAATTATATATATAAATAATGAGAAACCATTACATTTTTTGTTTTTGTTTTTAGAAATGTATAGTTTTAAAAAAGTATAAGCTAATACTATGTATAATTTGAATCTCTTCTAAAAAAATATATAATTGTGATTGTTTTTAATTATATCCGTGCATATGCACGAGACTACACACTAGTGTGTGTATATATATATAGATTGGGTTTAGTGCCTAACATTGGACCCAAGCTGATTTGAATTTAAAATTAAGATCATCTATTTATTACAATCACATAATTCCTTGTGCAATTGAACACCCTTGTCCTAAGTCTAGACCAATTTTATTATGACACCTCATTAATTACAATTAATTCTTTAGAAGACCAAAATAATAATCAATTTACCATAATCACATGTTCCCAATTCTAATCATAGTGAGTTTCAGTTAGCTTAACTAGTAAAATCTCTTATCGTCAAATAAGAGATTTAAGATTCGATCTCTGCCTACACTAAAAATCAATTGGTGTCTTGGTCTAATAATAAAGAGCAATCATCAAGACCTGAAGCCATAGGTTAAAAACTATCTCTTAAAAAAAAAAAAAAAAAAAAAAAAAAAAAAAAAAAAAGCCCTAATCATATCAAAGGTTAAAACTTGATTTAGCCTCAAATTTTGATCCAGTGATCCAATAAAGAGCAATCATCAAGACCTGAAGCCATAGGTTAAAAACTATCTCTTAAAAAAAAAAAAAAAAAGCCCTAATCATATCAAAGGTTAAAACTTGATTTAGCCTCAAATTTTGATCCAGTGATCCAATTGGAACTCTTGACACATCTCTTTCATCTTTAAGACTTCAATATTTGTTTTACATGGAAATTTTAGAAATCTAATGGTCAAAATTATGATTTTATCCTTGAGATGTGAAAATATAATTTTGCCATAAATTGAGGTTGATTGTGGGATATAAAATGGGGTGTCTATAGAGTGTTGTATTGGATCATGATAAATACTTATCGTACTACTCAGTATGGTACAAGATTCCCCAACTTTACTTTGCACTTTCTACAAAGTATTCATAAATATAATGGATGATCTCATTATAACAAAGAAGATAAGGAAATCATATTTTTCTTATTTTTTTTTTTTTTTAAATAAGAGTATTCAAATCTCTTTGAGTATCTAACTATTCCCTCAGGTGTATATAGTCCCTCATCCTACACACAATATTATAGGGAGGGACCCCTTAGAGGTAACCCTAAGATGCTGGCAAGAAGTGTTGAAGGTTCCTACCATTTTGAAGGTCCCTAATAGTTGTTAGAATAACAAGAAAGATGCCAAATTTTATCTTGTAAGAGCATTGGTATCAGGTGTGCAAAATGCTATATTTTTAGCATTTGGCACACCAAACAAAAAAAAACTTACTCTCATGAGATGTGCCAAATATCAAATCAATTTGGCATTTGCTATAGTACCGTTCCAATAATATAACAGTACAGATAGATGTGCTATAACTTTTTTATTCAACTTTATTTCTTTTACCTCCACTTGTTGTCTCTCTCTCTCTCTTTCCTTCTCTACCTCACTCTTCTTCAGATCACATTTGCAGCCCATCCCTCAACCTCAACGTCAAACGACTCTCTCTTTCTACACCTTAAATCAAACTAAAATAAATTTCTTTCTTCACTCCTTTCAAGCGACAACATTGTGGTCGGCATTAAGTGTGTTTTTTAGGTTGTGGGTCGAGGTTAATTAAAGCAGCATTGTGGGTTGAGGTTTTGGGTTTGTGGCATTGTGGGTTGTGGGTAGAGGTTGGTTGCAGTGACGTTATGGGTTTTGAGCTGGTGGTTGGTTGAGTTTGGTAGTCAATGGGTTGGGGTTTTGGGTCGGTTGGTTAAGGAAGTCAATGGGTAAACTAGGTTGGGGTTTTAGGCCCATTTTTGGTTTATTTTTAGGCTGGTGGTTGTTGAGAAGGCAACCCATGACGACAACTGCCAACCCACAACACTCCTCTCTCCCTTTTAATCTTTCTTTTGTTGAAGGATGTGGGTTTTCCTTTTATTTGCAGTTTTTTGGTTTTTTAATTTGTTGGAGGATGTGGTGAATATTCTATTGGCGGCTGCTGGTTGTAGCAGTGGTTTGGTTGTTGGATGGTGGCCTTGCATTGAGCTGAGTTTTTTTGTTAATATTATTTTAATGTGTTATTATTGTTGTACATATTATTTTAATGTATTAAATTGAATAATAGAGGATCTGATGTAGGGTAAATTGTAAAATTGTATTCTAAAATAATAAAATAGTTTTTTGGTATGCTAAAATGACATTTTTTACAATTCCTAATGCTTATGCCCTAATCTCTTAAATTTTTGCCTAGTAAAATAAAAAGAGAAAAGAAGAGCCGAGCCTATTTTTTGGTGAAATAAAAAAAGAAAAGAAAAACCCTAGAATGGTCTTATCAGCTGACCCTGCATTAAGCCGGGCTTGGATTAAAAAGAGTCATATGATTATATGAGTATAGCCTTTAAGCACGCGCTCACGAGCGAGCTCAGAAACTCTCAAAAAGTTAATAATTTACATCTATTATAATTTAGAAATATATATATATTTTTTTTTTCAAACAAATAAAAAGGATAAACTTTAGAGATAAGCCGTAATTGTAATTTCTTTTTTGAATGTGAAGAGAAAAAATTCAAAATTTTAGAAGTTCTCTTTTTGAATTCAAAATGAAATTTGTTATTTGACATTTATGACCCTATTTCTAAATAAAGTTACATTTCATTAATGAAGGTATGTTTGAACCTCATAAAAGTCCAGTTGAAAGAGAGGAATCCTCTAAAATATAGTATAGATATAATATTTATAATGTTTGTACATTTGGAAATATAAAATAACTATCGATAAAATATATTTAAATTTATTTGAAACAAATAAAAAATATATTTAAATTATTATCCATAAAATTCTTAAATTTAATTTGTCCAACCACTATTTGTAATAATAATAATAATAATTGTAGGGGTGTTAGGCCCAGCAATATATATCTATGTATACATTAGGTTGGGGGCCCAATCTGACGACATAAAGTAGTCCGAGGAGGGGTGAACATTATTAGGGGAGTCTGTGTTAGTAAGTGAAGAGGTTAGTTTTGATCATAAGGGTCCATGAGGGTGGTCCGAAGACGAATGCCTCCTCGGCTGATTAAAGCCGAAGTCTGAAAGGGTGGTCTACCACCCAGGGCAACATTCCAGGAGATTCTATTGATACGGATAAACATCACAGAAGCACAGGATAAAGGGAAATCCTAAAATATCTAAAAAGAAAACTGCAACCACCGCATTAAATGCTCTGCACCTAACCAACTGGCCACATTTATGTGGAGGTGATACCTGAACAGTAATTTTCAGCCTTACAGCTACTACCAAGGATTTCAGGAATGTGCTGATGGGGAAAGAATCAACACTAGCAATCTACCCTACATGTGGAGGGTAGGGATGAAAGAAGGAAGGTAGTATAAAACAGAAAGAATACCCTGAAGGAAAGAGATCGGAGAATTAGGAGAGAATGACTGTAGCAATAAGAACTGTACTTGTAACCAATTTCAAAAATTATATATAAGAACTGATCTCCTCAGACTGGGCCGAGGACAATTTTCATTAGATACAACCAGTCTATTTTTATTTTAGTGTCATTTGAACCCACTATAATCGTTACCTAACTCATTAAAGCGTAATTTTCCAACGCATTCTCTACAAATTCATTGTATTGGGTTCTTTGGGCCTAGATCCTTTGCATTTTTGGGCCTAGGACTCAAATCGTGTCCTTACAATTGGCGCCGTCTATGGGAATTTCTTGTGTATTAGTGAGTTTGATGTCTAACTATGGTAGGTTCAGGTCCGAATCTAGAGGAATCTATGGAGTCCCAACGTTAAAATCATTTTGTTAATCTTAAGCGAAGAAGGGACAGGGAGGTTAGTGTGCATACCACCCATACTCGCAGGAGCCAATCTCGAAGCGAGAGCCACCTTTCTCATGAGAAGAGTACCAGAGCCATGCAACTAGAGATTGATCATTTGAAGAGGAAGTTATGCCATGAACGACGAAGGCAAACTCTCTCCAATTCTGACTTTTCTTCTAACGATAAGAAGGATGGTAGTTATAGACCTAGATCAAAGATTCCTCCTAGTGAGTCTTTCTCGTATGATGAGGACTACATAAGCGCATAAACATGAACTCATCTTCCAAAGGGTTTGGAAATAATGTGATGAGCAGAATTTCTAGATCACCTTTCATGTGCAAAATTGAACTCAAATTGAGGAAGGGAGACTTCATGTGCAAAATTGAACTCAAACATAAACATGAACTCAAATTTCTAGATCACCTTTCATGCGCAAAATTGAGGGAAGGAGACTTCCTTAGTGGTTCACTCAGCCCACGTTCACCATGTACAATGGTCGAACAGACCTTGTGAAGCACATAAGCCACTTCAACCAGAGAATGACTGTGCACTCCAAGAATGAGGCCTTGATATGCAAGGTGTTTCCCTCCAGTTTAGGGCTTGTGGCCATGAGGTGGTTTGATGGCTTAGGAGCAAGTTCCATTGATTCCTTTAAGGGATTCACTCAGGCATTTGGATCTCGCTTTATTACATGTAATAGGGTTTCTCGGCCCTTAGATTCTCTACTGTCTATGGCCATAGGAGAAGGAAAGACCCTGAAAACGTACTTAGATAGATACTGGGAGATGTTCAATGAGATCGACAGGGATTTTGATGACGTGGGTATAAGGACTTTCAAGGTCGGCCTGCCTGTTGAGCATGATTTGAGAAAGTCCTTAACCAAGAAGCCAGTAAGGAATATGTGTCGGCTTATGGATCGTATTGACGAATATAAGCGAGTTGAGGAAGATCAATAGAAAGGGAAAGGAAAGACTAAGGTTATCCCTTAGGACAGGAAGGATTTCAAGTAGAACAGATACAATAATAACAAACCCCGAAGGGATTTTGCTGGGTAATTTGGGTTTACGGCTCCTCAGGTGGTTAAAACGGTATTCCAAGAGCCAATACATCAAGTCTTGGAGAAAATCAAGAATGGGCCTTACTTCAAATAGCCAAACAAAATGGGAAAGTACCCCATAAGGTGTAACCAAAGTCTTCATTGCCAGTACCATCAGGAACAAGGACATACCATCGAGGACTACAGAACTTTGTGAAATCATCTAGAGCAACTAGTCAAAGATGCAAGGTTAAAACAGTTTCTGTATCGGCCCAATGGGTAAGGAGACCAAGCAAGGTCAGGGGCTCAAGGGAATGCTTCCTCATGGCCCCCTTTGGGCACAATTAATGTCATCTTTGCTGTTCTTGGAAGGACTGGTTCTTATCCCTTAAGGGTGATGTCTGTGGCTCGGCCACCCGTCGAGGACTCTAATTCTAAGTCGAAAAGGGCTAGAGTGGAGATCCGATTGGCGATGAGTTTTTTGAATGAGGACAAAGTTGGAACTATACAACCACATGATGATACTTTAGTGGTCACCCTCAGGATAGGAGGGTATGATATGAAGAGGGTGTTGGTAGACCAAGGCAGCGGTGCAGAGATCATGTATCTTGATCTATACGAGAAGATGAGGTTGAAACCTGAGGACTTGGCCCATTATGATTCACCCTTGGTGAGTTTTGATGGGAAAGTTGTAATTCCAAAGGATCTCAGATTAAATTACCAATAGGGCAGGGTCCGAAGTGGTGGAGGTAAACTTCATTGTAGTGGACGCTTATTCCCCCTATACCGCCATTGTGGTAAGGCCTTGGCTCCATGCCTTAGGAGCCGTTTCTTCCACCTTGCATTTAAAAGTTGAGTATCCGTCTGGGGACTAGGTTGAGGAGCTGATTGGGAGCCAGTCTATGGCTAGGCAGTATTTGGTGGCTGCAATCATGCATCAGCCTAGGGTTGAGTCCTCGGCCTTCGCTGAGGAAGGCTTATAGCAGTCAAGGATCCCAATCCTGTCTACGGACACGGTGTCGAAAGGGGTAAGGTGTGAAGAGCTAGAAGAGATTGTTATAGATGGTGATCCAGAGAAGTTTTTTCAGGGTGGAGCTCAGTTGCCTCCTCGGGAGAAGGAGGAGCTGATCATGTTTCTGAAGAGGAATATTGATGTGTTTGTATGGAATGCTTATGAAGATCCTGGGGTGGATCCAGGCTTCATTTGCCATCATCTAAATGTCAACCTGGCTGTCCTCCCTAAGAAGAAACCACCTTGACGCTTATCTAAAAAGCATTCCGATGCTGTCTAGGAGGAAATGAACAAGCTTAAACAGGCTGAGGCTATTAAGGAAGTCTTCTATCCTAAGTGGTTGACCAATACGGTGGTAGTGAAAAAGAAGAATGGGAAGTGGCGGGTATGTGTAGACTTCACAAATCTGAATAAAGCTTACCCCAATGATCCTTTCGCTATGCCTCAAATAGATCAGTTGGTGGATGCCACTATAGGCCATCCTCGGATGAGCTTTCTGGATGCCTTTCAAGGGTACCACCAGATACCTTTAGCTTTGGATGATGAAGAGAAGATAGCTTTTGTTACTCCTATTGGGAATTATTACTCCTATTGGGAATTATTACTATAAGGTGATGCCCTTTGGTTTAAAGAATGTGGGATCTACCTATCAAAAGATGATGACCAGGATGTTTGAGCCACAGCTAGGAAAAAACATTGAGGTTTATATAGATGATATGGTGGTAAAGAGTAAGTTAGAGTCTGCATGTTAACGACCTCAACAATATCTTTGAGATATTAAGAAAACACAAGCTGCGTCTTAATGCTTCTAAGTGTTCTTTTGGTGCTGGATCAGGAAAGTTCTTGGGGTACATGGTCACTCATCACAGAATAGAAGTCAACCCTAACTAAATTAAAGCAATTAACAATTTACAGTCACCTCAGAATCCTAAAGAGGTCTAGAAGTTGAGAGGGATGACTGCTGCTCTGAACCGATTCATTTCTCGATCAGTAGACAGGTGTAGGGACTTGAATGGACCAAGGAGTGTGTCTTGACCTTTCAGCAACTGAAGGAATACCTATCTCGGCCACCCATTATGTCCAAGCCTGAGATGGATGAGGTTTTGTTTGCTTACATCACGATGGCTTCCCATGCGGTAAACTTGGTGCTGGTGCGGGTTGATAGTGGTGTGCAGAGGCCAATTTACTATGTGAATAAATCACTACATGAGGCCGAGGTGCGTTACCTGCCTCTAGAAAAGCCATTTTGGCGATCGTGCATGCTACACATAAGTTCCCCCACTATTTCCAATCCCACACAATCATTGTCTTAACTCAACTTTCGCTTAAATCGTTTCTTCAAAGTGCTGATTACACTAGAAGGATTGGCAAGTGGGGGACAATCCTAGGGGCTTTTGATATCAAGTACATGCCTCATACCTCTGTCAAGGGTCAAGTTCTCGCAGATTTAGTGGCTGAGTTCGTTGAATCCCCCTTGAAAGAGAAAGTTGAAAAGTAGAACATGGATGGAAAATAAGTTGGTGTGGTCTCTTTGCAAGAACCTTTATCTTGGAGGGTATACGTGGATGGTGCAGAGAATCAAAAAGGATCTGGAGTGAGGCTAATTATGATATCTCCTGAGAAGATCATCATCGAGAAATCATTAAGGCTGGGCTTCTCGACCACAAACAATGAGGCCGAATATGGGGCTCTGTTGATAAGGATGATCATGGTTTAGAGAATGGGAGGAAAGCCAATGGAGATATACTCAGATTCAAGGTTGGTTGTTGGCCAGGTGAAGGGAAAGTTAAAGGCCAAGGATGTGAGAATGCAGGGATACTTGAATCAGGTTAGACACTTGTAGTCAAGTTTTGAGTCTTTCACTTTATGGCAGATCTCTAGAAGCAGAAATACACATATTGACTCTCCTGCCACACTCACAACCTCATCGGCACGAGATTTACCTCGGGTTATCCTTGTGGAAGACTTGTGTAAACCTACAGAAATGGGAAAAATGATGGTCCATGTTCATCATGTCAAAGTGAGACCTAGTTGGATGGATTCTATTGTACTATTCCTTAAAGAGGACATCTTGCCCGAGGGGAAGTTCGATGTTGACAAGGTATGGAGAAAGGCTCATTGGTTTTGGCTATTCGAGGACCAAAAGTTGTACAAGCAATATTTTTCTGGACCATATTTGTTATGTATACACCTTGAGGTGGTGGAACTGCTCCTAGAAGAGTTACATGAAGGGATTTGTGAAAGCCACATAGGGAGCAGATCCTTGTTCCACAGGGCCTTCACTCAGGAATATTGGTAATCAAATATACAAAGGGAAGTACAAGAGTATGTGAAGAAATGCGACCAATGCCAAAGATTTGCCCCAAAAATACATCAACCAAGAGGTATCCTTAATCCTCTGTCCAGTCCTTGACCTTTTGCTCAATGGGGCTTGGATATTGTAGGACCTTTCCTTAAGGTAGGAAGGAATAAAAGATGGCTGCTAGTCAGCACAGATTACTTCACTGAATGGGTTGAAGCTGAACCAGACATGGATGCAAAGAGATTTGTTTGGAAAAATATTGTCATTTAGTTTAGAATCCCTTATACGCTCATCTCGGATAATGGTCTTTAGTTTGATAGTAAAGCGTTCAGAAGGTATTACTATGACTTGGGCATTATGAATAGGTACTCCACCTCGGCTTATCCACAGGGGAATAAACAGGCCGAGACTATCAATAAGGTTATAGTGAATGGACTCAAAAAGAGGCTAGATGATGCAAAGGGAAAATGGGTGGAAGAGTTGCCACACGTCCTTTGGACATATTGGATTACATCTCGTAGGTCCACTACGGAGACGCCCTTTTCAATGATTTATGGAGCTGAGGCGTGATTCCTCTGGAGACAGGATTTCCAATGCTGAGGACAAGCTCTTTTACTCCGAGCAGCAATGATGGGCTATTATAGAAGAGTTTAGATTTAGTTGGAGAGCGAAGAGAAAATACTATGGTTCAGTTAGCGTACTATCAATACAAGCTCAAGCAGGGGTACGACTCAAATGTAAGGTTAAGGCCACTAGCACCTAGAGACCTGGTATTAAGAAAGGTTTTGGGTACTGCCAAAAACCCAGCCTGGGGAAAGTTAGGGCCCAACTAGGAAGGGTCATATTGCATCACATTAGTGGCTAGAATAGGTGCATATTATCTTGAAGATTTAGATGAAAATGTGGTACCACGCTCCTGGAATGTAAACAACCTAAGAATGTATTATTATTAATGAAAGTTTTCTTTACCATATTTTGGTTTATTACATTATGTGTCATGCGTCCTACTATTTGTTTGAATATCAAATAAAACTTTGGTCATGCCTGGCTCCTTGAACCACATACCTTGGATAAATTGATACTTTAAGTTATCTATCTAAGTTTTAAACAGAACCTTAGCTATGTTTGGCTCCTCAGATCACATGCTTTGGGTAAATTAATACTTCCTATTATTTTCTTAAGTATCAAACAGAATCTTAATCATGTCTGGCTCCTCGGACCACATACCTTAGGTAAATTGATATTTTAAGGTATTTTTCTAAGTGTTAAACAGAACCTTAGTTATGCCTGGCTCCTTGAACCACATACTTTGGGTAAATTAATATTTCTTGTCATCTATCTAAGTGTTAAATAGAATCTTAGCTATACCTGGATCCTCGGACCACATGCTTTGGGTAAATTAATATTTCCTATTATTTTCCTAAGTATCAAACAGAACATTGGTCATGCCTAGCTCTTCGAACCACATACCTTGGGTAAATTGATATTTTAAACTAATTTTCTAAGTGTTAAACAGAACATTAGCTATGTCTGGCTTCTTGGACCACATGCTTTGGGTAAATTAATATTTCCTGACATCTATCTAAGTGTTAAACAGAACCTTAACTATGTCTGGATCCTTGGACCACATGCTTTAGGTAAATTAATACTTCCTATTATTTTTCTAAGTGTTAAACAAAACATTGGTCATACCTGGCTCCTCAGACCATATTCCTTGGGTAAATTGATATTTTAAGCTATTTTTCTAAGTGTTAAATAGAACCTTAGTTATGTTTAGCTCTTTAGACCACATGCTTTAGGTAAATTAATACTTCCATTTACATCTGTTAAGTATGAAACAGAACCTTAGTCATGCCTGACTCCTCGGACCGCATACCTTAAGTAAATTGATATTATAAATTATTTTGCAAAGTATCAAACAGAACCTTGATCATGTCTAACTCTTCGGACTACATACCTTGGATAAATTGATATTATAAGCTATTTTTCTAAGTGTTAAACAGAATCTTAACTATACCTGGCTCCTCAGACCACATGTTTTGAGTAAATTAATATTTCTTAAAATCTATTTAAGTGTTAAATAGAACCATAGCTATGCCTAGATTCTCGGACCACATGCTTTAGGTAAATTAATACTTCTTATTATTTTCCTAAGTATCAAACATAACCTTGGTCATGCCTAACTCCCAGGATCACATATCTTGGGTAAATTGATATTTTAAACTATTTTTCTAAGTGTTAAACAAAACCTTAGTTATGCCTGACTTTTCGGATCACATGTTTTGGGTAAATTAATACTTCCTAACATCTGTCTAAGTGTTAAACAGAACATTAACTATGTCTGGATCCTCAGACCACATGCTTTGGATAAATTAGTACTTCCTATTATTTTCCTAAATATCAAACAGAATCTTGATCATGTTTGGCTCTTCGGACCACATACCTTGGGTAAATTGATATTTTAAGCTATTTTTCTAAGAGTTAAACAGAACATTAGCTATGCTTGGCTCCTTGGACCACATGCTTTGGGTAAATTAATACTTCCTGACATCTATCTAAGTGTTAAACATAACCTTAGCTATGCTTGAATCCTCGGACCACATGCTTTGAGTAAATTAATACTTCCTATTATTTTCCTAAGTATCAAACAAAATCTTGGTCATGCCTAACTCCTCGGACCACATACTTTGGGTAAATTGATATTTTAAACTATTTTTCTAAGTTTTAAATAGAACCTTAGTTATGTTTGGCTCCTCGGACCACATGCTTTGGGTAAATTAATACTTCCATTTACATCTGCTAAGTATCAAACAAAACCTTAGTCATGCTTGGCTTTTCGAACCACATACCTTAGGTAAATTAATATTTTAAGTTATTTTGCTAAGTATTAAACAGAACCTTGATCATGTCTGACTCCTTGGACCATATACCTTGGGTAAATTGATATTTTAAACTATTTTTCTAAGTGTTAAACAGAACCTTAGCTATGCCTGGCTCCTCGGACCAAATGTTTTGGGTAAATTAATACTTCCTGATATTTATCTAAGTGTTAAACAGAGTCATAACTATGCCTGGATCCTTGGACCACATGCTTTGGGTAAATTAATACTTCCTATTATTTTCCTAAGTATCAAACAGAACCTTGGTCATGCCTGACTCCTCGGCCCACATACCTTGGGTAAATTGATATTTTAAGCTATTTTTCTAAGTGTTAAACAGAACCTTAGTTATATTTGGCTCATTGGACCACATGCTTTAGGTAAATTAATACTTCCATTTACATTTGTTAAGTATCAAACAAAACTTTGGTCATGCTTGGCTCTTCGGACCACATACCTTAGGTAAATTGATATTTTAAGTTATTTTGCTAAGTATCAAACAGAATCTTAGTCATGTCTGGCTCCTCGAACCACATACCTTAGGTAAGTTGATATCTTAAGTTATTTGTCTAAGTATTAAATAAAACCTTTGTTATGCTTGGTTCCTCGGACCACATACATTGGACAAGTTCATACTTTTTGTTATTTATCTAAGTATCAAGTAGAACCGGGCATGCTAAGTGGCAAAAATCTTTGTTATAATAACATGATCAAATGAACACTCATGAGCATCACTTAAACCATTTGAAAGTATGTCCATGATTTTGTTTGTAAATTGATTATCATCCCCAGTTCCTTAGACTTACTGATAAATGGAAAACTAGGTGAAGCCTGATATGAATAGATGCTCTGCAATTATGTACATTTTTTAGATTAAGGTTACACTTTGTTGGGATTATAGACTTAGCAGGTTTAACTTGTTCTGTTGTTAATCATGTGGGGTGCAATAACTGTGCTATCACTTATGCAGATAGCTAAATGGAGTTGTATCTCATTTCCATGTTAGTTAAGAGTTAAATGAAATGGAAGCTATGCTATAAGATCCATATAAATAACATAAGTATGAAACAAAAATTTATAACTGTCCTAAAACTGATCACAAAAGGGAAACTGATTACAAGTCTCAGAAATAGAAATAATAGTTTTTTTTTTAATATATATATATATATATATATATATATAATATAAAAGGGAAGCAAAGAAGACAAGACAACTCAGGGTTTCATTTTTATCACAAGCTTGTCTTTTGGGGTCTTACCAGGCTGAGTGATAGTTGCCGTGGAGGATGCTAGACCCTTACCCTTGAGGTCCTCCTTGGTAGGTATTGGGAGAGTTGCTAGAATAATCTCCATATTGTGAGGGGTCTCCTTTTCCTTTGATGGGTCCTTAGGATCAGTTAGGGTTAAGATAACATCATAGGCCACTTCCTTGGTCACCTCGATTGGCTTCTCAGCACCCTCAAGAACCTCTGCCTCCTTGGATGAGCTTTGGATTGAAGGGGGAGCTTTGGCTGGGCTCTCCTTCCCGGCATTTGCCTTCTTGGAGGTAGTGTCAGCCTTAGGGCCCGAGGAGCTTGAAGCTTAAATGGCTGGAGGGTAGTACATACTTTCTGCTTTCCTAAGGATAGATGAGGCCTCAACCCCAGCTTGGTTGAGGGTCTCATTCCACACTTGGAGGCAGTAGTACCTACATACCTCCAAGACCTTAGCCTTAAGGGCTTCTTCAGTCTCTGCCACTCCTACTTCATATCCATCTTGCTCCGCTTGGTCCTTAACCTCTTTAACCTTTTCCAGTTTCTTTGACAGAATATTTACTTGATCTCTAGTGGCGGCAAGATCGGCCTCGGTTTGCCGAAGTTGTTTGCGCTAAGTCTCCGCTTGTTTCTCTGCCCCATCCAAGGCTGCCTCGGCACTTCTTTTGTCCCTTTCAACCTCGGTTAGCTTAGTGGTTAGCTTTTGGGACTTTTTGTCTGCCACCCTTAGGGACTCCACGGCAGCTATGCGTCTTGCTTCTTCGTCCTTCATCATCCTATGAGAGGATTTTACTATCTTCTCAGCTCTGTAAGCAGCCTGGATAGCCTTTAAAAAAAAGAAAAATCAGCAAAGTGTAAGTACAAGTATAAAAGAGATTGTTGCTAGGATAATGGGAAAGAGAAGGTAGTAGGTGGACTTACTAGAGCGAGGTCTCTCTTTAAACTAAGGAAGACTTCATGCTTCCTCATTGACCGCCACTCAACCATGTCTTCAGGTAGGAGTAAAGCCTGCTCTACAGCATCGGCCACATAGCCAGATTTGCCTTGCTGGAAGCTTCTTATAGAAGCATCGACAGGTAAAGGTGCCTTATCCAAGACCATGGTGGAGGTCCAGGCAGGGGTCCCAACTTGGGAATTACCCCTCCTACCCGCTAAGGTCTGTGTCACCTTGGCCGGCTTGGATTCCTTCTAAGGCTTAGTCTTCTTGGCCAAAGGGCCTTTCCCTCCTTTTGCCGCATCTTGGCTTTTCTGATCCCTTTTCCTTTTATGATCAGCAAGATCAGCCTAAAGAGGTTAAGTGGGCAGAGGAGGGGGAAGCTTAGCTTGAATGGCCTTCTCGGGCACTTTATCCCCAGCTTGAGACTCCATAACTACTAGAAGACCCGCCCTAGGCTTGTGTTGTATTCCCATGTCTTCTGGTAGAAGGGAGTCTCCTTAGGCCTAGCTTGCTTGCGCGGGAGGAGGGTGGCCAAGGTAACCAGATGGGGTTTCAGGAGATAAAAGTTGGTTAAAGACTTCAAAGTCGTCTTTAGAGTTAGAAACTTCCACGATCCCTTCTTCTTCCTTAGTTGAAGACTGGGATAAGGTTGCCTCCTTCTTGATAACACGTTGGGATGTTAAAGCTATCTTTGGGATGCCTTCCAGAATGGGGTCGACAGTGAGGAAACCTGGGACAACAACACTTATCTGGTGCAGGCGCAGATCTTTTGCTTTGATTACACACTTCAATGCTTGTAAGCTTTTAGAGATGGGGGTGTAGCTGAGGATTAGGTGTGCCGCTTTGAGCTGATAGTTACTATGGATGAACACCTTAGCCTTCAGTATCTTGTCTTGTCTCAGCTAGTTGACAAGACTGAAGTTAGGTATAGCAGCATTCTCATCTGCTAAATCATTAGGAAAAACAAAAAACATCATCAACAAAAAATAGAGCAAGTCAAAGGAAAACTCATATACAAATACAAACAAAAGAAAAGGGGAAGGGGATGACTTTGAAATAATCAACCTAGACCTAAAGCCCCACCTGGTGTCCCCTCTCTCGTCGAGCAGGGGAGGCCATCATGCCACTCCCTTGAAACAATCAAGAAGTCTTTATTTAGGCCTTTATTGGAATTAGGAAGACATTGGATGAGCCTAATCTCAGGGTACCTAGACTTTAGGTAATAAGACATTGGATGAGCCTAATCTCAAGGTACCTAGACTTTAGGTAATACCCCTACCCTTTTAGGTGGTGGAGGTTGTAAATCTAGTTAACATCATGGTGGGTAAGTCCTAAGCCCATTTTCTCATTAAGGGCGTTTATACTCTCTAAAATCCTAAATAAGTTTGGGGCACATTGGGTGGGAGCTAATCTATGAGCCTTAAGGTAATCTCTAGTGGCGATGCCCATAGGGATTCTTATCCCTTCCTCTATAAAGGCAATCATCGGGATTACCACCTCTCCCTCTTGCCTTTTCTTGTGCCATTCCCCTTCCTTACAATACCTAATTGACACTCCTGGTGGAATCCTATATTGAGCTCTAAAGTTATTTATATTCTCTGCAGAGTTTACCAGTAAGCAAATCTACCCTTATTTAGAGAAGGGCTGGAGGTGCTAAGATAGTAAAGGAGAAATTAAGAAGGCCGAGGAGGAATACACATGGAGAAAAGAAAAGTAGATGGAAAAATAAATGGAAAGGTTTGTAAAGACTTATGCAAAGAAGAAAGGTATCCTTGGATA
Source organism: Quercus lobata (assembly GCF_001633185.2). Taxonomy (NCBI): domain Eukaryota; kingdom Viridiplantae; phylum Streptophyta; class Magnoliopsida; order Fagales; family Fagaceae; genus Quercus; species Quercus lobata. Next base: position 11,258,547 of record NC_044910.1, read on the forward strand.
GGCTTTTGAAATTTGTGAAGGCACGAGTAGATTGAATAAGTGCGCAAGTTTAATGTGTGAGTGCTAAAGTAAGGTGAATGAAGTGTTTGGGGTAGTATTTATATCAAAGAAAGAGTGACAAGCGGGAAAATTTCGGCCCAAGTTCCAACAAAATCCTCAGCCATTGGATCCGCATCGCATCGTAGAACATGGGGAACATGGAGTTGCAAGAATTTAATGAAGGTGCGTCTTGGATGCTGAAGCGTCAGGATCGTGCGTTGGGCAGTTAAAAAGATACCTGCATAGATAAGGATGAGGTGTGACAAGGTACGAGGTCACTGTAGTGACATCGAAATTCTCCTTTCTTCCTGAGGAGCCAAAGAGGAGAATTTCAAGGGACTATTGTAGGGGTGTTAGGCCCAACAATATATATCTATGTATATATTGGGTCGGGGACCCAATCCGAGGACATGAAGTAGTTTGAGGAGGGGTGAATATTATTAGGGAAGTTTGTGTTAGTAAGTAAAGAGGTTAGTTTTGATCATAAGGATCCGTAAGGGTGGTCCAAAGACGAATGCCTCCTCGGCTGATCAAAGCCGTGGTTCGAAGGGGTGGTCTACTACCTAAGGCAACATTCCAGGAGGTTCTTATGAGAGACCGCGCTCCTGGCTCGTTTTTTATGATGTTGGGCCAAACCTATGTGAATAGGTGGAGTCGTGTTATTATCTCTCAAAATGGAGGTTCGACTAATTATATTTTCTCCTTTAAATTAAGGGTTTTACAATGGAGTCGCCACTTATTTAATTATTAAAGAAAACCAAAATTGAAAAATTCCTCATTTTATTAATTTTCAATTGAATTTTCATTGATCATAGGAAAATTACATGGCTTTGGTCCTAAATACAATCTAAGATAAAGTACATAACTTTGTTTCCTAGTTACAATTTAGAAATTGAAAATTACAAGGATAAACATTGGTCTATCAACCCTTGATCTAAGTTCGAAGGTTATGTTACAAGGTGGGAAGGTATTAGGCACCCATCTTGCCCAATGAAACCGGTCTTCTAAACTATGGTGCCCAACATTCATATCACATCATCTAATATGTTTCAATTAATTTGCATGTTGAATTTAAAGTGTGTGCATGTGATAAACCCTAATTCAATTTATTAAGTATTTCATTTGAATTGAAAAATAAATTTTAGTGAATGTGTGTAGATTGTGATATCCTAGATTCAATAGTTTGAAAGAATTATGAAGCAAACATGTTTTTCATATTTTTATGTGTATTTAAGATTAAAACTAGTGTTATGCATGAATATGTGATGAACAACTAAGAACATGTGAAGAACACATAAGAACATTCAAACATACTCAAGAGAACTTAAATAGTTACTATCATGCTTTAATCCTAAATTCTTATCATGGAAACACAAAAAACAAGTTAGGGAAATAAATTATATCTTCATGCAAGATCCATATGGTGGAAGATGAGACTCTTGATAGAGATCCTAAGGGTGAAGGAAAAGAAGAGTGAGGAGAAGAAGAGTGAGTCTCACTCAATACCTTGAATCTCAAGAAGACCAAAATATGACAAGACTACTCAATTTCACTAGAACTTAAGGAAAGGGAAGAGAGAAGGTTTTTGTGTGTCTTGGAATGGAGGAGGGTTTATATAGTAGTAGTTGAGGAAATATGAATGAAAGGTCATTTAATGAGGGTTGATAAAGAATCATGAACCTAGACCTCATTTTAGCCTTTGGGAAAATCTGATGCATTAAATGTAGAGATTGGTGGGAGTGAGGAGCAAGCAAAATTCGGTTTTCTCGTAATTACTGTAACAGCCATTAGAGCCAACTTCAAAAAATAATATCTTACTTAATTCTGATCGTAATTGTCTTGTTCTTGTGCTCAAATTGAAGCTCCGGATGTATAGTTTCTGGAAAAATTAACCTCATTCACAAATTCAAAATATTCTGAGAGATATCAACGAAATGGTGAACAGAGGTCATTTGTTAGAAAACAATTTCAACACAATTAACATTAATAGGTTCCAAATTTACCCTAATTAAAAGATAATTGCACAAATTACTCATTAAATAATTAATGTTTAACTATCTAATTAATTAGGTGTATGCAACCTTACCATAAAATGTAGTCCTAACCAATCAAATTATGACACATCATTAATCCCAAATTGATTACAATTATAACCAATTGGAATCAATTGTTCATAGTCACATATAGTCAGACTCAATTTGTGATAGTGCATCTTGGCCATTAAAACTTGATTTGATGATAACTTTCAATCTGATGGTTCGATTAGGGTTATGACCAGTTGATTTGATCATTACAACATCAAGATCATTTTTGTGAAATAAGATTAAGGATCTAGTGACTAGAATCAAGATGCATATTTCCAAGGTGAAATTACTCTTTTACCCTCCATGTGAGGTTAAATACGGGTTGTAAAATGGGATGTCAACAATTCTATTGATACAGATAAGCATCACAGAAGCATAGGATAGAGGGAAGTCCTAAAATATCTAAAGAGAAAGTTGCTATTATTGTATTGAATGCTCTGCACCTAACCAACTAGCTGCATTTATGTGGAGGTAATACCTGAACAGTAATTTTTAAATTTACAGCTACTACCAAGGACTTCAGGAAGGTGCTGATGGAATAAGGATTAACACCAGCAATCTACCCTACACGTGAAGGGTAGGGATGAAAGAAGGAAGGTAGTATAAAATAGAAAGAAGACCCTGAAGGAAAGGGATCTGAGAATTAGGAGAGAATTACTATAGCAATAAGAACTGTACTTGTAACAAATTTCAAAAATTATATACAAGAACTGATCTCTTCGAACTGTGCCGATGACAATTTTCATTAGATACAACCAGTCTATTTTTATTTTAGTGTCATTTGAACCCACTATAATCATTACCTAACTCATTAAAACCTAGTTTTCCAACCCACTCTTTACAAATTCATTGTATGAGGCTCTTTGGGCTTAGATCCTTTGCATTTTTGGGCCTAGGACTCAAGTTGTATCCTTACAACAACAACAACAACAACAACAACAATAATAATAATAATATAAGAAAAATAAATCAATGATGGTAATTTTTTTTAAAGTTTATTAATTTTGATTCTATGGTTTTACTTTTATTACCTAATAACTCATTAAGCACAAAAATTTAAGAAAATTAAATTAAACTCCTCGATTTTTGTAATGTGGTAAATAGTTGTGCCAAAATTAAGAAAATTCAATGGGATACATGACATAAAATTAAACTCCAATTTGAGTTTTAATTGAATTTTCTCTCAGTTTTGAATTTATATATATATTTCATGGAATGTTATGGGACAGCATGATAATGACAAAACGCTCTAGATTAGGAATTGGAAGTTCAATATTCTTTGCTTACATGGAATGATGGAACAAAAATTTATTCAATAATAGGAGGAGTGATGCAGAATTTGTAGGAATGCCAGTACCTGGATTTAGGGGTGGGGGGGTTTAGTGATGTAAGATAGATCATAGATGGACAATAGATAAAGTGGAGGAAGCAATAAAACTTTTTCTGTCTCGTGTAAATTTAAAAAAAAAAATGTGGGAGAACACTTTGAATGGGCATTAATTGAGGTGTATGAGCCTAATTTTGATGGAGATAGAAGTTTTTGTGGGAGGATTTAACTAAGCCAAGAAGTTGTTGGAATGTGCCTTGGTGTGCAGTAGCAGTGGCGGGGACGATAGCCCGGGGGGTAGGGGGCTGATTTCAATAGGCTAAGGTTTCCGTCAAAATGCCTTGGTTCAATTAATAGCCCAATTTACGAGTTGGGTTATTAGGCCACTAATTTAACCAATGAGTCACTAGTTTAACCAATGGGTTACTAGTTGAACCGCATAATTATATAAAAATTAAAAATTGGTTATGGGAGGAGTTTTTTTTTTTTTTTTTGATCAGCTTCAATCTAAGTTATGGGAGGAGTTAACTTGGCTAAGAAGTTGTTGGAATATGTCTTGGTGTGTGGGAGGTGATTTCAATGTGGAAAGGTTTCCATTAGAGTGCCTTGGTACAAAGTATTTTACTTTTATTATACATTAGTTCTCATATTTTATTTCATACTAGCTTGTAACCCCAAGTATATGCATGGATACACTTAAAGATATACATTAAGATGCATAATATAATTCCTATATATATAATTTAAATACTATTGATAGTCATTTTTATATTTTGTTAACTCTTAAAAAAAAATTTGTAATGATATTATCAAGTATAAAATGTAAATTATCCATGTTATTTTTTTTAATTATTGTAAAGCACTTTTTTTTTTTTTTACGATCAATTTATTCTAGACTCTTTGATTTTTGTACTTAATAACTCACTTGGATGAATATTTATGATGTGGTCTCACATTTTAATATAAAATTAAGAAATAAAACTTTTTAAGAATAAATAATTTATCTTAAATAATTTAGGACACATGGCGTAAAATTGAAACTTTAATTTAGAATTTTAATTTGAGTTTTTCACAGCTTTACCTATTATTATAGGTATATAGATATCTTAGATTGATAGATTTACCATTGAAAGGAGTTACTTTGACTTTGTATAACTCTAGAGAGGATGTTTCAAGATCTAGGCTTGATAGATTTTCTTGTCACCAAAATGATGTAATAAAGGTTATGATTGATGTAATTTCAACAAGATAACAAGAAGTGTTTGAATTATGTTTTGTAATTAATGAGATATTAGTTTGTAAGAGTAAGATCCATGTGGTAAAATTTGTAGTTTTCCACTTTTCCTAGCATCACTCAAAATAGTAATGCTACAAATAATTTTTTGGGATAATTACACATAACCCACATGTGGTTTGGGCGAAAATCACTTTACCTACCCGTGGTTTGAAAAGTATCACTTAACCCACCTGAGGTCTGTTTCCGTCACTCTCCGTAACCCACCTCGGTCTCTGCCGTTACAAAAACACATTTTAACCCCAAAACAGAACATAACACGAATCAAAACCCCCAAAACTCAAACACTTTTCGAGAGAGACACCCAAGGTGCAATCAGGCTTGTTCTTCGCGGTTTGGAGCGTGTGGAGAGGGAGAAAGCACTTGTTTTGCATCATTGAACCTGGGCAAGGTATGTGTGATGTTTTTTCATCTGCATTTGGGTTCTTGATGTCATTTTTTTATGGTGACCCACCCACATAGTTAGGTTTTGCTGTTCATCTGCACAGTAAAATTTTTTTTGTATGTTAAATTAGCATTTTGCTATTTAGGTGTAGAATCGCTTAGGATATGCATTTTGCTATTGTTGTTTCTATAATGCATATACCTGAAGGAATCAAGTTTATTTATCAATGATTGCACTTGTTTGTGAAGTGTGGGTAGTGTGGTCCCTATGAATTTGTTGGAAGTCTGGTTTTGCATGTGCTTTATGTGGTCCTTTGTCCGTGTGTTGTTGTCAATTTGTTGGCTTGTTGTCTCTTTTGGCTTCTTCTCACTTTCTGCATGTCAGTGTGTGTAAACAAAATACTTATTTTAATTGCAGATGGATGATGTCACATTTGACCTTGAAATTCATGTTGGGGGATGTTTTGTGGATGAGCCAACCATACAATATGTGGGTGGGTCTGTACGTTTACTGACAGAGATTGACCCTGACAAGTTCAGTTACTTTGAAATTCGGGATTTATGCCATCTAGTTGGTGCTCCTAAGGAACACAGTAGATATAAGTATTTAATTCCTGATGGTAATCTACAGCATGATTTAAGAGACATAGAAACAGATACAGATGTCGTAAACATGACTAACCTTCATAAGGCATGGTATGCTGAAAAAATCATAATCTATACTGACATAGATGTGGAGCCATTGGCAGTTGAGTATCCTGATGTAGGGGGAGTGGCAGATGGTGGCGTAGGTGGTGATGCAAGGGGAGTGGCAGGGGGAGTGGCAGGTGGTGTAGGTGGTGATGCAGGGGGAGTGGCAGATGGTGTAGGTGATTATGCAGGTGGTGATGTAAGTGGTGATGCAGCAAGGGTTGAAATAGAATTGGATAGTGATGATGATGAAGATGATGAGAATGATGATGAGAGTGATGATGAAGAAGATATTGAGGATGTTGACATTGATGCAAGAGATGAAGAACAGAATGTTGAAGGAGATGATGATGATGATGATGATGATTAGCTAAATGAAGGCCTAGAGGGGGATGGCTTTGGTGATGATGTATTTGCTGCTCAAAACTCAGCTCCACAAGGTTCTGCTCCCAATACAAACCCAGAATCAAGCAATGCACCCCACACAGCCCCAGAATCAAGCAATGCACCCCACACAGACCCTGAGTGGGCTGAGCCAGCCCTTGAGGATGACCTGGTAAGCATGGATGGGTCTGATGATGAGCAGGTACCTGAGCAAGTAGAGTTTAATGCTAAGAGTGACATGAGAAATGTTGTACTGAAGAAGGAGATGAAGTTCCCTAATGCAAAGGTGTTTAGAGCTGCTTTGAGGGAGTATGCAATCAAAAAACCTATTGACATCAAATTCAAGCTTAATGAGAAGACCAAGATATCAGTTCACTGCAAGAATGGGTGTGGGTGGAGATGTTATGCATCTCAAATAAGTGGAGAGCTAACATTTCAAATTAAGACCTTGACTGATGACTGTACTTGTCCCAAGTCTTTCAAAAACACCCAAGCAACATCAGCTTATGTTGCTAAGAGGTTCATTGAGGATTTTAGCAAAAATCCAAATTGGGAGGTGAATGGTGTACACAACCATGTGATGCAAAATTTATCTGTTGACCTAAGTGTAAACCAAGTGTATAGGTCAAAGAGAAAGGCAAAGGATTTGATAAATGGAGATGAGCAACTGCAATATGGTGTCCTTAGGGACTATGCACAAATGATAACCACTGTAGACAAGGGGAGTAGGGTTATATTGCAGACAGAAATGGCTGAGGAGACTTCCCAGCCAAAATTTAAGAGGATGTATGTTAGGTTCAATGCTTAGAAGGTAGGATTTTTAGGTGGATGCAGGCCATTTATAGGTTTAGATGGTTGTCACATAAAGCACAGATTTGGTGGGCAAATCTTATCTGCCACTGCCAAGGATGCAAATGACAACATTTTTCCAGTAGCCATGGCTGTTGTGGAACAAGAAACCAGGGAGTCTTGGATATGGTTTTTGGAAATTTTTGCTGATGATATAGGGAGGCCAGAGGAGCTTCAGTTGGTCTTCATTTCTGATAGGCAAAAGGTATGCAAGTTTTGTATTGTTCAGTTACACTTGAATAGTTGACTTTGTTTGCTGAACTAACTTGTTTTGTTTGTTTGTTTGCTTGCTTATTTACAGGGGCTTATACCTGCAATAGAGACACTATTCCTTACCATGGAGCATAGATACTGTGTGAAACACATCTACAACAATTTCAAAGTTGATCACAAGGGATTGGAGCTGAAGGATACATTGTGGAGGTGTGCTGCTGCCACAACAGTAAGGGAGTTTGAGAGATGCATGCAGTACATAAGGGATTTGGATGAAAAGGCATATGAGTATCTTGCAAACATTGCACCTGCACAGTGGACAAGGTCACACTTCACTCCTAGGGCCTTAACAGATTGTTTGGTAAATAATTTGAGTGAGTCTTTTAATGCAATGATATTGAAGTCTAGGGACAAGCCTATCTTGGCAATGTTGGAGTGGATTAGGGTTAGACTTATGACTAGACTTTACACAAAAAGGGAAGGGATACAGAAGTATGCTGGAAAGTTGTGTCCAAGCATACAAGATAGGTTGGAGAAATTGAAGGTTGAAAGTAAGGCATTTAGTGCTACCCCAGCTGGTAGTTTCCTTTATGAGGTAGGCAGTCAGTATGAGAGGCATGTAGTTGATTTGGTGAAGAAGACATGTAGCTGTAGGTCTTGGGATTTAAATGGCATTCCTTGCAAACATGCCATAACAGCCATTTATACAAACATTGAGACACCAGAAGACTATACCCACCCATGCTACTTCAAAGAAACTTACATGGAGATATACAAGGAGGTACTTCCTCCCATGCCTGGCCAGTCAGAATGGGTTGAGACTGGACAGCCTGCTCCCCTGACACCTCACATATACAAACCACCAGGCAGACCACCCAAGCAAAGAAAGAGGGCTTCTGATGAGCCTAGGAACCCTTACAAAGCAAGTAGACAGAACAGACCTGTAAGATGTGGGAAATGCAAAAAGGAAGGGCATAACTCAAGAGGGTGCAAGGCTGGCATCACTGGGGAGACACCATGGCAGAGGAGACAGAGACTTCAAAGAGAAAAAGCTGTAAGTAAATGGCAAAAAACACTGTATTGAATAGACACTGTATTGAACTTACAGACCTACAAAAAAATAAAAAAACTGGGTTTTTAAACTTACAATACACACTGTATTGAAACTGGGTTTTGTTGCAGGCAAGGGAAGGGGTGCCTGCACCTAGATCTGCACCTCAGCCACCATCCCAGCAGCCTACCCAGACCTACAACATGATGTCTGCCACTCAGCCTTCATCCTCACAGCAAGGAAATCAACCTAGGCCATCTCACAAGAGAGCAGGATGGTTCTCTTCCTCACAAACAGAGTTTCACACACCTAGGGAGACCTGGGATACCTTACCAAGTTCTTCACAGGTAACTTAGTCCTGGATGGTTGTGTAGCTTGGGATATTTTTTAACAAGTGGATCTATTTTTTATTTTGTAGCCTTCACATGCAAGTGGGAGCACTGGTGGTGTGAGGACTAGAGGACAGCTTGCTGCACAAAGGCCACCAAAAATGAATCCAGTGGGTGGAAAGAGGAAAGAGTAAAGGCAAGAAATGAATGAAGTTAGTGGGTACGCATGCCAGCATTGGGAGTAAAGCTAGTGGGAACATGTGGGCCTTTTTGGTTTTTTTTTTTTTGTGAAGACCACTGTTGGCCTTTTGTAATTATCAATTAGTGTAAAAAATAGTCACTGCTGGCCTTGGAATGTGCTTTTTTGTAATTACTAATTAGTGTAAAAAACAATCACTGCTGGCCTTGGAATGTGCTTTTTTGTAATTAAGGTACAATACACTCCAGGTTGTTATATGGAAGTTGTGATATTACAGTTTGTATGGAACAATATTTGTCCAAACTAGATTATATGGAAGTTTATTTATTACTACTACAAATTGTGTCCAAGTATATTATTTTTATTGTGGAATGGTATGCACAACCAAATTATATGAAAGTTTATTTATTGCTACTACAAATTGTGTCCAAGTATATTTTTCTAATAGAGTGTATGGGAAGTGTTTATTGTGGAATGGTTGTTATGGTATGCACAGCCAAATTATATGGAAGTTTATTTATTGCTACTACAAATTATGTCCAAGTATATTTTTCTAATACAGTGTATGAAAGTTTTTATGGTGGAATAGTTGTTATGGTATGCACAGCCAAATTGATAATTGACCATTACTTCTTCCATTGAATGGTTGTTAGGATATGCACAAAATACTCAAGAATTGACCAATTCTTCATTCATTGACACATCAAAACATTACATCAGTAGGCTAGTGCTATTACAATGCAAATTCATTAACACCATTGCCATAACTATCTCTACTAACCAATTAACTACTTCAGGGGCAACAATCTAGGTCTCTTCACTCCAGAGAACTCAATTGAGCCAAAACACAACAACATAACAATAACAAAAAAGATCCATGACAAAATGCATGCAGACTTCCACATTCTTTACTTCTCTTCAGCAAGAATGGTTTTTTCCTTAGCTTTTGAACAGACAGCTCGAGCCTTTCTCTCCCTCTCCTTGGCTTTGGCTTCCTCTTCAAGAGCCTTTTCTGCCATTTGCCTAGCTTCTTCTGCCGTTTCCAGAGCTGTCCTTTCCCTCTCATTTGCAAGTTGGAGAGCAGTCTGAAGCCTAGACATCTTCTCTAGAGCCAAAGGTGCAGCTTCATTCCCACGAGGACAGGTTGGGTTATCAATCCAAACAAAGAAAGGACACTTAGGACCAACCTTATAACGGCTACAACCCAAGAACCTCCTCCCAAAATTGTGCAAACTCAAACTTGTTCTCAAAACACAAGTCTGCTCATTGCACATATGTCCACATGAACCCGAGAAATTACCACTTGATGAAGACATCTCAACATAACACGATTCCTGGATTTAACTTTCACACAGTAAGTTCACACTTGAACAAAATCTGAAACCCTAAATCAGGAACAGACCCAAATGCAGATGAAAAAACATCACACATACCTTGCCCAGGTTCGATGATGCAAACAAGTGCTTTCTCCCTCTCCACACGCTCCAAACCGCGAAGAACAAGCCTGATTGCACCTTGGGTGTCTCTCTCGAAAAGTGTTTGAGTTTTGGGGGTTTTGATTCGCGTTATGTTCTGTTTTGGGGTTAAAATGTGTTTTTGTAACGGCAGAGACCGAGGTGGGTTACGGAGAGTGACGGAAACAGACCTCAGGTGGGTTAAGTGATACTTTTCAAACCACGGGTAGGCAAAGTGATTTTCGCCCAAACCACAGGTGGGTTATGTGTAATTATCCCTATTTTTTTTTTTTTTGGGTTGAGAAACAACAAAACAATTTTCATAAAATATGAGTTAGAAGATTTTAATTGGTTCTTATTCTACTACTAAATACTTTATTACAGTATTTATCATTAACAACTTATCTTATGAGGCATTGTAAAAAGATAAAACCTAGATAGAATACCTTAGGTATAGTATAATAAATTTTCCAATTGAATTAAAACTGTAGGGGCGGTTTTTGGGTCCCAGGTCCAGCAAGTAAGTGGTTCTGGCCCAAAAGTCCCCAGACAATGAATTTGTAGAGAGTGGGTTACAGAGCTAGGACTAGACAAAGTGAACGTCAGTTAGATGTACGCCATGCAATACGTTGAATGTGAGAATATTCCATTTACGTTTAAGGAAGATATGCACGCTCTGTATAGACTATAGAGTTCTTTAACCTTTCTCTCTCTCTTTTTTCTTAATTCTCCGATCCCCTCTTCTTGGGGATTTTCTTCTCTTATATAGCCTTCTTGAATTGATAAGGACTTTACACTTGTTAGCCATCTGAACCTTCACTTGAGTGCCTTTAACCTTTCTCTCTCTCTTTTTTCTTAATTCTCCGATCCCCTCTTCTTGGGGATTTTCTTCTCTTATATAGCCTTCTTGAATTGATAAGGACTTTACACTTGTTAGCCATCTGAACCTTCACTTGAGTGCCTGTTCCATCGGACATCTCCCTTATCCTTCTGTGAGTTGCACTAGCCAATGTAAGACTGTTCGCCTGTCTTCTCCACATTAATGCGGCTGAAAAGGTAGCTTCTTTACATTTAATGCGGCAGCTGTGGTTGCCTCCTGGACGCCTAACATTATCCTCTTGTTCGGGATGGTTCCTCACTGTGTGTAGGGTGTATGTTGGACTCCCATCTGGAATGTCCGAGGAGGCACTCCTCCTCGGACGCCACCTTAAATAAGTCCGGCCCAACAGGATTAGGCTGGAAATCTTCTGGCCCCGTATTCCCTTCTTGTCATGGCTGGACTCCGCGCAGGGCCCAAAGCCCACTATTGGTTTGTAAATTTCACCCCTACAATTGGCGCCGTCTGTGGGGAGAACTGGTGTCTCGACAAGTGAAACAGTAAGAGATGGAAGGATCAGGTCCGCGCCAAACCGGACGTGCAGAATCTCAACGACAGGACAACTTTTTGAATCTCGAACGAGGGAAGGACCAAGATAATCAACGAGAGGGCAGTGTGAACACCTCTCACACGAGTAGGAGCCGCTCAAAAGGGAAAGATCATGCATCCCATAAGCAGAACGAGCGAAAGGCTCTACAGCAAGAGATTTATGATTTAAAGAAGAAGCTGCGTCGAGCGCAGCGAAAACGTCCTGCACCTGGCTTGGACACTAGCAGTGATAAAGACAGCGAATACAGGCGAAGGTCAAGAACCCCTCCGAGCGAGACTTTTTCCTATGAGGAAGAGCGGCCTCGCAAACGTGGCCACAAAAGCCCGTCTTACCAAGGCCTGGCCAATGATGCCATGAGCAAGGCCCTAGATCGCATCTCCCAGTCGCCATTCACGTGTAGAATAGAGAGGGCAGTGCTTTCTCGGCGGTTCAATCAACCGACGTTTGCCATATACAATGGTCGATCTGACCTAGTGGAACATGTAAGCCAATTCAACCAGAGGATGGCCGTCCACTCCAGGGATGAGGCGCTAATGTGTAAGGTGTTTCCATCCAGCTTGGGACCCATGGCGATAAGATGGTTTGATGCCCTTCAACCGAATTCCATAGATTCCTTTAAACAGCTAACGCAGGCTTTTGGTTCCCGCTTCATCACCAGCACTAGAGTCCCTCGGCCCCTCGATTCCCTCTTATCCTTGTCCATGTGGGAAGGAGAAACGCTGAAGGCCTACTCGGACAGATACTGGGAAATGTACAACGAGATAGAAGGAAATTACGATGACGTCGCCATTAGTACATTCAAAAGGGGCCTGCCGACAGAGCATGGCTTAAGAAAGTCCCTCACTGGGAAGCCAGTCACCAGCATGCGCCAACTCATGGACAGAATAGACAAGTACAAAAGGGTTGAGGAGGACCAGCAGAGGGGGAAGGGTAAAGCGAAGGTTGTCCCTCAAGAGAGGAGGGACTTCAGGTCGGACCGCTTTAACAGCAGTAACAGGCCGAGAAGAGACTACGTGGAACAGCCCGGACCTACTGGGGCTCAGGCAGTCCACGCTGTGTTCCGAGAACCATTGCACAAGATCTTGGAGAAGGTGAAGTGCGAACCCTTCTTTCAGTGGCCGAACAGGATGGCAGGCGACCCCTCAAGACGCAATCAGAATCTGTACTGCGCGTACCATCAGGAGCCCGGTCACATCACCGACGATTGCAGGAATCTGAAGAACCATTTGGATCGGCTTGTCCGAGAAGGAAAGTTGAGGCATCTATTGCACCGCCCTGAACAGTTGAATGTCGAAACCAGACAAGGCATATTGAGGCCACCCATTGGCACAATCAATGTCATTCTTGCCGCACCTGGGAGGACCGGTTCTAGCCATTTCAGAGTAATGTCAGTGGGCAGGTTCCCGACTGAGCCAGACGAAAGGGAATCCAAGAGAGCCAAAGTGAGTGCCACGCCATTGATCGGGTTCACGGAGGAAGACAAGCAAGGAACCCTTCAACCCCACGACGATGCCCTAGTCGTTACGCTCAGAATAGGAGGTTATGACATGAAAAAGGTGTTAGTTGATCAGGGCAGCGCCGTGGAGGTAATGTACCCCGATTTGTATAAGGGGTTGAACTTGAAGCCAGAAGACCTGTTGCCATACGATTCCCCTCTGGTTAGTTTTGAAGGAAAGATCGTCATCCTAAAAGGCATGATTAGGCTGCCTGTGCAAACAGACTCGGACGTGGTAGAGGTGAACTTCATTGTCGTAGATGCATACTTCCCCTACACAGCTATTGTGGCCCGACCGTGGCTTCATGCACTGGGGGCTGTGTCATCAACCTTGCACCAAAAAGTGAAGTATCCGTCAGGAGGTCAAGGTAAAGAAATAATAGGGAATTAGGGAATGGCTAGGCAATGCATGGTGTCGGCAATCTCACGACGATCAAATAGGGAACCTTCCACTTCAGTCGAAAGCGGCTTACAGCAATCAATGACCCCGATCCAAACTGCGGGTAGTGGAGGACCGGACATGGAGGTGAACTGTGACGAGCTGGAGAAAATACTTGTCGGATTAGACCCTGAGAAGTTTTTTCAGATCGGCTCGGAATTACTAGCACAGGAGAAGTCAGCGCTAGTTGATTTTCTTCGACGGAATGAGGACGTATTCGCCTGGGATCCCTATGAAGCCCCTGGGGTTGACTCAGATCTCATATGCCATCACCTTAATGTTAACCTGGCCATAACACCAAAGAAGCAACCTCCTCGACGGCCGTCAAAAGAACATGTAGACGCTGTGAGAGAAGAGGTCGCAAAATTGAAGAAAGTTAGGGCTATCAAGGAAGTGTTCTACCCCGAATGGTTAGCAAACACAGTCGTGGTAAAGAAGAAGAGCGAAAAATGGTGGGTCTACGTAGACTTCACGGACTTAAACAAGACCTGCCCGAAGGATCCTTTCCCAATGCCGCGGATAGACCGATTGGTAGATGCGACTGTCGGACACCCCCGAATGAGTTTTTTGGATACTTTCCAAGGCTACCATCAGATATCCCTGGCTGCCGAAGACCAAGAAAAAACCGCTTTTGTCACCCCAGTTGGCAACTATCATTATAAGGTGATGCCCTTTGGCCTGAAGAATGCCGGGTCGACCTATCAGAGGATGATGACTAGGATGTTTGAACAGCAGATGGGTAAAACTGTTGAAGTGTATATAGATGACATGGTAGTAAAGAGCAAATTGGCGGCCGACCACATCAGAGACCTCGGTGAAGTGTTTCGAATTCTGAGAAAGTACAAGCTACGACTGAACGCATCCAAATGTTCATTTGGGGTGGGATCAGGAAAGTTCTTGGGCTATATGGTGACCCACCGAGGAATTGAAGTTAACCTTGACCAAATAAGAGCCACTCATAGCTTGCAGCCTCCTCGGAATCCCAAAAAGGTCCAGAAGCTTACCGGCATGATAGCTGCTTTAAACCGTTTCATCTCCTGCTCAGCGGACAGATGCAGGCCTTTTTTCCTCCTATTGCACAAGTGGAAGGGTTTCGAGTGGACTGAAGAGTGTGCTTTAGCTTTCCAACAGCTCAAGGAATACCTCGCCCGACCACCGATCATGTCCAGTCCCGATGCCGACGAGGTGTTGTTCGCATACATCGTAGTAGCCTCTCATGCGGTGAGCTTAGTGCTAATCCGAGAAGACAACGACATGCAGCAACCCATGTATTACGTAAGCCAATCGCTACAGGAGGCAGAGGCCCGGTATCTCCCCCTCGAAAAAGCTATATTGGCCGTCGTACAAGCCACGCGGAAGCTCCCCTACTATTTTCAGGCACATACAGTAGTTGTGCTAACTCAACTTCCACTGAAATCAGTCCTCCACAGCGCCGACTACGCAGGCAGAATAGCTAAGTGGGGAACAATCCTGGGCGCCTTCGACATCAGATACATGCCTCGCACCGCCATAAAAGGTCAGGTCCTCGCCAATCTAGTAGTTGAATTTGCAGAGCCCACCCTAGAAGGGATGGAAATGTCGGGGTCACCAAGTGCTGATGGGAAACTGGTCAGCACGGTCTCTCAGCATGAGCACAATAGATGGAGAGCACACATCGATGGTGCAGCAAACCAAAGGGGCTCAAGGGTGGGGCTCGTTCTAGTCTCTCCCAAAGGGATAATCATAGAAAAGTCGTTGAGGCTCGGATTCTCGGCCACGAATAATGAAGCCGAGTATGAGGCACTGTTGGAGGGGATGTCGATGATCAGGAAATTGGGTGGAAAATGCGCAAGCATATTCTCAGATTCGAGACTCATTGTAGGACAAGTAAATGGGGAATTGGAGGCGAAGGATGAAAGAATGCAAGGGTACCTTGCTCGGGTTAAACACATGCAGACCCATTTCGATGACTTCCGTTTAACACATATACCCAGGAGTGGGAACACCCATGCTGATTCTCTCGCAACACTGGCCACCTCCTCGACTTAGCCCCTTCCGCGGGTTATTTTGGTTGAAGATTTCTGCCGCCCAACAACAGAGGAGGCCAACGGTATTCGGGTACACAACGTCGGGGCAGGACCTAGCTGAATGGACCCTCTGGTGCTGTTCTTAAAGCACGACACCTTACCGGACGATAAGGTTGAGGCTGACAAAATCAGAAGGAAAGCTTCTCGATTCTGGCTGTCCGAGGACTCCAAACTTTACAGACGCTCGTTCTCGGGGCCATACTTGCTGTGTGTGCACCCAGGGGCTACGGAACTCATCTTGAAGGAGTTACATGAAGGGATTTGTGGAAGCCATACGGGGGGCAGGTCCCTCTCCCACAGGGCCATGACGCTGGGTTACTGGTGGCCGAGCATGCATAAAGAAGCTCTGGAATATGTGAAGAAGTGCGACCGATGCCAAAGGTTCGCCCCGAACATACATCAGCCGGGCGGAGAACTTAACCCGTTATCCAGCCCTTGGCCATTCGCATAATGGGGCCTAGATATACTAGGGCCTTTCCCCAAAGCGGCTGGGAACAAGAAATTTCTTCTCGTAGGCACCGATTACTTCACAAAGTGGGTCGAAACTGAGGCGTTGGCAAACATCAGGAACGTCGATGTCAAGAAATTTGTCTGGAAAAATATTATCACTAGGTTCGGGACCCCGCACACTTTGATCTCGGACAACGGCCTCCAATTTGACAGCAAAGCCTTTAGAGAATACTGCAATGAGCTGGAAATTATCAACCGATACTCCACACCGACCTACCCACAGGGTAATGGACAGGCGGAAGCCATCAATAAAAACCATAGTAAATGGACTGAAGAAGAGGTTGGACGACGCGAAAGGGAGGTGGGTTGAAGAGTTAGACCACGTCTAGTGGACATACCGCACCACGCCTCACAGGTCCACGGGAGAAACCCCCTTTTCATTAACCTACGGAGCCAAGGCTGTCATCCCACTGGAGATCAACTTCCTAACCCAGAGGACTACTGCCTTCAACCCCATTGCTAATAACAGCCTTCTGGAAAAAAGCCTGGATCTCCTCGAAGAAAAAAGGGAAAATGCGATGGTTCACCTAGCTTATTATTAGCAAAAGCTGAAACAGGGCTACGACGCCAAGGTGAAGTCAAGGCCCTTGACGCCTGGGGATCTAGTGCTGAGGAAAGTCCTGGGCACCGCGAGGAACCCTGCATGGGGAAAGCTTGGACCAAACTGGGAGGGCCTATACCGTATCACTTCCGTAGCCGGCATTGGGGCATACTTTTTAGAAGACTTGGACAAACATGTAGTACTACGTCCATGGAATGTAAATAACCTGAAAAGGTACTGTTATTAATGAAAGACACCATACTTGACGCCGTGTTACTGCACAGCTATTTGGGATAAGTGTTAAACAGAACCCAAGTCCTGCATGGCTCCTCGGACCACAGACTTGGGGGAAATTAACCACGAAGCGATTTTCAATAAGTGTTAAACAGAACCCAAGTCCTGCATGACTCCTCGGACCACAGACTTGGGGGAAATTAACCACGAAGCGATTTTTAATAAGTGTTAAACAGAACCCAAGTCCTGCATGGCTTCTCAGACCACAAACTTGGGGGAAATTAACCTCGCAACAATTCTCACTAAGTGTTAAATAGAACCCAAGTCTTGCATGGCTCCTCGGACCACAGACTTGGGGGAAATTAACCACGAAGCGATTTTCAATAAGTGTTAAACAGAACCCAAGTCCTGCATGGCTCCTCGGACCACAGACTTGGGGGAAATTAACCTCGCAACAATTCTCACTAAGTGTTAAACAGAATCCAAGTCCTGCATGGCTCCTCGGACCACAGACTTGGGGGAAATTAACCTCGCAACGATTTCAATAAGTGTTAAACAGAACCCAAGTCCTGCATGGCTCCTCGGACCACAGACTTGGGGGAAATTAACCTCGCAACAATTCTCACTAAGTGTTAAACAGAACCCAAGTCCTGCATGGCTCCTCGGACCACAGACTTGGGGGAAATTAACCACGAAGCGATTTTCAATAAGTGTTAAACAGAACCCAAGTCCTGCATGGCTCCTTGGACCACAGACTCAACGTTAAACAGAACTCCTGGGGGAAATTAATCTCGTAACAATTCAACTAAGTGTGTTAAACAGAACCCAAGTCCTGCATGGCTCCTCGGACCACAGACTTGGGGGAAATTAACTCCCCAACAACTCTCACTAAGCGCTAAACAGAACCCAAGTCCTGCCTGGCTCCTCCAAATGCAAACTTGGGGGGAAATTAGCCTCGCAGCAATTCTGTCTAAATTATTGACTATCATTCTTTATACATTCATTCATTCACGCTTGGTTCTCAGCAGTTAAGGGCAAAATAAACATCCATTTATGATAAAAACAGAAGAGAAAGTAAAACAACAAGAAGAAAAGGAAACGACACCTTTCATTAAAATCCCCAAAAGTGATCCATTTACAACCATTAAACAGATCAAAATATAAAAAAAGGTCTAAACAAGTAAGATCCTATACTACTTTCATAAATCTGATCCCTGAGCAGGCCCAGGCTGGTCGTCTGCTGGCTGTGGCCTTGGAACAGTCTCTTTGGCCTGTGCAACAACCTCCCTGATTGAAAGACTGTCCTCGGGCACCTTGTCCTTCACGGCCGGCTGCGCATCCTCAGCTGTAGGCATAGTGGACTCCGAGGCTAAAGCCTTCATTGGGAGAGGCTCTTCAGTCGCGACCTCGTCAGGGATCTCACGAACGTCCTCAGGAAAAAAGATGTTCTCAGTTTTCCTAAGATTGGAATCCGCTAGGACTGCCGCCCGGTCCAAGGCCACACCCCAAGACAGGGTGATGTATTCCCTGCATACAGTAGCCACCTCCTCGGCCAGCCTGACCTCAGTGTCCTTGACCCCGTGATCATAAGAGGCTGACACCGCTTTCTCGGCCGCCTCCCTGGCCAGACGGGCCTCCCCCTTGACCTTCGCAAGCTCGGACTTGAGATTTGAAACTGCCTGCTTCTCTGTCGCGAGATTTTCCTCGGATTGACGGAGCTGTAGGCGCAGATCCTCAGCCTGCTTAGTAGCATTTTTAAGGCCGGCTTTCGCGCTCGCATGGTTCTTCTTTGCCTCCTTCAGTTCATGGCTCAGACCATCATTTTCCTTCTTGAGGTCGCCTGCAGTCCTCTCAGCAGCACAGTGGGACTGAGCCTCGTTATGGAGGTCCTCACGTGCCTTCTTGGCCCATTCCTCAACAACGAAGATTTGCTGAGTGACCTGCGCCGAAAAAGCAAAGGCTTAATTAAAGAGAATGATGCATAAATAGATATGTAACAAGAGAAAGAGGTAGGAGAAGTTCTCACTTACCATGGCCATGTCCCTCTTCAGTGACATGAAGAGCTCGGGTTGCCGAGTATCCCGTAGCCCATTCATGTCGCGAGGCAAAAGAAGAGGCTGCTGTAGGGCCTCGGCCAAGAATGACGCCTTCCGACGTTGGGACTCCCAAAGGGTTGCATCCCAAGAAATTGGAGTGCCATCCAGTTCGAGCCGCGGCGACCATATTCGCTGCTCCCTCCGAATAGCCGCCTCGTCTCGGCTATCAGTGGACTTGGTCCTCTTCTCTTTGGGCTCCTTGGTCTCTTTGCCCTTCTTCTGGGGTTTGGATTTTTTTTGGCCAACCTCACCCTCCTCCAACTCCTCCACAGACCTTTTCCGCCGTAAATTGGGCATAGGCTGCAGTACCGCATCCGATGTGGGAGGAGGAGGAGGAGGAGCCTTGGAGGTCGGCTGCTCCTTTGGGGCATCCTTGGAGGACTGCCCTTTGTTCCTATTGGCAAGGAGGCCCCTGAGGCTAGACCTTTGTCTCAGGTCCATTCCTTCTTCTTTAAGCTCTTGGCTGGTACCAACTTCTGCGGTGACTAAACCAAGGTCAGGGGCTGCCGAGGCGCGGTCTAGACCTGAATCAGAATCCGAAAGCTCTACTATCCTAGCCGACACCTCTCCCTCCTCGACGAAGTGAAATTGGTCTATCTGATCCTCCAAAGACGAGTGCGAGGAACTGGCTTCTTCCGCTGGGATAACTACTGCGGGAAAGGCACGCTGAGCAGGCAGCTGGACAGGAGGTAAATCTCTCGAAGCAAGAAAGCTTGGTACGGATACGTCGATCCGTGCCAATCGCGGACTACCTGCCCTGATTGCTTGGCCGGGCTCCACTAGGGCACGAGTAAGGGGCACGTAGTCCAAAATCAGAGGCGTAGCTCGTAATTGCCCGTCTGTACTCACGTAAATCTCAGACCTTAGAAGGAAATTGAGTGCCTGAACGTTGACCAAACTAAGCCGAGGAGTCGTATGCTTCTTGTCTGCAAGGTCCGAAGAGAGGGTTATGTTCATCCGAGGAGGCAAACAAGTAAAGTCAGAATCGAAACAATGAAAGAAAAAGGGGGAAAGACCAAAACTAAGATCCTTTCCAAGGGATCTAACTCTGTGGTGCCCCACCTGGTTTTCCTGCCTTGACTGGGTAGTGAAGACCGTCATGCCACTGTCCGGAGACGATCAAAAGGTCGTCCTTCAAGCCTTTGTTGGACTTGGGAAGGCAGGATATCAACCTCACCTTATTGGACCTGGACTTCAAGTAATATGAGTCGTCGAGGCTGTGCTGTTCATATAAATGAACCACGTCATGCCATGAAAGGCCGAGGTTCATCTGATTGTTCAGGACCTCTATGCACCCTAGAATCCGGAACATATTTGCGACGTATTGGTGAGGGGCCAACCTATGACCACGCAAATAATCCCTAGTTATCCTCCCCATAGGGATGGTCATTCCTCCTTCCACAAAAACTATCACCGGAATGGCAACCTGCCCCGTTCTTCTCTTGAGAAAGAGCTCCTCCAGAGGACAATACTTTAGACCTACCTCCGGCGGAATACGGTATTTGGCCCTGAAGCCTTCCATACCGGCCGGGGAATCTACCAACTTGTCAAGCTTACCCATCCCCCTAACCCTAGGTGATGCAAAGACGATTTACTTAAGGAATAACGCTGGAAAAAGGGCAATGGAAAAAGGAGTGCGCATTTACGGGTGTGGAACTTGCAGGAAATCTTCAAGGGGACGACTGCGAAGGCTTGAACGCTTTGAAAGGGAAAGTGAGGGAATGCTCTGAGTGCTTGGATGCTTGTCCAAAAATGAGAAGGAAATGCCTTCGAAAATCTTATGTAACCTGGAGAAGATGGACAGACATACTCCCACCTAGGGAGACGGAAACGATCCCAACCGTTGATCTAACGTCTAACCGTCGGATTAAAAAGATATAAAACCGCTAAAAGCAATAATTAGCTCCTCCTAGGTCATTAAACACCTCCGTCATTAATGAGTCACGTGAGAAGCATACCGCCGCACGGGTGAAGCAAGAATCCACAGTAAATAGTCTAATGTATGTCAAAATCCCACCTTTCCTCCTCGGCCGAGAAAGAAGGAGTCGGAATTTTGAGGGGCTATTGTAGGGGTGAAATTTACAAACCAATAGTGGGCTTTGGGCCCTGCGCGGAGTCCAGCCATGACAAGAAGGGAAAACGGGGCCAGAAGATTTCCAGCCCAATCCTGTTGGGCCGGACTTATTTAAGGTGGCGTTCGAGGAGGAGCGCCTCCTCGGACACGCCAGATGGGAGTCCAACGTATACCCTACACATAGTGAGGAACCATCCCGAACAAGAGGATAATGTTAGGCGTCCAGGAGGCAACCACAGCTGCCGCATTAAATGCAAGGAAGCTACCTTTTCAGTCGCATTAATGTAGAGAAGACAGGCGAACAGTGTTACATTGGCCAGTGCAACTCACAGAAGGATAAGGGAGATGTCCGATAGGACAGACACTCAAGTGAAGGTCCAGATGACTAACAAGTGTAAGGTCCTTATCAATTCAAGGAAGCTATATAAGAGAAGAAAATCCCCAAGAAGAGGGGATCGGAGAATTAAGAAAAGAGAGAGAGAGAAAGGTTAAAGAACTCTATAGTCTGTAAACAGAGCAAGAGGTGCACTTATACGTCTCCTCGGACCGATATCTTATTAAACGTAAATGGAATATTCTCACGTTCAACGTATTGCATGGCGTACATCTAACTGACGTTCACTTCGTCTAGTCTTAGCTCTGTAACCCACTCTCTACAAATTCATTGTCTGGGGACTTTTGAGTCAGAACCACTTACTTGCTGGGCCTGGGCCCCAAAAACCGCCCTTACAAAAACAATTAGTTGTCATGCCCAAAAAAAATACAAATAATATTACTCTATTTTTTAATCGAAAATAGTTAAATTTAAAAGAACCAAGTATTTGAATTCAAAATAAAAACCTAATATCTTCTAAAAAAAAAAAACCTAAAATACTACACCATTTTTGAGAATTTTTATGGCCATTGATAATTGTTATTGAGTTTGGAATTGATAAATATACCAAAACCGTATTAATAAGGGGGTGTTTAGTACATGTACTTAAAAACTAAAAACATGTGTTTGAAAACATGTAGAAATACGCATAGTGAAAAGTGTGTGGAAATACATGTAATCTATATATATATATAAAACCGAAACCTCTAAAACTCCCACAATTTTCCATGTCACCATTATTTTATTTTTATTTTTATTTTAGATTCTTTTTATTTTAGATTTTATACCTTATATATTTATTATTTAAATAAAAATAATAATTCATACTAAAACGGTGAAACCCCCAACTCTATTTTATAACCCTAAACTCAAAACCCTGAAGGGAGCCATTGTCTTTGCTCTGAAAATTGACACCAATGTGATTGAGGTTGAGGGAGATTTTGCGGTTGTTATCAATTTCCTTAACTCTGAAGGTTGCTGCTTGGCGGGTTGTGTTCATGTGATTAAAGACTCTAATGTAGAAGTAAATTAAAGATACACCAATGTGACTGAGGTTGAAGGAGATTTTGTAGTTGTTATCAATTTCCTTAACTTTGAAGGTTGCTGCCTGGCGGGTTGTGTTCATGTGATTAAAGACTCTAAGGTAGAAGTAAATTAAAGATATTAATTTTATCTCTTTTTCCAGTGTCAGACGCAATGATATTTTATTTATTTATTTTTTGATAGTAAGACGCAATGGTATTAATCTTGAGGACATATCTCTTTTTGTAATATGTGACAAAGTTTTGATTCAATAATATCACGGTCTTGATTCAATAAATCTTTGGTTTTCAATGCGTGATTTTCTCCACCGTTGCCGACCTTTGCTTTCCAATGTAATGATTTTAGTAGTGTTCCTCGAGGTAAGCTTTCTTTTTCTCTTTATTTTTTTGGAGGGCTCATCCTTATGAAGAACACTGATTGTGCAGGGGTTATAAAGGTATTATATGAAAGAATTAATATATGAAGAACTATTATTATTATATTTTTTGGATATTGTTGGAAGTTTTTCAAATCTTAATTTATGAAGTGTGAGTAATATCTGAGGCATAAGTTCAGCCATTGTTCTCCCTCAAAAAAAAAAAAAAAAATCAGCAATTGTGCAAGTTAACTCTAATTGTTATATATATATAAATATATATATATATATATATATAGTATATTCTTTATCTCAAGAGATAAAGCAACCTACTAAACAAAAAATTTTGGTCTGCTTTTACATATCTCATAATTTATTTAGTTAGTTTGTAGCATTTATATTATAGAATAATAACTACTACTTATGTGTGTATTGCTCATACAAAATAATCTATGCTTTTGATAGTTTTGTGTTGAAGTTGGAAAAGCTGGTGTGTATTAGTTCCCATTTTATGAAGTGGTGGACCTAGATTTGGTTCGTTATCCATTTATGCTTTTGACAATATTTGATTGATGAAAATTGTGGTTATTTAATTTTTCTATATTATTGTTTTAGCTCTTACTAAATTATCAAATAGTCATAATACAATTGTAGGATAACTTATGTCTCTTAAATTTATGATTTGATTCCCTACAATATTTTTTGGTTAATTGATATTGGTCTTACTTTTCAAGAATCTAAAAATCTTGATACTAGGATTTGTGGTAAGTTCAACTTTAAGTGGAAGTCCAGTGAAATATATGTATTCTTGCATGATCAATTTCTTGCAGATATTGTTGTGTGCTTATATTGCATCTTTTGATATGAAATTGTTGTTTATTTTTGTGTGCCACTTTCTATTTTGGTGAGCCTCTTACATATTTTCAAAAGAATGATTGCATCATTGAAGTAAATATTATGCTCTTCCAAGCATATAAATTCCTTTATAAAAATGTTGTCCTTAGTGTAGTCATCATAATCTCTCTCTAAATGCAATTCTTATATAATTATATTTGATGATCAAAGTGTATTCTCAACTGGTATTGTGAGGTGAAGTTTGTATATATATATTTTATGAACTTTTATATATAAATTGAATTACTTATTATCATTCATTTTTAAGTAACTATCTCTTCAAGCAAAAAATATATATATTTTATTAAATTATACCGTGCATCGCACGGGTTAGTATTATTTATATATAAAACCGAAGCCTTTGACTTTTGGTTAACCTCTCTACAATTGTTCTGCATTAGTATTTTTTATTTATATTTTTTAATTTGATTTAATTCTTTTGATTTTATAGTACCAAATTGCAGAAAATTTGAGGAGGGAAGAGAGAGTCCTAACAGGAGTCTCTCTCTCTCTTTTCCTTAATCCTGAAGTCTTTTTTTTTTTACGTGAGTCTTTTTTTTTTTTTTTGAAACCTAAAGTGAATCCTTTTTTTTTTCTTTTTCTTTTTAAATTCTAACGTGGGTCTAATTAAAAAAAATATAATTATTTTTTAATCTTAATTCTATCGTAAGTCTCACAAAAAGTCAAAAACTTCATTTTTATATTATATATAGATAATAATAATGATGTGGCAAGTTTTAAGAATATGAAAATACAATTTGTAGATCTACTATCAAGATAACATATATTAGATTGGTAATAGATATTAGATTTAATTGCAGTTGAGTGTTATGTGAAGTCATCACCATAGAATAACCCACGCTGGAATATATTATGTGAAACCAATGATATGAAAGAAAAAGAATTTTTCTAAACCATTATATTGAACAATAAATTACTTATTTTCTTTCATTTTCCAGTTATATATTTTTTATTTATTTTTAAGTTAAGTCATAGAACTTTAAGAAAAATAAATATTTTTACTTTTTATTTAATTATCACATCGCACGAGTTAGTGATTAGTGTTGTTTAAAAACTGAAAACATGTGTTTGAATGAGTGTACTAGGAAAAGTCAGGGTTGCCCTTTCCTAAAATAATTTATTGCAGACATATACATATATATATATATATATATATATATGTATGAACATCCCTTTTTTTTTTTAGATGGAAATGAACAACCTCCTTGGAATTAAAGAAAAAAAATTTTCAAAAAAGAGAAAAAGAAAAGAAAATTTAGAAAAGTAAGAAGAGAGAGAGAGAGAGAGAGAGAGAGTTCCATTTCCAAATAAACGGAAAAGAAATCGAAGCCCAAAAAAAAGGGGTTGTAAAGGAAGTCGTCTGACTCGTCTCTAGCTTCTTCTTTTCTCTCTCTCTCTCTTTCTTGTGGTGATCATTGAGAAGAAAGAAGACGAAGAAGAAGATGAACGGTGGTCCATCTGGTTTCAGTGCGTACAATACGAATTTTTTTCTCTCGCTCTCTCTTTGTTTTCCCATTAATATTACATTACAAGCAATACCCTTTTCTCTATTCCTCTCTAATTTTCAAAACATTTATGGGTTTTCTCTTTTGGGTTGTTGCAGACAATGCTCCTGTTACAAGAGCCTTCATTATTGCCTCTGCCCTCTTCACCGTCTTCTTTGGGATCCAAGGCCGTTCTGCTAAACTCGGTTTATCATATTTGGTACTCTTTTATTTTATTTTATTTTATATCTTTTGTTTGTGATTTAAATTTCTGATCAATTTATAGCCTTTTCAGATGTAATTGTAGGTGGGTTTATTTTATTTTTTCTTTTTCTTTTGTTTTTCTAGTAGTAGTTTGAATTGGGGATTATAGATTGTTTATCCTTTGTTGTTGTATGTGAAATGATGTTATTTGGTTCTTAAAGTTGTAGTTTTTAATCTTATTTTTGATGTTTTATAATGTGGGCCGTTTTTATCTTTCATTACCATAAAACAGAAATGATTTTTAGCTTATGTACTATTGCTTTTCAGGTGAGATTATAAATGGGGTTTGTACTTTTCTGTAGAAATAGCTAAATTGAGGTTGACTTACTGTTATGGTTCTAAATGCATGGCCAATCGTGTTTTGAACTTGTTTCTGATGTGGGTTATTGTTACTTCTTTTATGATCATCATTAGAAACCACTTTAACTGATGTACTGTTGCTTTTAGCATGTGATTGGAGATGGGGTTTCTGTTGTTGTTGAGTTTTGAAGTCCAGTTTTTTCATTTCTATCATTTGAAGTTTTAGTGATGCACTATTGCGTTTTGGTTGGGATTAAGGATTTGGTTAGTCTGAGTAGAAATGGCTTAATTTGAGACCAGTTTTTTTCCCTGATTAAAAAGTGGCTTCTTTGTTTTTAGATTCTTGGATGGGGATTACAACTCTAATTCTGACTTATCGTTTCCCTTTTCTGTAATGATATTATGCTCGTGATGTTCTTCAGTGGTCCGTTGTTTCTGATCTTTAGTGTATTAGTTATAGCAGGGACGAATTCCTAGGAAAGACTGATTTACCTCCTTATCATTGATGCAATAATGGCTGTTATTAGTAGGGATGGTGTGTATGTGGGGTGACCCATGGGTCAAGTTTGTGCAAAGGCCTTGGGAGGGTTGGGGTTGTTTGGATGTGGAGAGTCCAGTGAGTTCTAGCTCCTATGGTACCTCTTACTCTTGAAGGTGAAGGGTGAGGTAATGGGTTGAAGACCCTATTAGGTGCATGTGAAACTTAGTACTTTAGAAAAGATGCAAACATGGAGAGTTTGATTCGAAGAATTTGTTTCTTTATTTGTTCCTCTTGGGGATAATGAAAGCTTTTGTAACTTTGTATTTTGGTATCAAAAAAATGAGGCTTAACGTTGGAATCCCAAATTTTTGTAAGCAATCCAAGATAAGAATTAGAGCCTGTTGCTTCTTTACTTGATCTTTTGTGCAATCATCTTCAAGTGGAAGAGAGGATAAAACATGTTGGAGGTTAATTCGTAATGGGAATTTTTTGGTTTTCTATTTTTTTGACGCTCTGAGAGGGTCTAGTGATGTATACTAGTGTAGTGTTTCATAGGCAGAGTCTAGAGTGCAATGGTCCCACATAACATTTTTTTGGGGATTGTTGCTTTGTTATGATATTAATTGTAGAAATCCTCATCAAGAGAACATTTGTGTTGTTTGTGCAAAACTAGCGTGGCGGATAGGTGATCGTCTCTTGCTATAGGTACAGTGATGACTGATGATGGTAGATGTGTGATTGCTAGTGTTATCCTTTTGGGGCTGAATAGATGATGTCTAAGGTGGTTGTGTTTTTTGATAAGTAAAGAAGCATTTTATTGAAAGAAGACACTTCATGTACATGTATGCCTAAGACGGTTGTCGAGCTGCTTTCATTTTGGAAAGGAAGGCTTAGCCATCATAATGTAGGATTTGGAATGCTGGTTTGCCTTAGCTCGTGGGCTATTTAGGGGAAAATAAATAGTTCAGTTTTCAATGTTATATCATTTAACTCTATGTTTAGAAATTGTTGTATGATTAGATGAACTCTAGGTGCTATATTCTTTTTTAGATTTTCATGTTCATTAAATTTTAAATTTACTTCTAGGACCTTTGTACACTTCCCATGTACATGAATTATATTACTGTTCCCCCGATTAACTCATAAATAAATTTCATTATTTGATACAATAGAAGTTTTAGTGCATTCAGAAAGTGTCACATGATTGGCTTTTGATGTTTCATCTATATAGGTGTTGGCAAATGTCTTACTGTTGATGTGGCTAGAACCCTTCTTATAATATTCCCTTACTATACAGCTTATCATATTTTAGATTAATGAAGATCTCAGACAATATGATAATTTTTTGATTGGAGTCAGATTAGGCAGTGTTCATTTGGTAGTTTTCAAATGTTAGTAATGTAGTAATTATTATAGCCCATGTGGAATAGGCCCAAGTTCCATATGTTTGACTTTCTTATTGTTCATTTTTCCTTGCCCTGATGGAATTTGAAATGTAATGGCTTGAAATTCAATGGAGCTTGTTCAATGATAGGATAAATGCTTTCTTTTTCTTCAAAAGGATGACTATTGTACTTCATGGTTGGTAAATAAAAAGCACTGCTGCTTAGTGGTTTTTAAGTCAAATTATATATACAGGAATATCTGTATTACATACATATGTCTATACTGGCATAGTTAGACATGTATGCATGATGTCCCATGCACGCATTTTCTTATAGTTGCCTCGTCACAAGAAACTGGAAAAGTTTCTGAAACAGCATGACATTAGTGAATTTCTGGGCATGTAAAAGAGTCATATTTATTCATAAATTACAAACTCAAGAAAGAGTATGTGTGTAGTGTATCATTTATCTAATATGCAATAATAAGTTTGCTTTTGTTCATATATAAAATTTTACATCTGCTCCCTCACAACTTATAATTGATGTTTTAGTTTTCCCCATGGCATTGTTTGCCATTATTTTCTAGATATTCTCTAATTCATGAAAAGTTTTTTATGTAAGAGATAGATAGATAGATAGATACATGAATAAACAAAAAGATATATGCAATATTTGAAGAGGCATTTCCAAAGCTTTCCTGTAAAATATCTTCCCATGTAGTAACTCCCTAAATATTATATTTCATGTGCTGACTGTTTTTCTAGTGAGCCACATTAAATATGCACTTGTAATGGAGCACTGTATGTGAATGTTAGTAACCTTAAAGTCAGATATGATTACATTTTTTTTCCTCCTCTTGAAAGGTGCCCTAAACTCAACTTTACCATGAGTAAGCATTTGTGTAAATCATTTTATCTTAATGGCAGGATATTTTTGGGAAGCTTCGCATTTGGAAGTTAATTGCATCAGTTTTTGCCTTTTCATCTACACCAGAATTGTTGTTTGGACTCTACTTGCTATACTATTTCAGGGTCTTTGAGAGGCAGATAGGTTCCAATAAGTACTCAGTGAGTAAACATCTAGCTTAAATTACTTATTAGCTCAAATTTAATACTTATGTATTATTATTATATATGTCTTTTGCAGAAATTATATCACACATACTGAATTTCCACTATGATGCAAATTTCTAAGGATGTAGGCAAGGGAATTTTTTTTTTAAAGCATCTTTATGAAGCTTACCATTCTTATCTGATTATTTTTCCTTGTACCTGCTCAATTTTGTTGGGCCTTTGCAAATTATAATTATTCGCATTCTGTTGGGCAGTATAACTGCATTGTGTGGCTCAATACAATCATGCCTAAATGTAAAAAATATTGGGGGAAAGGTTTCACTGTTGTTGTAAGGGGTTTGGTTATAATTATAAAAAAAAGGGTTTGGTCTTCTTATAATACAAGATTAAGATACCGCAACACAACTATTCTTTATTGTAAATAAAATTGCTTTGTGCTTGTTAGTTCCTTCTAGAACTCTAGGCTTTGGTTTCTTAAACACCCTACCTTCTTTGAAACTTAGATTCCAATGGCTATTGAAGTAAATTTGTGTCTTATTGTGCTTTTGACTGCATTAGTTGGTATTAGAGAGAAGAAGATCCATCACTTAGATAGTAAAAGTTGAAAGAGATCAAACTCCAACTGCAGCGGGTTGATGTTGTGGCTTGATGATTTGGAAGCTCTTATGGAGATTTTGGAGGTTAAAAATGAGTCTTTGGACATACCGAAGGTGGCCTTGGGAATGAAATTTAAAATTTAGAAAAATAAAACTCCTTGCGTATTGTTGCCCATAGAGAAATGAAAATTAAGATTTAGAGAAAGAAAACTCCTTGCATTATGTTGGATTTGTAGAACATGCAGCAAGAGATGAATTGGAAGATGAACAAGTTGAAGGATTGTTCTGTGGATAGGGGTTCTCCACCGAGCTACGATATCTACTCTCATGATGATGATGATGATATAATGGAGGTAAAATTTTCACTGTTATAGTCAAGAAACTATCCAAGAATGTGATGAAAATCAAGTGTTTGATGAAATTTCTGAGTGACCAATTTTGTGACGATTGATTCTTTCACCTGGAAAGGTGTGTCCTTTAATAATTCTTCTATTGTCATAGAATTGAATTGTGAGAACTTTCACTTTCCTGTGAATGAAGAAGTGATGTATGATCAAGCTTGGGAAGGCATTATAGCTTGGGAATTAATGTGAAAAATTGTAAGGAAAAAGTGATGTTGTTCCAGACATGGTAAAAATTCAATGCTAGTTTTTCTAAATTTTCTTTGCACACGTCCCATATATTCAAATAAAGAGAAATATGTTGATTTTTTAGCAAAATAGAAGATTATTACAAATGCATATGGGCAAAGGAGCAAATTGTTCTTTTGTGTGAGGCATCATAGAGCAAAAGGCTGGAATGTATTTGGGATTCTAGTAGACCCTGGAAAGTTGAAGACAAATGCATGGATGATTTTATCCAATTCCGGGAAGAACACATGCAGGACAAGATCTGGGGAAAAAAAAATCTTTGTTTACTGATATTGTTCACAAATACTATGGAGAAAGCATTAGCACTACTATCCCAGCCTTGTCTATTTTAGATTGTCTAAGAAACTAAGTTGTATTATATATTTTTACCATATACGAGGATTAGTCTAAATCAAGGGTCATTATAGATTGTTTCTAGGGTTTTAGGATTTGGTTTCTTATAAATATAAGATTATGTTAGACTACTATTCTGCATTGTCAATAATTTTTTTTTTTGGCCTGTTAGGTCTTACAAGAATGCTAGTGTTTTCAGCATCCTAAAGAAGTTTTTAGTTTGTTTTCCTCTAAAAAACTTGGGTTTGAATTCGACAAAAATCCCTGCTTTATAAAGCTCCCATTTACATCACTTAGGCTTTCCTACATGGGTTTGGAACATGCAACAGATAATCATGAGCTTAAACATCACAGGGGTAACATTTATTGGATACTCTGTGCTTCTCCTTTTTAGTTTTTCAGGTCTGTGTTTTTATAATCTAAGAAACTTAACTCTGGTAAATGGTAACAAATTTAAATGGAAGTTTCTTTAATTTGATTAACTGTGTTTATATATTCTTTTATTTCTGGCATTTCTTAGTAAAGTTATATTCATTCATGCATACTTATTATGTGTTAATCCTTCAATTTTTCAATTAATAAACAGTGGAAACAGAGAAGGAAAAAGAAGATAAATAAATAATAAAGATTAATCTTCTTCACTTTGGTATGCTAATAACTTTTAGCCTTTTTGTTTCTAAAATTTGTCTGCCCCATTATACAGGTCTTTATCTTGTTCTCTATAATAGCTTCATTACTCTTTGAGGTCCTTGCTCTAGCACTTCTTAAAGGTACTTGTTCTATACTTCTAGATTATGTTTTTTATTTTTCTCAAATTTCTTCTTTTCATTAATCTCTGTGTTTTTTTATATCTTCTAGTCATCTTTTTTATAATTATCTTGCCTTTTGGTTCTTAGTCACCTTTGTTATCCTGCTTACTCTACTACATTTACCATGTGGCTTGGATTTATTTTATTTTCAAAAGAGACTGGTTTTTTTTATCAAATAATTAGTACATAATCTCATAGGAAATATATTTACTTGATTGGTAAGCTTACAACAAATCTTGTGCGTTTTGAATGCACAACATTTCCCTCCACGTTAACTTATGGGAGGAGGTGTCATTTGAGCTAGAGCTCATTGTCATCTCATAGAAAATATATAACAACTGCAAAGCGTAAATAATGCTTCACCTCATGGCAAAGCAATGTAAATCTTTCAAAGCAAGTACTTGGCGTTGTTGAAGAGAAGTACAGTAGTGGAATTTGAAAGGCAATTCATCCATGTCTTATGTGGTGTGTGCGGAGAGAGTGAAATACCTAGACTTGTGAGGGTTTGTTAAAAATAATTTTTGGAGTTAAAAGCTCCTATTTCTTCAATCTTAATGTTTGGATGGACGCCACTAGTAAGTTTATTTTCTAATTATTAGAGTTTGTGGAGTTCTTGGATTTTAGTAAGTAGTTATTGCATTTTTTTTGTGACATAGATGGATGCCATTCAACAGTAAAGATTTAAATTTTAAAAATTTATAGTTAGTACATGATGTTGTGTCATTTAACATCACTTACCATAAATTATCGTCCCCCATTTTGTGGAATGAGATTTATATGATAGGCACTTTATACACATTTAGATTTATCAAATTATATCTTAAACATGAAACGTTTCCAGTTTATTTTAAAGCAAAATGGAGAGGATCCTAGTCCCGCACATACTACAGTTGTGCCTCTTGTTGGGACTTTTTATTCAAAGTTTATTTAATTACAGGGACAAAGAGCAGAGAAAATTCTATTGTACCATAGTAATAAAGGCGTTTTCTCACTGCATGAGTATGAATAAATAAGTAAAAGGTGGAGAAACACTTTCTTGAAGGAAGAGAGTCAAAAAATCTGTTTTGTTTTTGTTTTTATGTTTGTTGTTTTGTAGGTAATAACGACATTTATTAAGAAGAAACTAATGTACACAAGAGGAATCTAAGAAGTATTCAGGCTGTATACCTGAAGACTCCTATTAAAATTACATGAAAAGAGAATCTATAAAATCAAGTTGTCCTTAGTACATGTCCTGTGTGCTTTATAAATTTGCTTTCAATGAAGTTTTTTACTTATCATAAAAAAAAAAAAAAAAAGAATCTATAAAATCAAGTAGCATAGGTGGTCTACTGAGATCCAGTGAGAACCAATATAATAATGATCCTAGGAAGTTAGATTTAATCCCCTTTATAGATGCTCCTTAATCTCAAATGTCTGCCTATTCCTCTCCCTCCAAATATGCCACTTTAAGCAAACAGGAACTACATTTCATACTTCATTTCAGAAAGTTATGGACAATGTTACCAACCTTGAAGCAGATCATTCA
Organism: Quercus lobata; assembly: GCF_001633185.2. NCBI lineage: Eukaryota > Viridiplantae > Streptophyta > Magnoliopsida > Fagales > Fagaceae > Quercus > Quercus lobata. The sequence goes on from NC_044910.1 coordinate 11,291,316, forward strand.
CTATCTTAGGCATAATCCAATTCACTCCAAATACTAGAAAAACAAAGTTTCATAATTCTATTGCCACTGGACAATGAAGCAGCAAGAGATTCACGGTTTCCTTGCTGTTCTTGCACGTAACACACATATTTGCTAGCATCATACCCCTCTTCTCTAAGTTGTCATTGGTGAGAACTTTCACTAAGTCGTAGACAGAAGTATTTGTTTGTTCTCTGAATACATAGCTGTTGAATCGCTAGTCTAGAAACCATGAGAAGGCCATTCCTTTTAAGTATTTCTTCTCAAGAAACAGCACGGTTCCAACGATAAGAATGGAAATTTTTTCCTTGGGAACTTCTAGAATATGGTCCCTGCAACTAGAGGTGTAGAATTAACTACACATCACCTTCCCATCTGTCTTAGCAACCAGCTTGTTTCACCTTGGCCAGAATTATTACCAGAAGTTGCTTGAGTATGATGATAGGTGCCATATAGAGAATTCGTGAGAATTGATTATGTGAATGTTGTACTTGTGTGAAGATGTTGCTCTTATGGGATCGAGAGGGCAGACAATTCTTATGATTGTACTTATATATTGAAGCTCAACTGAATAATTTAACATAAGTTTAGGAACCTATCTTTGTTTTAGCTCGAAGATCTGAATGCTAATATGGAGAGGTATGTAGATTCCCAAGGATGCTGATCACTGCATAAAATTTAAATGGTAAAATGGCTATGATGTTAGCACAATAATGATTGTATGGAGGCATGGGCAGCTTTGATTTATAAATGGGTATATGAAGGACTAAATTAGTACTTATATTAAAAAAAAAATGGACTAAATAAGTAAGTACTAATATTTTCAAGTTTCTAGTGCTTTATAGGACAAGTATGAATTGAAGGTGGTTCAATGATCATGGGTTTAGCAATACACTCATGGTCATTGTGGTGCCAATGGAAGCATGATAACCTGCATTGTGTTTGTTGGGCTCGTAATCATGTACAATTTTATGCTTTTGATAGTTCACTTGTGTGGGATGGGGAAATGAATGGACTGAAATGGATTTTTAAGGGATATTCTATATATTCTCATCTTTAGGAGTTCTGTGGGAAGTAATGGAATGGTTAGGAGGGAACTCTCCATTCCATCTGTTCCCCTATATGCACTAATCCCAAAAGTGGGCAGAATGACACATTCCTCTTATTGGTTGAGGAGAAATTACAAAAAACAGACATAATAGTAAAAGTACACATGTACTTCCTTTCCTTCTTTTATGAACTCCCACAAATGCAGCAAAAGATTACCTTGCTACTTTTTCCATTCCTTAATAAATTCCCAAACACAGATGTGGTATAAGTTGTGGTTGCTAGAGTTTACTCACATTTATATATGGGATTCAAGGAAAAAATATTAAGCTTAACTTTGTTTACTTATTATGTACCCTAATTCATATCATCTTTTCCAGTATTTTCTTTCTTTTCCCCCAAAATTCTGCTCAGTAGGTCATGCATTCTGCAGTTACAGTAATGGCGCTAAAATAACCACTACTCTTTTTTTTTTTTTTTGTATGCAGATCCTGCTGTGAACCTGGTCACTTCTGGACCTTATGGTCTTATATTTGCGTCATTTGTACCATTTTTCCTTGATATTCCAGTTTCGACATGGTTTCGTGTATTTGGTGTTCGCTTCTCTGACAAGTCTTTCATCTATCTGGCTGGTCTTCAGGTAAAAAGTGACTATGGTTTATATAATCAATATATATATATAAAACCGAAGCTTTTGAAGCTTCCACAAATTTCCACATCAGCACAATATTAAAAAAAAAAAAACATAAAAAAAAAAACGCAATAAAAGACACCCTTTCACGATGTCTGCCTCCCGATGCTCTGTCTTTCCCTTTCACAATGCTCTGCCATCTCTTCCCTGCCTTTCTCTTCTACCAGCTCCTCCTCAATCAGACCCACGGCAAACCAACAGCAAAGCATCACATCTAAAAACCCAAAGATTCCTCAATGAAAACCCACCATACCCACAAACCAACAAACCCAAACTCTTTTTTTCCTATTCACAACATGATTCCAATCCCAGCAATTGCTATGCCTCCCTTAATCCCATCAAGCCCAACTCTATATATCATCGTAGAACCCGCTCCCCTACTAAAACTTTTCCCAAGATTGATAAATACTCCTGCGGACAAATCAACAAGAGAAAGGGTGAGCTAAAAGACAAAATCTTGAACACTTACCAGTTATCTCTACAAACCAGCCCCACAACCGCAGTGAACAATAATTCTAAGGAAGAAGAAGATGGAGGGACTGATATATATGGGTATTGCGACCACAGTATAGAGAAAGAGAAGAAAATATTTTTTGAGAAGCAAGAGAGGAAAATATAAAAGAGCAAGGGAAAGGACAAATAAATAACTTACGGTAATGTTTAGCAAAAAAAAAAAAAAACTTACGGTAATCAGACCCCTTTACAAAAATTAGCGGATTAGCCCAACTCTATATTTAAAAATAAAAAATAAAAAGATGGGCTAACCAGCCACTTTTTTTTTTTTTTAGAAAAACCAGCCACTTTAATATATATATATATATATATATATCAGAAGTTTTTGAAACTCTCACAATATTTAAATAGAATTATCATTTTATTTAAATAAAATTATTTTTGTTTAGTTCAAACTTAACAGGGAGTGAAACTCTATCTCTCTAATAAGTCCAACTTAAACTCAAACTCATCATTTTTTATTAAACAAAATTATTTTTGTTTAATCCAAACTTAATAAGGAGTGAAACTTTATCTCTATGACAAGTCTAACTTAAACTCAAACTCAAACATTGATATTATTATTATTATTATTATTATCTCTCTACTTCACTAATGTGATATTTTATGATAGGGTGCAAACCTATAGCCATGGATTATTCTTTTGAATGTAACCCAATCTTTTTCTTATATTTTTCTATTTTTTAGTCATATATATTTTGTTTTGTTTCAATAATTTCTAAGCAGTGAATTATTTGATTCTTTAATATTTTTTGATCTTTGAAAAGTTTTAATATTTAAATTTTTGAGTTATTTTTTGCTGTATCTGAAATTATCTGACAAATTTTTTATAAGCCATTACACGTTCAAGTAATGGTTTCTTCATCAAATTGTAACACAAATTGAAGTTATACAAAAACGAATCATGTAATGGTGTAGTTTTTTAATCAATTTAAGACTTTATAAATTTATTTTAGCCTACCTTACAAATAGGTAGGTTCCCGTGCATAGCACGGGTTAGCGACTAGTACAGTTTATGGTGCAAGCTAGACCATGTGAAATTCTTTTAACAAATTTGGCCTCCTTATCTTCAGCCACTAAAATCTAATTTTTATTTCTGTCTTGTAGCTTCTTTTATCGTCGTGGAAAAGATCTATCTTGCCAGGGATATGTGGGATCCTAGCTGGTTCCTTGTATCGTTTGAATGTCTTTCGTATTCGCAAGGCAAAGGTTATCTATCAATGTTACATTTGAAAATGAAAGATGTTTATTTCTTGTGTTCCTTTCTGCTATAATAATATTCAACATGTTTAGCTGATAACTATTTATTCTGTTCAAACATTTCATAAGTGCTTCCTTGCAGCTGTGAACTTTGTGTGAGGTAATTAGTTGCTCTCTTGAGAGTGAATTATAAGAGTGAAATTATACAAACATCTTAGATGGAACTTTTTCCTACACATGCAGACACATTTCACTTACAAATAGTGCTATATGAGTGAAATCTTTTTCCCTCACTTCTGAATCTGTTTCTTTCATCTTTAAATAAAGAATTGTTTAAATTACATATCTTATTCACATAGGTTGCAATTGCTACAGCTCAGGTTGAAATTAATTAAAGTCAAATGTGTGCATGTCTTTTACAGTTCCCAGAGTTTGTTACTTCATTTTTTTCGCGGCTATCTTGGCCAACCACAGGGAGTCCACCTTCAGCACCAACTAGGAATATTGTAGGAAATGTACCATCCTATGCAGGTCGCCAAGTGGAGGCAAGTGTTTTTCTTAATGCTTTTATTCAAATCTTCGATTGCCTTTAAAAAAAAATTATTATTATTATTTTTTAAGGAGTTAGAATGGATGTAACTAGCATGCTATGGCAATTTTTGCTTATCTAATATGTTGATTGCAAAAAAGTGTTTTACATCCTATTTTTTGTTTGTTTTTTGCTAAGTAAATTTTTTTAATTGCTAACTACACAAATCAAGTGGGCCTTAGACCCATGATCTCACCCGCTACCTTGCTCTTACAGGGGAAGTAGGTGCCATTTGAGTTGGAGCTTATTAGGAAGTGTTTTTAACATCCTAACTGCCCATTATTGACTACACTAGTTTTTGCTCTTAGGGGTCCGTACTCTAAAATTGGTTTAAAGGCCATATTGTCTTAATCCATTTAGAGGCATTAAATCTTTTTTTCTTTGTTGTGGATGCATTCATCAAGCATTTATATAATCAGAAAGATAGATTTTTCTGCCTGTCAGTTTGCTTTCATACATTCTGTCTAAACTAAAAGGGAATGGATGTGACATGGGATTAAAACTGATTCAATGTTGGTTTTAAGTTCGCAGTGAAATACTAAATTTTCTGTCCTGAAGTCTGAATTGTTTTGATACTTCTTTTGTTCTGAAGTCTGAATTGTTAGAAGGGCTACCAAAGTTGATGTAATACATTGACAAGGATCTCAGCACCTTGGATGTTTGAATCATAATTCTTTCAGGAAAGAACTTATTATTCCTTATCATTATCTTTAATGATTTATATTCTTAGATGAAAAGTTACCTATCACTATCAAAAAAAAATTTCTTAGATGAAAAGGAGTATTTTAGACATCCGTGAAGCCCTGCCTACAGCCATTGGGACTTTAACTGAACCTCCTTCTTTATGGAAGCTTTTGATGAGCAAATATGAATTTGAACCATAATGGCATAATCGACTTGTTGGCCAATGGATGGTGCCATGGACCAGCCCAGAAATCTCAAGGGCCTGGGCTTCAAGTTTGGTCCCATAGGGCCAGGCTGAGCCAATCTTTATTGGCCCGAATTTACTAAGGGCCAGTCCCAGGTTCAAGCCTCAATGCCCAACCTGGCAGGCCCATGGACACCCTACTCGTGTATAATAAAAAAGCCTAAACAACACAGCTGAGAAAAGGTTAGGTAGAGAGCCCCTGGTCATCTCTAAAAGCTCTTGGAGGACTATGTCTAAACTTTTTAAGGACGTTTTTCTATCTTGGTAAGGTGACACCCTGCGTGATGGAATCTGTGACAATATTTTGGTCATACTCATCTGATTTCTCTTAAAATTGATTTATAAAAATATATGCTACAGGTGTGAAGGTTCTTTCATTACTACTATTCTTTTTTAGCATCATTGGTTGATAGAGAATAACTTATTTCCTCTTTTGGTTTCAGAGAAACTATCCTTCTTCCATGCCATCTGCAATAGAGCCACCCGAGGACTCCATTGCTACACTTGTTTCCATGGGCTTTGATAGGAACTCAGCCCGACAGGCTCTTGTGCATGCTAGAAATGACATCAATGTGGCAACAAACATTCTTCTTGAAGCGCAGTCACACTAATTTTAGAGAAATTGTTCTGTCAAAGGAAACCTAGATTGTTTCGAAATCAGACACAGAATCTTATCTAATGCGGACATGCTGGCCAAACAAATTTGCCCAATCTGGTGACAGGATTGATATGTTTAAGAGAAATCCAGTCAAGGCATTTGGAATATCATTCTTAGGGTTTCTCTCTTCATCTTCTTGTTTTCTTTTTTCTTTGTTAATTTCTTTTTGTTCCCCTTTCATTTTGGTTGTAGCTATCAGTTTAAGTTGAGTATCATACATTGAGGACAGAATTAGGAGCATGTAAAATTGTTTCACTCCATATTGAGGACATGCATATCCCGTTTAATAGAAAAGATATGTATGAGCCATATATAGCTCTACTTAACTTTGATAGGGTCCCTTAACTCTCTCTCTCTCTCTCTCTCTCTCTCTCTCCCCTTAAAAGGAAATTGTTATATTATAATAGTACAGCTGTGTTTGCATAGTTCCAAGGAAAAATCCTCTCTACCCCGATCTACCCCCTTCATGTGGGAGAAGATGTTGGGAAAAGAGAAATATAATGAAGTGAGAAAAGGTGTGGTTTGACAAATAATCTAAAACTATGTTTCGACTCTCTAAACTTATCAAGGGGGCAGCAGGAACAATGTCAGAAAATGGATAGGATTGCTATGAAACTGCATGCAATCTATGATACGTGGTAAGAGAAAAGGTTTTGGTCATTAGTTGTGAGCAAAAGATGGTGAATTTTTTTCCGCCATAACCACAGGCAGACATCAGCGTGCATATTGCTTAGAGTTGGCTGTCAGGTTGATAATCGTCAATCGAAAATGCACCCATGGGGGTTGCTGGATGAATGAGACAGGAAAAACAAGAGGGTTTTGGAACTTTGAAACTGTACTGTGTAGAGTAACCTTTTTGGCTTTTGGAAGGACGCCTTACTATATTTTGGTTTTCGCATCATATTGTAGAACAGGTGCATTTCCTGAAATTTGTTGCGAAGTGTAGCACAGTAATACTGGCATGCGGCCAGAGCACAAATTCTTGTCATCAACTAAGCAGAAAAATGATGGGTATGTTATTTTGTGTGACCATATTCTTTATGAATTGCCCCTAAGCTTTTGAAAATGGAAAAGTTAAAACCATTCACTTATCGAAGCTACACGTCTAAGGTCCCATGTGAAGCCTATATGTCGCCTGTGTTAGAAGTAAAAAATGAATACAGTTAAGTTGGAAATGAATTCCTTCTATTCTTTGAGGATAAATGGTAAATGAATTCCTCTTGATGTTAGTTCCTCTCATCTGTTTACAAAAAGTTTCTCTGATGCTGCACTTCCCATCTATAAGCAATAACATCTCCCATGCCTCTAACTTGCTTCTCTTCCAAATCAAACTTCAGATAAATTAATTTTGTGCCACCCTTGAGGAGGCAGGTTCCATGATCCATTTATTTGGTCTAAGTATCCTGGACCCATTGTGGGCTCTTAACCTCCAGCCAGAATTCTTCCATACATTCTTCTACTGTCTCATCTATAAGTTTCACCCACTAGTTTCCAAATCTGTAAGTTTCAAATTTTCGGAAAAAGATCTGTTCCAATTGAATCTCTTAACTGATTATTTCATGTTTTCAATCTAATGGCCAACTTATTAACTTAATTATAATATTCCAATTTGCCAAAGACTGATTTTAAAAAAAATATAATTTAGCTTTCTATTTCTGTTGTGTTTTCCTAGTCTGTTTCATTATGTTTTTTGTTTTTTTTTTTTTATTTTATTTTATGTGAGTCTGTTTCATTATGTTGTTCATCTATTGGCTTAAACTTTCGGAAATACTGTCTGATTGGTATAAACTTTAACAAACAGAAACAAACAAAAAATATAATTTTAAAAGAAAATAAAATCAGCAAAGGAGGAAAAGTCTGGACGTTCCATTCTACTTACCTTAGAACACCCGAAAAGTCAATGTTTGATTTCCGAAGTAACTCTTAGCGCATGCACATTGGTCATTTTATACTTATTTATTTATTTTTATTTACTTATTTTTTTAAGCCTTTTTATAGTATACTAGCCGTGAACCCATGCGTTGCGCGTGATAATTATTTTTATGGTGGTTTTATTAAATTTTTTTTTACAATTTAAACTAATCTAATAATGAGTAATGTATTTCATAATTTTATTTTTATTTATTATAGGAGCAATCATAAATGTAATATAGGAATAATTTAAAACACCAAAAAAACATAAACCAAAAAAAATTAATAATCTATTAAGGTTATTTTCTTTGTAGAAATTATAATTTCGGCCGTTCAAAACATATTATCAAATAAACAATTATTAGCAAAATTTAAGAATTAAATTTCTATACATGCATTGTTATAAAATAATAATAATAAAAATAAAATTGCAAAAGTTAAAATTTGTCACCTATCTGATTATTTTCGTTGGGCTAATTTTTGCTTTTCTTTAAATAAATGACATTATAGAGTACTTCTAATACAACTATTAAGAGTACTTTGTCCACCACAAAAGATTAGAAAATGAACAAAAATTAGTAAAGTCTCATAGTTTAACATATAAATTGAGAACTATAAAAAATCATGTTATGTAATAGAATAAATACCAATTTATCCAAATCATGCTATGTAATAGAATAATATTATATTTTTATATGCTATATTTAATTCTTTAGAACGCAATAGGATAACATTTAACAATCAAAGAGAATAAATAAATAAAAAAACTAAATTGCATTAACCCAAAATAGAGTTTTAAAGAATAAAAAAATTATCAACCTAAAGTAGAGATGCAAGAAAAATAAAAAAAAAATCCACCAAAAAATTTAAAGAGAGAGAGAGAGAGAGAGGGAACCTTTTTTTGTGAGGAAAAAATATGCATAGAATAGAAGAGATAGTGACAAATTTATAGTAAGAGGATATGAATAAGAAGAGAAAAAAATAAATGAAGATGAAGGGAAAGATGAAGAATGATATTAATGTAGAGGATAGTGGGAAGATGAAAAGGTAAGGGAGGGAGAAAGATTGAAGAAGTAGTGGGGAGATGAAATGGTAAGGGAGAGAGAAATGTTGGAGAAGTGTAAATATTAAAAAAAAATGTAAAAAACATTTATAAGAAAATTGAAAAAAAAAAAAAAAAAAAAACCCTAAAGCTTGAAAGGCTTCAATTTTTGTTTGTTTTTTTTTTGTTTTGCTTTCTTCCTTTAAGCTGAAAAGGCTCACACAAAACCCTAAAATTGAATTGAAAAGGTTTTGGGTTGAGCTTGATAGTGGAACTAAATAAATAAGAGGTGGACTGGATTAATTATACAAATTTATTATAGGGTGATAGTGGAAGTAAATAAATAAGTAGTGGGCTGCATTTATAGGATTGAAAATTGTAAAAACCATTTTAAAATTGTAGGACAAATTATATTTAAAAAGAAAAAAGAAAAAAAAAAGAATGACGTGGCAGCTGATGTGGCGCAACGTGAGAGCAGCGGCATTAAACACTATGCTTCAGCTTTTAGTAATATATAGATTGGTCTTTGTTACACAAATAATTTTCCATTTTTCCAAGTATTATTAAACACCAGTTTTGAAGCACGTGCTAGCGAGTATCTACATATAGCTTTACCAAAAAAAAGAAATATGACTACATATAACAAATTAAAACAAACCAGAAAAACTTTCTCAAAAAAAAAAAAAAAAAAAAAAAAAAAAAAAAACAACAACAACAACAACAACAACAAGAACAAGAAAGAGAAATAATAATCCACATGCAAGATGAACCCATTTGAAGAAGTTACATCTAAATGAAATAATATACTTGCATTAAAAAAAAAAAAGAGATAAAATTAATGAGCTAAACCAAAACAAAATCTCCATCTTTGTTAAAACAAACCACCAAGACTTTCTTAAAAAAAAAAAAAAAAAAAAAAAAAAAAAAAAAAGCAAGAAAGAAAGTAATAATCCACATGCAAGATAAACCTATGTGGAGATGCTACATCTAAATGAATAAATATACTTTCATAAAAAAAAAAAAAAAAAAAAAAAAAAAAAAAAGATAAAATGAATGAGCTAAACCAAAACAAAATCTCTATCTTTATTTCTCTCAAACCTTCTTCTTTTTCTTATTTCTTCTCTTTCTCTCTCTTGTGATGGAAGCAGTTGACTCATGGGTCATGGCTGACTCCCTTTTTTTTTTCTTTGTTCTTATCTCTCACTATTTCTCTCCCTTATTGTGTTGCTTCACTTTGTCTCTATCAAGAAAGTAGTTGGCTGTCAAACACCTCAAACAAAGAGATAAGACAAGGAAGGTAGGGGGATTCTAGCATTTTACCCTTATTTTTTTTAAAAATTAGCAATATGTCCTTATTTTGAAACTATATAGGTAAATGCCATTGTTTCGATACTCGATTACCTTAAAATCGAGTTTCAATGAAATACTCGATTTGTATAAAATCGAGTTATGCCCGATCAAACTTGGAAAAAAAATTTTTTTTGCATGGAACTCGAGTTCCATTAAAAACACCACTATAGGACAACAAAAACGTAGCTATAGGTTATGCCTGAACAAACTTAAAAAAAAAAAAAAAAAAAAAAAAAAAAAAAAATTGCATGGAACTTGAGTTCCATTAAAAATGCATTATAGGACAATCAAAATGTAGCTATAGGTATGCCTGAGTTCCATGCAATTTTTTTTTTTTTTTTTTTTTTTTTGATCAGCTATAGCAATGTTCAGGAACACCTGTAGTGGCGTTTTGGAACTCGAGTTCCATGCAATTTTTTATTTATTTTATTTTATTTATTTATTTTTTAAAGTTTGATCGGGCATAACTCGATTTTGTACAAATTGAATATTTCATTGAAATTCGATTTGAAGGTAATCGAGTATCGAAACAGGGGCATAAACATAGATAGTTTGAAAATAGGGGCATATTGTCAAATATTTTTAAAAATAGGGGTAAAAGGTTAGAATCTCTAGGAAGGTAAAGCCAAAATGACGAAAAAACCAATGCTTTTTCAGTCTTCAACAAACAAACGTAAATATACCTGGCTCTAGTAATTTTTTCTTTCTTTTTCTTATCTCTGTCCCTCTCACAGTTTGCAGTGTTTGTGTTTATCAATAGAATGAAGATAAAGTCAAAAGTGGCTGGGATTTTTCTGATAATAAAGGCAAAAAATGTCCAGATTTGAAAAGGAAAAGACCAAAAAGGGCTCTAATTTTTTTTTAAGCTCACACGTACCTTTAGGAGCAACAAAGTAATTTAAGCCCTCTTGAGCTAGGAAAATTCTTAGGTACTTTCGGAGTATGAAAAAATGGTGCTCATTTCTCTCACATTTATGGTAGATCCCACAATAAATTTAATGAATGAACCCCATCATGAATGTGAGAGAAAAGAGTACCATTTTCTGTACTTGAAGAATATCTAAGAATTACTCCTTGAGTTGTACATATCTGGCAGCACTGCTAAGATGACAACAAAAAGACTAAAAATGGCCCATTTTTATTTAGCTCACAAATGAAATTAGGAGCAATTAAGTAATTTCAATAAAATGTGGATGTTTTTAGAGTTTCAAAGAATTCGTTGGACTTCAAACTTCTTTTCGTTGGACTTCAAACTTCTTCTTGTCGTTTTAACATTTCAGAAGTTGTTTTGTCAAACAAGCACCTCCCCTCTCCTTTTTTATATAGAGTATAGATAGGTTGGTGGCACACCTACCCTGACCCTAATATACTGCTATACGAGGACTACGAAGCCAATTATGAAGCCAATTTTTGATATTCAACCATGAAGCCAATTATTTTGATTGACGGGATGACAAGAAGAGAAATGCTAGTCAGGGTAGGTGTGCCATTGACCTTATGTTTAATAATACTTGGAAAAATGGAAAATTATTTGTGTAACAAAGACCAATACACTATAAAATGACTTAAATTCTAAATTTTCAAAAAAATATCTATTCCAATTTAATCTTGTTAGGTTTATATTTTTATGTAATTGGCATATTCTATAACAAAATGCAATTTACTTGTTCATTATTTGCCATTGTTTTTCATATGGTGCACATAACATGTTTGTTAAGTGCTTTCAAGAAAGATAGGTATGAAGCCAATCAAAATAGTCAATCTTAGTTTGTGCTATGGTTTCTCAAGACTGGTTATTTTTGGATAGGCTAGTGTATTTGAATATGGGTTCATTCATTGTATTCGGGTTATTATTGTATTGGGCTTACGTTTGTACTTGAAGTTTTGTCATGGATTGACAAAGAAGGAGATTGTTAGGTTCATGTGTTTTGGTATTATCAATCATGCCAAATTATGTGTCTTTTATTGAATTTTGATGTGTCTTAAAGTTGTAATAAAAGACCAAATTGAAGATACAAAGTTTGCTCAAGAAAAATTCAAGAAAAACATATTTTCAGCACATTTTTAGCATGTACCTCAATAGAAGTCTCGATAACTCTCGAAAGAAGTTGAAACTTACTGTCTTCTCAATAACAGCTTGATAGATCGAGATTTCGTTCTCGATATAAGTCTTGATAGATCGAGCTTCGCAGTCAGCAAAAATAAACAACGCGAAAAAGCCTATAACTTATTAATTTGAAACCCGAATTGAGATCTGTTTGAACCGGTATTTAAAGGAAATCTTAAGCCATCTATTAGGAGGTTTTTCAGAGAGAGAGAAACACTCTGTTTATGCGGCTAGGGTTTTGTAGCCAAGTTTTCTCTATTTCACCAAACCAAAGAGTTCTTGCTGCGTTTCTTATACTCCTTTGGAGGTTTGTGCATCAAGGGAAAGAATGCTACTACAAGATCAAGTCCAATTGGGTATTGGAGCAAAGATTCAATTGTAAGTTGGTATTTTAGGATAAGTCAAGAACTACTCCCTGTTGCTATTCTTTGATTGTACTAATTTTTAAAACCATAGTTTAAATTAATGAGAGTAGTTTTGAAAATTGTTGTAACATAACAATTTGTTTTGCAAAATGACCTCCAAATTTCACTCCCCCACAAAATTTATTTTGAACACTATTATGGGATTTTGAAAGATTTCACAAACAAAATAAAAAGAAACACAATTACACACCCAAGAATAATATTAAAGATTTATGTGGTTTGACAATAGTCTATGTTTGTAGAGGCAAGAAGAGTCACTAAAAAATTAGAAAAATTACAATAATGGCACAAACATATTCTGGTAAAGCCCAAATTCTAAATATAAGCAAATAACTATCTTAACAAAAATAAACCAGAAGAGAATTCTTGTTTTCTCTAAACAAATATATTATGGTCGCATTACAAAAAGTAACAAGACGCCGGATATATATATATATATATATATATATATATATATATATATAATCCTGTAAAGTCTGCATATAAGTACTATTATTATACAAAGAAATTGAATCCTAATTTGTATAGAATTTGGTCAGCTTGCAAGTCGACCTGGTGAAATTTATTCAAGTCATCCCGTGAATGAACAATAACTTCAAGTCACAGTCGAGCATTGAGCACTCTTAACGGAAAAACAAATGCTCCACCGTTAGAATAGTAACATTAATACCTGAGGTAGGTACGCGGTTAATTGCTAATCCAGTTATACATTGATTCCCTTCGTACGAAACAATGAATGATGTTTGAAATTTAGTCTTGATTGATTGGTGACACTTGAGAGAAATTTTTGGAAGGATACTTTAATTGAGAAATTGAGGTTTTAGGTGGCAACTTTGTGTAATGGGGTCTCAATGTTAGACCCAATCCGCGAACACAATACAAATTTGATACGAGTTTTTTGGAGTTAGGGATAGGTCTTAATGGGTTTGGGTTGTAAATGAGTCGACTTGAAAGCAACACGATAAGAAACGTATCATAAGCAGATCAACCCGCGTAACCTGCAATAGACATGTTTAACATGCTAATTTATTTGTGTTAACTCGAAATGACCCACTTAATACAATCTGTTTAACTCGTATAACAAATAAATATTTATTTTAGATTTGTCAAATACCTTTTATATCTAACATATATTTTAAATTTGAAAAGAAAAGTGAGTAATTATAAAAATTTACAAGGAATATAATTGAAAATTGAAAATTGAAACTTTACAGACCCTAGAACTACTAATAAATTTTTTTTTTTTTGGGCATAGAACTTGCACAAATGAAATTGGATGAGCTTGTGGAAGATGCTATGAATTTGGACATCAACAAAGAATCTATGGATGATAATCGCGATCATACTCAGAATTAGTTTACTGTTTGCTCAAATTATTTCAATATTGATACTTAGCATTTGGTGAGTTCCAAGGATATTATATTTTTGTTGAATTATGTAATTTTATTTTTGTTAAACTTTGTTATTTTGAATTTGGGTTAAAGTGTATGGGTTGAAGTGTATGCACTTCTTTTAGAGTGTAAATAACTTATTTCTAGATGAATATTATATTTTTGTTGAACTATATTATTTTGAATATGGGTTGAAGACTTGAAGTGTATGCATTATTTTTTGAGATGTAAAAAAAATTATTTCTAGATGGATGTTATATTTAATATTATGTAAATTGAAATGGGTTGTGTTACATTCGTATTAACTCAATACGACTCGTTTATTAAGCGTGTCAAATGGGTTGGGTTAGGTTAATCCGCCTTATTAATAGGTCGGGTTAGGGTTGAAGGATCATGACATGATTATTAAATGGGTCGGGTTAGGGTTGAGCTATTTAGTTGAATACCCTTACCTCGACATGACACAAAACCGACATGCTAACCCAAATTGACACCCCTAACTTTGTGTAGCTATTATGCGGATCCCTTTGTAGATCGAGTTTGTCAGTCTTTTAATGGAATATCACCAGTAATTATCAAACCCAAAACCCCAAAAAAAAAAAAAAAAAAAAGAAGAAGAAAAAAGGGAGTATCATAGTTCTAGATAAATATTTCTCTCAAAGAAAGGGAGGAAGATAAATAATTAAGCTTTCTTTCCTTTCAAGTTGTGAGAGTATTACGAGCGTTTCACATTAATTGAAACTCTCATTATTATAATTTCATAGGAAAAATTATTAAATATTTCCCAAGTATACAAATATAGTATTCTATCCTCTTATATGATTAATTAATTAATAAATAAATTTACTTATTATTATGTGAGATGGAGAGTATCACATCATTATATTCTCCGAGTATTTTATATGAAAAATAAATAAATTTACTTATTATTATATGATTAATTAATAAATAAATTTACTTATTATTATGTGAGATGAGATGTATCACATCGTTGTATTGTATTCTCAGAGTATTTTATATGAATAATAAATAAATTTACTTATTATTATGTGAGATGGAAAGTATCATGTCATTGTATTCTTCGAGTATTAAATAATTACTCAATTTCACACAAACTAAGTATATGTTTGGATTTGGCTTATTTCCTGCGCGTCTGCGTTTTCAGCGTTTTCCTCCTTTTTATTTTATTTTATGCACTCATTTCAGTCGGAGACAAAGTGTACTGTTCATGCACTGTTCATGGGACTCACAACCACTTTATTTAGAAAAAAAATATTAAAAATGAGTCCCACAATACTATTTATACATTTAAAAATTATTTTGCTACAGTGTTTTCAGTTTTCAGTTTTTAGCAAAATAAACTGTATCTAAATGGAGGACCCTAAGTGTCTCAAAGATTCTTTGAGGATTGGTAGTAGTTCTTCTCTTTCTTTTTCTTTTCCCTTATTATTTCTTTTAGAGGAGGTTCCAATTGCCGAATGCAAAGCATGTGGTTTTGTTGGGTTTAAAAAATACATAGACCTATTTTGTAAATGGACTTTGTATTTGTTTGTGTAACGACCCAAGCAAAAGCGCTAGCCACATCTGCGCTATACCTCAAAAGGACTAGTCACAATTGAGGCTCCTTGAAGTTGTTAATAAAACCCAGTTCAACCCAGTAAATACCCGATGTGAGACTCATTACACACCCACACACATCACACAATTAATCAAATTGGGGCATCACAATCTCCCCCACTTAAATCTCTAACATCCTCGTTAGGGCCCAATTTGTGGGGTAGTGTCTCCGAACTCACACAGGGTTATCGGGCCGGCTCTGATACCATATGTAACGACTTAAGGAAAAACGCTAGTCACATCTGCACTATACCTTAAAAGGACTAGTCATAATTGAGGCTCCTTGTAGTTGGTAATAAAACCTAGTTCAACCTAGTAAATACCCGATGTGGGACTCATTACACACCCACACACATCACACAATCAATCAAATTGGGGCATCACAGTTTGTAACTCATGTATGTAGACTATAGTTGCGGTTGGTTAGATTTGATTTGGCTTAGTTGCAAGTTGCAACCCTTACCTATGGTTTTGTTATGATTATAATATGTTTTCAATATATGATTTAGGAATAGTTACTAGATACATTTGCACCAGCTGGTACCCAAATTGAAGCAACCTTGCTGTTTATGCAGAATCTGAGACCAGCGAAGCAGTCTTATTTAATATTTTAATTTTCAGGCATTGGATGTAAGATTATGTAAAAGTTAATCTTATCTCCTTAGAGAAAGTCATGGAGCTATTAGAAAATAAATAAGAAATTCTGTTGTTGCAGATTAGATTTATTTTACAATGTGTACACCCGAACCTTTCAAATGCAGCCTAGCCATAAGAGACAGAAGAAGAGCCTCTTTCAGTCATATATTTTTTAAATAATATTATGGTTCCAGTGATATGCAAATCTCTATACACTGGTCATCTTTGAATGTAACAACCTATGATCATGGATGACTTAGCTTAGAGTCTAGATCTATTCATTAACAATTAAATTCAAGTTAAAATGACTTGGAACATGACTGATAGAAGGAAAAAAAAAATCACTTTTAGTCATGCGCATGTTCATGACTTCATTTTGTTTTGTTTTGTTTTTTTTTCCCTCTTATTTTGTCCTTTTCTTATAAGGTCTACCTTAGAAAATTTGTTAATTTACAATTTTAGAAAATTTTTTATACTATTTTTATAGAAAATATAAAAAAACTCTGAAAAAAATCAGTTGCCTTTATACTTAATACTTAAGGAAGAAATCAATTTTGTTAGGTTATTGCTTTATACTTATATCTCTCTACTTCATTTTGTTTTTTTTTTTCCTCTCATTTTGTCCTTTTCTTGTAAGGTCTACTCTTAGAAAATTTGTTAATTTACCATTTTAGAAAATTTTTGATACCACTTTTTTAGAAAATATAAAAAACTATGAAAAAAACAGTTGCTTTTTTTTTTTTCCCCATAAAAATTAGTTTTTAAAAATATTTCATAAATTAATGTTCTTAAGACATCCGTTACCTTTTCCCTTTTTATATATAGTATGTTCACAGATTCTTTTATATTTACCTAAATATAAAAAATAAAAAAAATTCATAGTCAAAATATATCCATGAGGACCATGACCATTTGAATTTTGAATGTGGGTTTTACTATATAAAATTCAAGTTGAGAATAGTTAATTTTTAACTATTTGTGAAAGTTTATTTGTTGGTTTGAGAGCATTTCTATTTTATGAGAACTAAGAATTATAATTCCCTTGAAACATTTTTTTTTTTTAAACTTTTGTATCATTTTTTTTTTACTAACGAATATTTTTAATCAATCTTCAAGGAAATCAGTGGCGACTCCAGGAATTTTTCCCAAGCTGTTTCTTAAGAAGCATAATTTTTCCCAATGACAGCTCTAGGAATTTTTCCCAAATGTATTGTTGTTTAGTTGTTTCATTAATTTGTTTGTTTTTTTTATAAATTATAATTTTGTTATATTATTGTTTTATTAATTATAAAATTATTAATTGTCGTTTAACCTAACATAATTTAATTTTTTTGTCATATATAAAGTATTGATTAATTAAATTATTATTTATTATTTATTAGTTGCTTTCTCCAATTATTAATTATTAGTTCCACCAACCTTCTTATTGAACTTTAGTCCTTAAGTGATGTATTATCTATGGCTAAATCACTCAATATTAATATCTCAAATTTAATTGTCAACGGGGATGCTACTAAAGTCATTGCTCTTGTACCTGCTACCTAACCCCGCTAATTGTGGATGGTTGCAGGATCATTTTTCAAGCTTTCTAGGAAGTAAAACCTCAACACTGTTACATACTTACAGGGAAACTAATAGGATTGCTCACGCTCATGCCCTTGCTAGAATTAGCTATAGGTAGCTGAAATATTAACTCGATCTTGGGCTATTTCTAATCTTTTATCACCCAAAAAAAAAAAAAAAATTGCCCCCAAAAGGGCCGAAACAAAAGGTACAATAAGACTTTGTTAGAGATTGGGCTGGGTTCAGGTAATTGGGCCTTTGTATATGACCAAGATGCGGATTCTCTACTGGGCCGAGTCATTTTACAAACTAATCTCTAGATTCTCCACAAAATCCTCTAGTTTTTATTAATCCAATCCAATTCTAATCCAGCGGCTCTCATAATTAGGAAGCAAATCAAAAAAACCCCACGTGCCACCACCCCGCGTCAATCTCACAAAACGAACACAAACCACGCAACGCGATACCCTCGTTTCCCTAAATCAACGTCACTCACACTTACTCCCCCCACCCATTAACTTTGTTTCTTTCTTCCCTATCTATCCTATTCATTCCCAGAAACCAAAACAGTTGCTCTCACTCGTGCTACCGCAATCGCAATTCTATGTCACGGCCTTCGCCTCCATCGTTGACAATCACAACAGCCACCGCCACAACCTTCGCCTCGAAACCCTGCCTCTAATCGATTTGGTTGGCGATCTCCTCCGTTCGTTCCATTGGTTGTTGTCGCCCGTGGTTGTTGCGTGACTTGCATCTGTGAAGTGTTCGCGTTTGTGAAGCGTTGAGACCCGATCTGATTTCAGTATATTAGGTTAGGGTTTTTTTTTTTGAGAATCCAGGGGTTACTGGGTTTGCCACCATCTGTTGGGCTTGCCGTCTGTTGCTTTTTTTGGAGAATCTGTGGGCTTCGCTTGCTCTGTTACAATTTTATTTTATTTTATTTTCAGATTTTAGTTCAAAATTTTTTTTTTGGGCTTTTTTTTTTTTTTTGCTTGAAAGTAGAACAAGTAAAATATGTTTTTTGTTAGGGTGTTCCTAATTTTAATTTGTGGGTGTTTCTAATTTTTTTTTAAGGATAAACAAATAAAAAAATTTTAATTATTATATATATATATATATATATATTTTTTTTAAGTTTAGGGTGTTTCTGGGAACACCCGGGACCAACGTGACGTCACCACTAAAGGAAATTGTAATCGTTCGAAGTAAGTTGTCCACAACGGTCAACTTATTATTATAGGGAGTAATAAATGAGTACGTGTTAATTGAACATAGATTTTTTTTTTTTTTTTTGGTAGTTGTTAATTGAACTTCTGTTCTTCACATCAATTTCTACCATACACTTTGATTCCATTTTGAAATTCACTTACTTTATAAGAAAAAAAAGTACATATGATAGATTATAATTAGTAAGGTATAAATTAAGTGTTTCAAGTGTTTGGTTGTGGATTTGAAATTGAAAGATTTCGTTGAAAAATCTTTCAATTTCATTGAAATATTATGAAAAATGTATTTTCTATTACTTTTTCACATTTTCTCATCTCCCAACCACATATATAATAATAAAAAAAGAATTTTATATTAAAAAAAAAATCATGAATGGCAACTAGCGATTGTGGTTGGCGACTGGAGATCGGGGACGTTAGTGGGGTGATGATTAGGTGGTTGATGGTGGGAGGTGGCCAGGTGGGGGTGGAAGTTCGATTAATAAGTTTTTGGTGAAGCGAGAAAATGTTTTACGACAAATGAAAGTATAAACCATTTTCCTCAAGAAATGCTTTATTTTATAGTCAATTGGAAAAAAAAATTTGTTGACCAACAATTCCAGTTGCTCCAAATACCTGCAAATGAGAAAAATATTTTTTAGAAATCAATTTCCATCAAACCAAACACCTTAATAGTGAATAGGTTCTAAAATGATGTTGTCACCTATCAAGGTTTTTTTTTTTTTTTTTGGGAGGGTGGTTTAAGTTGAACCATTAAAAGCAAGTATCGAGATATATAAGTACGCTATTTAATTTAAGGATTTTGCTAACCAGTGTCATTAGGCATTAAAAAGCAATGATTTCAAATAAATAAACTTTTAAAACTGAATTATGTGCGATTAAGGTTAATAAAAAAAACTAGTTTTCTCTGTCGCTAGCGAAAGTTTGGGTCTCCAAACTTCTCCTATGCTAGGAAGAGTCTATCCCTTCACTTTGAAGGCTAGTTAGTCCCTGTTAGCAACCTCTTGGTCGCTTCAGGCTAGTGGGTTTTTTTCTTTTAGGGGCTCTGGGAAACACTTTCTTCTCTTTTGCTAAAATGGATGAGATTACCATGTGATGGAATAAGTTGTCTCTATAGTGACCAGAGGGTGATAAGTTCAATCTCCGATCTGACATGGGATCAAAGGAACATATTTTGGTTGCAAAATTTCTCACAAAACGGGTTCTTAATGTTGATGTAATAGCTTGAAACTTCTCTCAATTGTGGCGCACCTGGAGTGGTTTCAAGATAAAGGACCAGGGAAACCATATTGTTTTCTTTATCTTTGAGAAAAAGCTTGACTGTGACAAAATCTTTTTCTCTCAACCCTGGAGTTTTGATAAATTCCTGGTGGCTTTTCAGAGGTACGATAATAGCACTCATGTGCGAAACTTGGACTTTGGAAGAGTCCCTTTCTGGTTGCAAATTTATGATATCCTGATCAGCTTTATGAACAAAATGATGGCTGAAGGATTATGCTCAAGTATAGGTGAAGTTTGTCCTTTTGATTTTGCAGTAATGGAAGGGGGCGATCATCTGCGTGTCTGAGTTATTCTTGATACATCTAAGCCTCTTTGTCGAGGGCGCAAAATCACCCTTGAAGATGGAACCATGGGGTGGGTTTCCTTCAAATATGAAAGGCCGCCCAGTATCTGTTACTGGTGTGGATGCTTAACCCATGGGGACAAAGATTGTGAACTATGGATTAACAGTGAAGGCATGCTCATAGTTAATGATGGTTTTTAGACCCCTTAAACAATTGATTAAACCTAGGTAATTAGCCAAGTTGTTACTTAGTCCAATTAAACAAGTCTAGGTTATCACAATTATAAAGATCAAATCATGCAAAGCAGCGGAAAATAAATAACACACGATATGATCACCCAGGAAACCAAACCGGTAAAAACCTGGGGAGGATTTGACCTAGCTATCCTCAAGGTAAACTTGAATCCACTATCTTGAAAGAATCGAAGTTCATACAAAAGGACTTACAAGCACCCCCGCTCGACTTCCTAATGTTACCAACCAGTAGAACTTACTGACACGACCACGTGCAAGCTCCGAATCCACGGACTCCTTCTTTCTTGGATTCCCACCAGCTACAAGCACCCCCGCTTGTGTATTCTTTAAGCTTTAATGGCAGCAACTGTTTTGATCATCAAGTTGTAGAGAATATCTCCTCCTTGAAAACCCTAAGTTTATGTAAAGGAAAACTCCTCTAGATCTCACAAGAGATTTACACAAACCGCAATATGAGCAACACTAAAACGTGACTAGGGTTTGCCTTTTTTATACTTAGGACAAATAAGAAACCCTAAAAACATTTTAAAACAACTAGGGCTGAGTTGGAAAATTCTGCAGAAAAGCAATCTGCCCGAGCTTCGATCGGTCGAGCCTAAGCTTCGATCGATCGAGCCAGGCCGAAAGCCACAGTGCTTTCTGCTTTACACTCGATTCCAACTTTACATTGACATACAACTTTGAGCTAGCTTTAAACACTTCTAAACACATTGTTTTGATCATGGTTTGCCAACAATACAAATTAGAGTTCTAAATACATAAAGTCCTACACTTTAGAACCTAACAAACTCCCCCTTTGACAATCCGTGACAAAACACAACTTAGAAGCTCAAAGTTTACAAAATGAAAAGCCCTTTACAAAATAATGCTCATAAACCAAATTCAATCCTAACTACTATCCATCAGTTGCAAGTGTAGACAGCAGCTCAATTGAATCAACCTGTATATTTCCTGAAACACTAAACAAAATGCATAACCGCATGTGTGGAAATAATACAAGTAAACAAAATAACTTCTTGATTTCAAACAACACACAAAGAAAGACATATATCAATGAATAACTCATAAATATAAATCAATAAGCAGTTTGAAACAAGAAACAAATAAAGTACCAACAAAAACATAAAACTCCCCCTAACATGAATATCCTATCAAAAACAAGGTAAGAGCTAAAAATGTTAAGTACATAGTGAAGCACCTAGATACAATCTAAAACTCCACAAGCTCCAACCAAAAACAAAAAGTCTCCCCCTGAAAACAAAAACCTACAAGTACTCCCCCTTTTTGTGACGGAATGCCAAAGGGCAAACAAGATATCCATCATCAAAAGGGAGGTGGTCTAAACTGCGCCAACTCCGTATGCAAGGCACGGATCTCATCAAGTACGTCCACCAAAATCTGTCCTTGAGCCGCCTGAACGGTCAAGATATGATCCAATGTGCGACGAATGTCTAAATCATCCGTAGCAGTCGGTGGAGGAACAGCAGCATCAGCAACAGCACCTGAAGTCTCAGCAGCAGCTGTACCTGTAGAAGAGGGAGGAGGGGGAACACTACTAGATGACGCACCTCTAGGACGAGAAGGAGGAACTCTTAACTAAGCAGCCCTCTGACGAAGAAAGGTGGCACCTATGGGAGCTATCACATGAACAGGCTCACCTGACGGAAAACCATCTAGACCCAAATAGAGCAGAATCCTATAAATGAAAATAGGATGAATCAGCGCATGCCCTACGGCAGAACTCCTATGAATCTCGTTCAAAGAACGAAGGAACAAGTGAGGAAAACTGATAGACGCTCTAGAAGCAAAGGCGTACAAAAACACACATCGTTCTAAAGGGATGGTGTGGAAGTGAGAGATAGGCCACAAGGAATGACACGCAATCCTAAAGAAGAGATAGGCAGTCTCGGTAAGCTCAGCGGACATGATCCGAGGATCAGAACCCCACTGGATAGATGACCCAGTGATGTAAGACATGACAACATCTAAAGAGGGTGTCTCATCATAGGGATAGTCAGCATCCCGAACAACCGGCACCCCAAGAGCCTCAGCACTACCCGAGGGGTAATGGTGAACTCTACACCTCGTATCCAACTCCTAACTAGGGTGTTGGAATCATAGATGTGGCAAGAGAGATTCGAGTAGAACTCTCTAATCAGGGCGGTCGGAGGTGGATGATCTATCTCTACGAGAGGCAACCAACCCCTAGACTCAAAATTGGCCCTAATGGCCGGATTAAGCGCATCTAACACAACGGCTCACTTAGACCAGATCTTACGCCTACAGTTCAAGGTGTCATAGGTTTCTTTACGCTTATCATTCTTAAATAGCTCTACTTTAGGTGGAGACTCAGAGGAAGTGGAAGTGGTCCTATAAGCTCTAGTTTTCCTAGGCATGGTGCTAAGATAAGAATCAAAACACAGAGCGAAAGAACAAAAACCACAAAACCAAAACCAAGGGTAGACTGCAAGTTAGCACAAAAACAAAAAAAAGAATCAAAATCTATATGATGCATGAACAAGTTTAAATGTCATGATGCATGTGCTAATGCAGTGAATTAAGTCAAAAAGATTCAAATTACAAAGTTGGCTTGCACATAAAGGTTTTTAACACAAAAACCCCAAAATATAGAAACCACATGATCAATTTTTAAAAAATTGACGAATTGATCATTACACATGATATAATAACAACAATAATGACCAATTACATCAATTGGAGAAGCCAATTTCATCAATTTAAGCCAATTTGACAAAATCCCCAATTCGGATCAAATTCAAAACCCTAGAATTTTCAATTTTTCAAAAACCACAAAATTGATCAAATTAAACTATAGAGAACATCAATATAACACCAGGGCACAAAAACCCATTGATCAATTACACAAGAATTGGCTTGAATTATCAAAAACACAATAATTTTGAAGATGCCGAAAATAGCCATGAGAATGCATGAAAAATGCATGAAAACAAGAAATAAACTTGAAAAAGAAGGGCAAAAGGGTCTTACCGGCTTCTAAGGACAAAAACCTTGCAAAAATCTTGAAGGAAAACGACAAAAATTTGATGGTGGAACCAAGAGCCAACGCGGAGAGAGAGAAAAGCTTGAAAAAGTTTGAATAGAGACTTTGAAAAAGTCCAATTCTGCTTTTTAAAAAAACCTGATACACGAGTTTCGATCGGTCGAAAATTAGCCTCGATCGATCGAAACAGACAGAGACTCCCTCTCTCAAAAATTTTAAAATTTTAAAAATTTCGATCGGTCGAAAAACAGAATGGATCGATCGAATCAGGCAGAGGCTCACCATATTTTTCAGGAAAAACACAATTTTGGAAAAACAAGTTGATTTAACTCAAAGCATTGAAATTTAAGAACAAAAATGCATGAGTATGAGATGATATGATTTTCCAAACAAGAATTTTAAGCCCAATATTCCCAAAAACAAAATTTTGCATTCTCCACAAATTTTCAAGTAACAAATTTAGTTTGCACATAATTCAAAGTGATTGCAAAAAACTTGGTTGGTCAGACCATAAATACACACAATAACATGTACAATGTTTTGCAAAGAATAACTCGTGTAGTGTGTGCAACTAGCAAAGACTTGAGGTACATGTGAGGTGATATGTGAATAGAAATCAATCACAAAGTCTACAAAATTCATCACAAAGAATTTAAAAGAGACTATCACTTAAAGAGTTACATCATATAACTCCCACATCTCCTAGATTATAAGCTTGCAATCATGTAAGTTTCTTGTATTTATGCCTCATAATATACATTCCAATTTTAAGTTTATGTGAGTTTGGCATCAAGCCTAATAGTACACACCAATTAGATTTTAAGAATTAAGCACTTTTACCGAGACTTCACCTTATGTTCTTTTTGTGCATGTGCTACACTTTCTCGAGCACAAAATCTTATGATATGCACTAAGGTGTTCATGATTGGCTAGTGAACAGTGGTGAGATGGTTATTTATGCCTTTTTCTAAAAGTTCAAGTCCAACATTTAAAAACATGTGACTTCAAGATTAAGACAAAGTAATCAAAAACCATACACATCTTTCCCACACAACATGCACTACAAATCTTCAACTAGTAGAGTGCAATAAATAAGCTCATCAAAGCTAAACAAGGTACAAAAGACATGTTATGTGAAAATAAATTGACCAACCTTGTTCTCAAAAACTAAGAAGAATAGTGCAAAAACAAATTGCACTTCCTTTCCCCCCCCACCCCTTTTTTTTTATTATAAAAAAAAAACACCTAGAATGAAATGCATGAATGTTATGCTATGCAAATCTTAGAGACACAAAGAAAACAAAACCAAAGAACAATGGTCACAAAGGGTAGAGCAATGAAGCACAAGGACCATGTCAAAAAGACTCAGTTAGGTCGAGTCTTTTGCATCCAAAACGTTTTAGATGCACCACGAGCATTGGAGTTTTTATTCACTTGAGAATGATTACCAACTCCAGGATTGGAATAAAGCTTTAAAGTCTTTACCAAATCACCAATAAGTACCATAGGATCAAGTGCTTGAGGCACAGATATTTTTGGTTTGTTTGCTCTCTTTGCAGCTTGCAGCTTGTAGATTTGGACGTATGTGTCCAGTCTTTCCACAAAAGTGACAAACCTATGCAGGTTTATCATGTGTTTTGTCCTTAGATAGGGTAGGCTTCTTAGGCTTAGATTCTTTCAGATCAACCCTAATCTTCCTAGATGATGAACCTTTTAAGGGTTTAGCAACCTCACTCACAGAGGGTTTGACAGTCTCACTCACTATCTCACTCACTGAAGGTTTAGAAGAAGAAGATGAAGGAACAAACTTAGTGGAATGGGGAGCGGACACACAGATGCTATCAACATAACCTAAACTAGTTTTGTCAGAAGATGACTTTTGAACACTCAGCATTTGATCAAGTTTAGAACTAGCAGATCTAGCAACAGATAAATCAAGTTCCAAAGATTTAACTTTATCAAGCAAAAACATGTTTTCAGTTTTCACATTGTTCAAAAGGTCATTAGCATCAAACAATTTAACAAGCAAATTTTTCTTTTCAAGCTCAAGAGATTCAATTTTATTTAGGCTAAGTTCAACATTCATAGCATCCTTTGCAGCAATTTTGCAAAGTTTGTTATAGGCCTCTTGAAGATCTACATCTTCAGAGAGTTCCCCATCAGAAGGGTTCTCTTCAACAGATATGCTCTCATCAACTACAGCAGTAGCAGTGAAAGCAATGAAGTTTCCGTCCTCATCACAATCGGACTCATGATCAGAAACTTCACCATTACTAAGGGTTACAGCCATAGCCTTACCCATAGACTTCAAATAGGTTGGACATTCAGATTTCATGTGTCCATACCCTTGACATCCAAAACATTGAGAGCCCAATGAATTATTGGAAGATTGACCTACTCTTTCTCTAGGTTTATCATTGTTATTAACCTTAGTGGGATCATGCTTCCTAAAATTTCTAGGTTCAGCAGTGTTTGTACCTCTTGCCTTTCTATTGTTATTCCTGAGAAAGTTTCTAAAGTTCTTGGCAAGATAGACAGTCTCTGTAGCAGAGAGCTCATCATCAAATCCACCACTATCAACATCATCAACTGATTTAAGAGCCATTGATTTGGATTTGGTAGTTTTGGGTAGATCCAACTCATAGGATTGAAGAGATCCTACAAGCTCATCAACAGGGATGGAGTCCACATCCTTGCTTGCAGTAATAGCAGTCACCTTGGGTCTAAAGTCCTCAGTCAAAGATCTAAGAATCTTCCTAACAATTTTAGGTTGATCATAGATTTCACCCAATTTAAAAGCAGAATTAACAATATCATTTAGTTTAGCATAGAATTAATCAAAAGATTCATCATCAGACATCCTAATGCTTTCAAATTTAGAAGTCAATTGTTGCAATTTATTTATTTTGACAGCCTTTGTGCCTTCATGCACAGTCTGGAGGATATTCCAAACAGTATGAGCGATCCCAACATTCGAGATTCTCTTAAATTCCTCCATAGAAACAGCGTTAAAAATCGCATTCATAACCTTGCTATTAAACGAAGCTGCTTCTTTCTGAGAAGTTTGCCACTCATTAACAGGAGTAGTGGGCTTCTCCCATCCGTATTCAACGGAGTTCCACACCTTCTCATCAATGGATTTTAGGAAAGCTTTCATCCTTACTTTCCAGTAAGCATAATTATTCTCATCAAAGTGAGGAGGAATAACTAGAGAGTGTCCGTGTTCCATGACAACAGGGGTCAAGGATCAGTTCAGTGATCAAAGGATCAACAACAAAAGAGCTACCCGCTCTGATACCACTTGATGGTTTTTAGACCCCTTAAACAATTGATTAAACCTAGGTAATTAGCAAAGTTGTTACTTAGTCCAATTAAACAAGTCTAGGTTATCACAATTATAAAGATCAAATCGTGCAAAGCGGCGGAAAATAAATAACACACGATATGATCACCCAGGAAACCAAACCAATAAAAACCTGGGGAGGATTTGACCTAACTATCCTCAAGGTAAACTTAAATCCACTATCTTGAAAGAATCGAAGTTCATAAAAAAAAACTTACAAGCACCCCTGTTCGACTTCCTAATGCTACCAACCAGTAGAACTTACTGACACGACCACGTGTAAACTCCGAATCCACGGACTCCTTCTTTCTTGGATTCCCACCAGCTACAAGCACCCCCGCTTGTGTATTTTTTAAACTTTAATGGTAGCAGCTGTTTTGATCATCAAGGTGTAGAGAATATCTCCTCCTTGAAAACCCTAAGTTTGTGTAAAGGAAAGCTCCTCTAGATCTCACAAGAGATTTACACAAACCGTAATATGAGCAACACTAAAACGTGGCTAGGGTTTGCCTTTTATACTTAGGACAAATAAGAAATCCTAAAAACGTTTTAAAACAACTAGGGATGAGTTGGAAAATTCTGCAAAAAAGCAATCTGCCCGAGCTTCGATCGGTCGAGCCTAAGCTTCGATCGATTGAGCCAGGCTGAAAGCCACAGTGCTTTCTGCTTTACACTCGATTCCAACTTTACATTGACCTACAACTTTGAGCTAACTTTAAACACTTCTAAACACATTGTTTTTATCATGGTTTGTCAACAATACAAATTAGAGTTCTAAATACATAAAGTCCTACACTTTAGAACCTAACAGTTAAGGATCGGAATTATGGGGCTTGGTTATGAGCTCCTTTATCAAACCAAATTAGAAAATCTACCATTGTAGTCCCAGGTTTCTTCCAACATAAAAAAGTTTCAAAGGTCTCTCAAAATTCGGAAAGCACAGATCTTTCAAAGCCTCATCAAACTCCCTCATCAGATAATAGAGCTCCGACGGGATCTTTGGACAAGGTAAATTCGGATTCTCTACCTCAAGATATTTCTAATGATGCTCTGTACCCAAATTGCAAGGATCTGGATGATCCTCTGCTGGGATTTGGGGGTCAAATCAGTGCTGAAGTAAACTTTACGCAAACTCTGCAAGAGATCAATTCAGAGTTGATTAAGTTTGACGGGATGGAAGGCGTGGATGAGAACTCTGAATTCTTACTAAATAAGGAGTCTAGTTGCCCAGCTAAGCCTGTTACTGAGGCTACTTATGTAAGAAGGACTTTTCTGCCCTTAGTCACGGGTGTATCTCCATCACATGTTGACAGGTCAGAACGGTCCCCTCTAGTGGACCTCTCAAACTCATTAAACTCTCCCACGTGTACCCCACTTCCACCAAAACCCTCTTGGACCCGTGTTAACCGTATTCCTTATGTATCAAAGGAAAATGTTAGGTTTTAAAGACTTAGGTATTTATGTATTTAGAATTCTAATATGTATTGTTGGCAAACCATGATCAAAACAATGTGTTTAGAAGTGTTTTAGTCTTGCTCAAAGTTGTGCATTTATGTAAAGTTGGAATTGAGCTAATGCAGAAAAGATTAATGCATTTCGGCCTAGCTTGATCGATCGAAACTCGGGCAGAATGTTTTTTCTGCAAATTTTCCAACTCAGCCCTAGTTGTTTTAAAACGTTTTAGGGTTTTATAATTTGTTCTAAGTATAAAAGGCAAACCCTAGCCACGTTTTAGTGTTGCTCATATTGCGGTTTGTGTAAATCTCTTATGAGATCTAGAGGAGTTTTCCTTTACACAAACTTAGGGTTTTCAAGGAGAAGATTTATCTACACCTTGATGATCAACTCGGTTGCTGCCATTGAAGTTTAAAGAAAACACAAGCGGGTGTGCTTGTATCTAGTGGTGAATCGAAAAAAGAAGGAGTCCATGAATTCGGAGCTTGCACGTGGTCGTGTCAGTAAGTTCTACTGGTTGGTAGTAATAAGAAGTCGAGCGTGGGGGCTTGTAAGTCTTATTGTATGAACTTCGATTCTTCTAAGATAGTGGATTCAAGTTTACCTTGAGGATAGCTAGGTCAAATCCTCCTCAGGTTTTTACCGGTTTGGTTTTCTGGGTGATCATATCTTGTGTTATTTATCTTTCCGTTGCTTTGCATGATATGATCTTTGTTAGTGTGATAACCTAGATTTGTTAAATTGGACTAAGTAACAACTTGGCTAATTACCTAGGTTAAATAAATTGTTTTAAGGGGTCTAAAAACTATCAAGTGGTATCAGAGCGGGTTGCTCTTTTGTTGTTGATCTTTTGATCACTGAGCTGATCCTTGACCCCTGTTGTCATGGAACACGGACACTCTCTAGTTATTCCTCCTCACTTTGATGGGAATAATTATACTTATTGGAAAGTAAGGATGAAAGCATTCCTGAAATCTATTGATGAGAGAGTGTGAAACTCCGTTGAATACGGATGGGAGAAGCCCACTACTCCTTTTAGTGAGTGGGAAACTTCTCAAAAAGAAGCAGTTGCGTTTAATAGCAAGGCTATGAATGCTATCTTTAATGCTGTTTCTATGGAGGAATTTAGAAGAATCTCTAACGTTGAGGTTGCTCATACTGCTTGGAATATCCTCTAGACTGTGCATGAAGGCACAAAGGCTATCAAAATAAATAAATTGCAGCAATTGACTTCTAAATTTGAAAGCATTAGGATGTCTGATGATGAATCTTTTGATGAATTCTATGCTAAACTGAATAATATTGTTAATTTTGCTTTAAACTTGGGTGAAATCTATGATCAACCTAAAATTGTTAGGAAGATACTTAAATCTTTAACTGAAGACTTTAGATCCAAGGTGACTGCCATTACTGAAAATAAGGATGTGGACTCCATCCCTGTTGATGAACTTGTAAGATCTCTTCAATCTTATGAGTTGGATCTACCCAAAATTACCAAATCCAAATCAATGACTCTTAAGTCAGTTGATGATGTTGAAGGTGGTGGATTTGATGATGAGCTCTCTGCTGTAGAGATTGCTTACCTTACCAAGAATTTTAGAAACTTTCTCAGGAATAGTAACAGAAAGGTAAGAGGCACGAACACTGCTGAACCTAGAAACTTTAGGAAGCATGATCCCACTAAGGTTAACAATAATGATAAACCTAGAGAAAAAGTAGGTCAATCTTCTAATAATTCTTTGGGTTCTTAGTGTTTTGGATATCAAGGGTATGGTCACATAAAATCTGAATGTCCTACCTATTTGAAATCTAAGGGTAAGGCTATGGTTGTAACCCTTATTGATGGTGAAGTTTCAGATAATGAGTCTGATTGTGATGAGGATGGAAACTTCATTACTTTCACTGCTACTGCTATAGTCAATGAGAGCATATCTGTTGAAGAGAACCCTTCTGATGGGGAACTCTCTGAGGATGCAGATCTTCAAGAGGCCTATAATAAACTTTACAAAATTGCTGCAAAGGATGCTATGAATGTTGAACTTGGTTTAAAGAAAATTGAATTTCTTGAACTTGATAAGAAGAATTTGCTTGTAAAACTGTTTAATGCTACTAAACTTTTGAACAATGTGAAAACTGAGAATATGCTTTTGCTTGATAAAGTTAAATCTTTGGAACTTGATTTATCTGTTGCTAGATCTGCTAGTTCTAAACTTGATCAAATGTTGAGTGTTCAAAAGTTTCCTTCTAACAAATCCGGTTTAGGTTATGTTGAAAGCATCTCTGTGTCTGCTTCCCATTCCACAAACTTTGTCCCTTCATCTTCTTCTGAACATTTTGTGAGTGAGATAGTGAGTGAAACTGTCAAACCCCCTGTGAGTGAGGTTGTCAAACCCATAGAAGTTTCATCATCTAGGAAGATTAGGGTTGATCTGAAAGAGTCTAAGTCTAAGAAGCCTACCCTATCTAAGGACAAGACACATGATAAGCCTGCATGGGTTTGTCACTTTTGTGGAAAGTCTGGACACATACGTCTTAACTGTTACAAGCTGCAAGCTGCAAAGAGAGCAAACAAACCAAAAGTACCTGTGCCTCAAGCACAAGATCCTATGGTATTTATTGGTGAATTGGTAAAGGCTTTAAACCTTTATTCCAATCGTGGAGTTGGTAATCTTTCCTATGTGAATAAGAACTCCAATGCTCATGGTGCATCTAAAAGGTTTTGGATGCAAAAGACTCGAACTAACTGAGTCTTTCTGACATAGTCTTTGTGCTTCATTGCTTTACCCTTTGTGACATTTGTTCTTTGTTTTTTTTTTTTTTTTTTTTTTTTTTTTTTTTTTTTTTTTTGCATTATATAACATTCATGCATTTCATTCTAGGTGTTTTTTTAATTAAAAAAAAAAGGAAGAAAAAGGAAGCAAATTGTGTTTTGTATTATTCTTCTTGGTTTTTGAAGAACAACGTTGGTTAATTTATTTTCACATAACATGCCATTTGTACCTTGTTTAGCTTTGATGAGCTTACTTATTGCACTTTACTAGTTGAAACTTTGTAGTGCATGTTGTGTAGGAAAGATGTTTATGGTTTTTGATTACTCTGTCTTAATCTTGAAGTCACATGTTTTTGACTGTCGGACTTGAACTTTTAGAGAAAGGCATAAATAACCATCTCACTACTGTTCACTAGCCAATCATAAACACCTTAGTGCATATCATAAGATTTTGTGCTCGAGAAAGTGTAGCACATGCACGAAAAGAACATAAGGTGAAGCCTCGGTTTAAATTGCTTAATACTTAAAATTGGTGTGTACTATTACGTTTGATGCCAAAATCACATGACTTAAAATTGATGTGTATATTATGAGGCATAAATTCAAGAAACTTACATGATTGCAAGCTTATGATCTAGGAGATGTGGGAGTTATATGATGTAACTCTTTAGGTGATAGTTTCTTTTAAATTCTTTGTGATGAATTTTGTAGACTTTGTGATTGATTGCTATTCACATATCATCTCACATGTATCTCAAGCTTTTGCTAGTTGCACACACTACACGAGTTACTCTTTGCTAAACTTTGTACATGTTATTGTGTGTGTTTATGGTCTGACCAACCAAGTTTTGCAAATACTTTGAATTTTGTGCAAAATTAATTTGTTGCTTGAAAATTTATGGAGAATGCAAGGAATTTTATTTTTTGGGAAATTTGGGCTTAAAATTCTTGTTTTTGAAAATCACATCATCACATACTCATGCATTTTGTTCTTAAATTTCAAATGCTTTGAGTTGATTCTGAATTTTTTTCAAAAAACTGTGTTTTTCTTCAAATTTAGTGAGCCTCTGTCCATTTCAATCGATCCATTCTATTTTTCGATCAATCAAAATTGTTTAAATATGTTTGAGAGAGCCTCTGACTGTTTTGATTGATCGAAATTGATTTTCGATCGATTGAACTTTTTTAAAATTGTTTTGTTAAAGTCTCTGTCTGTTTCGATCGATCGAGGCTGTTTTTCGATCGATCGAAACTCGTGAATCATGCTTTTTAAAAAGTCAGATTGGACTTTTTCAAAACTTTTCAAACTTTCCTCTCTCTCTCTCTCCAATTTGGCAAGGCTCCACTAAGGATTTTTTGTTTTTTTCCTTCGAAATTTTTGCAAGGTTTTCCTCTCTCTAAGCCGGTAAGTCATTTATGCCCTTCCTTTTGCATTTTATTTCATGTTTTCATGCATTTTTCATGCATTTCATTGGGTATTTTCGGCACTTTTCAAATTGGGGTTTTTGATGTTTCAAGTCATGTTTTCTGAAATTGATCATTGGGTTTTGTCTCTATATTGTTTTATTCATGATATATATTGGTTAATTTGATCAATTTGGGGATTTGTGAAAAATTGAAAATTCTAGGGTTTGTAATTGTTTCGAATTGGGGATTTTGTTCAAATTGGGTTAAATTGATGAAATTGGCTTGTTCAATTGATGTAATTAGTCATTATTTTCTGAAATCTATCTTGTAAGATGATCAATTAGTCAATATCTTTCAAATTGATCAAGTGGTTTTCCAAATTTTGGGGTTTTTGTGTTAATGCCTCTATGTTCAAGCCAATTTTGTGAATTTGAACTTATTTGGACTTAATTGTATTGCATTAGGACATGTATCATGCCATTTAAATTGTTTATGCGTCATATTGATTTTGGTCTATATTTTTTTCATGTGCTAACTTGCAGTCTGCCCTTGGTTTTTTTTTTTGTTCCTTTGCTTTGTGTTTTGGTCCTTATCCTAGCACCATGCTTAGGAAAACTAGAGCCCATAGGACCCCTTCCACTTCCTCTGAGTGTCCCTCTAAGAGTGAGGTGTTTAGGAATGATAAGAGCAGAGAGGCCTTTGACACTTTGAACAGTAAGTGTAAGATTTGGGCTGAGCGTGCTGTGGTTTTAGATGAGATTGATCCGGCCATTAGGGCTAACTTTGAGTCTACAGGTTGGTTGCCTCTCTTAGAGATAGATTATCCTCCCCCGACCGCCCTGATTAGAGAGTTCTTCTCGAACCTCTCTTGCCACGTCTAAGATTCCAACACCCTTGTTAGGAGTTGGACACGAGGTGTTGAGTTCACCATTGCCCCTTGGGTAGTGGCTGAGGCTCTTGGGGTTCCGGTTGTTCAGGAGCCTGTCTATCCCTATGAAGAGTCGCCCTCCTTAGATGTTGTCATGTCATACATCACTGGGTCATCTATCCAGTGGGGTTCTGATCCTCGGATCACGTCCGCTGAGCTTACCGAGACTGCCTATCTTTTCTTTAGGATAGCGTGTCATTCGTTGTGGCCTATTTCTCATTTCCACACCATCCCTCTAAAGCGATGTGTGTTTTTGTATGCTTTTGTTTCTGGTGTGTCGATCAGTTTCCCTCATCTATTCCTTCGTTCTTTGAACGAGGTTCATAGGAGTTCTGCCGTAGGGAATGCGCTTATTCATCCTATTTTCATTCATAGGATTTTGCTCTTTTTAGGTCTAGATGGTTTCCCGTTTGGTGAGCTTGTTCATGTCGTTGCTTCCATAGGTGCCACCTTTCTTAGACAGAGGGCTGCTCACATGCGAGCTGTTCCTTCGCGTCGTAGGGGTGCGTCATCTAGTGCTGTTCCCCCTCCTCTCTCTTCTACAGGTGCTGATGATGCTGAGATGTCTGGTGCTGCTGCTACTGGTACTGATGTTCCTCCACCGACTACTTCGGATGATTCAGACATTCGACGTACGTTGGATCATGTCTTGACCACTCAGACGGCTCATGGACAGATTCTGGTGGACGTGCTCGATGCGATCCGTGCCTTGCGTGTGGAGTTGGCACAGTTTAGACCACCTCCCTTTTGATGATGGAGTTTGTTTGCCCTTTGGCATTCCGTCACAAAAAAGGGGGAGTATTTGTAGAGTTTTTGTTTTCAGGGGGAGAGTATTTCTTTGGTTGGAGCTTGTGGAGTTTAGATTGTATCTAGGTTCTTCACATTGTATTTTACCTTTTTAGCTCTTGCCATGTTTTTGATGGGATATTCATGTTAGGGGGAGTGTTATTTTTTTTTTTTACCTTATATGTTTCTTGTTTCAAATTGTTTATTGATTTATATTTATGAGTTATTCATTGATATATCTCTTTATTGTGTGTTGTTTGAAATCAAGAATTTAATTTGTTTACTTGTATTTTTTCCACACATGTGGTTATGCATTTTGTTTAGTGTTTCAGGAAATATACAGGTTGATTCAATTGAGCTGCTGTCTACACTTACAACTGATTGATAATAGTTAGGATTGAATTTGTTTTATGAGCATTATTTGTGTAAAGGGTTTTTATTTTGTAAACTTTGAACTTCTAGTTGTGTTTTGTCACGGATTGCCAAATGGGGAGTTTGTTAGGTTCTAAAGACTTAGGTATTTATGTATTTAGAACTCTAATATGTATTATTGGTAAACCATGACCAAAACAATGTGTTTAGAAGTGTTTTAGTCTTGCTCAAAGTTGTGCATTTATGTAAAGTTGGAATCGAGCTAATGCAGAAAAGATTAATGCATTTTGGCCTGGCTCGATTGATCGAAGCTCAGGCAAAATGTTTTTTCTGCAGATTTTTCAACTCAGCCCTAGTTGTTTTAAAACGTTTTAGGGTTTTATAATTTGTCCTAAGTATAAAAGGCAAACCCTAGCCACGTTTTAGTGTTGCTCATATTGCGATTTGTGTAAATCTCTTGTGAGATCTAGAGGAGCTTTTCTTTACACAAACTTAGGGTTTTCAAAGAGAAAATTTATCTACACCTTGATGATCAACTCGGTTGCTGCCATTGAAGTTTAAAGAAAACACAAGCAGGTGTGCTTGTATCTGGTGGTGAATCTAAGAAAGAAGGAGTCTATGGATTCGGAGTTTGCACGTGGTCGTGTCAGTAAGTTCTACTAGTTGGTAGCAATAAGAAGTCGAGCGTGGGGGCTTGTAAGTCTTACTGTATGAACTTCGATTCTTCCAAGATAGTGGATTCAAGTTCACCTTAAGGATAGCTAGGTCAAATCCTCCGCAGGTTTTTGCCGGTTTGGTTTCCTGGGTGATCATATCTTGTGTTATTTATCTTTCTGCTGCTTTGCATGATATGATATTTGTTATTGTGATAACCTAGATTTGTTAAATTGGACTAAGTAACAACTTGGCTAATTACCTAGGTTAAATCAATTGTTTTAAGGGGCCTAAAATTTATCAGAAAAATTAGAGGTATCCTTAGGGAAAAAAAGGGCTACTCTGTCCAGGAAAAATCAACAAGGAGGGGGAAAAAAAATGGGTTTCTCAGATTGAAAAAGAAAATGCAATCATATTGGTGGAGGCTGGTTCCCAGCCTTGCCAAGAACAATGAATCTCATCTGTTGGAACTATCAGGGGCTTGGGAACTAGAAGACAGTTCAAGAGCTTGGAGATCTAGTCCGGGCATAAGATCCCTCAGTCGTTTTCTTAGCCGAAATATGGCTGGAAGAAGCAAGGCTAAGCAATATTTGTGGTTCTCTTCAGTTTGGCCATTACCATGGAGTGTCAAGAATTACTCGTGGGGATGGCTTAGCTCTTTTTTGGAAGATTGGATTAACTTTAGATGTGGAATCCTCATCTTTAAATCATATTGATGCGGTGATCAACAAAGGAAAAGACAATGCATTGCGTTTTATAGGAGTTTATGGAGCTCCAGAAACGCAATTGAGATCGGCTACATGGGACCTTGCCATGGCCATATGGAGGCGATTTTAATGAAATTTTGAAATCACATGAAAAGAGAGGTGACAGACTGTGACCTTATGGTCAGATGGAGCAGTTTCGTGAAGTACTGGACGAATGTAATTTATTGGACCTTGGATTTTCAAGAAATAAGTTCACTTGGTTATGGACTTATCCTAATGGAGGTATGGTTTGGAAGCGGCTGGTTTAGGCAGTGTGCACGGCGGAGTGGTATGACTTATTCCCGTCAACAAGTGTACAGACTTTGACTTGTGTGTCTTTGGATCACAACCCAATTTGCATTCGACTGGAGGAGATTAAAGTTAAAACTTTGAGACCGTGGCGGTTTGAACAGATGTTGCTTGAGGACTCAGGCTGCAAGGAGGCAGTGGAACGGACTTGGGATAGATCAGTCATGGGTTCTCCCATGGAAGTAGTAGTTGCTAAATTGGACGCTTGTTAGAAGAGTCTTTTGCAATGGAGTAAGCACTCTTTTTGCCATGTGAGATGAGAGATTTCAGAGAAAAAGAAGATGCTGAAAGTGGCTGAACGTGAAGCAACTTAGGAAAAAAATGTGGAGAGGTTCCTTAAGCTTAAGTCGGATATAGCGGACCTCCTTCGCCTAGATGAAAAAAATCCCCTCTACCGAGAATCTATGAATCCTGGGCACCTGCAGTAGCAGCAGGGATGGGAAAGACAAATAACCAGCCAACTATGTATGCCTTCAAGCCTGCCTTCCTCTCGTCTTCCTTATGGAATGGGCTCCTCCTTAGAATTTAACGAGATCTAGAATCTTGGATGAATCTTCTTGAAAGGGGTTGATCAACCCTAGAAGACTTGGTGGCTTAACAGTCCAGTGAATAACCTGATTCAGAGAGATACCCCGGTCTTTAGACACTCGCCCTACTTCTAAAGATAGATAGAAAAGGTTGGAGAGAGTGACTTTCTGAAATTCTCTCCTTTCTAAAGCTACGCAAGATCCTGCAGTAGTATATTCGGTTGTTTGCGGTGGAATAGATTCAAGCGTCCGAACCAGTAGATCCAGAGCAAATAGACGTTGACTTAGTTGCTTTTGCAGTTGATTTGAATCCCGATGTTGATCCGACGCAACTTACCGGTGATAGTCGCAACACCAAGACCTTTCAAGGGAGGCAAACATGTATAGATAGTAGCCGATAGTGGCATACCTTCCAAATCGGGGTCCCGCCCGGTAAACACCATACAGGCAAAATACCAGCAGGGGGAAGAGGCCCTTTTCACTCAAGCTTAAGCATTTACTTTTCTAGTTAGAGACCAACGTCTTGGGGCTAACTTGGGATCCGCTCAAGGACCTACTGGTTTAGGTTAATTTCTAATGCGTTCCCCGACTGGAAAGGTCATTTTTGGAGGAGAAACTATGGGCTTTTCAAAAATTTTTGGAAGAACGGGTTTCAAAAAAAAAA
This sequence comes from Quercus lobata, assembly GCF_001633185.2. Classification (NCBI taxonomy): domain Eukaryota; kingdom Viridiplantae; phylum Streptophyta; class Magnoliopsida; order Fagales; family Fagaceae; genus Quercus; species Quercus lobata. The sequence continues at coordinate 11,329,030 of NC_044910.1, forward strand.
AAAAAAATATATATATATATATATTAGATTACCGGCCGTAATTCAAAATACTTCCATGCAAAATCTACGCAATACTTCCGCCGTAACAGAATAGTAGAGCTCTGAAATTCAGATGGGGTGTTGGTTTCAAGTGAAGGTAATCTCTCGGGTATGGTTCGAGACTATTACAAAAATCTGTTCCTCTCCTCAAAGTCGATGGAAGTTGATGGGGTTGTTCAATCCATTAAATCTATTGTGACTGAGGATATGAATAACAACTTGACTAGCCTTTTTTCTCGGGTGGAGATTGAGTTTGCTTTGAATCAAATGGCTCTCCTTAAAGCTCCCGGTCCCGATGGAATGCCTCCTATATTTTATCAAAATTTTGGAGTGATATTGGCGACAACGTTGTGGAGGCGGTGTTGTTTTGCCTTAACTCAGGTAGTCTCATTTCAGGTTTGAACCATACTTTTATTTCTCTTATTCCTAAAGTTAAAAATCTTGAGTTTGTCACTGAATTTCAACCCATTGCTCTTTGTAATATTTTATATAAGCTGGTATCAAAAGTGTTGGCAAATAGGTTAAAAAAAGTCTTACCGTATATTATCTCAGAATCTTAGAGCGCCTTTCAATCTGATAAGGCTATTTCTGATAACATTTTAGTGGCTTTCGAGTCTCTTCACCACTTGAAGTGGAAGAAAGGGGGCAAAGTGGGGCACTTAGCTCTAAAGTTGGATATGGGTAAAGCATATGATAGATTGGAGTGGGGGTTTCTCAAAAAGGTGAAGGAAAAAATGGGCTTCCATAGTAGGTGGGTTGGTTGGATTATGGAGTGCATTCAATCAGTGACTTACTTGGTTATGATAAATGGAGCACCTACGGATACCTTTACCCCAACTAGATGTATTCGTCAGGGAGACCCCTTCTCCCCCTACCTTTTCCTTCTTTGTTCGGAAGGTTTAAATGGCCTCTTGGAACAAGCAGTGGCAACTAAGCACCTTGAAGGTTTCTCCCTTTGTAAAAATGGACCAAAAATATCTCACCTTTTGTTCGTTGATGATAGTCTCCTTTTTTGCCGTGCTAAAGTTGAAGATGTGTCAAAAATCCTAGAGATCCTTGGGAAGTATGAGAGAGCTTCAGGGCAGAAAATAAATGCAAACAAAACCACAATTTTCTTTGGCGGTAATGTGATTGAGTCTGCCAAACAACAAGTGCAAAATCTATTGGGTGTTCCGGAAATAAAGGAATATGAGAAATACTTGGGTTTGCTTGCGGTTGTGGGGAGAAACAAAAGAGCAAGTCTTAATTATATAAAAGACCGTGTGTGGGGTAAGCTTCAAGATTGGAAAGGAAAACTTTTATCTCAAGTCGGGAAGGAACTTTTGCTCAAAACCGTGGTCCAAGCCATTCCGACTTTTGCCATCAGCTGCTTTCGTCTTTCGGTTAGCCTATGTCAAGATATTAAGATGCTTGTTCGTAGATTTTGGTGGGGTCAAAGAGGGGATTGTCGCAAAATTCATTTAAAGAAATGGGAAGTGTTGTGTAAATCCAAAGAAGAGGGCGGTATGAGTTTTAAAGATTTATGCAAGTTCAATGAGGCATTATTGGCAAAACAAGTGTGGAGGTTGGTTCATGATAGGAACTCACCGTTTTATAAGGTGTTTAAAGCCAAGTATTTTCCTCATGGGTCCATTTTTGAAGCTACCGCATCTTTGGGGTCCTATGCATGGCAAAGTATTATGAAATCAAGACATTTGATTAAAGCCGGTGCAAGATGGAGAATAGGAGACGGGCAACACATTAGAATTTTCTTTAATAAGTGGCTGCCTAATGGAGATGGAGTTATTTCTTCCTCATCGGGTGAGCTCTATCCGGAAGCTACCGTTTCTAAGCTTATTAATCAGTCCTTGGGTTGGTGGAATAACCAATTGATTGATTGCTGTTTTCATCCTCCTGATGCAGCTCGGATCAAAGCTTTTCCTCCCTGCTCAACTCCACAGCCCGATGTGTTGATTTGGCCTTTTGAACAATCCGGGAAGTATTTAGTAAAACTAGGGTACAGAGTGTTGTGTGAATCCCAGGATTTTCCTGAAAATTCGCCTTAAGCCAGCATTGATGAAAGGAGTTTCTGGAAGAAGCTTTGGAAAATTTAGGTATCGGGTAAAATTAAACACTTCCTTTGGAAGGCCTGCACAAGCTCCTTAACAACTAAAGAGAACCTGGTTAAACGTAAAATTCTCACTGAAACAGCCTGTACCAGATGCTCAAGTGCTTCTGAAGATGTCCTTCACTCATTATGGAGTTGTATCGGTCTCAAGGAGGTATGGGAGAAGGATTTTGGCTTGATTTTCAGAACTGGGTTGGTCTTTACTTCATTTAGGAACCTGGTAGAACTTGTCTTCACAAAACCAGAGAAAGTACCTCTGTTTGCTATGATTGCGTGGTCTCTATGGTATCACAAAAACAAGACCCAATTAAATGAAAACACCATGCCGTTGGATCAGATTACAGGCTTTGCGCGCGAGTATCTCTGTGGTTGTAAGTCTCTATTTCATAGGTCCTCCCCTGTTCGTAAAGCTTTTCTTAGGAGATGGAGTCTGCCAGCACGAGAAAGTTGGAAGATTAATTTCGATGGGGCTATGTTTGGTGAATCTGACGAAGCTGGGATCGGGGTGATTGCTCGCAATTCAAAAGGCGAGGTGAAGGTCGCTTTGGCGGAAAAGATTAAAAAGCACCATCAGTGGAAGCTTTGGAGCTGCTGGTTGCATGAAGAGCTACACTTTTTGCTCTGGAACTTAGTCTTGACAGGTTATTCTTGAAGGGGACTTGGAGCAGGTGATGAGAGCCCTCCAATGGGGTAGTTAGGACTTTGCTTCGAGTGGTCATCTTATTCGAGACATTTTATGTATTGTAAACTCCTTTGTGAGTACATCTTTCTCTCATGTTTGTAGGCCGGGTAATGCGATAGCTCATGCCCTAGCCCAAAGAGCGAGACTTAGTTTTCCTATCTTTGTCTGGTTGGAGTCCTATCCAAATGACATTGCATCTTTTGTATTTGCTGATTTCTAGTCATTGTTCATTTAAAGTCATCAGTTCTTTCTCGAAAAAAAAAAAAATGCAATTGCACTAAAAAGTTGGTCAATTACAATAAAAAAATTTAACCTTAATCACTGCCTTCCCCTTATTATAGTGCCTCCCAATAATGTCTTGTTTTGGCACTGGTGAGGTCGTTAAGTTTGATATTGGGGAGCAGTTAGGCGTAGTCATTACTCTGAAATTTGAATGAATTATATAAAAAGAGATAGATATGGAGAGTGTGAGTTTGAGAGAGAGAGAAGGTTAAGTGAGCATTTGGATCACGTCCACGTTTGGACGTTTTGTGTTTTAACCTTTTTTTTTAATTTTATTTTTTATTTTTAATTTTAAACTAGCGCCTATTGCATTATTCATGGGACACGAACAATGCAAATAGACAAATGAACAGTGTTTTTGGTGTGAACAGTAATCTAGAAATTATTTTTTTATTATTTTCAGTTTTCAGCAAAATAAGCGGTATCCAAATGCACCCTAAATATTGGGTTACAAGAACTTAAAACAGTGTTGGGATCTTCAATCTTGGGACCTACACCTTCGCATGCTGCTAATTCTGCGTGTTTACTCTATTGATAATAGCTATGGCCACATAATTCAAGTCTTAAAAGTCTACATTATTCTATTAATTATTAAGATTAAGAAGATTATGTAAAGAAATAACATTGCCAATGATGTGATACTTTAAGCTAATAAGGTGTATTGTAGTCTAACGAGAATAACTTGAGAGACAAAACCAATCACACACTTAATTGATGTATCATGTGTGAGCATGAGCGGTGGGTAATTTTTGTCTTGTACAGCCTGTTACTTTTCGTTAACCACTCACAATCGTACAAATTAATAAATTATAAAATTAAGAATAAGAATGTTATGATTATCAAAAAAAAAAAAAAAAAGTGTGAGTGTTACATCCGTAGGCGAAATAAGGATATTGTTATTCTATAATTAAGTGGCATCACATTATTCAAAATAATCAAAGAGCTTAGATTTATCAAATTACTTAAAGTTGTGAAACAGGGTGTGAATATATTATATGTATAGGTGGATTGGTTTATAAATGTATTCATATTCAATAATTGAGTAATATTGCAGGCTTTCAATTAAATAGCTCGGATTTATCAAATTATTTTAAATTGTTATACTGAAGTACCGTTTGGATCAGGTCTAGCGTGTCCACGTCTGGCGTTTTTGGCTTTTTTTTTTTTTGACCAGCGCCTCTTGCACTGTTCATGGGACATGAATAGTGTATGAAGGCAAATGAACAGTATTTTCTTAAGTGAATAGTAACTCGAAAATTTTTTTTTTTTTTATTGTTTTCAGTTTTCAGGTTTTAGATTTCAGCAAAATAAGCGATATCCAAACACACCCTAAGTGTGAAAATGTTATTTTCACACACGGATTAAGTATTCTTTTTCAATAATTGAGTATCATCATGAAATCTTCATATCAAATGGCTGAGATTTATCAATGTACTCCAACACCATAAACAATTGAGTGGCTTGTATTGTAGGGGCTATTCTCTCATACATGACGTATACGTGTACATGGTGATAAGTTTTGTAGGCCAAGTGGCCAACCACGTGATGAAATATAATAATATGAGAATCGCCAAAATGAGGTAATTCGTTAGAAATCGTCAGCAATTGAGGGCTATTTTCGCTTTGCAGTTTCGTTGAGCAAAAGAGTAATGCTACGTTTGGAAGTTTAGAAGAAGAGAAGAGTGGAGGGGAATAGTTATCCTCTATCTTGTTTGGATATTTTTAAAATTAAGTAAGAGGGAGGGGAATTATTAGCATTTTTCATAGTTTGTAATTTTGTTAATATGATAAGGGTAAATTTGGTAATTCATTTGGTTAAGCATTTCTATACTCTACTCTCCTTCCAAATCTCTCTAATTTGGGAGAAATGAGGGGTTAGAAGTAGTTAGAACCCCTCCAAACTTCTCCAAATCCCTCTCCCTCCTCCTTTAAAAAACATCCAAATAAGGTAATTTAACTTAATTACTCTTCCTCCCTCAACTCTACTCTCCTCTAAACAAGCTATAAAGTCAACATTTTTTAAGAGAGAAGCAGAGAGAATTAAGGAGGCTAATTAAGCTTAGTAATGTAAAACACTTTCTCAATTCTCAAGCTCAAGGCTTCTTTTTCCGGTTAATTTTTTGCTAATTGAGTAATGACCTATTATGATTAAGGTGGTGGTCCACGCGTTTTTCTTGGAATACTTCATTTGTTAAGGGTCATGTTAACAAGTATTCTTAGGGCAATAGTTAACAATCTATTGAAAGAAAGTTTTGACACCACTTTTATGGGAAATGAAAAATACTGTCAAAACATTAATTTTTTTTTTTCCTTTTCTCATAAAAACTTTATTTAAATAGATTGTTAATAAATTCCCAAAGGGCATCTATTAGCATTTTCTTTTGTTAATTAATAAATAAAATTTGTTAATTAATTAAAACCCGATTTTCATTATTATCCAATTATTTTAAACTAGCGAGATTCATTCTGTATCTCATGTGCTACTCTTTTTATTTAAGTATTTTTTTTCACGTATTATATTAGTAAATAATATTATCAGAAGAATAGCATAGAATACTAGGACAGAAAAACAAAGATAAAATAATAAAGGCTAAAAACTCAATTACGGAATAACTTGGCCACTGAGATGCGAGCGCGTAAGCATATTCTCAGCACCCAGCCCTTGTGGAGAGGATTCAGATAAGTTATCGTTATCCACCTCAACTCACACAATTCACAAACATCCAAATGCTAATTAATGTCAATACAATTTGGTATTAATTTGAAGATTCATATTAATGAGTGCCCTTAGGACAATGGTTAACAATTCATTTTAGGAAAGTTTTGACATCATTTTTATGAGAAATGAAAAAAACTGTCAAAACATTATTTATTTTTTTTTCATTTTCTTATAAAAACTTTCTTTAATTATCATTGAAAACAATTACTATTTATCTTTTATTTGTCAATATAATTAAGTGGTTGAAACTTGAAATTAATTTAATGCAATGAAGTGTTTGAATTCAATCGAAATTTTTAATTCAATAGTTACAATTATGAAGGAGGGGTGATGCAAATTTAGATTCTTCTTACTTAGAAAAACTAGTCGCTAACCCGTGCTATATATGGAAACTTATCTATTTGTGAGGTAGACTAAAATAATTTTATAAAATCTTAAATTGGTTAAGAAATTACACCATTGCATGATTTGCTCTTGTATGACTTCAATTTGTATTACAATTTGATGAAGATGTCATTGTTTGAACGTGCAATGGCTTAAAAAAAATTTGTCAGACAGTTTCAGATACTGCAAAAAAATAACTCAAAAATTTAGATATTAAAACTTTTGAAAGACTAAAAAATATTAAAGAATCGGATGATTCATTGTTTAGAAATTATTGAAATAAAACAAAATATATATGACTAAACAATAGAGAAATATAAGAGAAAGATGAGTTACATTCAAAAGAATAATCCATGACTATAACTATTGAAAGGAATTAAAAGATTCAGAACTTACAAATTATAGATAATATATATATATATATATATATATATTTGTGACCACACAAATTCAGATGTTAAAACTTTCAAAATACCAAAAAAGATATATAATTAAAGAAGAAGTTATTGAAACAATTCAAAAAATATATGACTATTCAAAAGAGAAATATGAGAAAAAGAAAAAAGTAAACCAACCCATAAAACATTAAGTTTTAAATTTTAACAGGTTTAAATTTTAAACGAACCTTATCAGCTTGTGGCCCACCCTAAAAATGTTGAGCCCACGTTGAAACAATGAAAGTCATACCTCCTCTTAATATATCGTATATAAGCTTTCTGCTCAAAAAATTAACATACTTTCATATCGTGAGGTGAAGTCAAGACATATATAGTAATAGCAACCTTAAATTTCAATTATTACAAGCTTTTTTATCTTGTAAAAAACGGCTAAAGAGAGTTTGGTAGTTTGTGTACGAAAATTACTTTTTAATAAATACATGAAAAACACCATAATATATATATATATATATAATTTTTTTTTTTTAACAAAGTAGAGGAGAAGAAAATAATAGAAGAAGAGCTCATACCTCTCTACTTGGCTTTAAAAAAAAATATTGGGATTTGTGTTGCTTTTATAGTGTTTATGATTAATCTTGCAAATATGGAGATAAATTATTAGCATTTTAGTTTGAAATTAAGTTGGACTTGTTAAAAAGATAGAGTTTCACTCATTGTTAAGTTTGGATTAAACAAAAATAATTTTATTTAAAAAAAATGATAATGATGTGACAAGTTCTGGAGAAGTCAATAAAAAGTCAAAGAATTCGATTTTATATATATATATATATATATATATATATATACACACACACATATATCGACTACAAAGTTTTCTAATGCTACTTAAACTATAAAGTTTTCTACCTCAATTAGAAAAACAGTACTGTGTAGAGTAACCTTTTTGGCCTTTGGAAGGATGCCTTACTATATTTCGGTTTTTGCATCATATTGTAGAACAGGTGCATTTCCTGAAATTTGTTGCGAAGTGTAGCACAGTAATACTGGCATGCGGCCAGAGCACAAATTCTTGTCATCAACTAAGCAGAAAAAATGATGTGTATGTTATTTTGTGTGACCATATTCTTTATGAACTGTCCCTAAGCTTTTGAAAATGGAAATGTTTAAACCATTCACTTATCGAAGTTACACATATTTAAGTGTTAGGACATATGTGAATCTTGTTAGGAATATATGTCAATATAGAATTGACTAATCTTTTGACAAAACGCACTTTACTTATAATTGGATAGATCTAAGATATGTTTAATGTTTCAAGGAATAAGGTTTCAAGTTCAAGTGTTAAAGTCATGCAAGTCTGTCCAAGAATCAAGTGAAGAAGTGCTGGATTTTAAACCTCGACAGCTAGTATCTATTGAGGTTTAAAAAACTGTTTAAACCCGATACTTGATAGCTTCTCGACAAATAGGGTATTTATTGAGGTTTATGGAAATCAGTTTTTCAAATCTGATTTCACTCCAATCTGTGAATAGATGTTAATTTGACCTTTCTTTTTTTACAACCCTAAACATAAATAAGGATTATTTTAAGGGCTGTCACAGTTGATACAACTCAATGCAAAAGTTTTTCACAAGTATATTGTGAACCGGAGACATATGCCCTAGTTCATCTTTCTATTCAAGAAGCTGCTGTGTTTGTACATCATAGGGTTTTGTAACCAAGGAGTTTCGTGATCTTCATCGTGTTGATGAACTGAAAAACTTTGCAACTGACATATTTTTCAAGTTGGTGAGTAAGTCGCATACTGGGATTTGTGCATCGAATTGGTTAGTCATGTATTGGGAGCTGTGCATTGAAAATGTGAGATTGTCACTATAGAATAAGTCCAATTGGGTATTGGGGTAAGGGTTCAACTGTAGGTTAGTATAAGGTACTGAGATTCTTTTACTTGTAACTGCTTGTTGTGATAATAGTGAATTCTCGAGAATTGTGACCTTAAAATCACCTGGTGGAGTTTTTGCCATGTAGATTTTCTCCATTCATAAACAAATCACCGTGTCAATTTATTTTTCATTGCATTTAACTTAGTTGGTAATTTATTTGTGCTACCACGCTTATTGCATGATTGAATTAATTAATTAACTTAACTAAATAATTGGTTAATTCATTACAATGGGTCAATACATTCTTAGCCTATCACTAAGGTCCCATGTGAAGCCCATAAGTCACCAGGGTTAGAAGTAAAAAATGAATACAATTAAGTTGGAAAGGAATTCCTTCTATTTTTTGAGAATAAATGGTAAATGAATTCCTCTTGATGTTAGTTCCTCTCTTTTGTTTACAAGAAGTTGCTTTGATGCTGCACTTCCCATCTCTAAGTAATAACATCTCCCATGCCTCTAACTTGCTTCTCTTCCAAATCAGACTTCAGATAAATTAAGAGGAGGCAGGTTCCATGAACCATGTATTTGGTCTAGTATACTGGACCTATTGTGGGCTCTTCACCTTTAACCAGAATTCTTCCATACATTTTTCTACTATCTCAGCTATAAGTTTCACCCACTAGTTTCCAAATCTGTAAGTTCCAAATTTTTGGAAAAAGATCTATTCCAATTTAATCTCTTAAATTCCTCCAATTTTTATTTAAATGTAAGATATGTGGCATTTAAAAATTAAAATAAATGTCACGTGTTGCATATTTAGCTAATAATGTGAGCAAATTGACAGATTCAATTGGAAGGGAAGTTTTCCCCAAATTTTCCTAGCCACGGCAAAGAGCATTTTTCCAACTCCTTGCCACATCCCAAACTAGCCTTTTGTGATACGTTTGGTGTGGGTAATCCATGAGGCTCCTATTACTAGGTAGTTATCCATATTTGGCTATGGACAATGCTAGAGCACAACATCGTTTAGTGGTGAGTATTGTATACATTGTATCGTAACATAAAATTGTATGTATCATACTATACATAAATGTGGCTTTGAAATAGGGTTTTTTTTTTTGGGTTAAAATTTGTGTTTTTATTAGAATTCAACAAGTTGTTAGACTTGTATTTAATACAAAATTATTAGGTTACTTAATTGAGCCCAATAAAATAACATGTCCATAAGGTTCTCTCTCTCTCTCTCTCTCTCTCATACAAAATTTATACACTTGACACTTCACTTTCATATTTGCAATTTTCTTTTCTAAACTATGAATAAGGTATTAAATGAAACTATGAATAAGGTATTAAATGATAATATAATTATATTTATTTTTTCATTATTGTTATAATTCTAAGAAGCTAATAAAATTCCAAGAGGAAATATTTTTTAAAAATTATTAAAAATATAAAAACAAGAAAAGATAGTAAATGTTGATGATGATGAAGAAAATTTAAATGAAGAAATAAATTAGTAGGATGATAAATATGATGATAGCATTGACTTAGATGGAGTTGATTTGGTAAGGTGATGAAAATAAATTATTATTTTGGGTCGTATGTCATGTATTGTCACTTTTGAGTTTAGTCAATTTGAATATGTATGTTATAACTTATAAACATATGTTTATTCAATTTATTTAGTTAGCTTGCTAAATATTATTACATATGTGATAATTAAATTAGTCATTAGTTGAATTTGTTTTGAATTTACAATGAATATACCCTTTATATATATTTATAATTTTTTTATAAATTTTATTAGATGTTTGTGTATCTTATTATACACAATACCAACAAAAAAAGAAGAAAAAAAAAGATTGACGATATGATATGATAATAAAGTTTATTTAACCAAGTGGGGTTACTATTTTTTTCATCAAAAAAATGGTATATAGGTCTCTACACAAATCATTTTTCATTTTTCTAAGTAATACTATAACATAAGTTGGGTGTCATTTTTGCCTACACAAAAAACCGATTGGTATCTTGGTCTAATGATAAATAATTATTATCAAGAGTAAAGATTATAAGTTGAAACTTTCTTTAAAAAAAGAAAAAAGAAAAAAGAAAAGGTGGGGACTAGTGTGACATGCACCCACCTGAGTCCTGATTGGTTGGATGACACAAATAGTGGACACCCAATGACATTACATGGTTTCTTGCTATTTGCAGATGAAAACCCAACCCTATCTCATTCCAATTGCTCTTTAGGTTCCACTCCACTCATCCACGCACAGGCACATGCAGCAATTAATACAGCAGGCTTAGCTCCAGATCGGTTTGAATTTATTGTCGATCGATCATAATATCGGCATTTGGAGCTAGTGTTTTGTTTTGTTGCTTTCATCGTCAAACAGAGTGACAGTAGGGACTCATTCTATTCCATCCATGATGAGCTCAGTATGTTATACAGTAAGGACTCATTCTATTCCATCCATGATGATCTCAGTATGTTATTCACTTGACTATCCTGTTTATAATAGGACACTCGGCCATGTTGATGGGGTCATTTCTTTCCTACCCTCCGAAATTGATAGTTCTTCTTTCTTTGAACACCCATACCCTTCTTACCCGGTTGAGGTTGAGGACCTTGAGGGTATCAGAAGGAGATGGATGATTGAGGGTTTTCTTATGATACTTGGAATAAGTATAAATGGCTTATATATAAGCAATATCAAACTTCATACGAGTAGACTTTTACCTTTATTATTCTATATCTGTTTTAGTACTGTAATGTTGTTGATCTCCACGAGTCTGGGCGGAGAAATTACCTCGCCTTTGAAATTGGGGCTACCGACGGGTCTGAGCGAAGAAATTACCTTGCCTTTCATCTTGGGGGCATCGACGTTTCTGAGCGGAAAAATTACCGGGCCTTCCATTTTGAAGATATCGACGTGTCAGAGCGGAGAAATGACCTCGCCTTTCATTTTGGGGATATTGTCATTTAATGGATATCTTCTTCTTCAATTCTTATGTAACTCACCATTTACACCTATAAATATGAGATCTTCTCTGGTTATTCGTTATATTCATCATTATTGTTTTATCCCCGTAACTCGCAGTCGCCGTTATGGGATTTCTTTAAGGTTCACCGAAAATTTAAATGAAGAAATAAATTAGTAGGATGATAAATTTTTGGAATTTTTAAGACAAAAAAAATTTGACAAAATTTTTCATACTTGTTGATGTGGTATATTGATAGTGCTAAGTAAAACAGTGGTATTAGTGGTAGATTTAGATGAAAACTAGTAAAAGTTTGCTAATTAAACTCTTATTATTATTCTTTTTTTTTTAGAAGTGCAACATTCACAATATTTTTTACAACAAATCCTAGATTTTAAACCGCTTTTTGTTTTTTATTTGAAAATATCACTATAATTATTTTTTTGCCATCAACAATAGGCTATAACAACCTGCTACTTAGCATTAGTTGTAAAAGTGTTGTGAAAAATATTGTGGATGACGTTGCATTTTTCTCTATTTTTTTATTTGTTTTTCATCTAATAAAAAAAATTATTTTATTTATTGATTATAAATAATCCTATTGGTTAAAATTTGGGGACCTTTTTTTTACTTGGGGCCTTAGGCGGTCGCATTTCTTGCTCCACCATAGAGCCGGCCCTGTTCTTTTGGTAATTTCAATGATCTCGACAGCTCTGATCCCAGACATATCCCTGGCTCCGCGTTCCCAAATGATGTTGTCCATTGTGTTTGTTTATTTAAAATTTGAATTACCAGCTCAAAGTGTTTCTTCTTTTTCTATAACCGTGGATATTGAGTTAGAGTCGTCAGACTCCATTGACTGGTCCCATCTCCCCCCAGATCTTGCTCGTGGAATTGTAAATCGAATGATTACTTTCAAAGATTATATAGCGGCTATAGGGGTTAGCCACATTTGGCGATCTGCTCGTTCGAGCATTAGTAGAGGACCTCAGCTTCCTCTTCCTGCGCTGATGCTTTCTGAGCCACTATTAACTGACATGCGAACTTTATTTAGCCTCTATGACAACAGTCATCATCGATTACAACTATCTGAAGTACGCGGAAAACGTATTTGGGGATCTCAACATGGCTGGGTTGTAACCTTGGGCTCTCGTTATGTAACCCAACTTGTGCACCTTATGACAGGAAACCGAATTAATCTTCCACAAATTCAAAGACTGGCTCCTCAAGAAGAGTGGTTTTGCCTTGTACGCAAATTCAATCTTCTAAAGGGCCCTACCGATGAGTCAACATTCCTTGTCATCGCAATTTTTGGCCCTTTGAATAGTTTGGCTTTTACTAGAGCTGCTTTGAACAGAAGAGGAGAAGGTGAGTGGGTTGTTGTTGCCAATCCAGAGAATTTGAAATTCAAGGATGTTGCACATTTTAATGATCAAATATATGCACTTTGTGACAATGGCAAGCTGGTTCGCTTTGAACCTGATGCTCCTTTGGCAGATATGGTCCAAGTTATTGCTGACCATCCACAAGATGTAGGCTCACACCGAAAAATATATTTGGTGGAGTCATTGGGAAATCTTTATGGGGTTTTTCGTAACGGATTTCTTATTCCTTCAGAGAGGAGGTTTGAGACTACATCTTTTTTTGTCTACAAGTTCGACTTCAATGCATCAGCTTGGGAGGAAGTGACACACTTGGAAGGTCATGCTTTTTTTGTTGGTGACAGCAACTCCTTCTCCAGGCGCTTTCCTACAAGCATTATCCCTAGCAGAAGTGATTGCATCTACTTTACCGATGACCATTGGGTTTGGCGAAAGTTCCCTAGGAAGGCATATGGAGGCCATGATGTGGGACTGTTTGACATGGCAACCAGGGATATCCTACCCCTGAAATTTGGTAAGGACAAACCTCGTTTCTATTCTCGACCTATTTTTGTTACGCGTAATGACAAACTTTAGTTGACTTTGTTTTCTCTAATACCCTTTGCTTAGTTGAAAGAAATGGGTAGAAATGGTGTTTAGACTTCTTTGGTGGCCAAATACAATTTGGTATTCTGGTTTGTAAGCACATACAAACTAATTTCTAGAATATTTATGCTTGTGATGCTGTGATTTAAGTTACTGTGAATCTATTTATCTTTTGTTCTGGATTATTGGAAAAACAAAATCTGAAAATTCAGTTTAGATTGCTAAGAGAGAACCCTAAAACTGAGTATATGAGTATAGCATGCTCATTGCCAACAAGCTTTTGGATTGGTTTGCTATGTTGCTTCAGAACGCAACTCTGGGCTAAATGCATACGTAGTTTCTTCTTGTTTTAACAAAAACCGACCCTCCTCCTTGTGTTTCTTTTGCAGCAATCAGTGGCGGCTCTACTAACTCGTCAAAAAAAGAAAAAATTTATACATGCAAAAAAAAATTATATTAAAAATTATTTTAAATTTATATACTCAATGATCACCCTGGCTTGAAAAAAATGTATATATATACTTAAAAAAAAAATTATATATTATTAAATTAACCTATTTTGACCACCCTAATCAAAATTTTGAACGCCTTTACATGAGAATCATAAGAATTTGAGTTCAATAAATATAAAAGTAATGTTATGTCTACAACATTTTTATAATAATTTCATAATAAATCTTATACGGTAAGCTGTTACTAATTCTAATTAACTTATAACCCCATGCATATAAATGGATATACAATAAGATACATAATATAATTCCTTTATATATAATTTAAATACTATTGATAATCATTTTTATATTTTGTTAACTCTTTAAAAAAATTTGTAATGATATTATTAAATATAAAATGTAAAATGTCCATATTTTTTTAAAAAATTATTGGGAAGCACTTTTATTTATTTTTATATATTTTTTTTATATATTCTAGACTCTTTAGTTTTTATACTTAATAACTCACTTGGATGAATATTTATAATGTGGTCTCACATTTGATTCTAAAATTAAGAAATAAAACTCTTTAAGAATAAATAATTTAGGATACATAGCGCAAAATTGGAACTCTAATTTAGAATTCTAATTTGAGTTTCTCTCAACTTCACCTATTATTATTATTATTATTATTATTATTATATGTTCAGGTTCAATATATTGACATGATTTACCCACTAATAACAGGCTAACAACTTGTTGTATAAGATTTGTTATGAAATTGTTGTGGTCACCTTATTATTCTTATGTTAGTATTTCCAATTTGCACTTTATCTTTTTTTAATCTATTTTTTTTTATTCTCTTTATTAATATCAAAAAAATTGTAATATTTTATGTATTTGCGTGTTTTTTTTTATGACGTTGATATATTCAAATTGTCTTTTAATTAAATTTTGTATAATTTAAGTTTCTTAATGACCACCTAAAAAAAAATTCATAAAGTTGCCATTGGCAGCCATATACGGCATATAGTAGCAACCTAAGCGATCTTACATAGCTTCATTTGAAACCTTCATCCCTTAATCTCGTAGTGCGTGAACACAATTGCGATACTTATTGCCATAATATCCTATTGAAAACACCCACAAATAGATGGTTTCTATTCTAACTCTCTCTCTCTCTCTCTCTCTACAAAAGGAAAGTGTTACTCTCTTTGTCCTAAATTATTGGTCCTCTATTATATTTTGGGATGTCCCAAAATAAAGTCATTTTTCTAAAATTAATAAATAAAATTCATATTCTTCCATTTAGTTTATTTAAAAAGTCAATGTCATTCTTTTTCTATAGTTTAAATTAAAGGATAGTTTTGAAAAAAAGTAATGCTATAGGCACAAATTATTTTACAACATTTTTACAAAAAGTTGATGTGATTAACATCTTATTGGTTTTTATCTAAACCCGTCATTAATATCACTTTTTCATTTACCAATAATCATTCACCATATCAGCAGTTTGTAAAAATTTGTGTAAAATAGTTTGATATTCTAGCATTATTCTTTTGAAAATCTCTACCTTTTTAACTAATAGATAATGCATTAAATGATGTTCTTTTAGAAAGTTGGATTTTCTAAATAAGACTAACAATTTGGGACGGAAGAGTATTATAATACTAGAACTGTGTTTGTATATTTATAAAGCAAAATCCTCTCTCTCCCCATCTACCCCCTTCATGTTGGAGAAGATCCTAACTCCTATTGGCAAAAGATGGTGAGTTTTTTTCCGCAATAACTACAGGCAGACATCAGCGTGCATATTTCTTAAAGAGTTGGCCGGCAGGTTGATAATAAAAAATGCACAGCGATAGTGTGATGGATGAATGAGACAGGAACAAGAGGGTTTGGAACTTTGAAACTGTACTGTATAGAGTGACCTAGCTTTTGGCCTTTGGAAGGATGCCGTACTGTATTTCGGTTTTTGCTTCATATTGTAGAACATGTGCATGTCTTGAATTGCTTCTCTTCCAAGTCAAACTTCCGATAACTTAATTTTGTACCACCTTTGAGGAGGGAGGTTCCATGAACCATATATTTGGTCTAGTATATTGCACCTGTTGTGGGCTCTTCACCGCTAGCCAGAAATCTTCCACACATTCTTCTGTTGTCTCAACTATAAGTTTCACCCAGTAGTTTCCAAATTTGTAAGTTTCAAATTTTCAGAAAAAGATCTATTCCAATTGAATCTCTTTTTACATGTCACGTGTTAGATATCTAGCTAATTGAAGGATTCAATTGGAATGGATTCTTTCCCCAAAATTTCCGAGCCATGACAAAGAGCATTTTCCAACTCATTGCCACATCCCAAACTAGCTTTTTAAAATACATCTGGTGTGGCCGGTAATCCAAAAGGCTCCTACTTCTAGCTAGCTATCCATATTTGGCTAGGGCAATGCCAGAGCACAACGTCATTTTGGCGTAGAACACACAGATTATCTATATTCGGTAGCCACCTTCTTCTAAACTTTGCATGCTCAATGTTGAAGGTAATTATGTATCTTTCATTCTTTCCTCATTAATGTATTTTCCCAACTCCTACCTACCAACCTCCCAACTAACTCATTAATGTATGTCCAAACCTCTATATATATACCCTGCCTAAAAATGACAGAAACAATCACGGCCTTAGTCACTAATCTTAGGCTTATGCAGCTTTCTTCATGCATTCTTCTGACGTCAACATCTTCATGAAATCAGATCAATTTGGTCACTTCCATAGTCATTTTTTTTCATGACTTTATTCAAGGGTTCTTCACAACATAAGGTAATTCCAAACTTAAAGACATCATTAAGCTTCTACCTTGAATTTGAGGTTGAGTGCTAAAGATAATATATCTTTCCCTATTAATGTATCTCCTCAACTTCCATTTTTCCAGCTCCCACACAACCCACACAAATGATACCTTGTTCCTGTTGTATACAGTGAGCCATCTCATAACATGTGGGCCCTACATGCTAGTGGGACTCCCGTGTTGTGAGAGACCTGTTGCATGCAGTGAGTACAAGATATACCTTCTCCAACTCTCAACTACCACATTCCCAACTTCCTCATTAATATATGTCCAAATCCCCATATATATCATGGTTAGGTTCATTGATTGTGAGGTACAATCCAATACAATAAGTCTTCAGACTTTTTTCACTTGACATAGAAAGTTCTTAATAATATTTGGTGCTTTCAAAAATCCGTATCATATGCTACAACCGGCTCTTACATTGTCCTCTCAAAACCCAATTAATATGCGTTGTTTTTAGCGGCGGCTTCAGGAATTTTTTCCAGAGTGTTCCTTAAGAAATATAAATTACACAATCTAATAAAAAGATAAATTCATCCAGTGGTTTTTTTTATCAAATATTTGTATATAATTCTAGCAAAAGAATAAACAATAAATTATAAATTCATTTGAAATATTAATAAAATTATTAATTATTGTTGTTTAGTTATATTTTTAATTTGTTTGTCTTTTATATACTATAATTTGTTCTATCGTTGTTTTATTAATTATAAAATTATTAATTATTGTTTAGTCTAACATAATTTAATTTGTTTGTCTTTTATAATGTACTGGTTAATTTGTCTTTTATAATGTATTAGTTAATTAAATTATTAATTATTGTTTATTAGTTGCTTCACCCAATTAATTATTGGTTAATTAAATTATTGTTTATTAGTTGCACTAGCACACACCCCATGTGCATTTACTTCCTCCAATTCAAATATTCCACCCCGGCCCCATGCCCCCATCCACCCCCCACTCAACAGACAAGCCCCATGGCTCCCAATCACAAGAGCCAATTAGATAAATTCACAATCATAATACACTAAAAGACATTTAATTGTATCTCACCAACACCAACACCAACACCAATGGATAAAACCAAAAACATGGGCATATATTAAAAAAGTTATAAAGTAAAGCTAAGCAAAAGCAATTTGCCAATCACAGTTCAAAGAGAAATAGAGAATCAGATAAAGTCGTAAAGAGAGAGAGAGAGTCTCATTTCATTTCACTTTATTCTTCAGATAAAGAGAGAGAGACTAAGACAAAGAGAAACCCATTAACCCAAATCCAATAACCCGTATATGTAAGAGAGAAAAAGAGAGAGAAGTTAAGTGTAAAGATGAAATACCTTGAGATTGAGGGAGTAGGGTGGCCTGAGGCTGAGGGGTGGAGTCATCAGGCAGCACGTCGAGGCGAGGAAGATCGATCTCCGATCCGATGTGTTTTGCCATTCTGGAGCTTGAGTTTGAGGCCCGATCTCCGTCTATTGGTTCTTGTCGTCTGTTGGTTTCTGATTTCAGTATATTGGGTTTTGGTTTGTTTGTTTGTTTGTTTTTTTTTTTAGAATTCGTGGGTTTGCTACCATTTGTAATCTGTTAGGTTTGCTTTACCTTGTTTTTTTTTTTCTTTAGACTGGATTTGCTTTACCATTTGTTGTTTAGTATTGATGTTGGGCTTTTTTTCCTTGGTGGGCTTGCTCTGTTACAATTTTTTTTTTTTAGATTTTAGTTCAAAATTTTTTTCGGCTTTTTTTTTTGCTTGAAAGTAGAACAAATAATTTTATTTTCTTTTATTTGAGGGTGTTCCTAATTTTTTTTTTTAAAGGGTAATCAAATAAAAAATTTCAATTATTATATATAATTTTTTTTTCCAAGTCAGGGTCACTACCAAAATCGGGCTCTAGAGCTGCGTTTAAAAAAAACGCAGCTTCAAAGTGGTGTTTGAGCTGCGTTTTTTATAAATGCGGCTCCAACACTGGACCTATAGCCGCATTTACTAAGCGCGGCTATAGACTAGCCCTGACGCTGCGTTTATAGGCGTTGAGGCTGCGTTTTTCCCGGTTGGACTGAAGCTGCGTTTTTAAAAACGCGGCTATAGACCCATCTGGGGAATTTTTTTTTTTTTTTCTATATATATCCCAAAGCTGCGTTTATGAAACGCAGCTTAAATGGCTGAATTGAGCTACGTGTTGTAGAACGCGGCTTAAACCTGAGCATGAAGTTGCGTTTACTTGTGTTGTAGAACGCGGCTTAAACCTGAGCATGAAGCTATGTTTCGTAAACGCAGCTTGAACTTTTACAGAGCTGCGTTTTATAAAACGCAGCTCTGGGCTTGTTTAAAAAAAAAAAAAAAAAAAAAAAAAACCCTCAATAGGACACAAGAACGAAAAAAAACCCTAAATTGAAAAAACTCTCAACTCACTCTCACCACCAAACTCAGATACAAACCCTCGCTCTCTGAGGGCGTTTGGCTACTGTGTTTTTCTGCGTCTACGTTTCCGTTCTGCGTTTTCTTTGTTTTTTCTTTTTTTCTTTTTTTTCTTTTGCCCGCATATGTTGACTTTGGTGCACAAAAATTACTGTTTTGCATTGTATCAGTACTGTTCATGTACTGTAGCAACACTGTTTACGCATTAAAAAATATTAAAAATGGGTCCCACGGTACTTTTCACATATTTAAAAATTATTTTGCTACAGTGTTTTCAGTTTTCAGTTTTCATTTTTCAGTTTCAGCAACAATAAGCTCAATCCAAACAGACCCTCTATCACTCTCAACACCATTCGTTACCGCCGCCTCTCATCGACGCCACCGCCACCTCCGAGAGCCGATTGCCACCACCGCTGTGTCGAACCTCTCTGTCAGCCATCATAGGTCAAAGGGAATTGTGAAAAGGTGAAATTTTGTACTTTCATATTTTTCTGCGTGATGTAAATTTTTTCTTTCTTTCTTTCTCTTTTTAGCTGATTATTATTGATTTTATATTCTTTTCTTGAAGGAGTAGAGAACAGACTCGTGCAATCTCGAGCGCTGTGAGATGTGCTCTAAGCGAAGTTTAATTAAATTAGTTTTTAATTCGTGTCCTCTAATCTTCTCTAGGTTTTTGATTATTATTTGGGTAAAAATCATACCTTTGATTGATTATTTGGTGGGTAATTACTTAATCTAGCTATCCAAAGCTAGTAGCCACTATACTTTCTGTATGTATAAGCCTGAGTCATGTAGCTTCTAATCGAATAGTGCTTCTAGACGAAGAGGGGAAGAGATAACAAAAGAGACTAACCGATGTTAGAGTTTAGATAAAAAGGAATTCTATGTAGTTCAATGATGGTTCTTTAAATAGTTTTTTTAATTATTTTTTTTCAATTTATAGTTTTTGACTTTTTGTTTTGATTTTGGCCTCTTCAATATCTTGTTAGTTTTATTTTAGATCCTCAAATACGTGGTTGATTCAATTTGGCTTTAAAAAATGGGGTGTCAGGTTTTATTAGTCACACTGGAGGAATAAAATTGATTTTTTTTTTAATTAAAAAACTTTAAACTAAATTTTAAAGAAACTCAAGTATTTTGGTAAAACTATTTTGATTCTATTTCTTTTCTGCAATTCATTTTGTGGAATTTTCTGATATTTATTTATGTTTATCATCCCCAAGTGATGTTATATTTGCATTGGCAAAGGAGGAGGACCACATACCCTTTAGAAATTCAAAGCTTACCATATTGTGGATCCATTACTCTGGTAAGATTAGTGTGTTTAGTTAGGTTACTCTGCATAATGAGTTGTTTCTTGTTGATTTAGAAGTATTGTTTGTTGTTTGACTTAGTCTTTTACCTTTACTTATAGTATTATTTTGTTTTACATTGGATATTGGAATGCCCATGATATTGTAGATGGGAAAACATAGCCTTATCACAAAGCATTATATTAATCTGACAAGTCATCAAAATTGGTTGAAGGGTATGTGACTCTCTTTTGGGATGTGGAATTTTATCATTTTGCTGCAACTGCTTCTTAAGCTCCCTATTTTATGGGATCAAATCACATTTTCTTTTTGCCTTTTTAAGTAGTGTTAACAGTTCATTGGTAAATTTTGTGGCTGTGGCAATTTATCAATTCTTGAATAAATGTTTTTACTGTTTTTCCATGTGGATTCAGTTATAGAAAAGGAAATTGGAGCATTGCAATTAGAAGTATGTGAGGAGCTTCCAAATTATCCTCATCTCCTCTTTATAAGTTTGTGTTGTTATCTCTCACATAATTTTAAATCATGTTAGGAAAAGAAGCTTGTTGCTGACTGAAATAATGTTAGATGCCATAGATGATGCCTTGGATGACGACGAGGCTAAAGATGAGACCGAAGAGCTCACAAATCAGGCGGGCTTCTTTAATTGCATTTATTAATTGTACTTTGTAAAATAATTGCACTTGTTTATACCTTTTTTCTTAAGTGAATTACCATTGGACTTATGAAATTTAGGAGTAGTTTAATCCTTTTACTTATCCAGGGATGTCCCTAATATTTTTTAAATGGCTTGTTTGTCTGAGTTTGATTGTCATTTTGTAAATGCATGCAATGGATTTGAACCAACTTGATAATTTTGAGCCACTAGTTACAGACTTCTGGGTTTCTGGTGGTAAAGCTAGAAAGATTGAGAAGAAATGATGTCAGATATCCTAAGTTCTTACAAGTTTAGATGGACACCTTATTAGGTTTATTTGCTTTATAAATCACCAATTATAGGATTTTGGAATGAGTAATGGCAAAATTTTCTTTTTATTTTCTCTTGCAGGTGCTAGATGAAATTGGTGTTGATGTTGCCTCACAGGTTGGTATCAGAAGCTATTCATTTCTGGACTTTGTTACCATTTGGTATTATTATTATTATTATTATTATTTTGTAACTAAGCTGATTTGGGTTATACTTGAACTCTTGGCAGTTGTTAGCAGCTCCCAAAGGAAGGATTGCCTTGAAAAGAGTTGATGCTGTAGACAGGTATATAACACTGCTTGCCTTGTAACCTTCCCTGTATCCCCGACCCCCACAAAAAGAAAAAAAAAATTGAAATAAGGGGTACATTTTAGTTTCTTTACAATTGTATGCCCTGTGACACAAGATTTTTGAGGTTGATGAATTTGTATTTAACTATAAGAAAGATTTTTATGAAACTGAAAGTAAAACATGTTAATGGGTTTACGGTTGGGAAAAATGTAATCAGTTATTAAAATATTGAATTTAAACCTCTTTTTTGCTTGAACTGTGATAGGAAGCAGTGCAATACTGTCTATGAAGGTCTTATTGTAGTGGTAAAAGGTTTAACTAAGTAAAATTCAGGGTCTCAAATGCTTATGTGTTGGTTTTGTATTTGTGCTATCATTTTCAATTTAGTTAATTATATATATCGTACTAGTGCTATCATTTTCAATTTAGTATTAGTATTTTTTTTTTTTTTTAATCTATGAGGCCTATTTTATCATCTTAGATCTATGAGGCCTATTTTCCATCTCTAAATAGGAAGTATGGATTTATGCCACTGTTGAAGAATGTTTTCTGATTTTGTTTAATTAACCTTGTATGTTACTTATGTTCCATCTCTTTTTCTATATACAGGTTAAGAATTTAATAGCTTGATTTGGTTATTGTGAATTGGCTACTGCAAATCTTTCTGGTCAACTGGTTCCACAACTTGGTCAGCTTTTAAATCTGCAATACTTGTAAGTCATCTTGACATGCAGGGCAAGTTGTTTGACTTTTTTTTTTTTTTTTTTTTTTTTTTTTTTTTTGTGTTGCATGAGTTAGTGCCAGGATATGTCCACATAAGAAATAGACTTCACTACCCATAAGAAATTCTTAGGCTGCTTGTTAAACCCCCACCTCCTTGATTAATTATAGTTGGGTCCTTTTCTCATTTGAAGTTCATCTCTGCATTTAATGCTGGCATGGCTGGTATTATAGTTCTAAAGGGTAATTATGCCAAAGAAGCATTTATTCAACAGTTGGTAATGATTTCATATATGCAATTTGTTTTGTTGGTTCAGTATTGTTGCATCTGAGTGTTGGCAGGAATGTGTATGTGGAATTACAGGTTTTGTTTTGGGCAGTAATGTGTTGAGGAAGAAAGAAAATATTAAAAAAAAAAAACCCTGTAGCCGCGTTTTCTATGAAAATGCAGCTATAGGTCCCAAACCAATGTACCGTGTAGAAACGCGGCTATAGACACCGTTTGGGCTGCGTTTCAAACGCTTGAAACGCAGCTCTATGTTGCACCTATAGCCGCGTTTTTATAGAAAACGCAGCCATAGGTCCCGCATCTGGGGGTGTAAAAAAACGCAGCTCTAGGGTGTCTAAAACGCAGCTACAAACCCCGGTTTGGGCTGTGTTTTTAAAAACACAGCTCTAGATCCCCGCAGGGGGCTATGGCCTTGCCGTATAGGCTGTGTTTGGAAACGCAGCTATAAAAACGCAGCTATAGCCTATAGCTGCGTTTTTTAAAGGCTATAGCTGCGTTTGGGAACACCCTGGACTGAATGTGGCGCCGCCACTACTTGTTTCTTACCTAGATAAGATTGTTTTGTCTTGTGCCTGAATAGCCGTTAGAGGAATTCTCCTTATCGTTTTAGCTTCATGAGGCAAGAATCGCATCCACAAGTCTTGTTTTCCACTATCTTAAACTTTCATCAATCAACCCAAAAACTAAACCATCCTTCGTCAAAATTTTCCGTGGGAAAACTGGCCTATAAGTGTGGAGGGTTAGAGCCATTTCTCAATCCATATTCGCACATTACATCCATCTTCTATACGCCACCATGAGCCTTCCTCAATAATATAGCATGCCGCCAATATGTTTTGCCATGTGTGACCTTTTTTTGGACTAGTTTTGCTTCAAAGGAACAATTTGGAAAATACATAATCTGTTAAAGGAAATATTTGACAAGAAGAGGGAATATGAGAGTAAGATTATATCTGAATTATTTCTTCTCTAGTAGTCATCAATTACATCGTATTATTTCTAACACTCAATTTATATATATATATATATATATATATAGATCTTTCTTTGTTATCTGTCTCTTAATGTTTTTCCATTTCTATCTCTATTTCTTAGTGTATATTACCAAGGTTTTCAGATCTGGACCGTTCATTGAACCGTAAAAGTGAGAAGTTTAAGGTTTTTAAGGTCGAACCGTGATGATGTCATAATTAATTTAATAATTATTTAAATATAAATAAATATATTAAATTTGTAAATATTAACAAAATTTACTAAAAATATCTTAAAAATTGAAACAAAATACATAAAATAGTACATTATAAGGTTAATAAAAAATAGTACAACATAAATAAGTATAAAAATAAATTTTTATAATAATTCTTTAAGAGAAATCATTTCAATTAACTAAAAACGACTTTTAAAATAAATTCATAAATTGCATAAGTATTATTCTTAAATAAAAAGTTAATTTAGTAATATTTAATATGTTGAGAAAGATGACATAGAGGTTTAGAAACTATAAATCATGTAAATTTAATAATATTGCATATTAGCTCCCAAGAAAAGCACTTGGTCCGTTGGTCATGACTTCAATCTGTGTGAGAGCCTCAGGTTTGGATCCTGGCAACTGCATTTTTCTTTAATATTTCCCTCGGTTCGTCCGGTTCTCCCTTAAATTAGCTCCCTCTATTAAATGTGATGGATTCATGTCCATCACCCGTGGATAATGAATAGTACATAACATAATTTTGGAAAACAAAGCAATTAGCTAACTTTTTTTTTTATTTTTTTATTTTTATTGAGAAACTCATTTCTATTGAACTTAAATGAACTCCATACAAAGTACAATTTTCCTTCCAAAATTAGTTGAATTTTGAAGGAAATTGAGTTTATTTGTATTTTATTGTCAATACTTTCTTTGAATAAAATTTTGCCGTTTGTTCTCAAAAAAAAAAAAAAAAAAAAAATTGTCAATACTTTCTAAGAAATACCACCCTTCACCTCCACCGCTAAGATCATCTTCAGCCTTGGATTGCTTTGTGCCTTCAAGCAAATCAGATCAAAATTTTAATGAACAGGAGGGGGGGAAAAAAAAAAAAACCCTAGTATTTTTCATGAACAGGGTTTTTTTTTTGGTCATACAAATGAATTATTAATTAATCAATTTAATTGAATTGTATCTAAGGGTTGGTACTTTGGGATAGATTTGATCCTAGATGTGCTCATCATATCTTTTAAATTCAAGAATAGCTCTTCATTGGACATCTCTCTCTCTCCAAAATAAATTTAAATTATCTGATAAGTGATAACCGAGTATCTAAATCCTCCTGTTATACTTATTCCTTTGTTATTATATATATAGCTCTTGAAAAAAGGGGAGGTGGTGGGAGAATGTGCGTTACGAGACAAGAAAATATCAAATTTTTCATTCACTTATATACATTAGGTAGCTATAACAAAGGAAGATAACGTGATGAAAAACAAAGGAATCTCCCATGCAATTGACAATCATTCTCTATAAATATTGGATAGCAGAGCTTCCCCGTTAACATAGTTTACCCTTGAATGTCTTCCACGTCTCCATGCCAAAAAAATTGCCTAAAATATGAACCTCAATAACAACATGATATTCAAACAATAAAGAAAACTAGTCTGCATGTTGGTCAAACCCCAATCATATCAAAATCATAAAGTATACCAGACATGCAAGACAGCATTCTACTCAAAGCTTCGATCTCCTACTGCAGCAAATGCAAAAAAAGGCTTTAGGAGGCCTCTCTTTCTTCTAGGTTGACTTGGAAACTATGTACCTTGTTTTAGCTGTATCTGAGTTTCTAAATTTATTACTGGAAAGATACTGCGCACTTCAAATCGTTGCAGGATTGGTAAGAAACTTTTCTTGACAAATGTTTTTTTGACAAATTTTAGACAGTGCTGATGTCCACTCGGCTTTTATGGATCTGAAAGGCTGGGGTGATCCAGCTCCCACAACTGCATTGGATGCCTGACCAATTGAAGAAACCCAAGCGAGCTTCACAGTGAGCACAGGACAACTTGCCCTCCATTGCACCTTCTTTAACTGGATGACAAGAAATAACTATCAAAAGTTTAATTATTTTAAACAGGTCTATGTACATAATAGGTTACGTGAAACCCTAAGATGCCATCAATGATAATAATACTTTCAAACAAACTGGTTTGAACAAAAGTGACCTTGGATCCCTTGTACAGAACTTGGGAGGGCACTTTTTTTTTTTTTTTTTTTTTTTTTTTTTTTTTTTCCCTTTAATTTATTTTTAGACCCAAAATTTTACCAGGAGTAAATGATCTGCTTACAAAATGTTATTCTACAACCCAGTCTATAGAGGAAAATTTTCAAATACTAAATGTAATTTTAACGTACATTAGTTGCTTATCTGATTTGTATGAGTTAATAACCTCCAAGAAACATTCATTTTATAGTCCAAGAATCAGAAAGTTTGAAATAATAATTTACCTGCTGTCATCCATTGTAGGGGCTCAACAAAAATAGATGAACACTCAGACTCTTCAGACTTGTTATATGGGTTGCCACTTTTCCGCTTGCGCCACTCAAAAGATGTCTCACCCTCACCTGGAATGTGATCTACAACGTTCTCCTGCAGTGCAACAACTCTTCGGCATTTCTTGCAGCGGTATGCAGGAGTACGATTATTTCCTAAATTTGAAGCTACTTCCACTTCTGAGGAAACTTCTGTAGCCAAACCAGGATCTGCCCCAAATTTAGAACTTTCTATCTTCTCCCCACGGTTATAAGATTCACCTGAAACCATGGGAGAGAGGACCTTTCAACGATTAACATTTGAAAACAGAAGAAAACCTTATCATTCATTCTCAATCTCAACAAATAAAAAGAACAATAAGAAAAATCCAAAAGTACAATACCTACCTTGAATTAACTTAAACTTACAATTAGGGGTGTTCATAGTGCGGTGTGGTGCAGTTTTGGGCCATTTTTAGCACTGCACTTTGCAGTGCGGTTTAGCTAAAATCATAACTGCATCGCACCTTATTTTTGCGGTCACATGTGTGGTGCGGTGCGGTTTAGAGTTTAACCAAAATCATAACCGCACCGCACCTCATTTTTGCGGTCACATGTGCAGTGTTACGTATAAGATGAGGTTTGAGGTTGGTATATTTTTCCAATTTTGGGTATTTCCTACCCATCCCAAAACTAATTTTTCCCTTTTTTTGGCCAAGTTTTAAATTACTTCGCTAGTTGTTCTTTATTTGGGTTGGCTTTTCTAGTCAACACTTGCTAGGGTTATCAATTTTTTGTTTTGTTTTGAAAACTAGGGTTATTAAACTATTAATAATATATTTAATATTAAAAATAAATAAATAAATATATTAATATATAAAGAGGGTGCGGTGTGGTTTGTGCGGTTTTCTTATTATAAAATCGCAAACCGCATTGCACCATGCAGTGCAGTGTATTGTTACTTGCGGTGTGGTGCGGTTATACTATTTTGTGGGTAGTTTTGGTGCGGTTTTGCAATTTGTGCGGTTTATGCGGTTTGGTGAACACCCCTACTTACAATTATGCTCACTACTGAATGAATCTTAAAGGTGGAAATCTACATCAAGTTGTTAGACACAATTTCAAAAATGGATCATGTTGCACCAAAAGAATTCTTCATCAACAGCAAGAGAATTAGGGTCTTTTGTTGCTCTATAGACCACTCAAGCTTTAATTCTAGACCCTGATATTTTCAGAGGACTAAGTGGTATTTCTAGTACAAATATAAAAAATATCAAATTCAGGGCAAGAAATTGGCAGCTAATAGAATGCCCCAAAGTCAATGAGATGATATAGATCTAAATTTGAATACCCTGTGAAAAAATGGTAAATAAGTTATGAACAAACTCAAACATAATAAAGTTGTTCAATTGGGAGGATGAACAGATTTGACATTATATTGGTGAAGGGCATAAGTACCAACAAAGGGAAATGATTATCTTATCTTACCTTTTGAATTCAACATTTGCAAATGAACGAGACTATTGGAGGCTTATTTCTGTCTAAATGCCTAGGGATGGAACTATATATATATATATATATATTTTTTTTTTTTAATCAATAAATAATTTCATAAAAGAATTCCACACATTTCTGGTCTCCTCCCAAAATGCTTGACTCATGTCTCATCAGTTGTAAATCTAAAGAGATATGGCTTTTGCAATTGATGTATCCCAAAAATGCAATGTTCATGTCTCATGGGCTGTTTAAAAGATAAAACTTTTATACAATGGCCTCACAATGCTTAATGCATAAAACCATAGGACTTGTAGGATAGCGTTGCTCCTTAATATCACTCAATCATAACCGTATGATTACAAGACTCATGACACTGCACACCAACATATACCCAGCCATATAGTGGTATCTTTAATTGGCAACAACATCCTCTCAGAATCTACTTATAGAATTATAGCCTTCTGTCTCTGTTGCTTATGTCCCAAGATGAATGGAACTTCCATGATTTTCTAAAGCTAACCAGAAACAAATAACTTTTATACAACAAAATTTCAATGCATCATTTATCAGGTAATAAACCTTTATTTTTTCTTCTCCAGAATATTTATCAAGTTCTCCTCAAAAAAAGAATATTTATAAAGCAGTAGACCTTAAACCAGACAGCCAATGAGCTCTAGCTTAAATAGCACCTCTTCCCTCTGTATGAAAGGTGCTTGAGAGTGAAGATGTGGGTTCAAGACCCACCAGGGTGCATGTTTAACTTACCTGAAAATTAGAGAAAAAGAACTACCCCTGATTTTATGTAGCTTTTTGATGCATCATCCTACAAGCCTCACAAAACCACACCTACAGTGGGTCAAATCTCAGACCTCCTATACAAGGAGAAGTACTACTAAGCTACAAGGGCAAAGGTAAAAAATGCCTTTAAGCATATAAAGCTTGGCAAAAGGAGAAGAAAAAAAGAAGAGGGGGGGGGGGGGGGGGGGGGGGGGTGGAGCGAATATGTACCCAATACTTTCAGTCGAAAGCGCTTGTATATGGGGCTTGCACGGTCAACCTTGAAGCCCATTTCCTCAAACATCTTTAACTGCCATAAGAAGAAGGCAATAATATATTTCTGTTAGGCTAGATATATGGGAAATTACACCTTAAAATCACCATGCAATAAAGCATTTTATAGCATAACCTGCTCTATAAAACCATCATTGGGGCAAACAAATTCGCAGCTTTGCTTTAAGGATTCCAGAGCATCTGCAGGGATGTGTATGAAAAAAAAAGGGGCCATCAAAAGCATAATATTTTCAATCTCATTAGAAAAGAAGCCCAACAAAAGCATTGTAAATAAAACTAGAAGCCAAAGGCATATACCAATTTGTGGACCGACAAAACTTCAAATAAACAATGGATTTGTTCACACCTTCTTGAGATAAATGTTCGGTTCTCATCAGATATGCTGTAATGATAGCTGCACTGCAACACATGCAAAGAAGAGTGTAAACCCCCAAGACTCGACAATTCAGTAAACCAGAAAACCTATCATTCAATGTAGGTCTCTTCTGGACAATTTCTGTCATTTTATACTAATAAAAAAAATCTGACATTTTATACTAGGCTGAGAATATAACAAACACTTCCCTCGAATACACTAAGGATTATGAGAAGAAGCAAGAAATAAAATATAGTAGCAAGTAAACAATTTTTTAATGGGTAAAATACTATTTTGGTCCTTAAACTTTACTAAGAGTTTGTTTTTAGTCCCTAAACTTTAAAAAGTTCTTTTTTCATCTTTAAAACTTTGTAAAGAGTTTTTTTTTTTAATAGTTTAGAGACAAAAATGGGGGTGAAAAAAGAACTTTTACAATAATTTAAGGATGAAAAACAAACTTTTGGTATAATTTAAGGGCAAAAAAGAAAACATTTTCAATAGTTTAGGGACAAAAAATGAATTTTTTAAAGTTTAGGTATGAAAAGCAAACTTTGGTAAAGTTTAGGAACTAGAATAGTTTTACCATTTTTTTAATAATAAGTAAAACTTCAATTCTGTGCTTTGAAAATCAGGTACCCGTGCAAACTTTTCATCATATGACCCATAAACTGGTATTTGAATGCAACTCAACCATCTTATTGTTGAATTTGAAAGACAAGTCATATAGCCGTACATTTACTGGAAATTTAAAATTTGTTTTAAATTTTAAGTGAATCTCACCATTTTTTTCCTTCTTCTTTGATAAGCTCAAGGCTCTCTGGCAATCTTAATTGGTCAGAGAATCTTTTTTTTTTTTTTGATAGGTAATCAAAAATCTTCTATAAATGAAAGAAAAAAGAGGAATACAAGAAGTTCATGATGATGAACAACTAGAAAAAAAGAAAAAAGGAACAAACAACACAACAACCAGAGGGAAGTCAGGAAACTAAATAAAGGGAGGACAAAAACTCAGAGAGAGAAGAACAATCAGTAAAACCCCAACACCGAGACCACTCCAAAAGACTACGGTGGCATAAAAGCTTTAACTCATCCAACGTCTTCTCTTTATCCTCAAAGGATTGACGATTTCGTTCCAACCACACAATCCACATTAAGCACCCCGGAACCAAGCTACAATGTTGAAAAATGGTGTAAAATTACATAATCAAGTAAAATTTGAGTATATTCCCTCTGCTAATTTATAATGTTGCTTGTTATAATGTTCATATAATTTTTAAAACTGTATTTTTTTTTTTTTATAGAAATTAGGGTGTCTAAACCTCTTCGAGTATCTGGCTATTTCCTCGAGTGTATGCAATCCCCCCGTCCCACACGCACCAGGTTATTACAAGGAGGAGTCCCATGGGGCGGCTCAAAGATGCTGGCAAATGGTTTCAAACTTAGGATCTCATTGATATCTTGAGGCCTTAAAAACTATGTATTCCTAAAAAGGCACAAATGTGTTAAATAATCATTTTCATGACTATAAAATAAATGGCATTCCAGCATTAGTAATTTCATTTAGCTTTGTCTCGAAACCATTTTCAAGAACTTCCATTACCTAAATTTCTCTTTAATTTATTGCAACTTGTAGTTTTTCAAAGCTTTATACATTCATGTATGAATGCATAATTAGCTTTTGTAGCATTTATTAGTCAATTTTTTCTACTTTTCTTATTTTTCCCTTCTATGCTCAGACTTTCCATCGGGTTTTCTCTCTTATCTTGCTTATATTTGTTCATTTAGCATATCTGCAATGTTTTACACTTCTTCAAGAGCTTGATTTGATGCTAAGTATTTTATGATCACAACTCTCCCGTTTTGTGGAAGACTGCAAATCCCAGTTTGATCCCTAAGACCACCAACTACTCCTACCTTATGTCCTAATCTTAGACCCCACTAAAATCCCAGTACACAAATACAGATACAGGTATCAAGCAGTCAAGCACACTACGAGAGACACACATTAGGCACTCATATTACAGAACAGGGTTTAAGAGCAACTTTGTTTCTACATAAAAAGTTAACAACTTCACCTAAAACCTGTAAACCCAATAAGAAGAATAGGAATAAACA
The DNA here is from genome assembly GCF_001633185.2 of Quercus lobata. Taxonomy (NCBI): domain Eukaryota; kingdom Viridiplantae; phylum Streptophyta; class Magnoliopsida; order Fagales; family Fagaceae; genus Quercus; species Quercus lobata. Next base: position 11,360,297 of record NC_044910.1, read on the forward strand.
AAGTATACCTTCTTGACACGCCAGCGAAGCAATGTACCAAAACAGACCCCTCTTTTCGATTCTGATCAATGAAGTCAAAACAAACATCTAAATAATCCAACAAGTCCTCACTCTCCATATCTCTAATCGGCACGGCCATCCTCACCAGCTTCAAATCCTTGCCCGCACATTCCAACGAGTACAAAATCTTATCCGGCGACAAGGAACTCTTGGACCCTCCATCAGCAATTGAATCCTCCTCCACGGAACCTGAACAACCATCACCACCACCACCACCACCTCCACCAGCATAAACCTTCTTGATTTCCTTAGCCGGAATAACGAGACTGCTGCGCCATTCGGAGAAAAACGATATCGAAACCGAGCTGAGGACCGAGAGAATATGCGTGATCTCGGCGCTACCGTTTTGGAGAATCTCCGCCGCGTCACTGATGTTGCCGATGAATAGATTCTCGCGAACACGGTACGGCATCACAACACAAAAATCACACACACAAACACAAACACAATCGATTCTGTGCAAACCCTAGAAGAACACTTTTTGCCTACACACACACAGAAAAAAAAAGTTCAAAATTTAGTGAATTTTACACTTTGTTATGATATCTTAGGTGATCACATAGAAATACATGGCTCAGTTAGCTAGAAACTGAACTTTTCTCAGAAAATGGTTATGTTCTGTTTGGTTACAGAGAAAATTACAATTGTAAAAAAAAAAAAAAAATGCATTACATGCTGATATTGCAGTTTGTCAAATTGTTAGTACGAATTCAAAATCTAATCAGAAATGGTAATAAGCAAGTAAAAATGAAAATCAAATCAATCTCTTTGTACCTGTTTGGTTACTGAGAAAATGTTTGGAAAGCAAAGAATTGAAATTCGAAATTTTTTTTCAAAGATTCTTTGGAATACCAAGCGAAAATCAAAGTAAAAATTAATAATTAATAATTTCATTTTCCATTGAATTTTTTTTTTTGGGGAAAAAATTCAAACCTGAAATCTCGGAATATTCCGGCGAATCTTTCTCTTTCTCTCTCTGTGCCTATCATTTGGTGTTTAATTGTAGAGTGCTTATATAGATTGCCTGGCACGTGCGAGGTTAGGGATTTGGCACGTGCGAGTTTGGCTGCTGTCGACGTGTCAAAGTGAAGTACGTGAGGGATACTTTCGGTTAGCGTGTGGGGTCGCGTGATGACGTGGGAAGATCAGGGCCCTTGTTATATATAATTGAGAATGATTGACTAATTGGGGTTCGTTAAAGATACCGGTAGAGTGGCTCGAATGTTCCACGCTGGACGATTTGATTGGTTGTTTTATGTTTTTGGGTTTGATATGTGTGTTAGTTTGATTGAGACGGTGATTTGAGGCGCAGACAGTTGTGGGCTATGGGCCCGTTGAAAGATATGGGATCTTACAAACGGAAATTATTCGTACCGACGCGGATGATTGTGAGAGGCCGCTCCATGCAGCATACAAAATACTACCTCCTTTACAAACTCTTACTATTTTAGAGGTCTAAATCACACAATTTTCCATAACTTCTTACTACAATTGTAATGTTATAAAGTGAGATTGTTGAAAAAAAAAAAAGAATGATGAGTTAACCCACCCACAATTTATCACGTTACAATCTATTTATTTTCCTTTATAGTTGAGTTTTTTCTTTGGGAAAAATTTCAGTCTAATGCTCCACTAGACGAGATGTAGACACATGATTAAGTTTACACGAGTTTAAATTGTATCAGATCCAATATATTGAAACGCTGGAACCAAGTTAAAGTGTTCTTTAAAAAAAAAATTTATCTTCTTTGTCAACCTCCAAAAACAATGCATGACACCAAGTAAAAATAATTTTTATTGTTGAAATTACCTTGGGTAGTTCAATTAGTTAACATTTTTTAGTGTTTTTATGACATTTAGAATTCAAATCTCTTACACTTTTTGTACTATTGATTATGTAAAAAAAAAAAAAAAAAATTACCCTAGAAAACTCTTACCTTTCTATATATATAGAAAAAAAAAAGATAAAAATAAAAAACAAAATAGCTTTTTAAATGAGCAAAAATAGTTAAAGGGGCATCCTATCTCAATGCTAATTTTAGTTACTTTGATACATAGGCGGAGCTAGGGGGGCCAAGGAGGGCCATGGTCCCCTCTAACTTTTAAAATTTTCCATTAATCTCTTTTACATTTGATAATAAATCTAAAGATTATACAAAAATGCATTCACGGGTCCCTCTGAGAAATTTTTTTGGCTCCGCAACCGCTCGATACCATCTTTTTTCACATATTAAGTCTTATCGTAAGTCCATTTTCTAAGTGCAGGTGGCATGGAAGATATAAAATCTGGTGTTGATTGTCATTTCCTTTTATACAATATCGTCAGCTTTTCAATTTTAATTTATAGGAATAGTAAGAAAAGATAGACTTGAAAAGATAAATATAAATTTGATTTGAATAAATAGATAGAAGATCAGAAAATAAGATTTGGTGAATCTGATATTAGAATATATAGAGATGTCATTAGTGTTTTTTTTTTTTTTTGATAAGGTCATTAGTGTTAATACATAAGCGAATTAGCAATTTTTGTAATTTGTTTTTAGCCAATCTCAGCAAAAAAAAAAAAAAAAGTTTTTAGCCAAATTGGCAAACACCATATTAGAAATAAAAAGACTTGTACATCCCACCCAGCTTTGCATTACTGTTCAAAATTGTGCCCAAAAAAAAAAAAAAACCCATGTTTAAAATTGTGCCACAAAAAAAAAAAAAAACCCATGTTTAGAGCATTTACATCTGTTCATATATAATAGAAAAAAGTGTAGAATTTACACAGTTTTGTACAAAAATGACTTAATCAATCTATTTATAGTTGTGCAAATTTACAAGTTTGTTGTAGTAACCATATAAATTTTTACAGACACTATTTATGTTGTATTTAGTTGTTTATTCTTTTTTTACGTATTTCGAGGATGAATGAAGGGAGTGAATGGTGGTTGTTGTGTATGAGGACTGAGGAAAGAGAAATTAAAAAAAAAATCAAGAAAATTGATTACTTTAATGAAATATAGTGTAAAATAGATAATTTGATGTAAAGTATTTTGAAAAGTGAGTATGTAAAAAAAAAAAAAAAAAAAAAAAGTAGGTTCTTATGCTAAAATAAACAGAAATTTGTGCACGAACTGAGGTGAATGCTCTTAGTTAGGCAAAGCTCTCTCTCTCATAATGAAAGCATTATAGCCAATTTTGTCGTGGGAAGTCACTAAATAAACCTTCCTCTCACACTTCGGTCGTGGGAAGTCACTGGCGTCTGTTGAGAAGTGGCTAATTTAGGGCGCCATAATGGGATCTTTTTTTGGGGTGTTGTTGGGGTTGTATCAAATTATCAATGGCGTTATCAAGATTGCTTTGTGGAGTCCCACAGTGGTTGATCTGGCCATAGGGGTCACTACTGCGAGGCAAGTAATGGCTAATCTTGTTGTGCGTGTGTGTCATTGAGTCACTAACATTTGTATGCAACCATTATACTACAAAATTTAAATTGTTGGGAAAGTTTGGAGGGCAAAAAAAGAATTATTAGAATATTTTAATAGGATGCCTTGAAAAATGAATAGTAAGACATGGGAGAAATTATTGGGCATGTCAAGTAGAATCCTACCCCTTTTATGGGGGTGTGGGCCCTACTTATAGGACTCATATAGGGCCCCACCTCCTATGAGAGGGGAGAGGCTCCACTATATGAATTTTATAATTTCTTGAGATGTAAGGAGTATTAGAGCATCCACATTAGTCCTTCTAAATTTTCTGTCCATTTTACACGAAAAAACCTACTTTTTCTATTTTACACTATCACTTTTATAAAACACCCACATCAGTTTATCTATTTTACAAGATATTTCAATAAAATATTCATTCTTCTCATTTTTTTATTATTTCTCTCAACACTCTTTACCTATATACGCGCACTCTCTCTCTCTTTTCAGAACAGATCACCACTCTCTCTCTCTCTCTCTCTCTCTCTCTCTCTCTCTCTCTCTCTCTCTCTCTTTCTCAAAAACCAAGCTCCACGACCGGCCGATCCATGAACCAAGCTCCGTGACCCGTTCCTTTCTTCACCGGCTGATCCACAAACCAAGCCCCGACGACCCAGATAAGGATGGCAATGGGGCGGGGCGGGGCCGAAGGATGAGATCTTCGCCCCCGTCCCGCATGGATTTTTCTTGCCCCATCCCCGCCCCGCCCCGCATGACGGGGAAAATTTCTTGCCCCATCCCTGCCCTTTAAGGCCCCACAAAGACCCGCAAAGCCCTGCCCTACACCGTAAAACTTTATTTCTTGTTAATTTTCCCTACAACTATTACCAGTTTTTCAAATAAAATGACATGTTTCAATAATAAAAATATACTTGAAATTATAAATAAATTTATCCTATCAAATCAAACTAATTTTTAGCAAAAACTAAATAATATTATCTAAATGTTTAACAAGACAATATCACAACAAAAACCTCATAACATGATAAAATAAAATTTTAACAAGCTTAAAGAAACAGTGTTGTTAAGCAGCCAAATGCCCACACAAAATTACAAAAACAATGACACAGACACATATTTAAAGCCACAGAGCCGTAACTCATTAAAAAAAATTATATTATGTTCATGATGAAAAATAAGTTGAGAAAGATCGTTTGAATCATGAATGAAATCATCAATTCAATAGTATATAAATTTGTTTCCAATAAAGACAAAAAAAAAAAGTTAAAATTGGTACCTTATTTCCAACTTTGCTAGAGAGAAAAAAGAGGTAGAGCCACGTTAAGTAGAATAAAATAAGCTGATGATATTTTTGTTTAAATAGTAGGGTTTTAAGGTACAATAAAATTACAATTTAACCCTTATTAATGCGGGGCGGGGCGGGGATAGGGTGGGGCGGGTTTAAAAAGTGTAAACCCATCCCCGCCCCGCCCCGTGGTGTGGGTCTAAAATCTCGCCCCATCCCCGCCCCACCACCTTTGTGGGGCGGGAAAAACTCGCACGGGGCGAAGCGGGGAGGGGCGGGGAAAAATTGCCATCCCTAAACCCAGATCCTTTCTTCACCAGCCGACCCACGAACCAAGCTCCAGCGACCCAAATCCTTTCTTCACCGGTCGATCCACGCTCCACAAGCATCGATCTATCTCTCCGATCCACAAGCACCGATCAGTTAGAAACTTCGATTAGGCTTCGATCAGGCAAGACCCATACCCATGAGCTCCGATCAAGCGAGACCCACGAGCTCCGGTCATTCCAGTCAAGCACCAAACGTTCCGATAAGCATCGATCTCTCTTTGTTGTTTGTTCGTTTGGGTTTGTTTGTGTGTGGGTGTGTTTGTGTATCTCTGTGTTTTTTTTTTTTTTTTTGAGCAAGTGTATCTTTGTGTTGATTTGTCTGTGTGGATGTGTTTGGGTTAATTTTCAGTTGATTTTGGGAAAATTTTTTGTTTATTTTGGGTTAATTTTCAGTTGATTTTGGTTAATACTCTATGCTAGGGTGGTTATTCTGGCGCACTTGTAATGGTTGAGAGAAGTAGTTTGATGGAGAGAGAAAATAAAATAAAAAAATCATTTACACGCGAACAGTAACCGTGTATATTTACACGGTTACTGTTCATTTGCACAGCCGGGTGTATATTTTGCACAATTTTACACCTACTGATGTGGGTGTTTTTTTGGCCAAAATGTGTAAAAAGGACTGTTTTATGTATTTTGTAAGAGTATCCATGGACTGATGTGGATGCTCTTAAAACAATAGATATATAGTTAAAAAATAGAAAGAGTGATTTTTTATTGTAAAATTTGGTTAAATTTTACAACGATGGATATGAATGGTCTTATAATAATAACCATAACAATGAATGTAGAGTGGGTTCTAGTTAATTTAACTGGTAAAATCTCTGATGGTTGTATAAGAGATTTGTGGTTCAATCCCTGCCTACACCAAAAACTGATTGGTATCTTAGTCTGTTGATAAAGAGCTATCAACAGGAGTGGACGCTATAGGTAATTTATAAAATAAAAGAGGGTTCAAATCCCCTACTCTCATTATAACTATCGAATTAAAAGAAAAAAAAAAGTAAAAAATGGCATTGTAGTAAAGGTGTGGGCTCTCATATCTAATGCATTGGAATACTGGATGCAACACAGACACAATATGTGTCCAAAATTAATCACGTTTAGCGCTCCATTTCATTGGATGGAAGCCTTGCCCTTGTTGTAATAATACTAACTTGCCCTTGTTGTAATAATTCTAATGGTGGTATGTTTTCACGGTGTTACATACTACTATGTACCGATTACAAAGATCACAACAATGGCAATATAGTAAATGGCAAAATTAGTAGTGGGGCCTTTGATGCTAAGGCTTCACAATGGTGGTGGTAACACTATCAATGGCAACATAATGACAATGGTGATGGTAAAGGTGATGGTAGCAACGTCATACGATGATAATGGCAATTCCTCTGGGCCTTGTTATAACGATTGTGGAGTTGTATATGAATCAAGTTGTTTATGAATAGTTCAAATTCAGCTAGAGAAAAAACTTGTTTATATTCTTCTATTTAGTAAACGAGCCAAACTCAATACCAACTTTAGGCTTGATTATTAAACATGTCAAGATCAAATATAATAATGTATTTGTGAACAAACTCATAAACATGGAGACTCGAATTAACTATATATAATACTACATATTTATATGTATAGTTGTTTAAAATTATATTTATATAAACTAGAAATTGAGTTGTATAAGTCTGTAAATTAGTTCATATGACATAAAATTAGTATTTGTAGTTTATTCAAAACATAAACAATCTATTTGTAATAAAAATTCATAGATTTGTAAATGGGTAAAATACTTTAGTCATAGTTTTATTATAAATAAATAAAGAATAAGTTAATCAAGTAGCTTGCAAATAAGCTAGCTTATTTGCAAGCTACTTGATTAACTTATTCTTTTGAACATGATTAACTTATTTGCAAGCTACTTGATTAACTTATTGCAAGCTAATTGAGTGCTCATGCTTACTCGACAAGTAAATGACCAAGTTTGAACATATAATTTTGTTTGGTGATGAGCTTGAGCTCAACTCGTGTTCGAAATAAAATTAAATAAACAAGTTTGAATTTTTTAATTCTCAGCTCAGCTTGTTTACAGCCCTAATAACAATAGACTAATATTGCTGGCAATGACATTGTGATGGCAGCAACAAAGAAAGCAATGAAAGTGGTATTAAAGAGATGATAATAGCAGTGTGTGGGGTTGTGATGGCAATGGCTACATTGCGCTAATGGTATTGGTAGCATCAATGACAGTATGGCCCTGTGCGGTGATTAATTATATGGTGAGGAGCAATGAAGAGGGTAGTGGCATTGCTATAAGCCTATAATAATATGGTTGTAATGTGAAAGCAGTAGTCATGGTACGGTGATCGGGCTGTGGTGACAGTGACATCAATTGCAATAACCATGATATACGATGAGAATGATCGTGGTAGCAACAATAGGGTTAGTGGAAATATTAATGATGGCGTCAATAATAAGATTTCACAAGTGAGATTAGTGATATACATATATATATATATATATATATAGCTGAAGATTGAAATTCTAATACTTTATCACTTAAGTTTTTGATACCTCACAAATTTTACACATTAATATTATAATATATATATTTTTAAGTTTAATTATTTTATATTTGAATACTCAATTAAAATCTTATTTTATCCTACTTTTGTTAATTAATGAAATAGAAAGTTTCATGTACAAACACAATAATAATAATAATAATAATAATAATAATTATAGGGGCAAGGGTCCAAGATCGTATAGTGAGCCCTGGGCTTTATCCGAGGATATAAATGGGTCTAAGGAGAAGCAAATAATTATTAAGATATTCCCAGACCAAGTTCCATAAGTAGAGAGCAAATGAATGGCTGTCCGAGGAGTACATCCTCCTCGGACTTAATGAATATGGTTCAAAATATATAATCCAGCAATTAAAGTGACCTTTCAGGAAGGTTCAATGACAGGGATGTGCTTCATGGACATGTGAGAAGGAAGAAAACCTAAAAATATCTAAGGGAAGGCTGACACTACCGCATTAAATGCACTACAACTACTTTACTAGCCGCATTTATGTGGAGAAGACCTCTGAACAGGCTACTTTGGCTACCGCAACTTACTGAGAGCTAGAGAAGGTATCTGATGGGACAAGTATTCAAGTAGAAGTTTGGATAATCAATAAGTGAAGGGTGAAGATGATTCAAAAGAGGATATATAAGGTGAAAGACCCTTTATGAAAGAGAGATCGAAAAGGGAGAGAAAAGAACAATATAGCAATCTGAACCATTCTGATATTCTAGAGTGATCATTCTATAAAGATTTAACCTCCTCGGACTAAAAGTTTATTGATATCAGCATCCCTGGTTTGTATTTGACCGCCATACAATTTAATACTAGCCGTTGTTCAACTCATTAGGACCTAGTTCTTTGACCCATTCTCTACAAATTCATTATATTGGGCTCTTTGGACCATGACTCCATACATTTTGGGCTTGGGCCTCAAATTGTGACCCTACAATAATAATAATAATAATTACTATTATTATGTTTTAATAAATATCATAACAAATACCTATTAATTATTATAATAAATATCTATCAAAAGTAATTATCGTAATAAAAATCTATACAAATACAATCATAATAAATACCTATTAATGACTACCATAATTATCAAATTTCATATTTAATATTTCATATATAAACAAAATCAAAATAAATTTCTATTAATAACTATCATTATTATCAAATTTCATATTTATATACAATATAAAAAAGAGAGAATAGTTTTTTTTATTGAATTTTCCTAAAAATATATTATAATAAAGTAGGTCATATTTTTTTTTGAACTTTCCTAACTAGTGTACTAGATAATTCACCTTGGGTCATAATTTTTTTTAAAATTACTCCTTATTTAATTCAAACAAGGGAACTTAGTATATAAAATTAACATCATCCCACTTTTAAGTAAATTTTTTGGAATTTCATATTTGAGTAATGAAATTAATTAGGGTTGTAAATGAATTGACCTAAGTATCAAAAGTTCAGGATTGGGCCACAGGTTGAAACTTTATAATAATAATAAAATATGAATTGCAAATTACACCCCTAAAGTTTGAGATTGTTTGGATTTTACAGCTTGAAATTTCAAAATTTGGATTTTACCCTCTAAAGTTTAGGGTATTTGGATTTTACATCCTAACGTTTCAGAATTTGAATTTTAACCCCTAAATTTTAGGAGTATTTGGATTTTATACCCTAAAGTTTAGGGGTGTTTGGATTCTACACCCTAAAGTTTTAGAATTTTGAAGCATAAAATCCGAAAACTTCTAAACATTAAAAGGTAGAATGCAAATTCTAAAATATCAGGGTGTAAAATCCAAACACCCTCAAACTTTAGGGGTAAATTCCAAATTCTGAAACTTTAGAATATAAAATCCAAACACCTCTAAACTTTAAGGGTGTAATTTGCAATTTACCCTTAAAAAAAGTTAAGGATTGGTTAAGTAAATTTTATTTAAACACAAGTCAAAACTCGAGCTCGAGCTCATCACCAAACTAAATTATATGTTCAACCTTAATTCATTATCTTGTCGAACAAGTATAGTTTGTTTACGAGTTACTTGATTAACTTTTTATGTTCTCATTTATAGTAACTAAATACTTTCTCCTTCTCAAATATATGATAATAAATAAGAACTAAATTACAGTTGAAATCATATTGTTTGAGTTGCTTATATAGCATTATTTTTGTTTATGAACTTATAAAAGTTAAATTTTAACAATAGAAAATAGTGTATTTATATTATAAATGATAATATTTAATTATTTATAAACTTATTTTCAAATTTACAAATTCAATCTCAAATCTATATTATTATAGTTTTATACATGTAAATATATTATTTATTTATTATTTTTTTTTTTATGAATTGGAAGATTCTTATTCAAAAGCAAAACAATTACAAAGAGAGCAAGCCGGTCTCCAATCTAATCATAGATACAACACAAGGAGGGTCATTGTCCAAAAAAAAAAAAAAAAACCATATACATTGTTCAATAAGAACCACTTCACCAAGGCATGAGCTGTGTTATTTGCTTTTCTAGAAATCCAATTAACGGAGCAATATATGTAAATATATAGGAATATTACTTTAAAATGATTGAGTTACTTGTTGATCCTCCGCCATCTCTCCAGCTGGATAAAGAGCAAAGAAATGATTTCTTACTATTTGGAGCTTACTTTAGATATGATTTGGATGTGGAGAAACAAAGCAATTAATGAGAGTTCTCTTTCTCTGGAGGGTCAAGTTAACAGAAGCATTCAGAAGTTGTATTTGGAGCATTGGCGGCCCAAAGTCCCAGTGTTGGCAAGTGTCCCAACTAGAAACAATGCCAAGTGGTGTTGTCCAAGCCAAGGTATGCTAAAGTTGAATTGTGATGCAGCAGTAGGTGATTTATCTTCATGTATAGCTCTTGTTGCCAGAGATTGGAGAGGGTAGTTGGTGTTTGCGATTTCACAGAAAGTTAACACCAACATCCCTGTTCAAGCTAAGGCTAATGCCATTCTATTGGCTGTCCACTTTGTTTTGAATTTCTCTTTTTGTAATTGCATCATAGAGAGTGATTGTAAAGTTTGTATAGATGCCATTAAAGCTGGTGGGAGAAGTTTATTCCTTGGAGAATTTTGAATTTTGTGGACTCAGTTAAGAATGTAATTAGTGACTATGGTAATGTATTTTTTAACTGGGTTCATAGGGAGGCTAACCAGACTGCGCATGTGCTAGCCAAGTGGTCCCTTAGCCAGTCTTTTTTTTTTTGGTTATTTTGACGTAGGATTTGGCCCTCTAAGTTTGTTAATGTTATTTTGACTGAGGCATCCCAAACTATTGTTTATGATGTGGTTCAATAAGATTTTTATTCAGCAAAAAAAAAATGCTTAAAATAATTCTTTTGTTGACCATCTTGTTTACGATATATTATTATTATTATTATTATTATTATTATTATTATTGAATTTGACTCTTTTTTTACTTTCTTTTAAAGCGGAACCTAAAATTCACAGCATGGAATGAAATACTCAAAATATTAAAAAAAGAAAAAAGAAATACTGTTTGATTGGGAAGATGATTGACTGTGCCCATCAGGTGCCGTGGAGTCATCATTTTCAGTGAAAATGAGTGATAATAGAATCTGTCGCATTGTTTAACCCTATCGTGTGCCGTGCGGCACTAATAAAGGCCCCCAAATAATTATCTTGTCCATTTCCACTGCCGTTGGTTGACACATACACATATGGACATGGATATCCACGTCACGTCAAGCCACCGAATCTGCATGGCAGTCCTGTGATAGTATGCCGTGTGACAATACTGCCACTCTTTTGGTAACTTTCATAGCCCTCTTTTTCCTTATCGTTCTTGGGCGTGTGCATGAAATCGTTGTCCAAGACATGTTCTTTCTTTATAATTGATGATCTCTAGTTCTCAAGTTGAAAAGGCACATACGTAAAGTTTAAATAATTCATCTTATTAACTGATGGCTCTATTTTGGAGATCTTGTGGGAGGCATTTTGGGACTCCTCAATTTTTTGGATTAAGATTATATATATATATATATATATATATATATATATATATAAAACACTATTTTGGAGATCTTGTGGGAAATCTTTTGGGACATGCAGTTCAATTCTTTTGGAATTGAGATTTTTTAAGGTTTTCCAGCTAATTTAATAGCATGGTTTAGACAATCTTCAATACAATGCCTACACACATTCAAAAACATATGTAAAATTTAGGTGGTATCGATGTGATGTCGGCTTATATTTCTTTAGGGAATGTTCAGTATACTGAATGTGGATTACAACATGAATGGTAATATTTATTACTAGAAATAAAATGTGTTATAATGAAATAACTAAACATATTTATTAGTATGGTTGTGAGTTATAATATTAGAATAAAACTTAAGTTCTATTTTAAGAAATATCTCATTCATACAATTATATTGTCTAGAAAGTAAAATATTTTAAATTTTAGAGAGATGAATTATTTTTTGATGATTTTTTATTTCCATAATTGTTAGGTGAATATAGAAAGTTTGTTTATTTGGAAATATATTAATGTTAGAAATTATTACATCTATTAAGGATAGTGTAAGGACACAATTCTCTAGCGGCCTAATAAGGATGTTGGGCTCGCGCATGAAAGATCCCTCACAATATGATTTGTAGAGAGTGGGCTTGAAAAACTAGCCGTTGGTCGCGAGGCGGTGCCCGGTCCTGGTTTTAGAGGAATTCGTGTAGAAAAAAGGATTTGGGCTTGAACGTTTTAAGCCCTACGGCCTCGCATCCCGTGGGATGGGCCTCCTCGGACTTCATCCGAGGACTGTTGGGGTCTTACCCCGGTTACCCGACGATGGGTTTTTTTTCTGTAATCTCAGGAGTTGTTGAGATCTTCTCACCCAGATCGTCTCCCTTTCTTTGGAGGTGGGATCCCCCTTGGGATTTACTTACTTCCTTATTTTATACTAGCTTGCATTCGCTATCCTTCGTCCACGTGTAGGGTCAATCTTTACAATCACTGACATTTATCCCATCAGTCCAATCCCAGAATTGTTGGGGATGGTTCGATAAAGCTGCAGAGTACGACTCTGTCAGGCGCTGGGTCTTATCCGGAAGAGTAGTAAAGATAACCTCCCCAAGGTATCTTGGATCTCCTTACGAATTCGTCCCTATACCAGTTTCACCCCTTTGTTCTGGTGGGACTATGGATCTGCCGAGGACTACACTGTCCTCGGCTGCCTCCCAAAATTCTTTTGTGCTTTGTATTGTAGAGTTTGGGCCACAGCTCTCTTCGGATTGGGCCTTCGGACTCTCTAAGGGCAAATGGGTCTGGTCCACGAATTGTTGGGCCCCACAATAGCCCCTCAAAACCCTTCTGTCCGACTTCCGGGTTGGAAATGAGGGTTTTGGCAAACCCGGGCCCTCAATATGGCCCATTTAGTTTGACCCCGCATTTATGTGAGCGGTTTCCCAGGAAGTCAGCCGGTTTTCAAGGGATTCCGTTTAATCCGCTCGTGATCTACTCCTGCCGCTTGGATGTCCCAGACGCGCCCTTAAATGAATTCCCTTTACGAGGCACATTTATGTCCGGCGGCTCATCTGATAAGGTGGGGAAACGGAACGGGCGCCTCTTTCCTCTTCAGATTCTTTTGGAAACTTTGAACGCATTTAATTCCATCCGTTTTGCCCTTCCTATAAGAAGGCAAACAGGTGGCAGTGACTTTCGTACAGACTCCTCTCCTTCCTTCTGAAATCCGAAATTCGCATCCCCCTTTAGCGTCCACTTAGCCCGTTTGTTATACATCATATCCGCATACGCCCTCCATAACGAATGATGAAGGAAACACGCTCCTCCTCAAAACACCATATTCTGACAAAACTTGAAATGGCTCGGTCAGGGCAAGGGTGGCGCAGACTTAAAATCTGTCCCGCCTCTCTTTTAGCCAAAATCCGAAGCAGGGGCTCGTCATGTCGACTTCTCGGCGTGACTGAGTCGAGAACAACCAAGACCAGCACCACCCGGCTCCTCACGAGCGTACCTAATATGGCACCAGCGTGTTAGGAGTCAGGGCTGAGGCAGGGGCTAAGTGCTTCTGCTTCTCCCTCTTTTGCTCCCTGGTGCCCTCCCCCGCCTTCTTCTCATAGTCTTCCCAGCACCAGTTCCGTTCTGGTGCTTTCTCTTTTCCCTCTTTTGCTCATTTTCTTTCTTTTTATCTCTTCTCTCTTCTTCTCCTCCTTCCTTACTCATGTCCTCCATCTTCTTCATTCATCTCATCCATCTTCTTCATTGATTTCTTCCTTACTATTTCCTTCTTCTTCGTTTCTTTTTTTTAAAGTGAGTTCTTCTCTTAGCATGAGCAACAATGTGACAGAGATTGGAGAGACTTCGAAGACAAGTTTAAAAGGCGCTTGACCGTTTGCTTATCTGTACTGTGGATGTTAGTGCTGCTTCGGCAGCCCCTCTTTTGTATAGGCTTATTGAAGCCCCTTTTTGTACGTTGTAACAATTTTTCATATTAATAAAAGTCGTCTCTATTTCACTTTGCATGTTCTGTCTTTTTGTTTTTATAAATTTGCAAATGCTATTCGACTCAATAATATCGCATTTAAATCAATGACGACTAAGACCAAAATACTTAATAATAAAAAGGTGTTGCCATAATTTCAATAGAAGTGCTCGGCATAATAGAGCAGACCAGTAAAAAGTAATACTTACCCCCTGCTAGCCGAGGAGAGAAACGAAGGCTTGATGCCGTGTGAGGAATAACCGTTTCAAAACATACCACCCACTAAATGAACAGACCTCTTAGGTCATTGTATACTAGGGCGTTCCACCACCTTCCTTGCTCCTTCGTTGGGCCTAACCCTTTAGGGTGTTTAAGCCGTGGATGAAATGACCTGACCTTTTTATCCAGTAGCCCATATTGCGAAGTCCAAACCCTTTTTTTTTTTTATCCGAGCAGTCGATTTCCCCGTAGGCTTGGGTCCGAGGAAAGTACAACGCCCTGGTTCTGCCCAGAACTTGTAATAATTAAAATTTTTGTACTTGGTTTCCCCATAGGCTTGAGTCCGAGGACCATACAAGACCTTGGTTCTGTCCAGAACTTGTAATAATTAAAATTTTTGTACTTGGTTTCCCCATAGGCTTGAGTCCGAGGACCATACAAGGCCTTGGTTCTGTCCAGAGCTTGTAAAAATTAAAATTTTTGTACTTGGTTTCCCCATAGGCTTGAGTCCGAGGACCATACAAGGCCTTGGTTCTGTCCAGAACTTGTAATAATTAAAATTTTTGTACTTGGTTTCCCCATAGGCTTGAGTCCGAGGACCATACAAGGCCTTGGTTCTGTCCAAAACTTGTAATACTAATAATTTTTGTACTTGGTTTCCCCATAGGCTTGAGTCCGAGGACCATACAAGGCCTTGGTTCTGTCCAAAACTTTATGCTCTTTCCTCAGGTGTCTCATAAGCTGCCGAGCAGGAAGTTGTCCTCGGCAAAGGTTATTCCTTGGTGTGGGCCATAGTCCGTGGGCTTCCATGCAGAACGGGCCTGGGCCGCGAATTTATTAGGCCCACAGATTTTAGAGGCATTTCCGTAGTCTTTGGTCACGCGGTACTTTTTGGCGTCCCAGTGTTCGAGGTGCGCCTTCACGAGGCTCCTTTAATCTCAGGGTTGCAGACGGCATTGGAAATCGAGCCGGAGACATTTTGTCTGTAGCGTTCCTTGGGACGCTGCGTGAATTAAATGCCATCACCTCATCTTTTAAATAAATAGGAGAGAGAGTTGCTTTGCCTTCGCACAAATTCTTCAGTCTCCTCTCCTAGTACATCATGTTTGAGGCGAGGATTGGGGCAAAGGAGCTCTCTCCGCCACAAAAGCGCCGTGTCTTCCTGAGACTCCAGATAGTGAGGTACGAGCCAAGGAGGCGTAGACTCAAGAGAATATTTCAGTTCGAGAGAGGGGAAAGGATGTTTCTCCCTCTTTTAGTCAAAATCCGAAGCAGATTCTGGTCATGCCAGATTTTTGGTATGTCCGAAGAAGGAATTTCCACCATCAGCGCCGTCTGCCTTGTAGCAGGCAAATTTCTGCGGGGGCTTCCCAACTTCCGGCTCCCTGCATCTTTTCTGTAGATGGTGTTAGTCTGAGGTCAGGTTCTTTGGCTGCCTGAGTTATGGGCATGTAGAAGCGTCGAGGAATAGTTTCCTCAGATGACATTTTGGAACAGTAACCAACCTCTCCTCTGAGATATCTGCTCGGCATCATTTTCACTCCTTTCTACTTTTCTTTTGCTTACGCAGTTAACTCTAATGTAAACTTGTTTCAGCTTTTGTTGTACACTGTACTGTTCTTTTGTCTTAATAAAAAATGCGTTTCTTTCTTTATACATACTTTTTTGCAACAACCACTTTGGGCCTGAATATTAAATCTAAGCCTGCCTTAACAATATTCTGGGCAGAAGAATACTTTAACACAAATCCTTTAGTTTAAACTCGCAAATATTATCAAGTATAATAATGGTAATCCTCAATAGATTAAATTCATAGAACTAATCGAGACAGCTGTTGAGTGCTACGCGATGCACGCTAGACCAATTCCCGAGAACGGTAAACTTTAAACAATTCGTCCGAGACGGTAGTTGAGTAGCGAAGGACTTTGGTTGCGCTTTTGGGTAATATGTTGCGCCGTGTCGCATCAACCCCTTTGATACTGGGGATCTGAGGGTAGACCGAGGAATCCACGCAATCAAGGTATTAACCCATCTGTTAACGCGGAGTTCTCTTTGGACGGATTTCGAGCTTTATGTGCCATAGTTTTTTTTTTTTTTTTTTTTTTTTTTTTTTTTTTAGATAGTTGGTTCCTCATCCAGGTAATTGGTTTCCCCATAGGCTTGAGTCCGAGGACTATGCAATGCCTTGGTTCTGTCCAAAACTAGTTTTCCTCATCCAGGTAGTTGGTTTCCCCATAGGCTTGAGTCCGAGGACTATGCAATGCCTGGTTCTGTCCAAAACCTAGTTTTCCTCATCCAGGTAGTTGGTTTCCCTATAGGCTTGAGTCCGAGGACCATGCAATGCCCTGGTTCTGTCCAAAACCTAGTTTTCCTATCCAAGTAGTTGGTTTCCATAGGCTTGAGTCCGAGGACCATGCAATGCCCTGGTTCTGTCCAAAACCTAGTTTTCCTCATCCAATAGTTGGTTTCCCCATAGGCTTGAGTCCGAGGACCATGCAATGCCTGGTTCTGTCCAAAACCTAGTTTCCTAGGTAGTTGGTTTCATCCGAGGACCATGCAATGCCCTGGTTCTGTCCAAAACCTAGTTTTCATCATCCAGGTAGTTGGTTTCCCCATAGGCTTGAGTCCGAGGACCATGCAATGCCCTGGTTCTGTCCAAAACCTAGTTTTCCTCATCCAAGTAGTTGGTTTCCCCATAGGCTTGAGTCCGAGGACCATGCAAGGCCTTGGTTCTGTCCAAAACTTGGAAGATTTTTTTTATGTACTTGGTTTCCCCATAAGCTTGAGTCCGCGGACCATGCAAGGCCTTGGTTCTGTCCAAAACTTACGATCTTTTTGTGTACTTGTTTTGTTTTTCGACCACGAGCCCCCACGCCAGGGCGGGGAAAGTCGGCCTGAGGCTGGAAGCCCCTAGAGACGCCCGCGCCCTTAGCACTTCGAGGCGTAGCCTCTAGCAGAAACTTACGTCAGAGCAACAACTATATGTCGCCGGAGACGGAGAAGATCCCAGAAATTTCTGCTTGGCGCGTGAGTTGATTCCACCGCCACCTGCGCCAGCGCGCAAGCTTTCCCACAGACGGCGCCAATTGTAAGGACACAATTCTCTAGCGGCCCAATAAGGATGTTGGGCTCGCGCATGAAAGATCCCTCACAATATGATTTGTAGAGAGTGGGCTTGAAAAACTAGCCGTTGGTCGCGGGGCGGTGCCCGGTCCTAGTTTTAGAGGAATTCGTGTAGAAAAAAGGATTTGGGCTTGAACGTTTAAGCCCTACGGCCTCGCATCCCGTGGGATGGGCCTCCTCGGACTTCATCCGAGGACCGTTGGGGTCTTACCCCGGTTACCCGACGATGGGTTTTTTTTCTGTAATCTCAAGAGTTGTTGAGATCTTCTCACCCAGATCGTCTCCCTTTCTTTGGAGGTGGGATCCCCCTTGGGATTTACTTACTTCCTTATTTTATACTAGCTTGCATTCGCTATCCTTCGTCCACGTGTAGGGTCAATCTTTACAATCACTGACATTTGTCCCATCAGTCCAATCCCGGAATTGTTGGGGATGGTTCGATAAAGCTGCAGAGTACGACTCTGTCAGGCGCTGGGTCTTATCCGGAAGAGTAGTAAGGATAACCTCCCCAAGGTATCTTGGATCTCCTTACGAATTCGTCCCTATACCAGTTTCACCCCTTTGTTCTGGTGGGACTATGGATCTGCCGAGGACTACACTGTCCTCGGCTGCCTCCCAAAATTCTTTTGTGCTTTGCATTGTAGAGTTTGGGCCACAGCTCTCCTCGGATTGGGCCTTCGGACTCTCTAAGGGCAAATGGGCCTGGTCCACGAATTGTTGGGCCCCACAGATAGCTATTGCAATCCTTTTAGAGATGAATATTTATTTCTCATTTTAAAAAATAACTGTTCATAAGGACTGACTATTCTTTGTAATAAAAACATTACCAAACAATTGAATATCTAAACCATAGGAATAACTATTACATTTAGGGATGACAATTTTGCCCCGCCCCGCTTGACTCGCTCCTCTCCGCTTCGCCTCGTGCTGGTTTTCCCTACCCCACAAAAGTGGTGAGATGGGGATGGGGTGAGATTTTAGACCTGCACAACGGGGCGGGGTGGGGATGGATTTACACTTTTTAGACCCACCCTGCTCTGCTCCACATTAATAAGGGTTAAATTGTAATTTTTTCATACTTTAAAACCATACTATTTAAACAAAAATATCACCAGGTTATTTTATTCTACTTAACGTGACTTTCTACCTCTTTTTTCTCCGTAGCAAAGTTGGAAATAAGGTACCACTTTTAACGTTTTTTTTTGTCTTTATTAGAAACAAATTTATATAGTATTGAATTACTGATTTCATTCATGACTCATATGTCTTTCTTAACTTAGATTTCATCATGAACATAATATATATATATATATATATATTTTTTTAACGAGGTATGGGTCTGAGTTTGAATATTTGTGTTTGTGTCATTGTGTGTGTGTGCGCGCAATTTGTCTGTTATGAGGTACAGGTTTGAGACTTTGTCCCTTTCTCTATGAAAAGTCACAAAATGGGAGGAATTAAATAATATATACTACTTAGTAGTTTATAACATTTACTGGGTAAAAGAGACGCATCTTAAATGTGGCTTTATTCTTATCTTCCATTGAATGGATGTTTTGAAAAACACTAGACCTATCAAAGAGGAAAAGAAAGTTATAAAGGAGATTTGTTTTAGTGTTTTTTAGGCCAATGAATACCTATTTGTGTATGTGCTGCTGGTGCTATGATTTCTAATTTAATTGTTTAATGATGTTGCCAAATATAGTTTAATTGTTTAACGACGTTGCTTAATTGTTTAATGACATTGCCAAGGAGATTTGTTTTAATTTTTTTTCTTTTTTCCATTATTTTATATTATCTTTGTTGGAGAAATATAGTTTGTCCATTATTAAGGGTTCGTTTGGATACAACTTATTTTGCTGAAAACTAAAAACTAAAAACACTGTAGCAAAATAATTTTTAAATATGTTAATAGTACCATGGGACCCGTGAACAGTACATGAATAGTGCACTTTGTCTCCTGTACAGTGAATCCATGTGCATGAATAGTGCGATTACTGTTCATACGCGCTGGAAAAAAATTTAAAAAAAAAAAAAACGCAGAAAATGCAAACGTGAATCCAAACACTCATTAAGGAGTGTGAAAAAATGGTAATAGTTGTAAGGAAAATTAACAAGAAATAAAGTTTTACAGGGTGGGACGGGGCTTCACGGGGCCTTAAGGAGCGAGGATGGGGCAAGAAATTTTCCCCGACATGCGGGGAAGGGTAGGGCGAGGATGGGGCAAGAAAAATTCATGCGGGACGGGGGCAAAGACCCCATCCTTCGGCCCCACCCCATTGTCATCCCTAATTACATTACGGTACTTATTACAGTCTACCAAACATGCTCTTAGTACTTAAATTAGCCTCACCTTTTAGGGATAATGTTGAGTTGTTGTGATTTTTCCAATTTTCCAAACTTAACGCAATGTTTTTTTTTTTTTTTTTTAAATTTTTTTGCATGATATAAAATTTGTTTTAACTTTATAGTGTAGTAAAAATTATGCTTCTTATTTGATGCTGATGAAGTGGTACATTACAGCGATCACTAGAAAGTAATGAATCTAATGATCACTCATTTACCTTTTTAATAAACGAAAATTTCCCTTTGAAGAATTCCCTATGCACTATTACTTGTTGAATATTCTATTAATTTTCTCGAATGTGAATATATTAGGACCCATGCATAGAAAAGGTAATCCTCTCTTTTCTTGGTGCATTTTTCTTGAATTTTTCTCTGTCTAAAATATAGGGACATTTCTATATCATTGCCCTCTTTTCCAAAACGTTTGCCTTAAACATGCTTGCAAGATACGCCTTCATTTGTTTGCTATGTAGAATTAAAATAACTGAAATAACATTTTTGTTTCCAATAAGATGGCTTTAAGTGATTTTCTGGGTTTTATATTTAAAGCATTCACATCTGAGTATTTATAAAAGAGTTAACATTGGAATTGCTTAAACTCCAAAAAAATCTATTTTACAACCCCACTCCCCAAAACACAAAAACCAAGCTTTATCCCAATATGCACATATAAAATTTTTTACATACTTGCTATAGTAAAGGTTGTACTTGTACAACCTTTATTAGAGCATTCACATCCGGGTGTCTAAAAAAATACATATTTTGAAAAATTATTTTATCTATTTTACCATTCCATTTTACAACTCACCAAACATCTTAGTTCTTATTTTTTCCTCCAAATCAGCGCTATTCTTTTTATTCAATTTCTCTTTCTCCCTCTCCTACTTAATTTTCTCTCTTCCTCCCCGTCTCTCTCACCAAGTCACTCCTCTTGAAGCAACCCAACAACTTAAATGAAGCCCAAATCAACAACCCATCACACTACACAGCCATATAAAAACTCAAAGAATACCAAGAGAAACCCACCACCACCAGAAGACCCATCTCCACCTCAAGACCCACCTCCACCAAACACCCACAAACATAGATATTCAAAGAAAAAAAATAACACAAATTAAACCCAAAACCGTGAACAAAACCCACCACCATCACAGGAAAAACCCCACAAAACCCACCACCACCATTGCGAAAAAAAACCCACAACCACTAGGAACAAAACCCACCACCACCTCCATCAACAAAACCTAACACCACCACCACACTAGGACCAAAACCCATAAAAGCTACCACCATGAGAGAGAGAGAGAGAGAGAGAGAGAGAGAGAGAGAGAGAGAGAGAGAGAGAGAGAGAGAGAGAGAGAGAAACAATTTTTTAAATATTATTTGATTGTGTAGTTTATATTATTTTATTGGATTGTATGTAAAAATAAAAATTGAGATGTTGGGTGTATTGTTAAATAAGTTGGTAAAATAGATAAAGTAGTATTCGATGATGTAATTTTTTTTTTTTTACAACCCAAAAGACTACTTTATCTATTTTACCAACTCATTTAATAATACACCCTACATTTCATTCTCTATATTTCCATACAACTCATTAAAATAATATACACTATCCAATAAAATAATATAACTCATCTTTCTCTCTCTTTTCCCCCATCTCTCTATTTCTCTCTTCCTCTTTGTCTCTTTTTCAACCACCTATCACCCAAATCCATCCTCAGATAAATGCATGCATCACCCACCACCCATTCAACCACCAAAACTCAACAACTACCATCAATAGAAACTAAAACCACCACCATAAACCAAAGCAACCACCACCACTAGCAGCAACCAAAACAGCACAACAACCAGCCACAAAAAACACAATTAGGTACCACCACGCCAATCACCAAAACCAAAACGGAAACCCAAACCCAGCCATCAGCGAAGCTCACCACCAAGTAATGCTTGTGAGGAAGAGAGAAGACAGTCAGAGAGTAAAAGGATGAAGAGAGAGAATTAGAGAGTAAGAGGAAGAGAGAGAATTGAAATTTCTAGATCTGTGAGATGAAAAATAGAGAAAAATATGTGCTAAAGAAAAAAAAAATCACACAAGACAATATTTATGTGGTTCGGCAATTTGCCTACGTCCACAAAGTTGTAGTGATTTCAATATTCACTGGGAAAAATACAAGATGCAGTAGTATAGTTTTTTCTCTCAAAATAACACACCAAACCCTAATCTCCAATGCAAAAGTTTTTACTATTCTACGTGTTAGGGTTTGTGCCCTAAAATCCAATTTATTGGCATGTTATAAATAATTAAATTGTTTAATTATATGAGATTATTTATAAATGAACTAATGAGACATTATCATAGTCCTTGAGATGTATTGTATGTGATTTAGTTATAGAAGATATAAATCATTAGTTCTTTGTAAACTCAAAATATAGTTTGTAGTCGGTAATGAAATTGGGCATTTCATCTGCAAAGACTATAACTCATCAACTAAGATGGTTTGTCTTGATCATGGAAATGGAGACTTCTAGTTGATGTGTTGATATGTCTTAAGTGTGTAAGACATATTGAACTAGACCGTTATGAGATTAATTATTAAATTAACAATTGTCACTTGAATAATTAATCTCATGACTTCTAATTTCATAGACTTTTAATCTAGAGAGGATAGTGAACTCGATCATGAAATGTAGGTTATTTTTATATATCAGAAATGAGATCTAGTTTGACAGTCAAAAACTTAGTATGTTGGGTAACCACACTTAGTGTTAAGGGAACACATATTCTTAAGATGAAATCCATAATCTCTTTTTATAGAAACATGAAATATCCCCTTGAGATAAGTTTAATGGGAACTGGTTATTTAGGGCTAGCCACTTTAGTAAAAAGTTACTAAAATTTATATTTATGAAATTAAATTTCATAAATATGAATAACTAAAAGATTAAACTGGGTACTCAAGGAATAAAATAGTTGTTTACAAAGTGACAGTTTATTATGACTTTGTTCACTATGGATATTTCATGGAGGGGTCAAATGATATCATATTAAAGTTTTCGGATATAATTTATTAATAAGGCCTAGAGTGCAATTATATTTACATTGTGATACTTGTTATATAATTAATGGTAATTTTGGGCTTGTCAGAAGTTGACAGATAAATCTGAAGCCCATTGGAGCTAGAGCCTTATTAGTCTCTTTTGGTCCCATCTCAAGCCACACACTTAAGCCCAATTAGGTTGGCCCAAAAGGCTAACCCAATTAGATAATCAGATATTTATTTAATAAGAGTTATTAAATAAAGTAACCGCCAAGGTAGTTAAAAACGCACGTATGATTAAAAGGAAGAGAAAATAGTTTTTCTCTACAGAATCTTGGAAATACACTTTTCCAAAAATGAAAATTAACATACGTAAGAACTAATTAAGAGACCACTTATCTTGGACACCATGTGGAATTGAAATGAAGATTGATGGTATTCTCAAGTTTTGTTTTTGAATTTTATTGCACCAAGGTACACTTCTTTTCTTTGTTCTAGAATTCAAGGTTACATGTTATCTATTATAAGTGAAGTAGATTCTTGTGTTGCTTCCGCTGTGGGTTTTATATGAGATGCAAAACTAGATTTTCCAACACTACGCACAGGATTCACGAAAATCTTTTTTTTTAAGAAATTAGGATATATTATAAAAGTGCTATGGTTTTTAAACCCAGGAGAGAATTAGGAAATATTACAGAGATACAAGGCTTTTAGCTCATTTCTAATACGTTGGGTATACAATATACATATCTTTCCATGCAATCTTTTTCTTGTATCCTACTTAAGTATCCCAATGAAGATCGTTTGGGCCTAAATTAACATATCCGATACCTCTTTATGATTCCTAATGATCTTTGAAGATTATTTAGTTAAGAAAAGCATCATGGCAATCGTGTTTCATCTACCAATAATGTGCTAAAAGCTATAAAAAAAAAATAGAGCTAAAGATTATTATTTATTTGAAGGACAACAAATGTTTGAAGGGCATTTGAGCCGTACAAGACCAGTTATGGTTTGGAAGAAAGATATTCTAGGGCATCCGATCCTTAAGACTTGGAGCCCACTGCTGTTAAAAAGTGTAGCAGTGGGATCCATTAGCATGTGTTCATGTCCAACAAACAAAAAATTTGTGTAAAGAGGATACTAGTCCCATGTTATGTACCTAGCCAAATGCTGTTATCAGACAGGTGAAACTGGTAGGCCTAGAAGGTGCACTTAGCTCCCATTTGATTGGAGTACCTTTATTTGGTAAGGCACGAGAACATCAATTAATAATTTAATATACATTGGCAAATGGCAAAGGTATGCAATTTTGAAAGGTGACCGGATTCCTTATGTCTTCTTTGATGTGAAGGTTCAGTTTGAACCCATATTGGGAGATGAGGCCTAGCACTAAATAGAGATGTTTGTGAAGCTTTTTGTGGAGATTGAAGTTTGACAATATGAACTTTGCAACATAATTGATCTTTGAAGAGTGTAAATATAAGCATGATCTTCACCTATAAAGTATGGACATATAAAGTATGGACACAAACACTGATATTAACGGATTCAGATTAGGTGTAATACCTAGAATATTGCACCTGATGTAATTGTAATTAATGGTTGAAATTGAAAGTTGAAAAAAACAACTTTCAATCTCAACCATTAAATAAAATATATTAAATGAGAGTTAAAAAGTAAAAAATGTAAAAAAATTTGTGAAAGAAAGTGAGTGAATTGCAAAGAACATTGGAAAAATGTTTTTGTTTTGTGACAAGTGACAACCAAACCCTTTTTTATTTATTTTTAACTGGTTAGAAATATTACTACATAAGTATTCCTAAACCAATCCATTAACTTTTCCCCTTGGAATTTAGTCTAAAAGAAGCAAATGAAGAAAATTTTGATTCAGTATAATTTGATTGCTTCAAATGTTCAATTTATTCAAAAACAAATCTTAAATTATGTTGTTTTTCACACGCTTATGGAAATAAATTTCAATTTAACATTTACTTATAAGAAGCAAACCGGAATTAAAATAGCAAACCAATAACAAAAAACAAATTTCTTTGACACTTTCAAGAACTGGAGCCTTTTAATTTTGGGCCACCAAATATTTTCAGTTTTCAAAAAAAAAAAAAAAAAAAGTTGAATTGGACTTTAATTTAAATTTTGAATTATTTTCCGGCCCATTAATCCATTTTTGACGGTTAGAATGAGAGTCGGTGCATAGCTGGGTATATATGTGAGACCGACTTAAAAGACTGCTTTTTACGGATAGAGCAGTAATCTTGCGGTGAAAGTTTCTAATCTTCTTGATCAGAAACTAATCAAATATGGCTGAGAATCAAAATTTGGCCATGAGAAACATGGTGAGCAATGAAACTGAAGATGGGTCTGGTTCTGTGTCAGAGTTGCTTGAGGTTGAGATGGAGAAGACGATAAGCTGGGCTTGTGGGTGACAAGCTCCGTCTAGAGGTATTTTTCGCATATGATATTTCAATTCTTAATTTTTTGCCACACTGCAATGTTGATCAGTTGATGCATGTGGAGAAGTGTTCCAAATTCATAGGAAGAGATGTGAGCATTGTGACTGATAAGTTGTGGAAGAAATTCTAAGCAAGAGAATTTCTCTTAGAATTTCTTCCACAACTTATCAGTCACTTTCAAGTGCTAATGTTGTGGTCCAAAGTATGAGGGAAAGGAAGGTGTGGTTAAAGTGGGAGACATTATATGAAGCAATTCTGAAGGAAACTGTGGAGTTTGAGAACAAAGTGAGTGATCGGATTAGGCAACTTTACAAGAAA
The DNA here is from genome assembly GCF_001633185.2 of Quercus lobata. Classification (NCBI taxonomy): domain Eukaryota; kingdom Viridiplantae; phylum Streptophyta; class Magnoliopsida; order Fagales; family Fagaceae; genus Quercus; species Quercus lobata. The sequence continues at coordinate 11,385,992 of NC_044910.1, forward strand.
GAGAATGAGAGAAAACTGAGTAGGCAACTCAAGGTTTGCGAAGTGGTGAAACCCATCACAAAAAAAGAGGGGATGCAATGAGGTCTCTAACTTGAAGAAGGTTAACTTGATGAAGAAGGCAAGAGAAGAGTTTGAGAATTGCAGAGAGGTGAAGAATCTTGCTGCTATCAACAGGATTGCCTTGCAAAGGAAAATTCATCATTGTCCCTCTTTGTTTATCAAGTGATTTTGGCTAATATGGTTTTCATTAATGAGGAGATTTTATGGTATTGTTGAAAGGATTTAATTTTTTGTGTCTCTGTTGGTCAAGTGAATTTGGCTGATAGGAAAGAGCTTTGCAGCATGAGACCCATTTCATGTTCTATTTGATAAATTTGATGACTTTGAGGACAGATGACTTTGACTTATGCAGCATTTTATAATTGGATAGACAATCAATAATTGTTGGATTTATCATCTACTTTGGATAGAAAATTCTCACTCCATTTAGGCAACTCAAACACAACGATTCCAGAGAAGGATGAGCTTTTAAACCTTCTCATCAATAATCTCCATACAAACCAGTACAATTTTTTTTTTTTTTTGATTGAGAGTTAATTATCAGATGTATTATTGTACAAGACTCGAAATTCTCTTTTACCATGCAGTTTCAAGCTTCTTTTGTGAAAATTTAAAAAAAAAAAAAAAAAAAAAAAAAAAAAAAAAAAAGAGACATAAATCATACTAGCACCCAACATGCTGCTTACCCCAGGTACTAGACCCCAAATATTCTTTTACCATAGGATGAGGCGATTTAATTCAAATTTTAAAAAGTTTCTTGAAAAAAATTTATTTCTCAATTCAAGTGTATTTGTCAGGTGCAGTGTTTGACTAGAATTTAGACCTGAAAAGAATGACATTATTGTCTCACCTGTTCTTATTTTTTCATACCTTCAGGAAACATGTATATTCGAAACTTTACAATGGTACTCAGAACTTGACAATCCTTCTAAGATAAATGGATCAAACTAAAATTTTAGCAAACTAAAATCCACTCCTTTTCTGTTTTTTACAAGTGATTTCTGTCCATGTTTAAGAGCATGACTGGTCAGAGCTCATATCCATGTTGTTGCATGCACAAGATGAAAACTTTTAGATTTAGAGTGTCCCTGGAATATGATTCTTACTACTTTGGTGTTTGTGTGTACAATATTAATAATTAATTGAAGAACACATCTGTTCAAGCACATTCATGAAAGCAATGCAACAATTAGGAGAAGATCTTGCTTTTAATGTATGAAATATTGATGATAGAATACAATCCAAAAGCTGCTATGTTCTAATTACTGTTATATTATGCTAACTGTATCTTTTTTTTCATGTAACATTGAAATACAGTCACGATTATGTTGGGCGGTGGAAAGTATTGCCATCAGATTGAAAAGATTGAGTATTGAAATCAAGGGTCACCTAAGGAAAAAGTAGCTGAAGTTCATTTTTATCCAAAGTATTTTTCTCAGTATGCCTTACACCAAATAATATTGCTTCTTATTACCTTGGACTGGTACATGCCCTTGAAGCTTGCAGTGCTATCTGGCTATTGATGCGGGAACGTTGTGTTTTTGTTGTAACTGTCAAAGGAAATGAATTGAAATAGCTCGACAGACATGGGATAAAGATTTGTAGGTCAGTAAAAGTTTAATAATAAATAGGGTATCTGATGATGTCTGCCATTATATTGTAGATCAGTAAAGTAATTAGTAATAAGGGGATGTATAATTTTGGAAGCTAATTATAGTATACCTAACCGAATATAAATTCGGTTCCAAAAAAAATGTGTAATTACATGACACTAAAATGACTTGAGGATTTATTGGTTTATAACCTGAATTAACAAATAACTTGAAAAATACCAATATAAGATTTCACAAGATAGAAACAGAATCTTCATCATCAATATATGCTGAAATAACTATCATAGCAGCATTAAAGTAAAGTGATTTGAAGTCGATTTATGTAAGGATAATCATCAATGTAAACAGGCAAACAGCTAGAGGCAACAGATTTGTACTAAAAAAATTGTCTATGAAAACTGATTAATCTGCTTTGACCCGTGCCCTCAAAGGGCATTAACTGCCTTTCTTATCTTTGTGGCCTGAAGGGAAAAAATTCAATCTGAATCCCACAAACACAAACACATGAAGTGGCATAGAAAATTAACCTAATAAGTTGAATATACAATGGTGAGGATAAAATATTCTTTGCAGGGGAAAGAAGTTTCAAGGGAATGGAGCTATTATTACAGGCCAGCTAATGTGGGGTCATTCTCATATTTGCCTTATAGAAAGGCTAAGACCTTCTACAGTTAACCCCGGCAGTAAAACACAACCCAACAATAGGATGCAGCCACCGAAGTTTGGAGTACTCTAACCAGAAAAGAAAAAAAATCAATAAAGATTTTTTAATTAGATTACACAAAAACTAGATTACACAGGATTTTTGGGCAAACCTATATATTTGATCACAACAGGAATAATACAAAATCCCACACTACTAAAACTGTTGACATTCCTAAATTCTTGAACTTTTATCGTTGCTTGTACTAAAAGCAGTATTCATAGAGGTCTTGAGCTTTAAGACTATCTGCTGGGTTTTCCTTTGTACACTAATCAAACAAATCTACAAGAAATCAGAGTGATTCTGAAATGGCCTCAGATGTTTCTGACTCTTCATCAGATTGAGCCAATGCAATCTTGTTTAGTGACACCATTCACCAGTGCCTCTAGCTCGTTTGTCAATGGTGATGGTTTGCCAATCCTAATAGGATCCAGCATTGCCTGCATAACCTCTAAAGCAAGTACTCGATGGCTTGTTAATTTCTTTGGTCATAAATTTTATCATTTGGTCTTTGATATGTTTTTGGTCTCCAATGTCATTAATTTTTTCTGACAGTTAATCCACACTTTGCTTCACATTTTGGATGATGGTGGATTCCTTTGTTTTCTTGCCACTGTGGATTTCTCCCATCCTTTGTTTCCTTTAGTTACTTGTCAGACAACCCTATGTAAAAAAGCAAATAGGATTAATGGTTTAATATATTCAATCACATAATCCATAAAGAACTACCAAGTCATACTCATTACACATTGAGACAATAAACATAAAATTGGCAATGCATGAATGCCTGCACGGGGTTAGTGGAGAGGACAGGCAGAGATTACTTGAAATTTTCACAATCTGTAATTACTCAGGCCAAAAGATTAAAATAAAATTCAAATTGATCTTATTGGAGTGAACCCATCTTCCTTTTTTTTTTTTTTTTTTCCTTTTAAATTATAGGGACGCACCAAACAAAAGTTATGGTCAGGACAGGACCTATTTGATTTTATTATGCCATTGAGATGTATAACAATCTAGAAATGCATAATTTTGGGCTAACATAGTCATTTTTTGTGTAATTAATAAATCATGATTAGTTGGAGTTTATTTTGCTGAGTATTTGTTAGACCCAATAGAGGATAGGGATCATCACATATTGTTAATATTGAACCCTGTTTTTAGTATACCTTACAATTAGAAGTACGAATTTTATTGATGTGACCCGAATATGTGGAGAGAGAATTATAGAAGAGGTGTAGTCACTCTCCATAGATCTCATTCTTTTGTTTTCATAGAAAGTTTTTTGATCAGTTATGTCACATTTAGCTACTCATTTTGGTAATATCTTTGAATATATGCTAGTGGTTCTGAGAGGGTTATTAATCTAGCTACTATTTTGAATTGTGGATCATCTTTGGTTCAAGTTTTTCCAATAAAATTACGTTATGGGGAACTCTATTTGAATGAATTTGGCATGTGATGCAAGAAATTATTCAATACTCAGTGTGTTAACACACAGGCCAAAAACATAAACGAAGTTAAAAATTACATAAAAGACATGGTAATAGCAAAAATTTTACTTTGAACTTTTGAAGTAAGTGAAGAAGGTGAAATAAGTAGTTTTAAATAAATTAAAGAGAAAAAGAGATTAGGCCAAATTTTCAAATTCAAAGTTTTCAAAGGCTTCCAAAAGGCATTTCCTGTAGCTCTCAAGCTCCTCCAAACCCCTGCTAGCCTCTTCTAGATGTTGCTTAGCCTGTTCTTGAAGTTGCTTAATTTCTTCTTCGGTCTTGGTCGGACTGTTTGATCTTTATAAGAAGTCCATCAATCTCAGACTGTATCAAGTTCTTCCGCTGTGTAGACTTTTCTAATTCCAGCTTCGCTTGCATAACCAAACGAGCTGATTCAGCTTCTTTGTTAAGTTCTTGTAAAATAAACAAATTAACCTTGGGTTAGTGTTAGCATAAGATTAGTATAGGGTTCTCTAATATATAAAATCTACGTTAAGTTTATTGTAAACTGAAGTGCTTCATAAACAACATATAGCCATCAAGGGTGTTCACCAATAAAAATATGCCATTAGGCCAAACCATATAAAATTCTTGTTTAATTTGCATTCAATATAACAAGGAAATGTAACAAACTAAAATCTCACGCAATATAAAATGTAACAAAGCAAAACTTATAATTCAAAAATAAAAAATTGAAACATATGATTTAAAGAAGTAAAAAAGAAAAAAAGAAAAAAAAAGCATCACATTTGATTGGAATATGATGATTCTCCCTTTATCAGTGGGTTGATAGGACTCGAACGTTGATCTTTAGGCTATTTCCTGTAATACAAAGGACACAGAATCAGAGGGGACCGGTGGGGGACCGGCCAAAAATCCTCCGATGATCAAGTTAGTTACTTTGAACTCTCTGTAACGAAGAAATGTTCTCTCAAAAGTAAAAGTGTCTGACCCCCTTTACCTTTCATCGAAGAAGCCTTATATAGTGTGTGTGTGGAACGGTTTATCTGTTTAGGAACCGTTCCCAATGTCGAGGAGTCCGGCGAATTAGGAGTAACTTCCATAACCGCTGTGGAAGTTACCTAGGTCGGACGCTGATGAACTCGTCCATCCATAGTCAGGATGGACGACACCTCAAGGATGATCTCGTCCATCTTCAGTGGAAGATAACGAGATCATCTTGGAAGGCTTGACGTTCATAACTGATAAATAGATCTCACGAGGTATTGCTCGTCCATGTATGGACGAGGTTCGCCAGTACGCTTGTAATTTTCATCGCCTATTGTAGCTTCTTTTGTTGGACGAGACATATGGACGAGTTATGGACTTGGGGATTTATTTATGACACCATCAGTTGCCCCCTCGTCCATGTGAGTCGTCCAAATGGTTGAACGTCTTTGGACTGGTAATTGGTTATTAATTATTCGCACCACGTGTCATTTTTTTATTGGTGGCTAATTTCGTCGATTTATATTTCCGAGGTAGATGCCACGTGTCGCTTTCGTATTGGCTGGGTCGTTTCGATTACCTAGGTCAGCATCCTATAAATAGTGGAATGCCTCCCTTAACCCTTTTCATTCCAGAGATTTTCTTCCTTGACATCCGTCGTCTAGAGCCTCGTCTAGGAGTTTCTCTGCGTCTAGAGTCTTCTTCCGTCTAGAGCCAGGTACTCTTCTTCTCCTCGTCTTTAGGTTTTAAGTTTCTTGTTAGAGATGTCCGCTGCCTCCTCGTCTACTGATAGCCTTAATAAGGCCATAGACGAGTACTGTGAGGATACTAGTGAGAGGTCTAACTCTAGCAGTGCTAGTGATGAGAGTGGAGGAAGCACGGACGAGAACTACTCTTCTGGGGCCCCTGGGCTCCCTATTGAGGTCGTCCAAGAACAGCTTAGGAGAGCTTCTGGCTCTCAAGCTGGTTCTCCGTCCAATCCTACGGACGAGGTAGAAACCGTCTTCAGCTGCGCTGTAGGCGTCCATTCTAAGACGGACGAACAGAGGTTAAATAGCCTTAAATCCTGGTATCAAATCCCAGACGAGTTTAACCCTAGGCTGCCCGTCCGTGGAGAGTGGTGTTGTGAGCCCCGTTTTGGTATAGGCGTCTATGAATCTTACTTTTTAGGTGGCCTTAGGTTTCCTTTAAATGCCTTCGATAGAGAGTTATTAGTTAAGTTAGGTTTAGGTGTTTGTCAATTCAATCCTAACGCATGGAGACTAATTATCTCCATGCAAATTTTGTGGAGGGAAGTTTTTGGTGGGGACCGTCCTCTTACAGTGGACGAGTTCCTTTATTGTTATAAACCTTCTGCCATAAGTCAATCTGAAGGTTTTTATCAGTTTACTGCTAGAGGGAATGATTGTAGGTTGATCAAGTCCCTAGCTTCGTCTGATAGGAAATGGAAGACGGAGTTCATTTTCGTTTCAGGCTTCTGGGCAGGGAACCCTGTGGACGTTGGCAGGGATCCCTTTCCCCCTTACACTGGGGAACTAGGGAACCTTCGTCCAGAAGGTACGTCCCTTCCCCTTGTTTATTTTTATTCTTACTTCTATTTGATATATTTACAATTTCTAACCTTTGTTTGTTCATTGTGTTGTAGCTGCCAAACGTCCGTCCCTGAGTAAATTCCATCGTGACCGCGTCCATAGAGCTCGTCTACATACAGACAGGAGCTTTCGTTCTCTTGTCACGCTAAGACGCTTAGCCAAGTGGGGTTTAGGTCCTGAGCCTTCAGACGAAGCTATCGCCCACGAAGTTACTGTGCGAAAAAGTAAGTTCTTAGCTAAACCTCCTTTTCTTTTTCTTTTTTATGTGTACCTTCCTAACTCGTTCATCTCGTCTTAGGAATGTCAACAATGAAAGAGAATAGAGGGAAGGAGATTGCAGGAGAGGGGAAACGTCCTGAGGGTCAAGCCCAAGATCGTCCTGAGGGTCAGACTCGTCCAACGGTTGGGGACAAAAGGAAGTTCTTGCCAAAAAATATTGACTTGGAAGGGCTCCCCAGTCGTAGGGACAAAAGGGTCAAGTCAGGCTCGTCCAAGGTGGTCAAGTCCAAACCTCCCCAGTCCCAGCCTGCCGTCCAGATAGTTGATGTGGACTCGTCCACTCCAGTGGAGTCCACGCCGTCCAAGACTCCACCCAGAACTCCTTTGGCCAAGTCTACCACGCCTGGCTCGTCCCAGCATTCCACGAACATTATTGAGAACGAAGACCTGGCTTGGAAACGTTTCCAGATGGCTGTCAAGGACGAAGATATAAACGTGCTACAACATGGGTTTAAAGGAATTTGAACATTCAGGCGTCCATGACCTCTTCAAGGTATGTCAGTATCTCTCATCCTTATTTGGGTAGCCACTTTTCCTCATTTAATCACTCTATGTTGCTTTGTCTATTCATAGGCCATGTCCAAGTTTATAGCAGCGTCTAGACAGGCAACAGAGCTGGACAAGACGAGAGTCTTGTTGGAGACGAGGATTCAGCAGGTGAATGCTGAGTGTAAAAAATGGGCTGGGGTTGCTGAAAAAGCTAAGGACGAGGTCAAGGAACGTAACAAGCTGATTGAGGAGCTAAGGACGGATGCAGTGGAGAAGGATACGCGCATTGATCATTTGCAGAAGATGAATGATGAATTGAATGCTCGTCTCTCCAAGGCAAAAGAGGACGCTGTGGCTGAGTTCAAGTCGTCCAAAGAATATACAGACACTTTGGATCGCAATTATGCAGCTGGTTTTGAAGATTTCAGAATGGACGCTATTGAGAACTTCCCTGAAGTTGATTTTAATGCAATCAAGCTTAACCTTGCTGCTGCCACAAGCTCTCTTCTCCAGACTGGCTCTGATGACGTCAACGTGGAAGACGATGCTAGTACCCAGCCTCAGGACGCACCAGTTGTGAATGCTCCCCCTTCTTAGGACGAGACTTTTAACCTTAGTGGTTTTTCTCTTTTTTTTTATTTGGTCCTTTGTTTTTGGACCTTCCTTTATGTAACAAGAATACATTATACTCGTCCATGGTTTTAGGACGGGTTTTTAAGTAGTTTCTGCTTTCCAAACTAATCAGGGTTTTTTGGACGTAGGAAGTCTACCCTTTGAATGAATTTTTATTATCTTTGCATGGACGAGTGATTTCATTTTCATGGACGAATGTTGCCAAGCTATTTTAACTCCAACTTTAGCTCGTCCATATCGAGATTACATATTTTTCATGTAGTCTAACTCGTCTTAGTAGGTAGTATTTTTAATTAGCTTGATTCGTCTTAGGACTTGCAAACTAATTTTACTTACCATCTTACTTATTTTGCCAACTTTTTCTCTCGTCCAGATTTTGGATTGTTTCAGTTGGCTCCGTCTCGTCCATGAGTTGGACGAGTGTGGATGTGGTTTTTTCCTTAGAAAATTTAGACGTTACATCTCTGCGTCTAGAGATTTTGTTCGTCTTGGATCTTTCAACCCTCTTGAGGATTGACTTGGACGATAATATCATGGAGAAATTTCACACAACATTTAGCACATAACATAAATATTGTTTACAGACAAGGCATATGCATACTGATGCCTTTTTATTTAATAAATACATACTTCATGACTTCGTCCATAACCATAACACAACTATAATAAGTAATAAGATCATAGTTTCAAACTCCACACATAAGCAACACCAAATATAATAGTATCAAACACAAACAGCATCATACGTAGTAGTAGGGTAATTAGACTTATAAGACCCAGTCTCGTCCATAGGTTCACTCTTACTGGTAGTACCTCCTCAGGTGCTCCACATTCCAAAGATGTTCCAGCTTTCTCCCGTCCAGGGCCTCCAGGTAGTAGGATCCTTGCCTTTTACAGTTGATAACTTTATAGGGTCCTTCCCAGTTTGGGCCCAATTTCCCATGTGCCGGGTTCTTGGTCGACAAAGAGACCTTTCTCAGGACGAGATCTCCAATGTTGAAACGCCTAGGCTTCACCACCGCGTCGTACTGCATAGCCATGAGATTCTTATACTTTGCTGCCCGATGTTCTGCATTTGTCCTTACCTCGTCTATTAAATCGAGGTTCAGACGAAGCTGATCTTCATTATCCTTGTCTTGATACTGCAGAAGTACATATGGCTAGTTTGAAAGGAGTCTCTCCTGTAGGTGTCCTCACTGTGGTCCTATACGCCCATAAAACTCCTGGTAATTCATCTGGCCACACTCCCTTTGCCCCCTCAAGCCGAGTCTTGATGATTTTCAACAAGGATCGGTTTGCAACTTCAGCCTGGCCGTTGGCTTGGGGGTGTGCAGGCGAGGAGTAATGGTTCTGAATTCCAAAATGTGAGCAGAAGTCCTTGAAGAGTGCATTGTCGAATTGTCGTCCGTTATCAGACACCAATACCTTCGGTACTCCAAATCTGCATACGATGTTCTTCCACACGAAGTTTTTCACATTCTGTTGCGTGATATTTGCCAACGGTTCTGCCTCCACCCATTTGGTGAAGTAATCGATGCCCACCACTAGAAACTTCATCTGCCTTACTCCCAAAGGGAAGGGACCCAAAATGTCCAGTCCCCATTGTGCGAAGGGCCACGGTGCCACCATTGGGGTGAGGTATTCCGATGGTTGCCTGGGGACGTTGCTGAATCGCTGGCACTGGTCGCAGACCTTAACGTATGCTTTAGCATCAGCTTGCATGTTCGGCCAGTAGTACCCTGCACGGACGACCTTGTGGACAAGTGATCTTGCTCCCGAATGATTGCCACATGCCCCTTCATGAACTTCTCTCAGCACGTAGTTTGCTTCGTCCGGAGCTAAACATCTAAGGTAAGGTTGAGAGAAACCTCTCTTGTATAGAACTCCATTCATAAGGACGTATCTAGCTGACCTCACCCTCACCTTTCTGGCCTCGTCCTTTTCTTCTGGTAGTTGTCCGTCTTTCAAATAGGATATAATGGGAGTCATCCAATTTTCTTTGTTATCAACCTGCTGTACTTCCTGGGCATCTATACTTGGCACATATTGAACTTCGTCTGACTTCTCTAATGATTCGTCTGCTGAGGCCTCCTTAGCTATAGTATCAGCTTCCACGTTCTCCTCCCTTGGGATTTGAACGAAGTCAGCTTTTTCAAACCTTTTCACAAGGCGCATCACCCTACCAAGATACTTCTTCATTCGTTCTTCCTTCGCCTCATACGTCCCATTCACTTGCCCCATGATCAGTTGGGAATCCCCCATGACACATATGGACTTTGCTTCCACGGACTTTGCCAATTCTAGCCCTTTGAGGAGGGCTTCATATTCGACTTCATTGTTTGTCGCTTGGTACTGTAGACGGACTTTATGTTTCAGTTTATCTCCCTCTGGGGACTGCAGGACCACACCAATTCCTCCTGCATGCCGTGTGGACGAACCATCCACATGAACGATCCATCTCTTACTGTCCTCTGTTTCGTTATGACTTGGGGTAAACTCCGCAATAAAATCTGCTAGGGCTTGAGCTTTAATGGCATGCCTTGGTAGATACCTGATATCGAACTCACTTAGCTCCACAGCCCACTGGATTAATCGTCCTGCAGCTTCCGGCCTATTCATTGCCTTTTTAAGAGGATGATCTGTCATAACATTAATGACATGTGCTTGGAAATAATGCCTCAGCTTCCGTGATGCTGTGATTAGTGCGAAGGCCAACTTCTCCATTTGCGGATACCGTCCTTCCGCTCCTTTCAATGCCTTGCTTGTATAGTACACAGGTCTTTGCACTTTATCCTCCTCTCTTATCAATGCCGAGCTCACGGCGTGCGGGGTTACTGCTAGGTACAAATATAGTTCCTCTCCTTCCACTGATGGACTCAGCAGCGGTGCCATGGTAAGGTATACTTTCAAATCTTCAAAAGCTCTCTGACACTCGTCGGTCCATTCGAATGCTTTTTTGAGAACCTTAAAAAATGGCAAACATTTATCAGTAGCTTTAGAGACAAACCTGTTAAGCGCAGCGACTCGTCCAGTGAGGGATTGGATTTCCTTGGTATTTTGCGGTGGCTTCATGTCCAATATTGCTTGAATTTTATCTGGATTCGCTTCAATTCCCCTGTGGGATACCATAAAGCCAAGGAATTTCCCTGATGATACTCCAAAGGCACATTTGCTAGGATTTAGCTTCATGTGATACTGCCTTAATGTCTCGAATGTCTCCTGCAGGTCGTCTAGATGTCTTCCTTCGTCTTGACTTTTCACCAGCATGTCATCTACGTAGACTTCTACATTCCGCCCAATCTGTGGACGAAACATGTGGTTGACCAACCTCTGATATGTTGCCCCTGCATTCTTCAAGCCAAACGGCATCACCTTATAGCAGAATAAGCCTTGACTGGTTACAAAAGATGTCTTCTCTTGGTCAGCCTCATCCATTCTTATCTGATTGTATCCTGAAAAGGCATCCATGAAGCTAAGCAATTTGTGTCCTGCAGTTGAGTCTACTAACTGGTCAATGCGCGGTAGCGGGTAGCTATCCTTGGGGCAAGCCTTGTTCAGATCAGTGAAGTCCACGCACATTCTCCACTTTCCATTCGCTTTTTTGACCATTACTACATTGGCCAACCAATCCGGGTAATACACTTCCCGAATGAACTTTGCTACCATCAGCTTCTGGACCTCGTCCTTGATTGCACTATCTCTCTCAGGGGCAAACACCCTCTTCTTTTGCCGCACAGGCTTAGAGGAAGGACATACATTCAAACGGTGGGTAATGACACTAGGGTCTATACCCGGCATATCCTCGTGACTCCACGCGAACACATCGATGTTTTTCTTCAAAAATTGGACGAGGTCCTTTTTAATCTTCTCTTCTAAATCTGCTCCAACCCTGGTACACCTCTCAGGGTTAACTTCATCCAAGGAAATATCTTCCAATGCTTCAGTAGGCTCTGCTACAACCTTCTTTTCTTCAATATTCATTGCTTGAACTTGTTCATCCATGGCCAGCATGGCCAAGTAACATTCTCTTGCTGCCAGTTGGTCACCTTGTACCTGTCCTACCCCATATTCCGTTGGAAACTTGACTGATAAATGGTAAGTGGAGGTAACAGCTTTCCAGCTATTCAAAGTTGGTCTTCCAATGATGGCATTGTAGGAGGATGGACAATCTACCACAAGGAAGTTGACGTCCTTGGTAAGTTGTTGTGGATATGCCCCCACTACCACGGATAAGGAAATGGTACCCACTGGTTGCACCTTCATCCCACCAAAACCTACTAGGGGGGAGTTCACTGGACGGAGCTGGTCTCGTCCTAATCTCATTTGCTGAAAAGCTGGATAGTATAAAATGTCTGCTGAGCTTCCATTGTCCACAAGCACTCTTCTGGTTGTGTAGTTTGCAATTAGTAGGGAGATGACGAGGGCATCATCATGAGGGTGATGAATTCTGTCAGCATCCTCGTCCGTGAAAGTGATTGCCTGCTCGTCCATAGACATTGCTCTCGGTGATCGTCCGGTAAGCTGGACGTTCTGTACTACCTTCAAGTATGCTTTCTTGGACTTGGACGACCGGCCAGTTGAACTTCCCCCAATGATGACTCTTATCTCCCCGAGTGGTGGTCGCGATGAATCTTCCATCTTTCCCTTCTGTTTCTCGTCCATCTGGTCTCGTCCAAGGAAACCCCTCAACTTCCCTTGCCTTATGAGATTTTCAATTTGTTGCTTCAAGTCAAAACACTCGTCCGTGTTATGACCATGATCCCTATGAAAGCGACAGTACTTGTTCCTGTTGCGCTTGTTGGGATCACCCTTCAATTTCTCCGGCCACTTCAGTGAGGGATCATCCTTGATTTGCATAAGGACTTGCTCAAGTGGGGCGTTTAAAGGGGTATACTGCTGGTTCCGTACTGGAGGGCCTGGCTTCTTACTTTCTCGATCTCTCCTTTCCTCCGTCCGTCCCTTCTTTGGACGAGTTCCTTGCTCGTGATGACGACTGGGATTTGCATCCATTCTCTCGGACCTCTTCCTCTTCTTAGCGATGATTGCATCTTCTGCATTCATAAAATTCTGAGCCGAATGGACGAGTTCGGCCATGGACTGGGGCTCTTTTTCATAGAGCTTGTGTATAAACAGATCCGAATTCACCCCGTTGTGGAAGGCTGCCAGTAGAAGCTTATCATCTGCTTCGTCCACACTGAGAGCTTCTCTGTTAAAACGGGTGATAAACGACCGAAGGCTCTCGTTCTCTCCCTGCTCTATCGTCAACAAACTGGACGAGGAACGCTTGTGCCTTTGTCCTCCAATGAAATTGTTAACAAATAACTTACTCAACTCTTCAAAAGAACTCACCGAATTTGGAGGTATTTTGCTAAACCAAACTCGTGCTGAACCCTTAAGGGTGGTAGGGAAGGCTCTACACATTATCTCATCAGGCACCCCTTGAAGATGCATGGTGGTCTTGAAAGTGGCTATGTGATCAAACGGGTCACGTGTTCCATCATATGAATCCAGAGAAGGCAACTTGAACTTTGATGGGAGGGGGTGACCGTTGATGGAAGCCGTGAAGGGAGAGTCAGTCCTGTGAACCAAATCTTCTATCGGATTCGCCCTTTTCATATTTTCCTTCATTTCCTCCATAACTCTCTTCATTTGATCCATTTCTTCCTTCAGGTGTGGTACCGTTCGCGAAGTGGTGCCTCTAAACTGACTTCCAACTTCGGTATTCTCTCTTCCGCCATGACTTTGTGTTTGTCCACCTTCACGCTCTTCATGCGTTTGCCTCCTCATATTGATCTCCATTCGTAATTCTTGGTTTTGGCGAGTCAACTCCGCCATAGCGTCTGCCATAGATTGTGCATGTTGGGCAGATGACTGCATGACCGGGGCAGACTGGCGATCACGATGCGGGTTGCTGCTTCCCTGATGGCCTGGGCTAGTAGCCCTTGATCTAGTCCGAACCATCGACCCTTTGTCACGGAGAAGTAAACTGTGAAACAATTTCTTCCCACAGACGGCGCCAACTGATGATTCTCCCTTTATCAGTGGGTTGATAGGACTCGAACGTTGATCTTTAGGCTATTTCCTGTAATACAAAGGACACAGAATCAGAGGGGACCGGTGGGGGACCGGCCAAAAATCCTCCGATGATCAAGTTAGTTACTTTGAACTCTCTGTAACGAAGAAATGTTCTCTCAAAAGTAAAAGTGTCTGACCCCCCTTACCTTTCATCGAAGAAGCCTTATATAGTGTGTGTGTGGAACGGTTTATCTGTTTAGGAACCGTTCCCAATGTCGAGGAGTCCGGCGAATTAGGAGTAACTTCCATAACCGCTGTGGAAGTTACCTAGGTCGGACGCTGATGAACTCGTCCATCCATAGTCAGGATGGACGACACCTCAAGGATGATCTCGTCCATCTTCAGTGGAAGATAACGAGATCATCTTGGAAGGCTTGACGTTCATAACTGATAAATAGATCTCACGAGGTATTGCTCGTCCATGTATGGACGAGGTTCGCCAGTACGCTTGTAATTTTCATCGCCTATTGTAGCTTCTTTTGTTGGACGAGACATATGGACGAGTTATGGACTTGGGGATTTATTTATGACACCATCAGAATATATAGTATTTAAGATTTAATATTTTATAGGAAAGACATCAGCCTTTAACTAATATATATATATATATATATATGGGAATTATCCCTTGAAATTTAAAGAAATTAACATTCCTCATCTTCTGTTTATATTAGCAATGAAATATTCTAAATTTCTATATGAATTTCTTTACAAAAATTTAACTATGGTTAATAAAAAAAAAAACTGATAAATTTAGAGTGAAAATGCAAAATTTATCAAACACCAAAACATTTGCAACATCAAATCTCTACATAACTAAAAAAAAAAAAAAAAAAAAAAAAAAAAAAAAAAAAAAAAAAACCTTACTTAATATTTTAAAATACACTTTAATTAAAATTTTAAAATAATGAATTTTAATTTTGAAATAGAGAATAATTTTTGAAACCTTCCTTTAAGCAAAAGGATAGATTAATACACAACATTTTTAATTTAGTCAATCAAATGTCAAGAGGGAAAAGCTTTTTTTTTTTCTTTTTTTTTTCTTTCAAATTTGGGGTGGAGTGTTATTTCTCCAAACATCAAAAGAGAGGAGTGTAATTACCCCTAGATAAAATATAATTTTTAACTGAAACAAAAGAAGTAAAGTAACTTTCAAGAATGGAAAAAAAAAAAAATGTAAAAATTGAAACAAAAGCATGTCTGAATCATAACCTCAATTTATTGTATCGACCAATAATGGCTAGTTTGTAGCTCAAACGACATTTTTTTTTTATGATTCAAAAAACTTTTTTGTATCACAAAAAAAGCAATTAAGTAATTAATTATTTGCATCAACATTATAATCCATGAAGAAAAAAATTAGTCCTTGCATTATGAGACCTTCTGAATGTAGCTCTTAATGATAACCTCAAATGGTTTCCGTAATAATTATCTAGCATGCAGTCTCTAGAGATCCTTGAATACTTCGAGTTGGTACAGTTCTTTCACCATCTCTTCTTATCACAAAAAAGGTTCAATACCATGAGAGACATATATTAAAACATAAAACTAAAAGAATCCAATATACATACATACATATATATATATATATATATATATTTCACTTACTTTCAAAATAGTCCCTTAATGCTTCTACAATCCTTGGAGTAACCATCATGCTAGTACCACTGCCACTGCCACTGCCGTTTAAAGAGTTGCTACCACCGCCAGTTACTCCGGCACCATCACTTCCTCC